>NC_091621.1:5625000-6250000 GCF_027580195.1 Bos mutus | reverse complement strand
AAAAAAAAAGCTTTAATGTGTGTGATGTGTCTGAGGAGATAACAGTTACATCTCAGGAGTGCCTATTTTTGAACTGTTTCCAAAATTCTAGAACCAGATTTGAGAAATAATAAAATATTGACTATTGTTCAAAGAGAAACATACAGGGTGATCTTTGGCAAATCTTGTCATTTTGCTTACGTTTTACTCAGTTCTCTGACTTGTTGGGAGTCCTTGCTGTGGACCAGGTCCTCTGCTGCATGCCAGGGGTAGTCTCTGACTTCTTTGATCTCTGTCTTCACATCAAGTTTAGTGGAGACGGTATATTGAATCATTTATCCAGCAAGCATTTCTGAGAGCCTGGTGCGTTCAGACGTGGTTCCAAGCTTTCACGTATTCTCTCATTGGGTACATAGCAAACGCACATCCTGTTGGATTGTCTCCGGATGTCTCCTTTCGTGACCATTGGAGAGAACCCTGTCATTGCCAGTCTCGTCGACTATGCCCACTTCATTTGATCCAGACTTTTCTGAGAGTGATCTGGGGTAGGACGGACAGGAGAGTTTAGCCACAGCATCTAAGTAGAATCCACAAGGATTTCCCTGGTAGTCCAGTGGTTAAGACTTTGCCTTCCAATGCAGGGGTCATGGGTTTGATCCCTGGTTGGGGAGTTAAGATTCCCACCTGCCTTGTGGCCAAAAAACCAAAACATAAAACAGAAGAAATATTGTTAATGAATTCAATAAAGACTAAACATGCTCCACATCAAAAAAATCTTTCAAATAGATAAAAAAAAAACCATACACAAAAAAACCCCAACTAAAACACTACATCCATGTACCCACCATCCAACTAGAGAAATATAACATTACAGATGTAACTGAAGCCCAGTACATACTACCTGTGTCTCCCAGAAAGATATGCCCAAGTCCACGTCCCTCTCCCCTGTAAACGTGACCTTATTTGGAAATAGGGTCTTCATCATTGCAGTTACCTTAGGGTCTAATTTAATGGAATCACCCTGGATTTGGGAGGGCCCTAAATGGACTGAGAGCTGTCCTTATCAGAGAAAGAGGGGTGAGGTTTGAGACACAGACACAGGGAAGAAGGTTGTGTGAAAACAGAGGCAGAGACTGGAATCGTGCCACAAGCCAAGGAGGGCCAGGGACCACTGGAAGCTGGAGGTGGCAAGGAGAGTTCTCCCATAGAGCGTCTTGCTTTCAGACTTCTGGCCCCTAGACCTGTGACAGAATAACTTTTATGTTATTTTTTTTAAACAAGACATAAACAATTTTATGCTGTATTAGTCCAAATAAATAACCAGGTGAATAGAATCCACATTATGAAGAGTTGCTGCTCATCCCCATGATCTGTGCTTTATGCAGTAGTTTGAAAGAGATTTTTAAAGACAAAAATCCAGAGATTCCCACTGTGCTTAGGGTGGACTTCTGACCATTACTTCCTAGGGTCTATAAGATGCTTCAAGACCAGGCCCTTGCTCACCTTTCTGTTTCTTCCCGCCCTTGGCCTCACTGGCCGTGCTTCAGTCACATGGATCTTCTGTCTGTCTCAAAAATGGCCCCAGGGACTTCGCACTTGCTAGTCTCTCTACGGAAAATGCTGCTGTTCCTAAAGACTGCCTGATGTCCATGAATTAGTCTCTGCTTACATGTTACCCCCACTTGGAGACACCATCCGTGACCATCTGTTCTAAAGAATTCCCTCTTATTACATCACCCTCTTTTATTTTCTTCAAAGCACATATCACTCTTTGAAATTCATTTTTTCTTTTTCCTTTTTACCTCCCCCCCACCCCCCAATCAACATAGAGGCTGCCTGTGGGCAGAACCTTTGTTTGTTCATCCCTCCCTGGGTATCCCTGGCATGTACCTGACTGCCAGCTCCAAAGAAGGAACTCAATAAATATTATTGGTGACTCACTGAATGAATAAATTCCTGTTAATGCACTTTGGAAGTTATGAATAAAGAATGAAATTCCTGTTTGAAATTATACTTTTGGCTGTTGAACGGTCCTTCTGGAACAAGATTCAGCTTGGAGATACCACCATGGGGTATGACATCAGTTGTGCTCATGAAGGTTTTATTAACAAGCATCCAGGATGTAGCTGAGGAAAATTGTGGTGTCGAAATCCCGTGCCACGCTTCCCCATCACTCTCTTTCCTGCTTTCAGCCCAGGTGGGTTTTCTTGAGCCGAAAGCAGCAGCTCAGAAAGTGAAACAAGACAGTAATCGAATGGTGTGTTACAGCTCAGCAGTTTGCTGGCAGCAGGGTAGTCTCACCTGGGGAACCTCATCAGGGGAACCTCTGATCTGTGTGCACTTGGGAACCGGTGTCTGTCGACAGCACAAGGTCTTTATTGCGTTCTCATTAAATGATGGATGTGGAAAAGAACATTTTTACCTGGAACCAGGTAGGCTTCCTTAGGACATTTAGTTGACTTTATTTTAATAGACACAGATGTTTTCAGAGGGACCCGGGTATTCCCTCAACAGATACTGAGTATCTCCTTTCATGTGTGAGGGGCTGTGTGTACACTGCTACGTAATCTAGACATGCTGGTTTGTAAAGCTAGTGCATTGGACATGTCCTGGGTGTGTGCTAGTTGCTCAGTCGTGTCCAGCTATTTGCAACTCCAAGGACTGTAGCCGCCAGGCTCCTCTGTCCATGGGATACTCCAGGCAAGAATACTGGAGTGGGTTGCCATTTCCTTCTCCAGGGGATCTTCCCAACTCACGGATCAAACCCAGGTCTCCTGCATTGCAGGCAGGTTCCTTACCTTCTGAGCCACCAGGGAAGCCCCTGACCTGTGTGAGAGAGATGGAAATAATACATGCAGATATGTCAAATGCTTCATAAATGGCAATTGCATTTCTTATGTATGTGGGAGGTGTGCTGTGGAAGTGAACTTCAGGTTGGCAGTGGAGGGACCGTTTGAAAGCCTGAGGATGAGAGCAGCCAGCAAAATTCCCTCCCTCCATCCTTTTCCCTACCCCAACTCTGGCTCAGACTCATGCTGGCAGTGACTCACCCTGAGAGCAAGGGAAGGAGGAGAGGAACTTGTATATAAGAACACAGGTTTAAGGTCTGTGGAGGGCAGTCCCTTCTGAAGCATCTCATCACTTGGTGTGATGCTCCTTGGGGTCTGACATGCACAGAAATATGCTTTTCGTTATCTGTGACCCAGTCGCTCCGTAAGGACTGGAGTCCAGGGGCTGATGGATAGAATTGGGTTCATGGAGTCCAGGGGCTGATGGATAGAATTGGGCTCATTCCCCCAACACTCCACAGGATCCTCTCTAAAGGGATGCCCTGGAGGTGAAAGATAGAGCCTGCACCTCTCAGCAGAGCCTGGGACTTGGCAGCTTGCTGGTGGGCCCCTCCGGCCTCACTGGTATCTCTAAGCCCTCACTGCCTTGGAGCCATCGCATCACATGTTAAATGTTCCTCATCAAGGCTCTTATTTGAAAAGCTCGGTGATAACATCTCTGAAATGAAAAGTAGGGTCTCCACTTCTGAAGATGTGATGAGTGAGTTGGAGGCAGTTTCCCAGGGGAAGGATTTTGTCTCCAAGCTCTGAAGTAGAATCCATTTTCAGTCAGAAGGTTTCTTTTAATTTCCTCAAAACCCCTCCAATCCTGATCCTCTCCCTAAGGGGAGGACTTCAGGCAGTGAGCTCCACAACTTCTCGAGCAATCTTTAAGTAACACAGTGTGTGTGTTAGTCGCTTTAGTCGTGTCTGGCTCTTTGCAACCCCATGGTATAGCCCACCAGGCTCCTCTGTCCAAAGATTTCTCCAGGCAAGAATACTAGAGTGGGTGGCTATTTGCTTCTCCAGAGGACAAAAAAATGCCCAAATTTACCATTTTAAACATTTTCAAGTGTACAGTTCAATAATGTTAGGCATATTCCCATCATTGTGTGACACATCTTCAGGACTCTTTGCTTGCTTGCAAAACTGTATCCATTAAACAGTTCCCCATTGCTCCCTACTCCCAGCCTCTGGTAAGCAGCATTCTACTTCTTGTTTCTTTGAATTTTGACTCTTGGTATGTGTCTTGTGACTGACTTATTTCACTTAGCACAGTGTCCTCAAGGTTCATCCATGCTGTAGCATGTGTCAGGATTTCCTTCCCTTTTAAAGGCTGAATAATATTCCCCTGCGTGTATGGACCACATTTGTTTTATCCATTATCCATCAGTGGGTGTGTGGATTGCTTCCGCCTCATGGCTGTTGTGAACAGTGGTGTTGTGAACATGGGTTTGCAAATATCTGTTTGAGATCCTGCTTTCACTTCTTTCAGACATATGTCCAGAAGTGGGATTGCTGACATATAATAATTGTTTTTAATTTTTTGAGGAATCTTTGTACTGTTTTCTGTTGCAGCTACACCATTTAATAGTCTTACAGTGAATGAGGGGTTCGATTTCATTACATCCTCACTGGCACCTGTTATTTTCTGTTTTCTTGATAGTAGCCATCCTTGTGGGTATGAAGCAGTATCTCATTATGGTTAAACAATGCAGTTTTAGTACTTTATATTGTAATCAATATATAGATTGGTACCAATCCAAACTAATGGGCTTCCCAGGTGGCTCTGTGGTAAAGGACCCGCCTGTCAATGCAGGAGATACAAGAGATGCAGGTTGGATCCCTGGGTCGGGAAGATCCCCTGCAGCAGGATGCAACCCACTCCAGTATTCTTGCTTGGAGAATCCCCATGGACAGAGAAGCCTCGTGGGCTACAGTCCATGGTGTTGCAAAGAGTCAGACATGACTGAGCGACTGAGCACGCAATCCATACTAATAGCAGCTCTTTATTGAGTGTTCACTAAATCTTCCAAATACCTTGTGTGACTTAACTCTCATTGTGACTCTATGAGGAAGGTTCCAATTTTTACTCCATTTTACAGATGAGGAAATTGAGGCTCAGAGACTTTGAGTAACTTACCCAAGATCATGCAACTAGCAAAGGGTTATGTCTGGATTTGAACCTGGCTGTCTGGCTTCCAGAGAATTCTCTGCCTCCTTCTTCCTAACTAACTAAGCTGTTTAAAATTCATATCCCGAGCTGACCCATATCACAGAAGGTTTAATGGACAATGAGATCCTTTCTCAAGAACAGACTTCCTTCGTGGGCTCAGGAGTGGAAGATTCCAGAATAAGGCACATACCACAGTCGTCATGGAAGCGTCTTGTAGCACGTGGACTTCACAAATAGTGGCCAAGTCGCTTAAGCCCTTGGCTTATAAAAGACTGGTTTTTTTGGCCTGAGTTCCCCTAAATCTTGAATAAATAATAGAAAAAAGTGAGGAAAGAGACACATAATTTTGAATATTTTTTTCTTGGCACTATTCAGCTCCTGAATTTGGTTTGTATTCTGTATGTGTATGTGTCGAGGGGTGGGGGATGTTGCATTAATGAGTTATTATTGCATTAGAAGGTTTATTTCTTAGAGTCCCTAGATTTTCTAGAAAGCCGTGGGAGCACTGAAATGCCTGCCAGTTTAAAAATAGCTGTCAAATACAGCTTTCCGTTGATATTGTCAGGGGCTTGATTCTAGAATCTCCTGAAGATACTGGAATCCTCGGGTGCTCAAATTCCTTATATAAAATGGTGTAGTCTTTGCATATAATCTATGCCTATCCTCCTCTGCACTTTAAAATCACCTCTAGATTACTTGTGATACCTAATACAATGTAAATCATGTGTAAATAGTAAATACAGTGTGAATGCTGTGCCCATGCATGTTAAATTCAAGTTTTGGTTATGGAACTTTCTGGACATGTTTTTTTAAGTGGAAGCAAGTTTATTCTTTAGAAAGAATGTTGTCCCTCTCAGAAGGTGAAAGCCTAGAAAATTAAAAAAGTATATTTTTGTTCCTTGTTTGGTTGAATCCATGGATGTGGAACCTGCAGATACGGCTGACTATATTTGGTTTATTTTTTGTTAATCTTTATATTATCTGATTGTGTGTGTGTGTGTGTTTAAATAACACTTTAAAATATTGTGTGTGCTTCACTGCACGTCATGTGGAACCTTAGTTCCCAGACCAGGGATTGAACCCGTGCACGCTACAGTGGAAGTGGGGACTTTTAACCAATGGACCACCAGGGAAGCGCCCTCATTTTTGGTCAGGCCTAATATTAGTCAAGTTTTCTTTAGGGTGTTACCGAAGTGACTGCTGGCCGCAATTCCCCGTATCACTTCTAAAGTTTGCGTTGGCTTATTATATTAACAGACTCTTCAAATTACATTAGGAAAAATACATTGCATTATTTCAAGCCAGGGGAGCAATTCCACACTCACGTCTGCTAATCCTATTAGTAAATAATGGCCCAGAGCCCGTGAAATCTGCAGGCCCCTCCTCACTCCTGGAAATGCCCTGTTTACAGTTGTCTTATTTTGACACTGTAAAATCAAACCTCTGTTAAGAACTCAACTCACAGATTAATCCCCTGAAACTTTTTTTTTTTTAAAACAAGATCAGAAAACCCCTATGATGTGTCATTTCCTGTCACAACATCCTGGACAGAGTTTGAAGGATGAGTGTTTCTGGTGTTCTGAGGATCATTGAACTGAGGAGTCTGAAAGAATTTGCCATCTATAAACAGTCTTTCCACTGGAGCTGGGGAAGGGAGGCCTTGCTCTTCTGCATCCTGGGCTCAGACCTGCCTCTGTTCTTAAGCTTGTGGGTTATTTAGCCACCTTCTAACTGGGTGACTTGTAAAGGAGAATATCTGCCTCATGGGAACTCTGCAAAGATTTAACAAACCAAGGTGCATCAAGGACCTGGCATAATCTGATTATCAGATGCCTTAAGTGCAGTGATTCCCAACCTTTTTGGTACCTGGAACCGGTTTTGCAGAAGACAATTTTTCCAAAGAACAGGGGATGGTGGGGATGGTTTCAGGGTGATTCAAGGACATTATATTTGTTGTGCCTTTTGTTTCTATTATTATTACATCAGCTCCACCTCAGATCATCAGGTATTAGATCCCGGAGGTTGGAGAACCCTGCTTTAAAGGACAGTAACTGTCATTGTCATTTGTTTTGGGCTGAATTGCTTCCTCTCCTACATTCATACATCGCAGTCTTAACCCCTGTGACCTCAGAAAGTGACTGGAGACAGGGTCATTAAAGAGGTGACTGAGTTAAAATGAAGTCACATGGGTGGACCCTAATCCAGTCTGATGAGTGTCTTTGTAAGAGGAAATTCGGACATACAAAGGGTCAGCAGAGATCCACGCTCACAGAGGAAAGACCATGTGGACATGGGGAGAAGGTGGCCATCTGCAAGCTGAAGAGGAAGCCCGCAGAAGAAATCAGCCCTTCCCTGCCTCCTTGGTCTTGGACTTCTAGCCTCCGGAACGTGAGACAGTAAATGACTATTTCTTCAGCCCCCCCAGTCGGTGGTATTTTTTATGGCAGCCCTAGCAAACTCATACATGATTTCATTCCTCTGATGCTGTCACAACTTCTCGAGTACCTTGTGAATGAAAAAAAAAAAATTAACATTCTGTTTTCTCTAAAAATAGTTTCCTTGGAGTTTTCTTCTTTAGCTGTTTTCTAGGAGGGGCCGAAATTCTTGGCCCGCACTGACCTCTCTCCTGTATGTTGATTTCTATATGTCTGCTTTGTCCCATCGTTTCTGAGGTCCTGGGCCAGTGACGGGGGTGAGAGAGTGGATGGAGAGGAGGAGGGCCATGTGACAGCAAGCCTGCTGAAGGCACCTGTTCCTTGACAAGGCCACTCTGCCCTGCAGGAGCTGCTGGTGGGCATTTCCTAAGTACTTCTTTCTGCCCCCTACTTTGTTCCATCCTGTGGCTTCAGGGATGTTGGACATCACGTTTCACCTTAATAATGTCACCATCTTTGAGGGAGCTGTTCTCTCCCTCCTGGGCTGTGTGTGAGTCAGATGTAAGATGCTTCCCTAAGCAGATGGGTCCATTTTATTTCAAAGGCTTTATTGCCAGCCATTACTGGGAGTTGGGCAGATAGAATAAGGAGTGACTAGATTTTAGGGGAATCTTCAGTTGCCAGGATAAGCTTCACTTCAACCCACTAAAAAGCTAGAAGAACAAAGGGATGTGCACCCGAAGAAAAGGGATAGTGTTAATGTCTCGTGACCGCAGTAATCCACCGTGCAGTTCACAGGAGGGTCAGGCCTTCAAAGATGCTTTTGTTGGAAACTGCCCTTAGAGATTCTTTTCATTGAAGATTTCAGCAAGTTTCACTTCTGGGTTATCTGACTTGTCGGGAAGGGGTCTTGGTTATTTGTGCAGCTCTTAATGATTTCCGAGAGCCCATTCAAGTGGAAGTGGGGAGGATTCAGTTCAAAGAGCTGGGATGCTTGAGTTAGCTATTGATTTTAATAGTCTTTTGCAGCTGATAACACTGTGCATACAAGGTTTCTTTGAGAAAACTTCGAATAGTTTTTAGGTGGCCGGAGGAAGGAATTATTTCTGTTAGTGTTCTTTTCCAGCAGTAAGAAGGGAGAAAGAAGTGATTTGGTTGTGGATTTCTTTTCATTGTGTCTTTATCTTTTTTAACTCTTTTTCAGCAGGGCCACCACCCTAGTGCTTCACAGCGTTCAATGACTCACCATGGCCAGTCCTCATCCTCTTTTTCTCCCCAGGATTAGTTTCATTTAGGTCTCTCTGTCTGGTCCATGGTTTTTGTTTTTCAGTTCACATGGATTCCGAAAAATAGAGCAGTCACTTAGCAAATATTTATTGGTGAATCTTTTTTTGGGGGAAGGAAGTGTTTGGTTTTTCATCCTTTTCTTAAAGCCTGTTAGAGAAGCAGGTTTTTTCCTCATTTTTTTTTTAATTGAAGTGCAGTTGATTTACTATTTTGTGTTAGTTTCATATGTACAGTGAAGTGGTTCTGTTATATATATTTTTTCAGATTATTTTTCATTATGGGTTATTGCAAGATGTTTAATATAATTCCCTGTGCTGCAGTAAGTCCTTCTTGCTTATCTGTTCTTTGTGTGTGGATGAAACCATAAAGTATTTGCTTATCTATTTCATGTACAGTAGTCTTTACCAATTTTTCCCAAACTTAGAATTTTAATCCTTCCCCCCTCCTTTCCTCTTTTGGTGACCATAAGTTTGTTTCCTATGGAGAAGCAGACAGTTTTGATTTACTTCTCTGTCCCTGGGCTTTCTGTAGAGGCCATTGCGGGTGGGAATGAGAGTGATGGGTAGGGTGGGTATCTTTGAGCCTGGATTGAAATTGGGGTGAAGTCTGTAACCAGCCATTGGAGCTGCAGCAGCTGAGGCAGAAATGCCTGTAGCCTCCTTCTGGTTTCTCACCTGGCTGTGGGGGGAAGGGAGGACTTGGGGGACTCCCGTGTCCAGGTTGGCTAGACTGTCCTTTGACCTTCCCACCCAAGCCTGGAACAGCAGTTGGTTACTGGATCATCGATTTTACGCTCTTCTGAGGCCAGACTCTGCATTCTTTAACCTTGGCTTCAGCAAGAAAACATCAAGAGCGAAGACTTGGAGAAAATGTGCCCCGAGCCATGCTAGTGGGTCATGAGAGCTTTGTGAGTAAAAAGTAGTCATTATTATATAAATCAAATAGATACTTAAGTCTGGACAGCAGGTAGCTCAAGACTGAGCAGTTCAGGAACCGCCCCCCACGCCCACCCCCCTCCCTGCCCGCCACCCCGAAAACAAAAGACAGAAAGAGGAATCATCAAAAATAGGTGTTGGTTCTTTGGGGTCTCAGACTGCCTCCTGCAGTGGTCTGGTTCCTCAGCAGCCCCTCTCATTGTGACCCACCTTTCCCTTGCTGCCCTCCTCTAGGCATCCCGGCTGCCCACGAGACTGCCACAGTAGAGTCTAGGGCACTCTCTGAGCCCCATGTGTCTGGTACAGGCAGCCCGTGCTCCATCAACGTTTTTTGGAACTTTTTTTTCTTTTAGATTTTTTTTTTTTAATGTGGACCATTCTAAAGTCTTTATTAGATATTTTTATGTTTTGGTGTTTTGGCTGCAAGGCATGTGGGAGCTTAGCTCCCTGATCAGGGATTGAACTGCACCCCTGTGTTGGAAGGTGACTTTTTTTTTTTTAATGTAATTTTATTTATTTATATTTGGGATCTTTCTCAGACCAGGGATCGAACCCATGTCTCCTGCATTGGCAGGAAGATTCTCTACCACTGAGGCACCAGGGAAGCCCTGGAAGGTGAAGTCTTAACCATTGGACTGCCAGGGAAGCCTCATCATCAGTCTCTTTGGATAGAACTAAATAAGATTCGTATGGCATTGTAGGATTTGATTGTGGACTTTTAATCCAGCCCCCCTGGTGATCCTTAAGCTCTGTCTGTTTTTCCCTGGAGCTGTCTTCTGAGATACAGTTGCCAGGCCTTGTTAATAGTTCGTTTTTTCCGCTTTGATTTATTAGATTAGAAGCTCTGTTCTTGACCTCCCCTGCCCTTGGGAGAAGTTCTTGCTTTGTCTCCATAAAACGTTGCTATTGGGCCTTTCCCTGGTTTATTACTTTGCATTAATACCTGGCAGTTTATATTTCAGCTCTCCTCTTATTTCCTTCACATATAATATTGCCTCTCTTTCAGAGGGCCTGGTGCTTGCTAAGAGTTTGTCGGCCTCTCATTTTTTATGTTGGTAGGTAAGGATTTGCCTTGATCAGTCCCAGCTTAGTGATAAGCAGCACAGAGAATTTGAAATGTTGGTTTTAAGCCACATGATTAGCAGAGGCAAAATGAAACGAGGGTCCAGAAATGGATGAAAAAGGGAGAAGGCGAATGACCTTCTGGTGTCTTCTGCCCTTTGGTGTCTTACAGATATAAAACTGAATTGTGTTTGACTCAGTGTTTCTCGGATTATGTGAGCTGAGAGAGGAGCATTCAACAGGAAAGGGGTAGAGGAATAAAATGCCATGATGATTATGGTGCTGGGTCTATTGAAGTTAGAGATACACTTTCTTCCACAAAACATATTTTGGTAGAAGAATTATAGATCCTTTGCATTGCCAGGTTTCAGTTGGGTGACAAAGCTGAATAGTCATTTTTTGGTGCTGGGCTTGGTGGGAGACTCATTCATCCAAAGGGTTTTAGCTTTCAGTGCCTCTGATTCCCTGTGGTAAGGAAGGAGAGGAACTGAACTGTTGCAGCAGGCTGGCCAGTTAGTCTAGGATGTTAGAAAATGAAATGGGGGGAGAGTGAATTCCCTGGTGGTTCAGTGGCTAAGACTCCGAGCTTCCAATGCAGGGAGCCTGGATTTGATCCCTGGTCTAATGGCACCCCACTCCAGTACTCTTGCCTGGAAAATCCCAAGGGTGGAGGAGCCTGATAGGCTGCAGTCCATGGGGTTGCGAAGAGTCGGACACGACTGAGTGACTTCACTCTCAGTTTTCACTTCCATGCATTGGAGAGGGAAATGGCAACCCACTCCAGTATTCTTGCCTGGAGAATCCCAGGGACAGGGGAGCCTAGTGGGCTGCCGTCTATGGGGTCACACAGAGACGGACACAACTGAAGCGACTTAGCAGCAGCAGCAGCAGCAGCAGGGAACTAGATCCTGTATGCTGCAACTAAGTGTCTGCATGCTGCAACTAAAGATTCTGCATGCTGCAACCTGGCACAGCCAAATAAGTAAATCTAAAAGTTAAAAAATGCGGGGAGGGTCCCAGGCGGGAAGGTAGGTTTGACTGAGGGGTTGAATAGAGTCCTTTGATTCTATCCCTAACGCAGGGCTGACATTCAGTGTAAACAGGGCCTGTTGATCAGGATGCTTCATTCCTCTCTGAGTCCTTGAGGATCGGAAAGGCTCTGAGCTTCTCAGACTTAGGGAGAGAGGGGCAGAAAAGTGGAGCAGCTTTTCAGAGCATTCTGGAAGAAGAGATGAGACCACGGTCTGAAGATGGAGTAGAAAGATGCTTGAGATAGTACTCTCCCTTCTTGCCTTCATAGCTGGACCATGAGTCCGTCTGTCTTCTGCAGGTTTCCTGGCCTTGATTGTAAAGCCAGCACCTAGGAGTTACCAGGGAAGGACAGGTGTTAGCCTGCACCTTGGGTGGATACATAGTGGGGCCTGGGACCCAGGAAGTAGCAGGAGGGCACTTGCAAGTCCCTGGAGGCAGTAACTTTGCTGGGTGGTCTTGTGGAGGCACGGAGCGGAAGGTACTGGACTCCAGTGCTCTTCTCCTTCTTGGGGAATGTGGTCGAGCGTTGGGTGGTCACATCCTCAGTTCCAGTCTTCGCCTGACCACCACTAGATTCTTGACATTGAGTGAGTCACTTAAGCGTGTAGGTACTCAGCTGACCTGTGAAATGAGCTCAGGTTGGGACAGCAAGTGCCCTCCTGGGTATTTTTGAGAATTCAAATCATCTCAGACGGAAAAAGTGCTCAGTCCCAGGACTGGCCAGTCACGTTGGCCTGGAGGGAGTGAACTTGTAGTTACAGTCTGCACTTGTTGAGGTCCTTTGGTGCCCCTAGATGCGGGAGGAAGGAGCCAGCCTCCCCCTTGGAACACAGGCCGAGTCTTAAGTCCCTTTTACCAAACCCTGGGTCGGGAAGATCCCCTGGAGAAGGAAATGGCAATCCACTCCAGTTTTCTTGGACAGTTTCTGTCCGGAAACCCCATGGACAGAGGAACCTGGTGGGCTACAGTCCATGGAGTCGCAGAGAGTCAGACACGACTTAGAGACTGAAGAACAACAAACCAAACTTTGGTGTCAGTCACTGGGGAAGGTGTTACTCAGATGCTCAGCTCCTGCCAAACTCCTGCCCTTCCCCTCTTCCCCTGACGGCACTTCTAGGACCTCAGCTGCTCTTTCCTCTTTCTTCTAAGTGCATGGTTTTTACAATATACTGGAATGACCAGGTCACTCAATTGATGGAGATACACTTGTCAGAGTACCTGTCGGTTGCTATGGGGCAAAAATACCCCCCAAAGAGAACTCACGTCTTCTCCCCAGATTGCTGTGTCATTCAATTGGATGGAGATCATTTGATTAGTGAGTGATAATTTCCATCTGCCCTGCAATCAGTCTTTGAACTTTTGAGCTCCACCCTCTGCATGTGCGAGACAATTAACATGGGAGCTCCCTGGAAGGCAGCATGGTGCTAAATCAGGCAGCTGGCAGACTGTACAGTTCAGACTCTCACGTGCCTGTGAGATGAGGTGGAGAAAGGAGAGAGCAAGGATGCTCATTAGGAAAGAGTTCATGAAGGGAGTACAACAATGGAAATGGAAAAATCTTGTGTTAGACTCCCCAACCTCCTGAGGCCCAGAGCCCAGGAAGGGGGAAGTGGGAGGCAACTCCTTATATTGAATCAGGAAAGTAAGGATCTTATCAGCACTTCTCAAACTAGGTGCAAGAGATTGGGGCAGAACTGAGGATTCTGCATTTCTGACAAGCTCCCTGGTGATGCTCCTGGTCTGAGGACCATCTTTGGTGTAGTCAGGTCTTAGATCAGGGGTCCCCAACCTCCAGGATCTGATGCCTGATGATCCGAGGTGGAGCTGATGTAATAATAATAGAAATAGAGTGTACAGTTAATGTAATGGGCTTGAATCATCCCGACATCATCTCCCCCAATCCTGGCCCGTGGAAAAACTCTCTTCCACAACCGGTCCCTGGTGCCAAAAAGGTTGGGGACCACTGTCTTAGATGGTAGATTAGGCATTACCTGCAGGTCTGTATCATGTGATTAGAGGTATAGGTACACAAGGGAAAAGGAACCATTGGCACATGAGATCAATACAAATGTTTGCCAAACACACCCCGCGGTGGTGAGTAGCATTGCACGGCCTCTGTTCAGATTCCACCTCTGTCACTTCCTAGGTGTGGAACTTTGGTGTCTTAGTCTGTTCCTGCTGTTCTCACAATACACTGCAAACTGGGTAGCTTATATACAACCAGTGGATCTCTCCCAGTTCTGGAGCCTGGAAGTCTGAGATCAGGGTATCAGCATGGTCAGGTGAGGGCTGTCTCCTTGGTTCATAGCTGGTGCCTCCTAGCTGTGTCTTCCTCTGGCAGAAGGGACTGGGGATCTTTCTGGAGCCTCTTTTATGAGGGCACTAATCTTATTCCTAAGAATTCCACCGTTATGATCTAAGCATCTCTTCAAGGCCCTGGCTCCTAATGCCATTATCTGTAGGAGTTACAATTTCAGCCTATGAATTTTGGAGGGACACAGACCTTCAGACCGTACAACCTGGACAAATCTTTAACCATCTCAGAACATCATTGTTGTCGTTTAGTCGCTAAGTCGTGTCCGACTCTCTTGCAACCCCACAGACTGTAGCCCGCCAGGCTCCTCTGTCCATGGGATTCTTCAGGCAAGAATACTAGAATAGGTTGTCATTTCCTTCTCCAGGGGATCTTCTCAACCTAGGGATTGAACCTGTGTCTCCTGCATTGGCAGGCAGATTCTTTACCGCTAAGCCACCAGGAAAGCCCTCAGAGTCTCAGTCATTGCCCACCTGCAAATTGGGGGTATTAATTAATACCTACCTTTAGAAGTGTGTATGGGATTAGAAGTACAAAGACAAATCTGGGTAAATGCTTACAACAGCTCCTGGTCCACATGAAGCAGCCAACTAGGTTCTTCCATCGTCTTGTCTGGGAGCGCCTCTGCTTAATCGGACTTGACCAGGGAGACTCTCGTCCTGTGGCCCTCTGTCCCCAGCACGAACTCCAGAACTTCGAAGCTGGTCTCCTCTCACCTGGTTCATGGCAGGGCTACCTTGATCCTCCCCCGGAATTCTGGCACCTGGGACCCACTTAGACCTCTAACCCCTTTCTCTGTTTCAGAAACTGGTAGGAAAAGTCAAAAGGAAGGGCAGTGACTGAATGGATGAGGATTTATGGGAAGAAAAAGAAAATCTTTGTAAAGAAAGAAAACACAGTTGGGTAGATTCATGAATTAAAAGTGGTAAAACACTTTTGGGCTCAGCCTACTGTTTTTGAGCTCAGAAAGCTCACGAGTTGCTTTTCTGTAGGACAGAGTCTGTGTCCAGTAACTTGGTGTTTAACTCTAGGAAATAGCAGGTCTGTTTCTGGGACCAGGGGGCATGGCGGTCCTGGCTTCTGTTTACACCCTTGGGGGTGTTGACTGAATATTAAAGTTGGTTCACGAAGGTTCCCTTCAGAGGGCTGTTGTTATTTAGTTGCTAAGTCGTGTCCAATTATTTGCCACCCAGTGGACTGTACCCCACCAGACTCCTCTGTCCATGGGATTTTCCAGGTAAGAATACTGGAGTGGGTTGACATTTCCTTCTCCAGGGGATCTTCCTGACCCAGGGATTGAACTCAAGTCTCCTTCATTGGCAGGTGGATTCTTTACTGCCAAGACACCTGGGAAGGCCTCCCTTCAGATCCAGGAAATAAAAAAGCAACAAGATGGGGCCTCTAGGTTTTTTAGAAATGAACCCAGTTCCCTTTCCTCTGTAAGTGCTAAGTGTCCAGGGCTCTGAACCCCAGTTCCCTCACCTGTAAGATAGAGGTGCTCAGGCTGCCTTGGAGCCTGGCTGAGCTGGGGTGAAGGAGACAGTGCATGTAAATGCACGTGTGTGCATTTACGGTGTCCTCCGTAAATGTCAGCTGTGTCTTTTTGACTCTGCCGAGAATCTTTGACCGAGCCTGCTCTTGCTTAGGATGTGTTTCTGGCTCCCTGGCATCTTCCCCGGGCTGCCCCGTATACCCAGGGGCATCCTCTGCAATCAGCGTCTCCCTGCCTGGATAATCTTTGCTGTCCTGTGCAGTGTAAGATGTCAGCACCTAGGAAGAGTTAGTAGAGAGAAGTTACTAGGGAGAGTCAGTAACTAGGCAGGACCCGCTCCTCCGGGCCTGCGTTAGCACCGAGTGCAGCTCTGGGAAACAGTCTCACATGTGTGTCTCCTTTCCCAAGATTGCCCGTGGCTGGAGCAGCCCCGCCTCACCTGACTCCCTCTGACTGTGTTAATGAAATTAGCGGCAGGTTCCACCTCGCTCAAGATAGTCCAGCCCCTCAGGCTGCCTTCAGTCCTGCCAGGCGCCATGCTGGAGGTGGGAGGCCGCCGAGGTGTGCCCACAGTGCATTCTGGGGCCCGGAGTGTGGTTCCTGCTGCTCGGATCTCAGTTGGGGCAACCTGAGGATTCCCAGACTCCCGGTAGGTAACGTGGGTGGGTGGGGAGGAGGCCTGAGTCATTGACCATGAAGGTAAAATCTTAGAATTCAGGGCCTCTTGAAATGTTCTGGTCTAGTGCTTCCTAAAAACCAGTTCAGGGATGGGGTGCCTTAGAGCATCTTGAGGAACTTGTTCGAAAAGCAAATCCCATGGGGTGGGGTGGGGAGGGCACCCCTTAATCTGTATTTTAAAAAATATTCATTTGGCTCTGCCAGGTGTTAGTTGTAGCATGTTGGATCTTTAATTACAGCCTGTGAGATCCAGTTCCCTGACCAGGGATTGAACCCAGGCCCCTCCACTGGAAGCTCGAGGTCTTAGCCACTGGACCTAGGGAAGTCCTGTAATCTGTATTTTTAATAAACGACTCCTGGGTGATTCTGGTATGCAATGAGGTTTGGAGGAACCCTGCCCTAGGACCCCTGCTTTATTGGTGGTGAGGCTGGATTCAGGGGCACAGACCTGATTCTGTCACTCCCAGCTCCACCGGCCAGGCAGTGACAGACCGGGAACCCAGTCCTGCCGGGGTCCAGCCCCGGTGGATCCAGGGAATTCGAAGCGGGGACGGCGTCGGCGAGGATCAGGAAACAATTGCTTAATTAAACGTTAATTAAGGATATAAAGAGTAATAGAATGAGGATAGCTCAGTGAGGAAATTCAGTGGAGAAAAGAGGCTGAATAATTCAGCCAGAAGGTAAGAGAAAGAATGACATGGTGAGACCAAGTTTCGGTGAACAAGGCCCATACTTTATTTTCCAAAGTAGTTTTTATACCTTAAGTTATGCATAGAGGATAATGGGGGAAGGGGTAGAGTCATGCAGCAAGCCAGGCTTTCTTCCTGCAAACTTATCATATGCAAAAGCTTAGGTGATTTGCATCATCTTCTGGCCCGGAGGCCTTTTTCTCTAAAGGTGATTATTCTAAAGTCAGGCGCCAGCCTCCAAAAAGCATTAGATAAAGTTGCATTCCTACAGAGCAAAGGTGTGGTGGGCTATAACAAGAAAAAGAATTAACTCAAGGGTCCCAGGTTACAAACATTAAAGCTACTACTTACACCAATTATATTAATCAATACACTGCCAGGGACACAGCAGATAAGGGATATGGAAACTTAGCAGCAAACATTGGCCCAACAAGTGAAAATCCCTTCACCAATACAATTTCTAATCAATCTTTTAACTACTCAAAGGAATCTGTATTTAGACAGTTTAGAACATCTCATGCCTCTCAGTTGGGAGGCTCTGAACAGTCACACGTGGCCGGAAAAACCTATTCAGGCAGGCTAGAGGATTTCCAAAGGAGTTTGTAGGTTGAAACACTGTCACACCCAAGAATTATTAACTGGAGCTGTAAGCTAACTCTTTTTTTCAGAGAGGTAGTGGGGGACAGCCCCCCGTAAAGTCAGAGGTGTAGGTGAAAGCACAAAGCAGAAAGTAGGCAGACTCTGGTTTTGGGGGTAGATTGCTCGAGAATTTCCAGGGAGACTCCTGAGGCTTGATCCCGCCTTTGCGTATGCCAAGCCTCCTTCCTCATGACCTTTGCCAGGGGCGGAGCTCGCTCCCCGCACAGTCCCCAGAACTTAGAAGTTCTTATTTGGCTAACACATCCCTGAGACACAGGCCTCCACTTTGTGCACACAAACCTCTGCTCTATGCCAGAAATTTAGCCCAGCAGAAAAGCACTCTCATCTAGCCAGTGGATCTCAGCTGGGGGCTATTTTACTTTCGGAGGGAGCATTGGATACGGCTGTAGATCATTTCAGTCATCATGACTTGGGTGGGGAAAGAGGAGTTACTACTGGCATCTAGTAGGTATACTGGGGTGGGAGGTGCTGCTGAACACCTTATACTGCACAGGACTGCAAAGAATTATCCAGCCCCAAATGTCAGCAGTGCTTGGGCTGAGAGACCCTGGTTTAGATGAATGCTTCTCAGACTTAACTGTGCACTTGGATCTGATTTCATAGATCTTGGGTGCGGCCTGAGAGTCTGCATTTCTAACACGCTCCTGGTGGATGTTGCTGCTGCCCTTCTGGGGACCACTCTGTATAACAAGTGTTTTTACTGCAGTTGATTTCAGGGTGACTCCAATGTGGGTTGGAATCACAGCTCTGCTACTTAATTAGCTGTGTGACCTTGGGCAAGTTAACCTCTCTACATTTAAGTTTTTTTTAATCTGTAAATTGCTTCCTAGGTAGCTCAGTGGTAAAGAATCTGCCTACAAGTGTGGGAGATGCAGGTTCGATCCCTGGGTTGGAAAGATCTTCTGGAGGAGGAAATGACAACCCACTCCAGGGTTCTTACTTGGAGAATCCCTTGGACAGAGGAGCCTGGCAGGCTACAGTCCACAGGGTCACAAAGATCTGGACATGACTTAGTGTCTGAGCACAACACACACAGTCTGTAAATTGGGGATAATATTACTTAGGCTCAAATGAGATAATATCTGTAAAGAGCTTGGCTGTGGCAAGCAGTCAATAAATGTAGCTGTTATTTTCATTATTACCATTATTATTATTTGCTTAGCAATTCAGCTCTGTTTCTATAGTGTCTTATTATTTACCTACTTTATGCTTCATGCTTTGCTAAAATAGGATTAGTTGGAAGGAGATACAAAAGATTGTGACAGTGAACCATAAAGACAACTAATGCCAGTTTTCCTTGTAAGTCGCCCTACTTCTGGCACTGGTGAGAACTGAGGCTAGAATAGACGTAAAGTCAACAGTGTTCTTCACGTCCATGGATCACAGTTATACTACACTTACTCATCAAAAATAAGTATGGTGAGAACTTCCTAAACATAAGGTGCCTGTTTTCTGAGTTTTCATTCTAACAGTGGCTTTATGGGTAATAGAGAAACATGACAAGTGAACATAGGTACCCAGTTTTATCAGCTTTTGAAAATACTGAAGTTCATCCTGCTTATGAGAATTTCAGAGCAGGTTTAGAGCTTGGGGTTGATCTTTGTTCAAAGCCCCACATTGCCAGGTATTGGCCATGTGACCTGGGAATTATTTAAGATCTCAAAGGCTCAGTTGCCTCACCTCTAAAATGGGAGAAAAATTGTACCCACGTGTAGAGTTGAAATGAGGCTGATGTGAGATGATGCATACATTGCCTGCTGACCGTGGACCAGGTTGTTCTAGGCCTGCCTAGGAAGGTCGTCTCTTGGAAGACTGTTTTCAAGAGTGTGTGCGTTAGAATCATGTGGGAACCTTACTGTGATGAACTTAAAACTAACCTTCTAAGGCTTCCTTGGGTAGTCTGATTCATTAGGGCCAGGCTCAGGAACCTGCCTGGGAAAGCAGCAGCCCAGGGGATTCTGTACTGTGTGCCACTTTGAGAAACGCAGTCCTAGTGCTGACGTTAGAGTGGTCACATTGAGTACCCTGGTGCCCAGCAGAGATGGAAAACGCACAGGACACCTGGCCAGGCAGAGGGGTAAGAGGACACAGTAACTCCGGAGAGCTGTTCTGACAGACCTTTTGTTTTGGCAGAGGCTTCTGCTTTCTTTGCCAAGCCATAATTCATTACTTGGAAAGAGGAGGGAGAATGGGGAGGGGAGAGGGGACAAATACAGCTGGCTGTCAGAACAGTTGACCTCCAAATGGGATAACCTCGAAGTCAGGCTCGAGCAATCTGGAAACAAGAAGTGGAGGTGAGGGAGGTGAGAGCAGAGGCACGTGCTAGAGGCATTTCTGCAGATTGCCTGGTAATTGTGGGAAGATGATGGAAAGCTTGGCAGTGGGTGAGCCTGGGGAGGGGGGTGGGTGGACAGGAAGCCGCTCTCGGCTCCAGCTGCAGTTGTTACCAAACCAAACTCGAGTCTCCTTGCCTGACACACAGCAAAGCCAATCTACTGATGCCCGTGGTGGAGAAGGAATGCACCATGTTTATGGCAGGGCTGGTGCCAAGCAAGGAGAACGGGCAGCTCGTGCTCTGAAGACTCGAATTCCCGATGGCTTTCAGGGAAGGGTTTTTAAAGGCAAAATTTAAGCTGAGGATTGTGGCTCCTGGATTTTCTTTTGATTGATTGGTGGTGAGGTAACAGGATGGTGTGTTTTGAAATCTCCATCATCAACCTTCTGGTTCCAGCCTATTTGGGGTCTCGTGCTTGTGGTCAGCATGTAGTCATCATCTTCCACTGGGTTGTGGGGGAGGTCTTAGTTTATACAGAACTCAAAGATATGCATCAAATTATTATCTGTAGCCCTTCAGGTGAAACTAGGACTCCTGGGACTTTCTTAACTGCTTGTCTGCTTTTTGGAACTCAGGCCAAAACAAAGAGGAGGGGACATGAAGGGACTTTTGTACCCAGGAAGGCCCAGCAGGGTCTTACTTGGTTTCATCTCCACCTTTTCTCTAATCCTCCTTAATCCAGAGGGTAACAGGGACAGAAAGGAAAGGGAATAAAGTTTTGGATAGAGGGGTTAATCATAAACTCAGCAGGGGAATTCGGTTTTAGGGGGACCTGGTTTCACTGGCTCCAAGGAGGCCTCTTTGGAGGACCAGGATGTGAGTTGTGACAGGGCAGTGCAGGGGGAGGCAGGGAGAGCTCAGGTGGAGAGCAGATGGTCCCCATCACTGCCAGCACTAAATCATGACTAGAGGAAGGTGAATGGTGGCAGTTAGCAGGATACCCAGGGTCCCTTCTCCCAGCCTGGAGGCCCCACCTGGAGCCCAGGCAGAACACTTTGCCTCTTTAGATAGAGAGTCAACTCCTACTGCTTTATAGAAAGAAGTTATGGTGAACAGAATGGATAGGAGCAGAGATTATAGAGTCACTGCCTGCTTTCAAATTCCAGCTTTGCCACGTATAAGCTGTGAAATCTTTTTTTTTTTTAATTTATTTTTGGCTGCACTGGGTCTTCGTTGCTGTGCACGGAGTTTTAGTTTTGGGCTTCAGAGGTTGTGGCACATACTAAGAGTCGCATTCACAACTGACACAGGACAATGGGCTCCAGGGATGGGCACATTTGAGGAAGCCCCACAGCCAGTAGGGGCTCTTAGAGGCTTATAAATGAATTCGTCATGACTTACTGTATCACATAAGGTAACCCTAGCTTCTGTAACAAATCTCCAGGTCACAGTAAATGAAAGCAAGAAGAGCTTCTTACTTACGCACCAGTCTAGAAGAGGAGTTCCTGCTGGGGCAGCCCTCTTCCATTTGGTGTTTCAGGGACCCAGGCTCCTTCCGTCTTGTTGATTGGCCATTTTTCAACACGAGGTACCCAAGGTCACTCTGAAGGTCATCTCCGTTTTTTTTTTTTTTTAAGACAGCCAGCTAGAGATTAAGGACATTGAGTTAACTGCACCAGGCCTGGAATTGGCTCCCATCACTTCTGCTCTCATTCTGCTGGCCAGAGCTTAGTCTCCATGGGGGCAGAGAAATGTAGTTAGCTCTATGTTCATTGTCTATTTAGCAAGACCTCCCATGATAGTTTTTATGCAGCATCTTTTTTTTTTTTAATACCTTTATCTGATTTTCTGCTGTGAAGCCAATCTTAACCAAATCCTACTTCATTTCATGCAACACTGGGTCTTGATCTGCAAGCTCTGTGACAAAATGAGCATCTTGGACCGGGAAGGAGGGATTGGAAAATGTGAGCTGCTGTTTGTGATTTATGCTTTTCACTCTACTCTTTCCTAGAACACAGTGAATTTTTAGGGTACATGTTTGCATATGTGGTGTTGCTGGCTGGCAGCTACAGGGACCCAGTGCTCATTTTGCTTGGTTTAAAGCCTTTGAGATCAAGGATGGTGAAGTGTGCTTTTGGGAGCAGGTTTTAACCTGCAACCTGCAAGGGAGCTTGACTACTGAATTTAGTGACTGCAGCAAAACTTTGTTTCTTTCTCCTCATCCTGGAAACATTGTACAGTGTGTCTTCCATAATCAATATAAATGAGGCGTTAATGAAGAGACTCTTGTTCGGCAAACAAAACTTGCTCTTTGTTGGGATTGAGACGCTCAGCCTATTTCCTGGGAGTGTTTATGAGAAGGCAGTTTGTGATTCCTGCAAGTGTGTATGTAAGGTTCCTGAATATTTTTTTTTTTTTTTTAATGGAGAAGTCAACAACCCATTGAGTTCGTGGAAAGTATTTTGGAAGCTTGTCATTTGAGGAATGTACCCATGAGAGTCCCTGGTTTTATGGTTTTGGGAAATTTGTACATTAAAATAGGTGGGGTGGAGGCTGGACATTAAACACAAGCGTCTCACTTTAAAGAAAACCTCTTGTGTTAGTTGTACTGCTGCCATCAATCAAAGCATTATGGGATATGGATTTTCCAGGCTTTCTGTGTGGAATTTCACGGCCAAGAAGTGGACAGGAACTTCCCTGGTGGTCCAGTGGTTAAGAAAGCTGCCTGCAATGCAGGGGATGTGGGTTCAGTCCTTGGTCAGAGAGCTAAGTTCCCACATGTCACGGAAGAGTTAAACCTAGGTGCCGCAGCTACTGAGTCCTGGCGCTCTTGCTCATGCGTGCCACAACTAGAGTCTGTGCAAGGAAAGATCCTGCGTGCTTCAACTAAGACCTGATGCAGCCAAATAAATACATGAATAAATATTTGAAATTAAAAAAAAAAAAAGTTGGACCAAGTGCCAGAGAACCCTTGATTCAGTCATTCTCTACTCTCATGGAGTTTGCAGCTTAAATTCCCTTCTCTCCAAAAAACCAATTTCCGCCGGTTCTGTTTAGAAGTAGAATCTCTTTCCCCTCCTCCCACTGTTTCCCTCACCTCCCTTCAGAAAAGCAGGTGCTCACTTCTTTTCATCGATTAAGAAATTCTGTTTGTGAGTTCCATCTGGTCAGGAAAGCTTATTTGGTACTTAGACATCAAGATGCCAGTTTCTGCTTCAGGTTTTTTTTTCTACCAGTTTTTGCTTTTTCTCAGAGAGGAGCTGTGCTGTATGTTATCACAGTTTTGCCAGTGTTCTTCCAGGTCTCCTCTTTTTCAGTGAGTCTGAATCCACATCATGTCAGAATAAGTATCAGTACAGTAGACAGTGGTATAGTCGGACCATGCATTGTCAATTTCATGACTTTGTATAGTTCGCGGAATGTTATGCCACCTTGTCTCAATGGTAACATGGTTTCGAAAAATTAACACCGTGGAACCGAGATATTAAGGTTGGTAAGTTTCTTAGTCAATGGAAGGGAATGAGCTTGGCCAGAGTCTGTGATCTTATGGGGATTATTTATCCTTGCTGAGCTTCTGTTTCTTCACTTAGAGACTTAAGTCTACACATACATTCCTTGTCGGGGTTGTTGGGAGAATGTATCTGAGGTTCTTCAACCGTGATTCGGAGAAGGCACTGGCGACCCACTCCAGTACTCTTGCCTAGAAAATCCCATGGACGGAGGAGCCTGGTAGGCTCCAGTCCATGGGGTCACTAAGAGTCGGACACGACTGAGCAACTTCACTTTCACTTTTTACTTTCGTGCACTGGAGAAGGAAATGGCAACTACTCCAGTGTTCTTGCCTGGAGAATCCCAGGGATGGGGGAGCCTGATGGGCTGTCGTCTATGGGGTCTCACAGAGTCAGACACTATTGACGCGGCTTAGCAGCAACAGCAACTGTGATTAATGTTCAAGGATTCAGTAAGTGATAACTATTTATTATTATTAATATAAAATCACAATCAGTGAGAGATTAAAAAATAGCCATGGTGGAAATAAGATGAAATAGAATATCAGAAGCAGGGGTTTTTCTGGTATGATTGTATTTTATAATGATCTACAGCATCCTTTATGGAGACAGATCTGTAGCAACTGGTACTTGTGGTATCATTTTAAAGTGCCTGTTGTTTCAATTCCACAAAAGTTTACTTAGCACCTATGGTGTTTCAGTGCTCTGTGGGACTGTTTGGTTGAAAAGGTGGGACGGAGTCAAGGTAAGACAAGTGCTCTCCCTCTAAGACCTTATCGGAGTGACCTGTGTCCCAGTTTGGGACAGTCCTGGTTTATTGTGGTTGTTCAGGCATAATGTTCTATAGTGCCCCTTTCATTTCAAAAGTGTCCTGTTTGGGGAAACCAATTATATGGTCACTAATGACAAACCAAGACAACATATTAAAAAGCAGATACATTACTTTGTTGACAGAGGTCTGTCTAGTCAAAGGTATGGTTTTTCCAGTAGTCATGTATGGATGTGAGAGTTGGACCATTAAGAAAGCTGAGCACCGAAGAATTGATGCCTCTGAACCGTGGTGTTGGAGAAGACTCTTGAGAGTCCCTTGGACTGCAAGGAGATCCAGCCAGTCCATCCTAAAGGAAATCAGTCCTGAATATTCATTGGAAGGACTGATGCTGAAACTCCAATACTTTGGCCACCTAATGCGAAGAACTGACTCATTTGAAAAGACCTTAATGCTGTGAAAGACTGAAGGTAGGAAGAGAAGGGGATGACAGAAGATGAGATGGTAGGATGGCATCACTGACTGGATGGACATGACTTTGAGCAAGCCCCGTGGTTGGTGATTGACAGGGAGACCTGGCGTGCTGCAGTCCATGGGGTTGGAAGGAGTTGGACATGACTGAGCAACTGAACTAACTGATAATCTGTTATTGAGACAGAGGGAGTTCATAGAGAGGAGGACTGCTGAAGCACTGACTGAACAGGAAGGAGCAAGATGAATGCTATTCTTCAGGGAGTTGAGTCCAGGCTAGAGTTAGGACCACAGGGAGGAGGTAGAGGGGAAGGCATATTGGAGCCCGAATAAGTGCTTCCATGGGATCGATGGAAACCCAATCTGAAATGCCATGTTGAATTCCAGAGTATGAGGAACCAGACTCAGGTGCCTAGGCTTTTTTTGTTTAGGTTTCATCCATCAGCTGGTCCCTGCATTTTTGTGGAGGCCCTAACTATTAGGGTTAGCTTTTGCCTAAAGAATTCCTGAGCAAGATGAGGGAAGGATGCCTTCTGCCTGCATGCCGAATTATTGCCCTGGTTTTTATGGCCATTTCCCTTTTCCTTCCTTTTTCTTTTTAAATTCTGGGTGCTCAGGTCCTCAGGGGTGAAGCTAAGGGTTACTTTTGCATTTCCACCAAATGACCTGATTCCTGAGTGGAGGTGGGGCAGGGTAGTAGTTAACTCTTCCTTGACAGAGTGTTTGAAATTGGAGAGCTTTTTTTGTGTGTGTCTGCCACGTCTCACATGCATCAGAACATTGGTTACAGTAGATTTGAGAAGTATTATAAAATGATACGTCTGTGTGTCCAGAGGTAATAACCTTAGAAATAATGCAGAATGCAGTTCAGACTTTTTAGATGTGAATTTTTTTCCCCCAAGTATTTGCCTTTGGTTTGAATGTCTTAATTACCATTCAGGGAACCTTTAGGAAATTAAGGTGGAAAAAGTCACGCCTGGCTTAGGTATTAAAATATAATACTAAGTGTTTATTGTGGCGGCTTCACCTTTAGAATTCCTATTTTCAGTCCTGGGCAGCACAGCCAATTTTCTGTGTCGTTAACTTTTTCCTGTAACGCCAAAGGGCAGGAAGGAGGCTGCTGGTCTCCACATTTTCTTTCTCCGAGGCAAGTTGAACAACCATCTGTGCTGTGAAATGGATGATGTACAGTTGCCCTCTTGATTTGGCATTTGTGTGTGGGGTGTTTTTTTTTTTTTTTTTGGCTGCACTACAGGGCACGGGGGATCTTAGTTTCCTGATCAGGGAACCTGTGTCCCCTGCAGTGGAATAACTGCTGGACAGCCGGGGAAGTCCCTGGTATTTGTGTTTTAATACACAAATCTTTGCTGATGCTCACTTCCCCAGAATGTTACCTGCTAATTCTCTGAAACCAAAAATGGCAGCCAGTATGGAAAATAGTATGGAGATTCCTTAAAAACTAAAAATAGAGTGACCATATGAGCCAGCAATCCCATTACTAGGTATATACCTGGAAAAGATGAAAACTATAATTCAAAAAGATATATGCACACCAATGTTCATAGCAATACAACTTACAAGAGTCAAAACATGGAAGCAACTTAAATGTCCCATCGACAGATGAATGGACAAAGATGTGGTATATGTATGTACTTTGGAATATTGCTCAGGCATAAAGGAGAAGGAAATAATGCCAGAAACAGACTTACAGACATGGAACCAACTTACGGTTACCAAAGGGGAAAGGGTGGGGAGGGAGGGATAAATTGGGAGTTTGGAATTAACAGATACTATATATAAAATAAGCAAACAGCAAGGACCTACTGTATAGCACAGGGAACTATATTCAATACCTTTAATAACCTGTAATGGAAAAGAATCTGTCTTATCTCTCTCTCTATAGTGTGTAATGGAATCACTTGGCTGTGTACCTGAAACTAACACAACATTGCGAATCAACCTATACTTCAGTTTTGAAAAATGAAAACCAATAATGGATTAATGGAGGTCTTTGTATCCATACTGGCGAAGATTTGTGACAGTCTGTTAGGTGCAGAAAGAATTCTGGCAGTGGAGTGAAAAGGCCAAGCTCAGTGACTTCAGATACGTCCTGCCAGGCCTCAGTGTGCTCAGAGGTAACCTGAGATGGAGAAAGAGTGAAGAACCCCCCTTCCAGCGTTCTCCTGAGGACAAATAAGGTGACGGTCATGAAAGGACTCCCGGCCACCCCCAGGGTGCAGTGTTTTTTTTTTTTAATGAATCACCCAAATTCACAAAGACCTAGAGCAAGGAAGAGCAGACAATGGCCACGTGCCACATCTAGCCCATCTCCTCTTTTCTCTTGGCCTCTTGAGCCAAGAATCATTTCACATTTTAAAAAATAGTTGGGGGAAAAATCATAGAAGAATAGTATTTCCTGACACATGAAAATTCCATGCAATTCCAATTACCAGTGTTCTTAAAGTATCGTTGGAGCCTAGTCCTGCGCGTTCGTGTATGGATCTTCTATGGCTGCTTTTGTGTGACTGTGGCGGAGTCGAATCGTTGATCTAGAGACAGCAGGGCTGAAAATGTTAGCCTGACCCTTTACAGGAAGAGGTGGGCCAACCCCAGTCTAGAGCAGTGATTGTTGTAGCAAGATGAAGCAGGTTCTGCACAGAGGTCCTTGGCCTGATGCGGCTACAGCCTGGGGAAAGCTGAAACCCTCAGCTTCCTCAGGAAGAACCCTAAGCTAGTTTATTTGTTTGTTCATTCATTCTTTCACCAAATATCTTGAGTTCCGGCCATGTACCAGACACACTGATGGATGGTGCAGAGAAAACAGCTAAGGGGCACAGAAAAAAGATCCCTGCCCTCAGGGAGCTTCCAATCTGGTGGGAGAAATTAGATAAATACTACACAGGTCAAGGTACTTGTCATGTCAGGGCGGGAGCAGCGCTCTGAGGAGAGGTGGGGGTGGTTAGGAAATGAGGAGGTGATCTGTGAGCCCTGAGCACACGGAATGGGATGGAGGCAATGAGGCAGAACTGCCCAGCAGAGGGAAAAGCAAGTTGCAAGACCTTGGGAGGGAAGCACTGGAGAAAGTGGAACTACTCAAGGTGTGCACAGTGGGGTTATTTATTTTCAGCACTGATCGCAGAGCTTGGTCATCTGATCTACGGTTATGTTCAAATAGTATCTGTTGTCCTCTTCGGGCACATTAGAAAACAAGGAGGGGGCTGATGTAGTGCGTGGATAAAAGAGGAAGTTCCAGAGTGGGACTTTTCAGCGTCTGTGCTATTGACATTGCAGTCTGAACAATTCTTTGCTGTCCTGTGCAGTGTGGGATGGTTGGGTGGTATTCCAGGCCTCTCCCCACTGGATCCCAGTAGTAATCCCCCAGTTGTGGCAACCAAAAGTGTCTCACAACGTTACACATCCACCGGGGGCAAAATCCCCCCTGCTGAGAACCACTGCTTTGGGGTTAGGTTGCTTGCTGGCTGTGTGACTTTCAACAAGTTACTTACCTTCTCTGGGCCTCCGTTGTCTTATCTGTAGAGTGAAAGCATGACCTCCACCTGGCATCCCAGGGCTGTTGAGAAGTTTAAAGGGGGAGTGCACCCGGTGGAGCTTGGTGCTTGATGTGGCCCAGGCCCTTGCCAGGCGTTAGCTGGGGGAGCAGAGACCTCAGCTCTCGTTTTCCTCTCATTTACCTTATTCTGCAGCTGAGAGCACAGTGTCTGTTCTTGTCTTGGTGAGGGAATTGTGCTTATGAGATTGGCTCAGATCCTTTTGTTAAAGTACAAGCCACCAAAATGTCATTTTTTGGTTTTATTTTCCCATTTAATGATCACCATCCTTCATGTGTGGCTGCTGTTTGACAGCTTCCAAATTGACCTGCGATGCGCAGAGGTGGACATCATTTCTTCCACTTTCAGGGGTGGTGGGAAATGCAGGGCCTCTGAGCTAAGGAACATGCCTGAGGTCTCCCTGAGTTGAAGGGTGGAGGCTCTAGCTCCCGGTGGTTGGCTCTGGGCAGCCCCGCTGATGGGGTGTGAAGGGGGAGGAGGGCTGTACTGTTAGGAAGAGGAAGAAGTCTTTGTACCTTTCTCTGTGGCTCTGCTGGTAACACATTTGTTTAAAACTGGCTTCTTTAGTGATACGAGTGAACTTATTTACAAAACAAAAACAGACTCACTGACTTAGATAATGAATTTGTGGTTGGGTTGGGGAAAGAATGAGGCAAGGGATAGTTAGGGAGTTTGGGATGGACATGTACACACTGCTATATTTAAAATGGGTAACCAGCAAGGTGCTACTGTGTAGCACATGCAACTCTGCTCAATGCTGTGTGGCAGCTCAGACGGGAGAGGAGTTTGGGGGAGAATGGATACAGGCATATGTATGGCTGAGTCTCTCTGCTGTCCACCTGAAACAGTCACTACATTGTTAATCAGCTGTACTCCAATATAAAATAAAAGATTTTAAAAAAATAAATAAAAATGAAAGGAGTTCTTTGCCCCAGGGAGCCCCCAGGACACCCTGGCTGACTGATGTCACCCCTGGCCCTGTAGAATGAAAGGGATGCCTGCTGTAAAGAGGAATGGCCACTGGAAGGAATTGCCAACACTTGGCAAACTAGCGTTTTCATCTCCCAGTCCGCTCAGGGCACTTGGAAGGCGTGCATGGGGAGAGCCTGGAGGAAGTACCTCTGTAGTTCTGTGTCATGGTGGACTCATCTGGACTCATTTCCTCCCCAGTACCCCTCAACCGTGCCTGAACTGGTTGCGGGACAGAGTTCCTATTGGCGCTTCTTTCTAGACTGTTGGATGGCCATGTTTCGAGCCCTTAGGGTGTCCTGGAAAGCACTCTCTTGTGTCATCTTCTTTCACCCTCTTCCTTCTCCAACGTCAGGGCTGTTACCTCCACTCAAAGACTGAAAAGAGAGTTCCAGAAGGTTAAGTAACTTTCCTAGGCTCAGCAGTTAAGTAATTTGGAGAAAGTGGAATTTCCTTACAGTTTTTTTTTCTTTCATAAAATCTTGGATGCAGCAGAAAAGGAGGCTGATGACTCTCCAAAAAAGTTAAAATTGTACCCCAAAGCTCAGTGCCTGGGGGGACTCCTGGGCTCGACCCTCAAGGCCTTTCACCTGTCACTGAATGTGGATGAGTCCCTAGAAGTCTGTCTCAGTAATGGACCACAATGGATTGACATCTTTCTGGGGGATTATTTTTAATAGTCTTATAGTGTCTTCTTCCTTCTGCCCATCCTCTTCTGAAGCTTGTCAGAGTTAGGGTTATTTTGGAGAACCGGGGTGTATGAGGGAAACCTCCTGACCCCCGCGCCCCCCCCCAGTCCCTGCAGTCATCCTTTATAGAGCATACCCTGTAATGGGGAACCCCCCACAATGAGTGTGCTTATGCATGCTCAGTTATATCTGGCTCTTTGTGAACCCATGGACTGTAGCCCACCAGGCTCTTCTGTCCATGGGATTTCCTAGGCAAGAATATTGGAGTGGGCTGCCATTTCCTTCTCCAGTGCATGAAAGTGAAAAGTGAAAGTGAAGTCGCTCAGTCGTGTCTGACTCCCAGCGACCCCATGGATTGCAGCCTAACAGGCTCCTCCGTCCATGGGATTTTCCAAGCAAGAGTACTGGAGTGGGTTGCCATTTCCTACTCCCTTACTCCCTCACATTGCCTTATCCGAGAGGATCTTCCTTACCAAGGGATCAAACCTTTGGTTCCTGCATTGGCAGGTGGATTCTTTACCACTGAGCCACTGGGAAGCAGCCCCTCCACCCCCAACCCCACAAGCCCCTAGATCTGGTTAAAAAGCAGATTGTGATTCCTCTGTAGATCTTGGCCTGGGCCTTGACTCTGCATTTCAGAAAAGCTCCAGGGTGATGCTGAGGCTGCTGTCCACTGATCACACTGGGTAGCCAGATATATCAATAGCTGATGATTCTCTTGCCCTCACTTCAGGTTAGGTTAAGTCACTTCAGTCGTGTCCAACTCTGTGCGACCCCACAGACGGCAGCCCATCAGGCTCCCCCGTCCCTGGGATTCTCCAGGCAAGAACACTGAAGTGGGTTGCCATTTCCTACTCCCTCACTCCCTCACTTCAGAGACTGAACCAAATATTAGGTTCCAGCAAGAATTCTATCTTTTAGCAGCACATGGAGTCACTCACAGTGAAGTGGTGTTACCTAAACTGACTGCTGATGAGCCTGGTGAACTTAAGCCAGGTATTTTATGATTGGTTCCTTCTCTTAAGAGTAGCTAGCATTTTCTACATACCTACCGTGTGGATTTACATTTTCCCACTGGGTAGTAGCACACTGGATCACTTTGGATCTAAGGTCACTCTGGCAGTGAGAAATGCAATTCATTTCTAATAAGCTCCAGTTTTGAGTCATCAAGCCTGACGTCAATTTGCATGCCAGGAGCCCGTGGGTAAGAGGTGAGATTCAGATTTTACACACGTTGTCATGCTGTATTTCCTTTATTAGTTAGACGGGTTCCGAGGCAGCTGGCTTTTTGGAGGCCTGGTGAGGGATGTTAGGGAGTTTTGTAGACTGCCTCTGTGCCAGGCTCACTTAGACTCTTGTAAATCCCCTGGAAAGGCCTTCACTCTCAGACCCTGTAACGTCTGTGCCTGGTGACCTGGACGGCACTCCGCAGAGCCTGGGCAGATACACTGTCAGAGTCGCCGAGCCCCGGGCTTCCCCCTCGCTCTGCGCACGGTGGCTTACGTGAAGGACAGGTTGACGAGAAAATCACTCGCGTCACTTGCAGGAAAACACCTCGGTAATGAGACAGAATTTGAGGGCTTGAGGATCTGAGTGGGCAGGTGATTGTAACCAACCCTTCATTCCTTCTCTCCAAAACAGTCAACATGCCATCTCCTGAGCTGCGTCATGAATATAACATCCAGCTAGGGATGTTGGGAGGTTTATAATTTTTTGTAATCCATGACCTGTTATTAATTTGCCTTAAACAAAAGAAGTAATTTTTAGGCGTACTTCTTAGGCTTATGGTGTTATTTGAAGTCCTTTTATCTTGCAAAAGGTGGTGTTATGCATTTTAATAGAAACTATTGTTTTCTTAAAGAGAAAACAATAGCTTTCTTTTAAAAAATGCTTTCTTCTCTCTTCAATCAAATCATAGAGCTAATCCTGTAGAGCAGCAGTCCCCAGGCTTTTTGGCACCAGGGGATGGTTTCATGGAAGACAGTTTTTCCATGGACTGGGGGAGGAGGGTGGTTTCAGGATGATTTAAGCACGTTACATTACTGTGCACTTTATTTCTATTATTATTGCATCAGCTCTGCCTCAGAGAATCAGGCATTAGATCCGAGGGGCTGGGGACCCCTACTGTATAGAGAGCTTTGAGACTCATAACTGCAAATCTGTTCTTCCTAACAGTACCAGCCGTACGTAGAAGTCTGGTATACTTTTGTGGACAAAAGTGCTGTTTCTCCATCAGGGGATCTGAGCCTTCACAGTTGTACTCAGCGTGGATTGTCGTGCCTGTGTATGACGTTTCGCCAGTCTGTCAATTACAGACTTCCTTTAAGGAGTTTTCAGGAAACCCTCTTAGCATGAAGTTACAAATTGATGTTTTTCTAGTTTAATTACAGCAGTTTAGAAAGGAAGCACCTTTCTCACAATTATCTAAAGCCAGCTTCCTCTAAAATTAGAGGAGGGCACAGCATAATATAGATGGAAATCTGCCCTGGCATGCTCAAAAGCACGTGTGCCTTGGGGCACTCATGTGATGTATTTTTGACCTTGGAGGAGAGGTTTGTTTTTTGGAGATCTGGCTGGAGATTATCTGTGGAACAGTGAGTGGATTGCCTTACTCTTAAGGCTGTCATCATACTTGTCCAATTCCTACTCTATCTTTAGTGACCATCCCCCTGCCCTCCAGTGAGGTGACCCCAAGGAGCCCGTTATTACAGTCCTGACTTGATGGATAATTGCTGGTTATGAGGTCTGAGTTGACACCAGCGCTTTGTGTGATAGTGTTGGACTTGCCTGGCTCAAGTTGGTATTTCCATTCATGTGGGGCTGCAGTGTGGAAGCATGCTTGCAATGGGATTTGCCAAAACGTGAAGATTTTCTGTGTGGTAGCTGGACCAGGAGAGCTGTCCTGAGAACTGTTTCAGCAAAACTTTCCCAGTTGGTTCCGTGAAGGTTCTTCTAAGGGTGTGGGGTTGAACTCTGGAGGATGATAGCCTGGCTTTCCTGGGAGACTGCTGGCAGCATGTGTACACATGTGTATATGCATGTGTGCACGTACGTGTGTGTGTGTACACATGTGTGTGTCTAGTGTAAGAGGCCCAGCTGTAGAAGAGAAGGAGACTCTGTTGGAGCATAGGAGCCCCTTCTGCTGGCCTTCCTACCTGCTGGCATCAGCACAGGACAAGGATACAGAGCTGTCATCTAAGTCGCTTGTCTTTCTTCACAGCCGTGCTGCAGGCAGTGAGTGGGATGCAGTAGGTAAAATAACAACAACAAAAACTTACTGCTTTATCAGCTGTAAGCCCTTAAAGGAGTTTCTGAAACTGCTTAGCATCAATTTTTAAAATCTGTTAAATGGGTCTAATAATATGTGCTCTGCATATCTCACATGGTCTCAAATATGCTGTAAGATGGGCTTCACTGATGGCTTAGCAGGTAAAGAATATGCCTGCAATGCAGGAGGCACAGGAGATGCCGGTTTGATCCCTGAGTTGGGAGGAGCCCCTGGAGAAGGGAGGTGGCAACCCACTTTGGTATTCTTGCCTGAAAAATCTCATAGATGGAGGAGCCTGGCGGGCTACAATCCAAAGAGCTGGACGTGACTGAGTGACTAAGCACACACACGCATGCTGTAAGATCCCCACAAGTAAATGCTTTATAAACCAAGAAGGAATAGACGTGGGTCTGTTCAGTGAGAGTCAGTATAGCCTCATAGTTAGTAGTGATACGCCAGCTGAGTGGTTATAGCCGTCGTTAGTAGTAAGAAGATCTAGTTAGATCATGGGTAGTGGTTAGGAGGAGTACAACCACTGCTACTGCTGAGCCAGTTGTTGGGGTTGCTTTTTTAATTTGCTTGGCTTTTTCTTTTTCCAAAGCACTTGTTGAAGGGGATTCTTAGGGTGCACTAGTTTTGTTCTGAGATAGGATCTCTTACCCGGGGCATGGCCCTGGCAGTGGAGAGGACAGACTCTGAAGTGAACCAGTGAAATGTCTTCTGTGGCTTAAACTGAGTCTGTTCTGAGCATCGGAGGGGGGAGCTTTTGAATTCCCTTGAGAGCCCGTGACCTTGGCATGACTCTGCTCAGGAAGTCAGACAATCTACCGCCCTGATGCCTGCATCTCCCCATGTGTTTTGTGGCCTTGGAGGCTGTGGGCCTTTTGTTCTGAAGTCAACTGTCTGATATTCCTTTGGAATATATGAGTCAGGGGGGAAAGAACTGGACGTGTTCCCAGTCTTACTCATGAACTTTTTTCATCTATTAAAGGAATCTCAGTATCACATAATTAGATGTCTTTTTTTCCTTCAGTTGATTTGATTAAATATTAGTAATCATAATAATTAATAATAATCATCATAATTGATCTCAGTGTCCCCCCCACCCCCAGTGAAGTTGCGTGTATGTGTTAGTCACTCAGTGGTGTCTGACTCTTTGCGACCCTATGGACTGTAGCCTGCCAGGCTCCTCTGTCCATAGGATGTCCCAAACAAGAATACTGGAGCGGGTTGTCATTCCTTCTCCAGGAGATCTTCCCAACTCAGGGATCAAACCCAGGTCTCCTACGCTGTAGGTGAATTCTTTACCGTCTGAGCCACCAGGGCAGCCCTCCAGTGCAACTAGTTGCTCTTGTATATTTACTCAGTGAGTAGTTGGATTTGGAGGGCTACAGAGGAAGATTTAGAGATTTATTATTAACTTCAGGTCTAGGGACTATTAAGGCAAACGCTTCTTTTTTAATTGAAGTATCATTGATTTATAATGGTATGTTAATTTCTGCTGTACAGCGAAGTGATTCAGTTATACATATGGGTACATTCTTTTTTAAAATTTTTTCCATTATGGTTTATTACAGGATATTGAATATAGTTCCCTGTGCTATACAGCAGGACTTTGTTGTTCATCCATCGTAAACATAATAGTTTGCATCTGCGAATCCGAAACTCCCAATCCATCCCTCCCCCACTCTCCTCCCCCTTGGCAACCACAGGTGTGTTCTCTCTATCCGTGAGTCTGTTTCTGTTTTGTAGGATAGGTTCATTTGTGTCCTAGATTTCCCATGAAAGTGAGTACCATATGGTATTTGTCTTTTTCTGACTTCACTTAGTCCGATAATCTCTAGGTCTCTTCACGTTGATGCAACTGGCATTATGTCCTTCTTTTTTACGGCCAAGTAATATTCCGCTGTGTATTTTATATATATACACCACATCTTCTTTATTCATTCGTCTGTCGATGGAAGTCTAGATCGTTTCCCTGTCTTGGCTGTTGTGAATAGTGCAGCTATGAACACAGAAGTGTATGTATCTTTTTGAATTTTAGCTTTGCTGGATATATGCTTCAGAGTGGGATTACTGGATCGTATGGTAGTTCTATTTTTAGTTTTTTGAGGAACCTCCATACTGTTTTCCACAGTGACTGTACCAACTTACATTCCCACCAGCAGCGTAGGAGGGTTCCCTTTCTCCCCATCCTTTGCAGCTGTTATTTGTAGACTTTTTAATGATGGCCATTCTGAGCAGTGTCAGGTGGTACTTTATTGTAGTTTAGATTTCAGTGTTTTTTCGTGTTTTGGCTATCTGTAAGACAAATTTGAGGGTAGGAGAAGGGGGCAACAGAGGATGAGATGGTTGGATGGTGTCACCGACTCAATGGACATGAGTTTGAGCAAACTCCAGAAGATGGTGAAGGACAGGGAAGCCTGGCATGCTGCAGTCCATGGGGTCACCAAGAGTCGGACATGACTGAGCAACTGAATAACCACAACTCGTAGTCTTTTTCTCTGGGTCCCTACCCTTTGCTTATCTTATGTAACCACTTTCTTATCTGCCTACATATGGCAGTGTGTGTGTCCCATAGATGAATCTCCATTACAATTACAGGCAGAGTGGTTTTCTCCCTCCTACAGCTTCTCCCCCACACCCTGCCACTGCATAGACTATCCTGCCAGCCCAGTGGCTACTGTAGTCTGGGTTTCATGTGTTGTCAGAGCTGGTGGGAAATTCAAAGAGGATCTTGTACTACCTTTGCATTCTGGAAATGCAGGCCCAAGGGGAACTGACTTGGCCAAGAACACACTGAGTTAGTGAGGTGGCCAGATATGAACCTTGTGCTCCTGGCTCCTCCTAGCCCTGACCCAATTCCCAGAGAGCAGACCATACTTCAGCCTGAAGAGTCCAGCATAGATGGTATCCTGGAGGAAGGTGTCCTGCATGGGGGTGTTCAGGGTACCCCACTCTGCCCGTGGGTGACTGATTCTTTAGACACTAAGGAGAGATGGGCTTGGGTCTTCTCTACTGTCTGAAGATGGGACTGTGCCTCCCCCAGCCTGGGAAATGGTATCCTCTTTCCCTGCCAGTGGGAGTTTTCTGCCTTTATCCCTTTCCTGGCTGCTGAGTGCAGTGCCCAGGCTGTGGCTGTCAGAACTGCCCTGCAGATGAATGGATTTGGACTTGTTAGGTCCAGTTCTGCTTGCTGGTGAAATCCCAACAGGATCCTCACACCCTACCCACACCCAGGAAATTCTGGAGTCTGCTGGAGCTGATAAAATCGGGATGTCTGTCTCCTTTGGTATTGCTTTCTCAGTTTTATTAATCAATAATAGGAAATGAAGTCAAGACATTCTTGAATCCGTGCCGGCCTTTTCAGTACTTTTATGGTCTCTGTGTCCTAACACTCGCTCTCTCTTTTTCTTAGAAGACTTTTCTCAGCATTGTAGGAGCACAGGACTGGCTTTCTTGGGGAAGCCGGGAATTCATACATGCTGTGCAAATCAGTATATATTGATGGATTCAGGATTGAGTCTGCAAGTGGGTGAATTCGCAGCCCTGTGGATAAATAGGGCTGACTCTAAGGCTGTCGAACACTGGGGACTTTGATATCTACGGGTGTGGGAGAGGTGCTCTGGAACCAATTTCCCATGGAAACTGAGGGATGACTGTATCACACTGAGGCCCAGTTTTCCTCTCTGTTGTTGTTTTAGTTGCTAAGTTGTGTCTGACTCTTTAGCTACCCCATGAACTGCAGCCCACCAGGACTCTCTGTCTATGGGATTTTCCAGGCAAGAATACTGGAGTGGGTTCCCATTTCCTACTCCAGGGGATCTTCCCCTAAATGGGTGTAATTGTGCCAGTCTTGAAGATGTTGTAAAGATGGCTTGACGTTATACTTTGTGTGGAATGGGTCTCCCTCATTACTTGGTGGATCTGTACATTAAGGTGTGTGCTGTCCAGACAGCCTTCCTCCAGAGTGATCTGTGTAGGTGCATTTTTGCAGGGGTCATCAGGATTGTCTGGGTGCTTTCCAACACTAGCACCCCCTGCACTAGACGTCTGGGCCCTTCTAGACCACCCACTCATTCAAATCTCCAGAGGTGGACCCAGCATTCCATCACATAAAAAGTCTCCCTAGGGAATTCCCTGGCGGTCCAGTGGTTAGGACTCCACTTCTGTTGGCCGAGGGCCCCTGTTTGATCCTTGGTCAGGAAACTAAGATCTCACAAGCCGAGTGGTGCTTCCAAAATAATGATGATAGTAATAATAATAAAATGAAGAGGTTTCCTGGTGCTTCTTTTGATCCGCAGCCATGTTTGGGAACCTCTACAGGGTAGGTTTTATTCTAACTCTGTTTGATCAAGGCAATATGGCAGTGTGGTATAAATGATTTGAGAGTTTAAATATTCTGGCTATGTAGTGGTGTTAAATTTGGGCTTTGTTTTTCATAGCACATTATTTTCATGTATTGGGATGGGTTGGGTGAGAAATAAGAAAATTATAAGAAATTACCTAGTAAGAGAAGGTGTGATGCTTGACTAATTAGAAATGGATAATTTGCTCCTTAAAAGGCCTTTTTCGTAGCATGAAAGTCCAGTTGGATTGTCTCTATTCGGGTGCACCTGTGTTCATTTCCTAGACAGAGGTTTGTCTGTGAGGTGAAAGCTTTGAGATGGAGTCAGTCACCTGCAGTTTCCTCTCTGTGTTCAGATGTGTGGGTTGAGTTTCTTCTGTCTCCCCAACCCCGACTCTGTTCTTCACTCCTCCTCTGGCTGGCTTGGTGCTGGGAGAACTCCTATCACCTCATGCATGACTCGGTGCTTGTGGAGTCAGGGAAGCCAGTTTAAATTTTGGCTCAACTGTTAGATGTCTGGAAACCTCATAAAGATGGGAACTGTTCCCAGCTTGGAACTTACCTGAGTATGGCCTGGCACTCATCATGAAGCCTTGAAGTGTTTCTGTTGAGCAAATAGAAATATATCAGAGTGGGATGTAAAACGTGCTACTTTCCCTTTCCTGGTTCTATGACCTGAGACAAGAAATTGATCTCATCAAGTGAGCTGTGTTTCCCTTCCTGGTTAAATGGAGTGTTCACATCCCTCTCCTTAGCTTTCCCAAATGAAATATTAAGATGCTTTGTAATACCAGAGAGCAGTGTCAGGTTCTTATATGAGGAATGTTGCATTGCTTGTTAGAACACTGGCATTTGATCAGAATTCTTCCTGATTTGTTTGCCTGTTATTTCTGCATTATGGGGCTTCCCAGGTGGCGCAGTGGTAAAGAATCTGCCTACCAGTGCAGAAGATACAGGAGACACAGGTTCGATCCCTGGGTTGGAAAGATCCCCTGGAGTAGGAAATGGCAACCCACTTCAACATTCTTGCCTGGAAAATTCCATGGACAGAGGAGCTTGGTGAGCTACAGTCCATGGGGTTGCAAAGAGTCAGACACAACTGAGCATGCAAGCACAGCACACTACAACAGGGCAAATGATTCATAAGTTTCTTTTTTGCTTTCTAATGCCTTGGGCGCTGAAGAATTGATGCTTTTGAACTGTGGTGTTGGAGAAGACTCTTGAGAGTCCCTTGGACTGCAAGGAGATCCGACCAGTCCATCTTAAAGGAAAATCAGGCCTGAATATTCATCGGAAGGATTGATGCTGAAGCTGAAACTCCAGTACTTTGGCCACCTGATGGGAAGAATTGACTCCTTGGAAAAGACCCTGATGCTGGGAAAGATTGAAGGAGGGAGGAGAAGGGGACAACAGAGGATGAGATGGTTGGATAGCATCACTGATGTAATGAAGATGAGTTTGAGTAGGCTCCGGGAATTGGTGATAGACAGGGAAGCCTGGCATGCTGCAGTCCATGGGGTCTCAAAGAGTCAGACACAACTGAATAACTGAACTGAATGCCTTGGGAACCCTGCTGCACACAGGCATTTTGAAGAAGGGTGCTCTGGGAATCTCACGTGGGTTTCCCACACCCCACCTCTGAGTTTATCTTGAAAAATCCATCTCATGTGCTATGTTGCTGGGGAAGGGAGATAGATGCATGTGAGTTGTGGCTCTGACCGGCGGCCTTGGAGCTGCAGTGCTCACAGAAGCCAGAGAACTGTTTTTTTCTCTTTGCTTCTCATTGGAATCGAGTGGCACTGCAGGACTTGTTTTCTAGAGTGGTTACTAACTCAAAGTGACTGATTATTGCTTCCCACTGTGGTGACGGACGAATGGGAAGGACGCAGGGAGAAGATGACAAACGTGCTTTGGTGCCGACAAATGGGGCTGCCTTTTGGAAGAGTTACTTGCATTCAGTATGTGTTTAGTAAACGGGCAGTTACAGAGTATACTTGCTGGCATCCACCTGCCTGTCCTTGGGGGAAGGTCATGGATCAGAAGCAGCTAACATTTGGCCCTACTGTCATTGAGTTAGTGGGCTTTGAAGCTGGGTCATTTGTTTATCTGAGTCCAGGATGGACTGTTGAAAATTACATATCTGGTCAGAAAACAATCTTAAACATAGAAATAGAGCAAGAACAAGTTCCTTAGAGATAACTTTAGTATTTAAGCATTGGTTTAAGCATCCCTTCACCCATCCATCTATGTCACCATCCATCTACCTTCCATTTTGGGAAACAGTTATTAAGCATCTTTGGTTCAGTCGCTCAGTTGTGTCTGACTCTCTGTGACCCCGTGGATTGCAGCATGCTGGGATTCCTTGTCCTTCACTATCTCCGCTAGTTTGCTCAAACTCATGTCTATTAAGCATCTACTATGTGCCAGTTGACTCATTGGAAAAGACTGATGCTGGGAGGGATTGGGGGCAGGAGGAGAAGGGGACAACAGAGGATGAGATGGCTGGATGGCATCACTGACTCGATGGACGTGAGTCTGAGTGAACTCTGGGAGTTGGTGATGGGCAGGGAGGCCTGGTGTGCTGCGATTCATGGGGTCGCAAAGAGTCGGACACGACTGAGTGACTGAACTGACTGACTGATGTGCCAGTTCGTGCTAGGCTCTGGGGATAAAAAAATAACATAAGACATGATTGCTGTCCTCAAGGAAACGGCAGTCTAGGGTGGAAGACATTTCCCTAAATTTCAAGTCAAATTCTTACTTGACACATACCTATTTTTGTTTTGGGTCTCATCTCTTTTTGTACAAAGTACAGCATGTAACCGTTGTGACAGTCTCACTTGTTTTTATAAACCCAAGTTGTGGAGTTGGATTTCATGTTTTGTATAACTCTAAGCACAGTGTAAGTGCTTGTATTATTAAACAGAAGAAGAGGGAAGAAATTGTAATCCAGAAAAAAAGACCAAATCTTAGAACAGCAAAAAAGTCTTAAGGTACCCAATGGAATTCTTAAAAGGTTTTTAAAAAGCCTTATCGTGTATAATATTCAAAATTGCTTTTTGAGCCATGGGTAAATTTAAGTGCAAAACGTCTTCTAAATGTATTAAACTAGAAGGCCAGTTGGAAGGCATAGAGTTCCGTCTTAGCACAGGGACATGCCATTAAAATGACTGATTCAGAGCATAGGTTTGAGACTGGACCAACTGAAATTTGGTCTTCTGTTTTACTGCCCTTTACCTGTGTGACCTTAGGCAAATTTCTTAACCTCTCTGAACTTCAGTTTCCTTTCTTGTAAAATGGGAGTAGTGACGGTATTATTTACCTGAAAGAATTATTATGAGGCTGAAGTGAGGGCAAAGATTTGCCAAGTGCTTAACACAGACCTGGTTTGTAGTACATGCTCTGGAAAATCTAGCTGTTTTGATGATTATTAGAAGAAAAGGGATCGGGGTTATTCCAAATATGTGTATATGTAAATCTGGGTGACTAGAGGTTTTTAGTGGTGGAAATGAGACACATGATGCCTTTTGGTTTTACACAACTAACAATCCCTTGAGAAATATTCATGCAATGTTTCTCTTCCCTGGTGGCTCAGACAGCAAAGAATCTGCCTGCAATGCAGGAGACCTGGGTTTGATCCCTGAATTGGGAAGATCCCCTGGAGGAGGGCATGGCAACCCATTCCAGTATATTTGCCTGGAATATCCCAATGGACAGAGGGGCCTGGCGAGCTACAGTCCACGGGCTCGCGAAGCATCGGACACGACTGAGCAAGTAAGCACACAGTGCTTCTCCTGTAGCCCTTTTCTGCATCTTTGCTGTGTTGGGCATGAATGATGAACTAGCTCTTTCTGCAACTAAAGGATTGGTGTTTGTGTGTGTGTAGAGAGCGGGGAGAAGAAAAACTGTCGTAAGCCTCTGAGCAGTGTCATAGATTTTCAGCTAACAGGCCTGAGCTGTTAGCGTATCATTCAGGGAGGTGACCTACTCAGGAGAAAATCCAATTCTGAAATTAATTTCAACAGATCAAAAGGCAATTGGTAATTGTAGCTGAAATTATATTTTTTTAAAGGGCCGACTAGCAAGTTGGACTTTCAGTAACACTTGAAGCAATGGGTTTCGTGCAGTGGAAATTTCACAAAAGGATCGTTTTCTTAAAAAGAGAGAGGGGAGGGGGGTTTCTCTTGATGTTTTTTTTCCATGGAAGGTAGTTCTATATACTGTTTATAGAAGCCTTGATCCTTTTTAAACTTTAAGGAGCACAGTTGGCCTCTGTGGTAATAAATCGAGAGGCATATGGGGGCCCAGGGACCCTTAATTTATGTGCTCGACTCCTTCCCCCAATTCAGCCGGCTACTTCCTGGGATGGTGTACTTGATTGATGAGTTTCTGGTGTTCTGTGCTGCTGGGATGTCTTTTGAAGTTTCTCCTACAAGGCTTGAGGTTTGCCCCTGTGAGGTGTTAATGGGCTTCCTGCTGGGGCGTTATTTGTAAGGGGCGCTTGTTAGAGGGGCCTCAAAGGGCAGCTGGGGACACCAGAGTTCTTGTTCTCCTGAAGGGTTGACTCTCTGGCCTTGGGTCCCCAGGCTCCCAACTTACGTTTGGAAGACACTGCAGCGTTGTTTTTATTCCTGTTCCCCAGGCCGCTATTTGTTTAGCTTTAGGGGGCCCCTAGGCCATGGCAGGTATTGGTGGTAAGGGATCAGACCAGCCTGGGAACAGGCAGGAACAGTGAGTCCGAGAAGAGACTCAAATCCACATGGACGGGAAGACTCCTATCTGAGGACCCTGGGTAACAAGAGATTGTGTCTTGAGCCAAACAATCAAGTTCCAACTAAACACACGCCCAAGACTGGCCCCTGTGTTGTCTTCTCTGTGGCCTGCCTGCCTCTAGGTTCTCCTTTGCCCAATTCCGTTCTCCTCATCACCACCAGAGCGCTCTTCATAAAGTGAAAACCTGTTTATGTCACTCTCCTCTTGCAGCTGTGTTCATGGTGTGCGTGCATGCTCAGTCCCTCGGTCATGTCCGACTCTTTGCTACCCTGTGGGCTGCAGCCTGCCAGGCTCCTCTGCCCATGGAATTCTCCAGATAAGACTATCGGAGTGGGTAGCCATTCCCTTTTCCAGGGGATCTTCCTGACCCAGGGATCAAACCCAGGTTTCCTGCATTGTAGGCAGATTTTTTACCATCTGAGCCACCATTTGGATGGCCCCCCGAGGCCCTCCTTGCCCACCCCTCCTTGTCCCCACAGGCTTGGATCTTCTCACTGATACGCCTATAGCACCAGCACTGACCTCAGCCACAGCTTTGTCAGTCGTTCTGTACTTGTGTGTTCTTTTGTCTCTTTCCTACATTAGATTCTGAGAATGTTGAGGCTAAGGATTTTGTTTATCTTTTCTCCCTAACACGCAGCTCTGAGTCTGATAATTAATCAACATTTACTGAATCAGTGAAAGCACCGTTTACTGTTCTGTTGCCTTAGGATGCCCTTGTTCCCCCATTTTGTAGTGTATTAGAAGAGTACAGAATCTACCTCGATTCTCTGTGGGGTGTTCCTAGCTCCCCACAGGTGTGTCCCCAGGTGACCATGATACAACCAGTAGTTTTAGCTAGTGTTGCTTGAGCACACTCTATATGTCGAGTGAGCATATACTCATCTAACCATTACGATACCCTTTCAAGGAAGGTTATCTTTGGATAAGCTTGAGCCAACTTTCCCTAGAGGGTGGTATGTCCTTAGGTGTGAGCAAGAAGATCTGAATGTTAAAGGCTTCCACATCCTTTCTGGCAGGTCTTGATACCCAAAGCAGAATCTTCTGAAAATACTCATTAGCATAGCAAAATTTCAGCGAAACTGGCGAAATGAAACCTCAACTCACTCTTCCTTTGAAAACATAGAGGGGAGCTGCTTATGACAGCTCTATTCACTACAACTGCTGGGGATTCCCTGGGCGCCCTGCTGCTAGAGAGCTGGGTCACTAGTGGCTCTTCTTTCCGCTACTTTGGGAAATTTCTGAGACTTTGTCAGGTCCTAAGATAAGTTAGTGAGTGAACCAGCCTCTATGCTGCTTTTTCTTTGGTGTCCAGACAGAGAGAATTTTAAATTCACTCCTCACTCTTGGTGCTCTTGGGACTTTTTAGTTGTACTTGACTTTGAAAACTTGTGAAAGAGGAATGACGACTTGGCTGTTTTTCGAGTCAATGCACTTGACAGCATTTCCGTGTGCTGCTGTGTCCCCAGGACTGACTTTGCAATTCTTTCTGAATTGTACCATGAAGAGGGGGCTGTACTTTTCGGAAGGGAAGTGAGAAGATTAAAAAAGTGTAGAAATGCAATAATCCCCTTGCTGGACTTAAAAGATCTCAGTCTAGTGTTGAGAGACCCAACTGATGTCAAGAAAATCTCAGTCTAGTGTTGAGAGACCCAACTGATGTCAAGAAACAGCTGTGTCTGCAGGCTTCAGCAGCATGCATGTTTCACCACAGTGCTCAGATCTACCCTGCGGAGGACATGAGATTTAGCTGGAGAAGTGACAGAGTCTCTAGCTGAGCTTCCCCAAGAGAAAGAAGAGGAAGGGCAAGCTAATCCTCCAGAGACTGCAATGGCCAAGAAGGGCAAGCTAATCCTTCAGAGACTGCAATGGCCAAGGGCAGCCAAGTGATTCAGCCCACTCACCTTTGGCTAGAGAGGTTGTTAAGCCTAGCCTCAATCTTTGGAAATCGGTCAGATTCCTTCCTTGGTTCAGATTGACTGTGTGGTGGGGAGGTGCTATATATATACATATATATAAATACATGGTATATATAGTGTATATATAAAATGAGTGTGTGTGTGTGTGTGTGTATATATATATATATGATTCACAATGTTGTGTTAGTTTCAGGTGTATAGCAAAGTGATTCAGTTATATATATATTCTTTTTCAAATTCTTTTCCTTTATAGGTTATTTTAGCAATATGCTATTGAATATAGTTGTATGGACATCTCATAGTCTAATTCCCAGAATCTGGCTCTGGGGTCCTCAACCAGGCCCCAGTTTGCTTAACAAGTGACTTGCCTTGCTGGGCCCCAGTATCCTCCATGGTAAAATGAAGATAACCATGGTACCTACTTTGGATACCATAGGTAGAGGGCCCAGGAAGCTTGGAAGTCCCACAGTGATTAGGGACTCAGCTTCTTCTTCCTTGTATCATTACTACCCTTAATATGTGCCTTCTGTCTCATGGTCCAAGATGGCTTCTTTAGTTCCTGCCATCATTTCTACATTCCAGCCAGGAAGGGGAAAAGGGAAATGGAGGGTGTGGCCTGAAAGTTGCTCACTGCCTCATCCCATTGGTGAGAAGTTAGCCATATGACCATGTTATTCAAAAGTAAGTTAAGGAAATTTTAGTCTTTAACTGACACCCAACTAAAAAATCTGTTATTATGTAAAAACAGAGAGATTGGCTATTAGGGAACAAACTGGTGGTTTCTGTTCAAGTGTTAAGTGTTCAATAAATGTTATTACCACCACTACCACCGTCATTACCATAATCAACGATCATCATCATTTCTGATCTTAGCCTATATGATCATCCTCCATGAACTTGCTTCCTAACTTGCCCTTTTTTTTCCATTTTAGAGCATCTTAGCTTGCACTTTGTTCCGTTGCACAATTTGTTCAATATCCACGTACCTCTGACACCTTTTTGTAGCTTTGAGTTGTCAACATAACCATACCCCTTAATGTCCCATGTGACAGAAATGGATATTAAAGCTGGTGGGATATTGACAACTTAGAAATAGGGGAGATTTGAGCATGAAGTCTTAATAACCCACTTAGCAACTTAATTAAAATATTGCAGGAAAGGTTGATGAAAAGAAGAAAAAAGCCTAACTACCTTTAAATGTAGGTTAAGACTTTATTTTTAACCCCTTCCACTTGCATGTTTGTGGGCCTGTGTTGAAGACGCCTGAATCTCCATGGAATTCTTCTCAAGGCTTTAGTCTGGTTGTCCAGACTTCTGACAGTCCTTTGAGGTTTTCAAAATCCTTGTCCCTGGAAGGATGTGAAGACCAAGTTTCTTCTAATTCTGAAGCAGTTGAAATAAATGAAGGGATCTGTTCTCTGGATCTTTATTCATGATTTAAATGCTCTGCAGGAGTCTTTTCTGGTAGAGATGGTTCATTGAGAAATCACATGGACTTTGGACTCATTAAAACCTTGAGGAAGACAAATGCCACTTTTCTGCTACAAATCCCACTGAAGCTAATATAATGGCGTTCTGGCTAGCCTTTATGGTTTCCATCAGCCACATCTCACCTCCATCATTTGTCTCCTCCTTTCTCCTTTGAAAAATACTGTGTCAGAAAGTGACATTTTTCTCCTAGAAGAATTGTAACATGTTTATAACCTTGCTTCTTTCTACCAAGTCCCTTTTCTTTAAGGATGAGGCCATGGAGACAGAGAACTGGGAAATCCCTGGACAGAAGCATTGAAGTCATCATTTTTCCCCCTCTGTTTCATCCTTTTCTCCTCCCTGTTGATGCTCTCTGAGAAATTTCTTGGCAGTTCCTCTTCCTTCTGTTCCTTTTATTATTGTTCTAGCCAGACCTTCAGCATTCCTTGCTAGGACTGTTGCAGTAGTCTCCTTGTTGTCCTGCCTTTTGTGTCTCCCCCATCCCATGCACGTTCTCTCAGCACAGGTCTTGCCGGGACACATTTTTGGTTACAGATAGTCACTTCTTTCTGTTGCAGTCAGTGGTATGGAGTCAGCTTTCCTTGACATGAGGTCTGAGGCCACACCATTACTATGGTTGCCTGCTAACACATCAGTAAAAGGCAGAATGGATAGCATGGTGGTAGGTATCATTTACAATCTGCTTTTACGGCTGAAGAAATGGAGGTTGGGAGATTAAGTAAGCTACCTCATGACACCTGCTAAAAGTAGTGAGATCAGAATTGATCTTTGAACTGTCACTCAAGTGTCACATCATATGTTAGGCTCATTTCTTGCCTTTCTCTGGCCACCTTCCCTTGTGCCCTGGCTTCTAGCCCCACTGATTGCCTTTCATGCCTTATTGTCTGGAACGTCAAGACCTGGACACTGCCCATGTCACTGAGTGTGCCTTTGCAGTTCCTTCTGCCAAGAGTGCCCTCCTTTGCCTTTTTGACTGGCAGAGCATTCCTTCGATGTCTAGTTCCCAGCCTCCTCTATGAGGATCGCCCCTGTCCCTGTGTTATGTAAATGAGCCAAAGATGGCCACTGTGTCTTGGCTGCAAGGTATGTATTTCTGCACTGCAGCCTGAGTGAGACCCACAAGCTGAAAGACCCAATGGCACCAAATGCAAATTTTTACACATGCAATTGCTTTAAAAATAGCCCAAACAAGTAGATTTTTAGCCATTTAGGATCTGTCTGTTTTGCATACCCTGTGAAATAGCACCCAGCATCTGCTGGTCATTGATAAGATGGAGCCTTGTGGTTCTAAACCCCAAGCTGCTACTGTCCTTGGAGCTCTGTGACTCAAAGCCCCCACCACCCTCCCCGCCGCTGAGTGACAGCACTTAGACAAGTAAGTCTCCTCTCCAGTTCCCCTCCCCCAGGAATTCTCTGATCCTTCTTCCCTTCTGAATGGTGAACCTTGAGCCAAGCCTCTGGGTGGTCTCTTGCCACAAAGGACGTCCCTTCCCAATAAAGCTTTCCTTGGGTCTCTCATGCTCATATCTTTTCCCTTGACCAGCCCCCAAGTCACTTGAACCCCTACACGCCCAATGGATTGGATCACTGTTTTATGAATTTCCATCATGTTTCTTGAACCTGCTTCCTTTACTGTACTCATTGCATCATTGCATTACCCCAGTTGGCCGTGCATCACAGAACATGAATCGAGGAAGCCGAGGAGCCCTGGGTTCAGCACTGGAAGAAGTTTCACCCTTGAGCATGATCGCGTTTTCCTATTATTATGAATCGATTTATTGTTTTGCACTTAATTGCACTTTATCTTGGCATCCAGTATAAAACTGTCGGTATTTTGTGAAATACTCAGGGTTGATCTCCCAAAGTTTAATTTCCCCTGATTTAGGGGAAAAAAAACCATCAGAAATACACTGGGTAGGAGGATGGCTAAAATTTAGAGCACTTTTCCTCAAGCCTTATTTTGATAGTTGTGCCTGTCCCTGCCCCTCCTTTATCTGGTTTGCCAACAAAAACAGAATAAATAGAATAAGTAAATGAGGGGAGGCTTATTGGCATTATGAAAGGATTCTGCTCAACATGGTTCTTTCCCAGCTGTGCTCCCCTAAGACAGTGGTGGTTTGTGGATCGGTAAGGCTTGGTGGGGAGAATGGAAATGCAGGAGCTGGCGGCAAATGCCGATCAATACTCTGTGAAAAGGAAGTGCTCTGAAATGGCCTGTGAGTCATGTGCAGCTTTTCTAGAATAAGTCTTTTTAGGGTCTTGCTTGCACCCTATATAAGGTTTATATAAGCCTCCTAGATTGCCCTAAGGCTAGCAATATGAAGACATTTCTTTTTACTTTCTTTTTTTTTATTTTTAAAATTTTAATTATGCAGCAATTTTTCCCCTGGTTTTATTGAGAGATCACTGATATCCATTACTGATGTATGTTTAAACAGTCCAGCAGGATGGTTTGATTTACAAATATTGTGAGATGATTACCACAACAGGTTTAGTTCATATCCATTATCTCATAGAGATACAGGAAAAGAAAAAAAAAATTCTCCTTGTGATGAGAACTCTCTTATTCTCTTAACACCTTTCCTATATATCCTACAGCAGTGTTAACTATAGATATCGTATCAGCCTCTGGTACTTAAAACTGCAAGTTTGTAACTTTTGACCACCTTCCTCTAATCTTCCTCCAAGACATTTATTTAGAATGAAACTAAGATGTTCGCTCCCCCCAATTCTTTAAATGAGGTTAAAGTTACCCCATACTAAAAGGAATGTCCTGGGTTAATAGAGATGCTTTTTAAAAAAACAAAACAAATATACCCCCCCAACCCTAAAATATGGGTTTCTTGGCATTTGGCAGGGTTCAGCTTGAAGTAACTGAGTTCTTTTTTTCCTTCAAAATTATTGTCAGAATGATGTAATATTTTAAGGACAAATAAACTTATTGAGCCAACCGACTGACTTAAAATGTCTGTGACCCGTTTGGTTTTTCAGTTGAGAATATGAAGGAGGCAGAGCGGCAGAACGCGTGTCAGGGCTGTTCCTTTCGTTCCTGTGTTCTTTGGTGGTGTAACAGACACCACACACGAAGACATTGGCCCTGAAACAGTCTGTGGTTTCCCTAGCGAGTCTCAAGATTGAGCTTCTTAACTCTTCTCCCCTCAGAGCCAGCGAAATCGAGCAGGAACACAATTTCTGACAATATTTTTCCAAGCTGCAGTTAGCCACTTGCTGCTCACAGCTCCTCTTCAGCAATTTCCACTTCACTGAACTTTTTGCTGAGCGTGGAGTGACTTTTAAATTTGTTTTGATCCCATTAGAAACACATGTCTGAGGGTTGCCGGGTGGATGGATTTCAGCTGATCGTGTGGAGGACAGGAGAGAAACTTGTCATTTTTGTGTCTCCTTTCAGGAAAGAAGGAAGCTCGGAGGGAGGAGGTAAATCCCGTATTGGCTCTGGGTGATTATGCCGAGCTCATCTCCAATCTGCCAGATTAAAGAACAGAATGAATATGTCGATTGATTTCATGGGAGCTTTCATTTTGATTATTTGCATACTAGTTTATTAAGCGGCAGCATAGAAGGGCTAAGAATTTTTAAAAATTTTTATTATATCAGGAACTCAATTATTCTTTGTTCACGGAAGCCAAGTTTGTGATGAAGCTGTACCACCCCATCTTCATTAGGCAATTTAAGATGTGAATTATACATGTTTTAGAAAGTAGCTAATTAGGGTACAACCTGACACATTTGCATTTCCGTGAAACATCTTTCTGCAGCAAAGATTCTGGCGAGAAGACTACACCATACTGAGTTGTAAAATCTCTCCTGGTGGGAGCAATTTCTTCTTGTAAGGAAACTGGTAAATGTGGAAAGACAGCATGTTATGCCTTCTGAGCCTCTTTTCAGAGGCTTCACCGCCCGTTGGAGTCTGTGGGCTGTTACAGTCCAGGGGCCCTGTCCTTGACATCCCTGTGGAGATGCCCTCATCCTCCTGGGCTTCAGGGTGGTGGGGGTGGGATGACAGAGGAGTCCAGAGATGGCAGAGTCTGACACTGTCTCCTGTTGAGTGTCAGCTTGTCTTTGGGTGTGTCTGTCCTTGGTGCTCCACAGGGCACCATGCACCACCAGGTCTGAACTGCACACTGTCTCAGCACCATGGGGTCTCCGTGTCTGGGTGTTCTGATCTGCCCATCCCAGAGAGGTTTGTGTGTCCTTAAACCTCAGGGCCAGATTTCACACTGCCTCTGACCGTGCTGCATTCCAGAAGTTGTGTGGAATGTTGCTTACCTCGAGGAACATAAACCTTACATTGTGGGGCGAAGGCATTTGAAAATATCTTCTCCTCTCCTATTGCCAAGGTGGCTCAATGTGCACTAAAATTAAATCCATATGTGTGCACTGAGCAGATGGGGAGCTTTGGCGGGGGTTGGAAAGTACACTGCCTTATGTGACTGTGATGACACTTACCCGGAGGGAACCTCAGAGTTATAAACCAGGGCAGTATTGCATAAACAGGATCATGTCCTCATTTATGGTGCTCTAGAAAATTTCATGTATTCCTATGAAAAAGATCTTAGCTCTGGACTCACTGTTAATAATCAGATTCATCCTTGGATTCCACATACAGTTAGATGGTGAAGGACAATTCTTTTTATTTTATTACATTAACTTTACTTTATGACATCTAATAGTTCAGCTATTTTCAGTGGCAGGTCAGCAATATTTAGAGGGGATGTGCATTAGAAATGGGAGAGACTATAATTTGATAAAGCATATCAGTTCAATTATTTACGTGTGTGTGTGTGCGTATGTGTGTATACACACACACATGGGTTTCCCTGGTGGCTCAGACAGGAAAGAATCTGCCTACAATGAAGGAGATCTGGGTTTGATCCCCAGGTGGGGAAGATACCCTGGAGAAGGAAATGGTTACCCAGTCCAGTATTCTTGCTTGGAGAATCCCATGGACAGAGGAGCCTGGTGGGCTACAGCCCATAGGGTTGCATAGAGTTGGACACGACTCGGCAACTAACACTTTCACTTCACTTTACAGACACACACACAGTAAAGCTGCACAGTCTTCTGGTCTAGTAAGGGCCAGATGGACTGAGAAGGCATCTTAGGGACATAGGTTCCAAAGGCTGAGAAACGATTCCTTGGGGCTCATGAGAAACGATACTGGGTACTTTCTCAACATCCTTTTGGGCCAGGTAAGACCATTTACTTTAAGTCTGGTGTTGGTGTCCATAAAGCCAAGCTGTAAACCTAACGAGGCCAGTCTCCTTCATATAGAACGGTCCGTGAGTTCGTGGCCTTTGTTGCTTGGTGAGGGCTTGTACTCGGACGTGTGGTCTGAGGACCCTCAGCACCAGCACCACTCTTGTCAGATGTTAGGACCTCCAGCCTTGCCTGCCCGTGTGTGTCCTTGTATAAACTGCCTGTTATCCATGATAGCCTATATCACCTTCTTCCTTGGATGGCAAGGAGTCCAGATTTTGGATTGTGCCAACAGCTCTTATCTTGGTTTTGCTGCTCAAAAGTTGTCTGTGTCTCTGCCTCATTTTTCTCATCTATGAGGTTGTTGCTGCTGCTAAGTTGTTTCAGTCGTGTCCGACTCTGTGTGACCCCACAGACGGCAGCCCACCAGGCTCCCCCATCTCTGGGATTCTCCAGGCAAGAGCAGCAATACCCTCATAGTGACTTTTCAAGCATGAAGAAGAGAATATTTGTAAAATACTCATCCAGGAGCCAGATGATAGTACACGGTGGTTATTAGTGCAGTAATGGTGATACTCATGTCATGTTTCCCTTTCTATTAGGACCTGCCTTTGAAAAAGGGTTCCCGCCTGCTTCATCTCTGTTATCTTCCAGGCCCCTTCTCTGTGTCTGGAGCTTGTTTGATGGGTGATGGGGTTGTTGCTTAGCACTAGCATTAGAATCCTTGGTCTTTGGAAAACTTGATTTGAGTCAGAGATAGCAGTCCTGATAACTTTAGCTCCATGGGGAGCATTCTAGAAGCCTGTTACTGGACAGCTTCTTTGCTAGCAGGTTCGGGCAAGTCTACAACTGCTGTTTGGGGTGTACCACATTGCACACAGGTATATGGAACGAGAAGGCGTAGTTGCTGAGCAAAGGTCAGCTCACAGTTTCCATCATCATGTCACTTTGGAATGAGAAAGAAAATGAAGAGCCTGAAAAAATTTTCAGTTGTCTTAAATTGCCCATCAGCTTGGGCAGATGTCATCTTGGATGGGGGCATGGTGCGAGACACAGAAGCTCGAAAACAACAAATCCTAGGGCAGTGGGCTGGGGTTGACCGTGGACACAGCCAGTTAGGTGGGACTTGTAATCACAGGCTTCCTGAAGGGCCAGCATTGAATTAGCATTGGTCTTGCAATAGTCATAAGGGCTTTCCGTCATATTAGGGGGTAATGAGGTCATGTATTAACTAGGTTAGCCCTGAGGTCTGATGAGCCAGGTTAAAATCTTAGACCTGTTTTCTAGCAGCCAGATCACTTTCTATATCCTGTGCGTGCGAAGTCACTTCAGTCATGTCTGACTGACTGCAAACCTATGGACCGTAGCCTGCCAGCTCCTCTGTCCATGGAATTCTCCAGACAAGAATACTGGGGTGGGTTACCATTTCCTTCTCCAGGGGATCTTCTTGACTCAGGGATTGAACCCTCATCTCCTGTGTTGCAGGCGAATTCTTTAAAATCCATCCTGTTTCTTTCCACCACTAGATCGCAATTTCTTTTATGGAAAGAACCATGGCTTATTTGTATAAACATTATACATCATTTGGTCAAATTACTTGACATTTGGGATCAGCTACCGGATTTCCAGTCCATACCCCAGTTCAGTATTATAGTGTCCATCATTGGGAAACATTACTGTCTGTATTTTGGGATGTGCTGATTTTTGAGTAGTTGAGGCCTACAAAGTTCACAGTATTAACAGTGGAAGTTCACACCCACAGACTCTTCTTGTGTGCTGGACACAGTGTTAGCCTTAAACACTTGTTAACTTTTTTAACACTGTAAGGCAGCTACTGTCATTATCATTTTACAGGTGAAGAAACTGAGGCACGGAGAATTGTAGTGCTCAGAGAAATATTGCCTAAGGTTGCACAGCTTGTAAACTGCAGAGCTGGGCAGTGGGATTTGGGAAGCAAAAAAGGTTATCTGTGTGTTTGCTCACTCTTTTCCCCTGCTACCCAAACTAGCTGATAACTCCAGTATCCTCTTCCTCCTGTGAGAGCAGAGTCCAGGCTTTGGAGCAGGATGGCCCCGCATTGATTCCGAGCTCCAGCACCTATCTGCATGTCACCTTGGGCAGTGTGTGACCTCGAACAAGTTACTTCCCTTCTCTGTCTTTGTATCTGTAAAATGCAGATAATAATATAGGTACTTTCCTGAGACGCTTTGATAAGATAATGCAAGTAAAGCACCAGACCTAGCGTAGATTACAAATACAATGGCCATGTTTTCTGAATTAAAAGTAGGGAGACAGAGATGAAAAACTGTCAGTTTAGGGATAATAAAATGGACTATCTATTTATTTATGTAGGATCAGACAGTTCAGTCGCTCAGTTGTGTCCGACTCTTTGTGACCCCATGGACTGCAGCACTCCAGGCTTCCCTGTCTGTCATCAACTCATGGAGCTTACTCAAACTCATGTCCATCGAGTCGGTGATGCCATCCAACCGTCTCATCCTCTGTTGTCCCCTTCTCCTCCCACCTTCAATCTTTTCCATCATCAGGATCTTTTCAAATGAGTCAGTTCTTGGCATCAGGTGGTAAAAATATTGGAGTTTCAGCTTCAGCATCAGTCCTTCCAATGAATATTCAGGACTGATCTCCTTTAGGATGAACTGGTTGGATCTCCTTGCAGTCCAAGGGACTCTCAAGAGTCTTCTCCAACACCACAGTTCAAAAGCATCAGTTCTTCGGTGCTCAGCTTTCTTTATAGTCCAACTCTCACATCCATACATGACTACTGGAAAAACCATAGCCTTGCCTAGACGGACTTTTGTTGGCAAAGTAATGTCTCTGCTTTTTAATATGCTGTCTAGCTTTTCTTTCAAGGAGCAAGCATCTTTTAATTTCATGGCTGCAGTCACCATCTGCAGTGGTTTTGGAGCTCCCCAAAATAAAGTCTGTCACTGTTTCCATTTTTCCCTATCTATTTGCCATGAAGTGATAGGTCTGTATGCCATGATCTTAGTTTTCTGAATGTTGAATTTTAAACCAACTTTTTCGCTCTCCTCTTTCACTTTCATCAAGAGGCTTTTTAGTTCTTCACTTTCTGCCATAAGGGTGATGTCATCTGCATATCTGAGGTTATTGAGATTTCTGCCGACAATCTTGATTCCAGCTTGTGCTTCATCCAGTTATTTGGGATAACTTCTTTTTATTTTATCTGTGCCATTTGGCATGTGAGATCTTAGTTCCCTGACCAGGGATTGTACAGGTGCCCCCTGCATTGGAAGTATGGAAGTCTAACCATTGGATCTCCAGGGAAGTCCCAGATGATCTATTTTAACTAGGGATCATCTCCTAAAAGTAGGACAGCTGCCCAGAAGAATTATAAGATGCTTACAAAGAAGGTGGAGGAGCTCAATGGTTGAAGAGACTGAGAGGCCAGGGCCAGTCAGGACCCGTGTTGTTTGGGAGGGGCGTATCTCAGGACATTCTCATATACCCTCAAATTGTCAGCCATAATAGCATAATACCTAATAAAATATAAACTGAAAAATTTCAGTTATCTTTTCAGACTGTTAATAGTTATCTTAATATAGGAGTAAAGGTTAAATATTAATAAGTAAAGCTTGCTATTAAAGCCACCTCTGTCTTAAAATTGTTACTGCAATTTAAAATCCATGAGAGGAATACAGGTAGCATGTCAGATTTAGGGGAAGTTACCATCTTTAAGACCCTGATGCTGGGAAAGATTGAGGGCATGAAGAGAAGGGAATGACAGAGGATGAGATGATTGGATGGCATTGTTGGCTAAATGGACATGAGTTTGAGCAAGCTCTGGGAGATAGAGAAGGACAGGGGAGCCAGGTGGACTGCAGTCCATGGGGTTGTAAAGAGTAGGACACAACTGAGTGACTGAATAACAACAACCATATTTCAGTTCAGTTCAGTTCAGTCGCTCAGTCGTGTCCGACTCTTTGCGACCCCATGAATCCATATTTACGAACCATCAGTTCCTAGACTTTAAATTTCAACTTTGCCTCTATCGGTAGGTCTCGCAGACAGCTTTTTGGGGAGAGCTATACTTTTGCAAAGAAAGAAGGAAAGGGAAAGAGAGTATGTAAGAGATGAGAAACCCCATGCCACTGGGCCATAAGGGCGGGTCTCTGATGACCCAAGGCCAGGCTCCTGGCCTTTTCCACCGTCACCTGGATGCTCTTGACTCAGATTTATGCCTCAGCAAAATTGGAAACAATTGACCACACATCAGCATGTCAGGTTGGGGAAAGTTGCAGATGGGTAAAACAACACTGTTTGGTCTGGGAATGCCAAGGCGCCATCCTCTCTGATTACAAAGCTAATGAGGATGGGAGGCAGGGCTGCAGATGGCCTCTATAAGCCAGGAAGAATTTTGATGCCCTAGAATGGCACATATTTTTATCCTGGAAACATGCTGTTATCTAATCTTGAGCATGTTGGATTGAAGCAGTGGAATGGCAATTGAACTTTGCTTCAAAGATTCTGCTTCCTGAGTTAAGGTTGAAGTCAGGTCAGAAAAATAGTTTCATCTGCCGTGTTTTGAGAGCAAAAGCAAAGAGCCAGTGGCAGAGCTTCTGAACGATTTTTAGAAGATGACCTAGCATCCCTGAAGTATCCAACACACCAGCTTGTAAGATCAAGGATCAAAATGAGATTTTTGTTCCCCAGAATGTTTTCAAAGTAAGAAAAGTCTCTGGGATTACACTCAGCAGCCCTGTTTGGTTTGGTTTTGTTTTAAACACACACACACACAGAGTTAAAAAAGTTTTCATCTGCCCTGGTCATGCTGTCCTTTTTTGATGATTAATTGGCAGTCTTGGCTTAGCCCTATAGATGCCAGAGCCCTTGAAGGTGACCTCCATGGAATGGTGTCTGCCTACAGAGTGACTTATCACAAGGTTGAAAAGTTAACATCTTAAATGACAGTCTGCCTCAGCATCCCTTTTGGGGGTTTCTTCTCAGTGTCCACAAGACCCTTTCCATTCAGAGTGTTGCTTTTTTTCAGCTTGCATGTGAACTCTATGCAGTCACTTCTTTTCACTGAAGCAAAAATAATGGTAATGTTCTCTTTTTGATTTCTTAAACCTCCTTGCCTGATGTTTATGAAGCGATTCTCTTTAACATTTTTTTTTTTTTTAAATTTGGCTGTTCTGGGTCTTTGTTGTAGCATGTGGGCTTCTCTCTAGTTGCCCCGCAGCACGTGGGGGCATGACTAGTTCCCCAACCAGGGATTGAACCCACGCTGCCTGCATTGGAAGGCGACTTCTTAACCACTGGATCACTAGGGAAGTCTCTCTCTAACATTTTGAAAATTTCCGTGGTGGTCCAGTGGATGTTTTTGAAATAGAATTTTGGCCATTGCCTCTTCCTTTCCACTGTCTCTGTTGAGGGTGGGATATTTACTCACAATGCATGTGCTCAACATTTTAGAGACAGCCTTGCTCTTTGCTCCTTTTCCTGGGGAACTGGGGAAACAGCTGAGGAAAGGGCAGTGAAATTTCTTTCAGGACAGCTAATCTGGAGGGAATATCTTAGGAGTAAAGACCATTAGACAACTTGTTGTTAGACCACAAGTAATCATTGGATTTTCTTTTCTAACAATTCTCATGCCTGTTATTTGAGATCTTGTATGTAAAGGATCAAGTAGTGATTAATAAGTAATTTCATTTTTCCTTAACTGGGAAAAGTGAGGAATGCATTTTAAAATGTAGTATAGAACGTTATGGAGAATATGTTAGCATTTGTCTTAGAAATAATACACAGGCAGCCATAAAAGGGAAATGAAAAAGGGTCAGCTGTAGAGATATGGATGGACCTAGAGTCTGTCCTACAGAGTGAAGTAAGTCAGAAAGAGAAAAACAAATATTGTGTATTAATGTATATATGTGCAATCTAGACAAATCATACAGATGAACCTATTTGTAGGGCAGGAATAGAGGTGCAGACGCAGAGAAGGGACATGTGGACACAGGGTGGGGGAAAGGGGGGGATGGGACACATTGAGAGAGTAGCATTGACGTATACACACTGCGAAGTGTAAAGCAGATAGCCAGTGCGAACTTGCTGTGCAACATAGGGAGCTCAGCTTGGTGTGCTCTGACGACTAGATGGGGGCGGGGTGGGGGGATGGGAGAGGGGTCCAAGAGATAGGGGATATGTGTGTGCATATAACTTATTCACTTTGTTGCACAGCAGAGACTAACACAACATTGTAATTATATCCCAATTTTAAAAAAAGCAATCCACATGTGGTTGTGAAGAAAAATAGTATGGCGGAGCCTAAAACCTTTGATGTAGAATTATCAGTGGAATTCACTTCTGGGTGTATACTCAAAAGAATTGAAAGCAGGGACTCAAACAGATATTTGTACACCAACATTTATAGCAGCATTATATATAACAGCCAAATCTTGAAGACAACCCAACTGTCCATTGACAAATGAATGGATAAGCAAAATGTGCTGTATCTGTGTGTAATGGAATAGTATTTACCCTTTAAGAGGGAGGAAGTTCTGGCACGTGCTAAGCATGGATGAATCTTGAAGGCATTACGATAAATGAAATGTCAGTTACAAAAGGATAGACACTGTTTAATTCCCCTGCTATGAAGTACTTGGAGTAGTCAGATTCGTACAGACAGTACATAGAGTGTTGGTTGCCAGGGGCTGGTGAGGGGAGGAGGAGGAAATCGGGAGTTAGTGTCTAATAGACTTCCCAAGTTTCAGCTTGGGAAGGTGAGAAAATTCTGCAGATGGATCATGGTGAAGGTTGCACAACAATGTGGGCGTGCTTAGATGCCCTGGACTGTGTTCTTAAAAATGATTAAAATGGTAAATTTTATATTGGGTCTCCTTTACCAGAATAGGAGGAAATGACAACCCTCTCCAATATTCTTGCCTGGAAAATCCCATGGACAGAGGAGCCTGGCAGGCTACAGTCCATGGGGGAGGCAAAAGAGATATGACTTAGCGACTAAACACAGCAACTTCACCAAAATATTAAAAAAAAAAAAAACCCACACATACTAGCACGTGGACCCACCCGCCAATGTAAGCACAGACCTTTTGGAGGAAGATGTACAGAAAACTGGTACCAGTAATTATATAAAATTATATACAGCAGCCCAGGGCCCGGAAGCACGGTGTTCCAGCACGCAGTGTATGTTCTCTGAATACTTTTGAATAGCCGAGGGTGGGTGGAGGGGAGGAGGGAGGGCGTACTTTCATCCTCGGTATCTTTTCACGCCTTTTGGGATTTTCAGGTACTGTGTGGCTTCGTTATTCATTCAAAAAATAAATTCACTCCTCAGATCCAGTGGCAATGAAAATGGTCCAGGGCGATGTAAGCTCCCCTGAGAAAGTTTTAGGGTTGCAGAAGGGTCGTTGCCTTATAGAACAGTTGACCAGAGCCCCCAACCTCTGAGGGAGCCCCTCAGGGACAAAGGTGGGGACGGGGGTGGGGTGGGCTGGGCAGGGGATGGTGACTCTAGGAGTGTCTCCAGTTTTTACCTGAGCCAGACAGGTGTTCTTGTCAATACGTCATAGCTTATATATTTTCCTTTGTTCCTGGATGGGGGCAGGGGCATGGTGATCTCGTCTCACCTTCAAGGGCTTTAAAATTTTTCTGTAGCAGAATGTGGTCTTTTCCCCCCACCCGCCTCCTCCCTACCTTGGAATTGGTCTAGTCTTGCAGGAGTCCCAAAGTGTAAATTGAGGAGATTTAATGCATCTGGTTGAATCCTGCCTGATGTCCTTTCTGTCTGTGGCCTCATGAAATGCACAGTGACCGTCAGTGAAGTCACCTGATAACTTTCCTCACTGCCGCCCCCCCCTGCCCCCCCAGCCAGTGACCATCATATTCCACTCACCTGGGCCATAATTGATCTTCTTCTCACTTAACTGTGGGTGCCAGTTGAGAGGTATGATAAGAACCTATTCATGTCCATATGTAGGATTTCTGAAGAGAACACTCCTGACTCTGAAGAAGGTGCTGGCCAGTTAGCCTCCCTGGGCTAGTTTCTCAGATGGTAATGAGCAGAGTTAAAGATATTGGAGAGAAGTGTATACTGTTGGGCATGTGCCCTGTGTCAGCATAGAGAAATGGACAGTTTGGGGTGGTGGTGGGGAGAGGAGAAAATTTGTTCTGCTGTTGTAGAAATCAGGAGTCTGAGCTGAAGTGATGGACTGCGGTGGTCAGAGCCCTTCCCTGGAGATAACAAATGAGGTACTTCCTTTTGGTTTCTCAAAATAATAACACAGGCCTTTGCAACCCTCTCTGAATCATCACAGTAAGTTCATACGGGGTAGATGCTGGGCTTTTCACAGCAGCCAGGCCGTATAGAAGTGTGCCATCATTTTGCCCTGTGGCCAGAGGCTGGGGAAGTGCTGGTTTTTAGACCCGGACGAAGAGCCTTTGTTTTGAGAAGTGGGAGGGGGTGGCAGTGGTACACAGTCCTTCTTGTTTGGATGGTCTCTGGGGAAATTGGGACTCCCTGGCGCAGGACACAAATCCTGGCTGAGCATCCTTGCTGTTACCCTGCAGGGTGAAAGCGGAAAAGGACCGAGGTGAGTTTTGTTACAGACTGGACAGAGAAATCAGCTTATTGCCACCTTAACTTCTCTGTTGTGTTGTGCGTGAGAGGTTTATGGACTGTGAGCCGCTGACCCCTTGAGGGAAGGGGGCCGTCTCCCGACTCTGCAGAGCTCTGGTGTTGTGACCTTTGGAACAGATCCATCATCTCAGCATTCCTTTTCGGAGCTGGTCCAGGTTTCCTTCACTGAATGAATGTGGACTGTTGTTCTGATGAAGACTGGAGGAAGAAAAACCACCTTGAGTCAGGGTTTGGAGAATAGCAGTCCTTGTCTCTCTGCTGGGCACATGCTTGGTTGGTTGATTGAAAATCTAGAAACCTGTGCTTAAATATAGAACAAATAGATATTAATATACTCTTTTTTGGGGAGAAGAGGGAAACTACTATTTATTGAATGGAAACTCTGTGTTCTATGTATAATTTTTTTCATAGTTCTCCCAAGAATCTAGGGAGGCAGATAATAATGAGTAACCTTAATTACAAACAAAACTATATGTCAGGTCTCTTGTGAGTACTTGGTGTGTAAAATTTAGATTTACTCCTTTCAAGAGTGTTCTGAGGGTAGATGCAAGAACTCAAGACGGGGAAACCCAGTTAAGTAACTAGTTCAAGAGTATATTTGGTAAGTGACAGAGCCAGGATTCGAACCCAGATATTCTGGCTCCAGAGCCCTAGCCTGCACTTACCCATTTTCTTCATGAGAAGAAGCCACATGTGATTTGCCCAAGGTCATGGGACTGTATGTGCTCAGTTTTAGCTTCTTATTCGTTCTGATCGATCAAGGGTAGTGAAAAGTTTAGCCTTGCTTCCCAAGGTCTTCTTGGCTGGAATAGTGGAGGTGCTCTGAGCCACCCAGGGTGCCCATTTAGAAAGCTTGGGTTTTGCGTCAGTGCATATTGAAAAAAGCAATTGAAAGGCAATCACGGAAAGAGGTGGGTGCAGCACATGGAGACCTTTCTTTCCAGGATGGGGAGCAGTTCCATCGTGTGAAGTCCTTGCAGCTGCTTCGGTCTAACCGCTTCTTTTCTCTCCTGAAAAAACCCAAAACAAAGCAAAACAAAAAGTCCAGAGAGGAGTGGTGGTCAGATCAGCTATGTTCCCTTTGGGTAGCTGGCACTTGCTCCGGCATTGAGGCCAAATTTGCCATGACAAATACAGCCCCAGGTGGTAACTTTACTAAGAGCATCATCCTTTAAAGCGCTAGGTAACTGGTGCTTTGATTTCCAAACCAGATAGAGGCCGTTCTCTGCAGACCAGGATTTCCGAAGCTGGCATATGTCATAAAGACACCAGAGCAACCAAGTAGAGAACTTACTTTTTCTACTGAAAACTTTGTTACTAATGAAGGACTGAAGTCTTCTGTCCACTGGAGCACAAATACTGATTTTGTTTTTTCTCCTGCTGCGTCTAAGGAGGATAGTTTGTGGTGGGGATACCATTGGAGTTGGGATTTTCTGTGATGGGGAATAAATTGAAACAGTACAAACTGTAAAATCTTCCCAAGCGGCGGTTACGGTGAAAAAAATGCAGCCCCAGCAAAGGGGGTGTGCAGTTACAGGCAGATGGGCCAGGGAGATGGTCTGATTGCCAAGTGGATGGGAGCCCGAGTCTTCAGGTTTTCAAGTAGGTAATTAGCACAGGAAGGGGCCAAACGCAGGCCTGCTGGCGCCTGGAACAGCAAGTTTTTCCGTTCAGGTTGGATAGTGTTAGAGCTGAGATGGGTGCATATCAGTTAACAAATGGAAGCACCTGATATTATGCCTATGATTGGAGGTGGGGTCACAGAAGAAGGGGCAAACAGGATTTCCATTCCTGAGCAACAGAAAATCATTGGATTGAAAGAGAAATGCAGGCAGCAGTAGAGAACCGTCGAAAGCAGATAGTTAAGCGGTAGATCGTGTGCTTTTGCTCCCAACTGCTGGCTTCTCTAGTTAGTGGTATATGTGAATGCACACCAGGAGTCAGAATGTTTGGGTTTGTGTTCTGGCTGCTCAGTCTGTGTGGCTTTGAGCAAGTTAATTCATCTTTAGGGGCTTCGGTTTGCCTATCTGTAAAATGAGATTAGTCTAGTAACTTCCTCATGAAGTTGTTTTGATGATTAAATGATTATGTTCCTGGATAAAAAGAACAAAGCCATTTGCCTCTGTTTCTTGCTTTTGAACACAGGCTTGATACCTGGAACTGCAGCAGCTCTCCTGTACACATGAGACAATGAATAGGAGGGGGAAAGTTGATAATGTTGGGATCATTAATGACCCTGCTGGTCAGCTAGACGTGTGTCCCCGCAGACTCTAGACTCCCTCCATTTAAGAATGAACCATTGCCTGTTGAGATTTCTGCTGTGTGTAGCCAAATGTATCTTAATTCATACAATTTATTGTATAATTTTAAATTCATTGAAAGCAGGGCAATGATGTAATTACCTTTGAGAGTTCTCAAGGAGAACCTAACATAATGCCCCACATACAGCAGGTACCAGTGGTTTATGAGGAAGTACATTGTTGGAAAGAGGAGGAAAAGGAGGTTGGTTTAAGTGGTATGCTGGTAAATGTTTAACTGTTAGCTCTCTGGGGGAAAAAGGTCCTGATTTGTAGCTTGTGTCAATTTCCACAGTGCAAGTATTCCCAAAGTGGCTGATTTCAAGCTACAAACTCAGTGATGGGTAGAGACACGCGTGATCAGCTCTTGTGATCTGGTACAAACCAGCCCCAGCTCACTGCTGGAGGGACAGAGGGTAAAGGAGGGAGAGAGAAAAGGGAGGGAGAGGTTTCTATTAAAATTAATAATAGTAATAATGATGAAAATAATAACCCCTAAAATTGATTGACGATTTACGGTACCAGGTTCTGCTCTGAGTGCCTCCCAGGGGTCTTCTCTCTCCTCCTTGTCCTGAATAGGGTCACATGATCTTTTCCAGCTACAGGAGAGGCAGACAAGAGAGAACATGGGGGTATGGGTATACTGTAAATGACCATTTTTGTGTCATTCCCTAGAGCCGAGTTCCGTGCCTCTCTGAACACAGGTAGCCATCTGTCAGTGATAAGGGATAGCTCTCGGATGGGCAGCCAGGAATATCCAGAAGGGCAAGACTTTTTAAGCAGAATGAGTTATTTCTCAAACTTCAGAGCTGCCTTTTCAGCAAAATGAACTAGTCCCTTTATCATCAAATTATAAAGTTCTCCCCTGCCTTCTTCCATCTCTGGATACCACTCCAGACATCATAAACTGACCTTGTCCTTCACAGTAGAACAGTTGGTTTTCTCGACCAAACAGATCTCAACCCAAGTGATAAATGAGGTGGGAAGAAAGGAGATATGTGCAGATCGTCAAAACACAACTGTAATAAAACACATCCAGAAGAAAAAACAAGTGCTTCTACTGCACTTGATTTGCACTGAAGTCCTACGTGGGTTTGGGGTGGGAACCAGCTATGGCTGGAGTGAAGTGGAGAGAATGAGATGATGGGGTGCCTGTGGGCAAATTCCTTCCGTAGGGGACCAGCTTCCTTCTTTACATATTCTCCCAGCAGATTGCTTCCATCAGAGTTCAGAGTCGTCACTGTCCTCTGGCAGGTAGAAAATATAAAGGAAAATGCCAACACTGGAGTTACTCTTGCGGGGGCGGCGAGTGGTGGCGGAGAAAGGCAGGAACTAAGGGATGTTCCTGTATCATCTTCAGGATTTTTGCAGATTTTATATCCAGGTGTCAGTTCCTTTAAAAAACAAAAGATTACAAGTGATTTATTGGTTCTAACTCGTTAGAAGCCCCAAGAGAGTAAGCAAAGTCAGAGAGGGAAGAGACAGGAGAAGATGAGTCTGCTCAAGAGGACTGCGCATGAGCCTGAGCTCTGCTGTGTATCCACTGAACGTGAGAATGCTGAAGGGCTGGGAGACCAGGCCGTGCTCTGCAGTGAAGACTCATTTTAACTGGAGGAAACGTCTAGAAGAACGGAGGTTCATAGAAGCTGTGATTTCTCAGCAGATTGCAAAGTTGATCTGGAGTCAAGAGTTGATCCCTACGTTACCTCTTTGTTCCAGGCCAACATTGGTGGAGCTATCAGCCTTTTGGGGCTTTTCCAGGGTAGAACCTATAACCACAGTCAAGGAGCAGTATTGATTCTTTGTTATTTATGGTGCTTTTCCTGGGTTGGCTGGCATCCTCTCAGTAGGTCTATCCTGTTGTTATAAAGGCAGAATTGCTTTAAGTTAGGGATCAGCATCCGGGAATCTGTCATCAGCCAACTATTTTGACCTTTCTTTAAGGAGAATGGAAAATACCTTGTCCTTTCACTCTGCTATGAGCATTGCCTAATTCTTCTAAAGGAGGATCTGGCACACTTCTTAAAGGGTCAGGTAGTAAACACCTTAGGCTTTGTAAGCCATATGTTGTCTGACACAGCTTCTCAGCTGTGCAGTTGTAGAGTGAAATCATCGATGGGTGATAAGTCAATGAATGGGCATGGCTGTCTTCCAATAAAACTACATATTCACCAAAGTAGGCAGCAGGAAGGGTTTGGTCTGTGGGCCATTATTTGCTGATCCCGCTCTATGGGACGGAGAAGGCACTGGTGACCCACTCCAGTACTCTTGCCTGGAAAATCCCATGGGCAGAGGAGCCAGGTAGGCTGCAGTCCATGGGGTTGCTAAGAGTCAGGCACGACTGAGAGACTTCACTTTCACTTTTCACTTTCATGCATTGGAGAAGGAAATGGCAACCCACTCCAATGTTCTTGCCTGGAGAATCCCAGGGACGGGAGCCTCGTAGGCTGCTGTCTGTGGGGTCGCACAGAGTCGGACACGACAGAAGTGACTTAGCAGCAGCAGCAGCAGCAGCAGCAGCAGCAGCTCTATGGAAGTCTTGGATGGAATGGCCTCTCTCTTGCCAGTGTGGATGATAGTACATTGCAAACATCGATGCGTTGCTGTGGTCAAAGACTCTTCCCCACTTGAGTTCAGAGTGGGGAACAAAAATGGGCTAGCAGACCCCTTCTTGTCCTGGTGATGGTGATATGGCTAGTCACAGGGTGGGGCTGGCAGAGAGCTTCAGGCTACTTAAATAATGTCACTGCCCTCGTCTGGATGATGAGCCACTGCAATTCCCATGAGATGGTGTTAGTGTGTTTCATGTTGGCTGGCCGGCCACCATTTAACTTTCTGCCTAGGACTTTTCTAAGGCCTTCTCTTACTTCCTTCATCCTTCTAATAGTCAGGATAAAGAGGAAAATAAGGTGAGTGCTGACAATTCCCATCTGACGCACATGGTAGGTTATACCTCAGCAATTTTCAGGCTCTTAACTTATTTCAAAGGTGACTTACTCTACCATCTTAAAGTGAGGATTGGGATTCACTAGCTTCTCCTCCCAGATGGAGGATGACTCTATGAAGTGAGGAAAGCAGTTTCCAGTTTTACGAACATGATTTCCCTAATAGGCTTTCAACAGGAAAAAGTAACACACAGTTGCATGCTGCACAAATCTATTTTCACTTGAAGACCCAGAGGAGGTGTGCTGGGATTAGGCTGACACCGCATAGACCCACACATTCGGTATTAAAATGTTCAGATGCTGATAGCACAATTCCATAGGGTGGGATGCAAGGAGGTTGGCTGGTCTTATATGTTGTATCTACTTGCTTTTGTACACCTACACTGGTTATAGATTGTTAGGAATAGTTCAGCTTCTTCACTTGACGAAAGCCTGGCTCATGTTGCTGGAACCATCCAATTTCAATCACTTTGAGGTCTTGCAAGAAGAAATGACACAAACTCACCCCCTCTTTTCTGGCTTGCACTGTGCCATCTTAACTTAGATGGGCACCCTCTCTGTGAAAAGGCTGGGTTTACGTATTTTTGCTCATTATAGCTGTCAAATTCCTTCAGGTGATTTAATGGTGGGGAGGCTTACCAAGTGCGAAGAGTATTTTTAACCCTGCCGTGTGGGTTTGATAGCCATTTGCAGACTAGTAATAGAGTCTATAGCTTCATGTGAGGCTGTGGGAAAGAAAGGGGGAGGTGGCGGGGGACTGAAGCTGTTGAAGATTTGGGTGTGGACAGCACTTGGGTGTTTTGATTCTCAAGTGGGCTGGTGGTCTCTTTCCATGCTCTGCTGACAGTTGTCAGTCGGTGGCTTGCTTTATAATGTATGAAACTGACACTCTCCCGGCTGTCCGGGGTACGGAGGCTGTCTGGGTGCTGTGAGGGGTACAGGGGGAGCTGGAAACTTGATCAGCTGGCCGTTCATTCATTCATTCAACAGTCATTTTTGAATGCCTTGCAGATATAGCACCCAGACAGCCTCCCCATCCTAGACACCAGGGAGGGACCGTGTCTGTTGAGGAAGTGCCTGTCTTGGTGGACGTGGCTGCCCAGTGGTAGGTGGAGTGACTGGGGATGAGAATGGACTGTGAGCAAGGATGCGTGGACTCTGGTGCTGGCACCACTGCTTCCGGCAATGACTGAGGGTGTGTCCCTTGCCCTAGCCTTCCATTGCGTCTGCAGTATGAGACGAGATGAGACATTTCCATATGGGTGTCAGGGAAGTTGGACTCCACAGAGGCATCTCAGGGGCTGGGAAGGATGGAGGAGGGGGAGGTGAGCAGTTTGTCCTCATCACAACAGCTTGGCTTTAATATGTGTTTGACACTGGCTCTTCTGGCCAAGGTTTTCTTTGCAGAGAGACTGCCATGACTTACAGTCCAGTGGAACCAGCTGCCATTGGAGGACCCTCCTCTGCTGGCCCCACAGAGCGCTCTCTTTGAGTTCACAGGGGCTTGAGCCGAGACCCGACTGGTAGACCCTGAGCCGGTTAATTATACTGGCGTTGTTTTCTCATCCAGAATTGGGAGAAAGAGGGACCTGAGACTGCACAGGTTGGATGGGGAGGTGGGTTACTGAGCTATTGGAAAACCAGTTTCTAAGCTTGTGATCAGAACTGTTTACTTCATTCATTGGCCCCTCTCAGGCATCAGTTCCTTTGTTCATTCAACCCTGTGTTAGGCGTATGTGTTCAGCGTCGCCGTGGGGCCTTCTCAGGTTCACCCCCAGTGAATTTTGTTAATGCCAACCACATGGCGTAGGAGACTCCAGTCCCAGCCATGACAGGGAGGTGGGTAACAACCGAGGTTCTGCTCACCTTGTGGTTTGCTCCATGGGGGAGGCCAGGAGACCCTGTTCCTTTGATCTCATTATGTCAGGATTATCCCCCTCCCTTTTCTTTGGACCCTATGAAAGGAGTAAGTGTGGAAAGAATGAGCAGTGCAGATTAGTGGGGTAAGATGGACTTGACCCCTAGGAGTGGGAAATATATTTTGATAATAGGGTTTTCACTGTTTAGACTCATGGGTTAAATTCCACGGAGTCTAGAATAACCCAGGGAAAAGTCGCACTGGTTTTCTAGACTAAAGGCACACACACCTTTCCCCTTTCCTCTTTCCCCCTCACTTCCTGTCTTCCTTTGCATATTTTTAACTTTTATAAAAGACCCTGCTCAGAGACTCAGGACTGAGAGCCATAGCGGGTGCTGGTTTAGGGACTTACTGCTACTAACAAGCCATGGGACCTGAGACCAGTCTCCCAGCCGCCCCGTGCTCAGGTGACGAGGTGGGGGTTGGGCCACAAGATTCTGAAGCCCCTACTGGCCTTGCCTGGAAGGCAGGCTTCTGTCTGATTGCTGTGTCCGGAAGCATTAAAATTCATTGTCTTCCCTGGAGCCAACTCTCGCTCCATTAAACAGCTTGTCCCCAAGGCAGACGGAGTTGGCAAGGGGCCTGTCCTTAAAAGCAACAGGTTGGGTGCTGGCAGGCTCACAAAGGAAGTCTCCTGGGAGGTCCAGCCTCCCTGCTGCTCTTGGGGGAATGGAGGGGGCTCTGGACCCTCCTCCAGCCCACGGTGTGGGAGAGAAGCCCTGTCCTCTGGGGGAAGGGATTACTGAGTCTGGGAATGAGGGAAGCGCTCCCAGAGGCAGACCCTGAAACACTTGATAGGGGTGGAGGACAATCCTGCAGTGAGCTCTGGACAGACAGGAACGAACTCTCAGAAACAGGAGTTGTAGTAGTATCAGCCCATTGCTTTTCTGTATCTTCTGTCTGCGCAAGTGAGTTATGTATGTTATCAGTAGTACCCAGGAGGACACGGTGCCCCATTTTACAGAAGGGAAATAGAGGCTCCGAGAGATCAAGGGACCTGGCCCAGGTGACTCAGCTGGGAAGCGACAGAGCTGAGGTTGGAAGCCAGGTCTGGCCTCAAAGCCCCCATCTTTCTGTTGCCCCCAGTGAAGAGACTATAAGAGGAATGGAAGACAGGGCTCTGAGTGGTCCTGGAGTTCAGATGGCTTGGTTTCCAAGACCTGCTATAACAAATTACTACAAACAAGGTGGCTTAATGTGAACTTGCTGTAGGACTCAGAGAACTCAGATTGGGGTTCTGTAACAAAATCAGTCCTGGGTGTTCTTTGGAAGGACTGATGCTAAAGCTGAAACTCCAGTACTTTGGCCACCTCATGCGAAGAGTTGACTCATTGGAAAAGACTCTGATGCTGGGAGGGATTGGGGCAGGAGGAGAAGGGGACGACAGAGGATGAGATGGCTGGATGGCATCACTGACTCGATGGACGTGAGTCTGAGTGAACTCCGGGAGTTGGTGATGGACAGGGAGGCCTGGCGTGCTGTGATTCATGGGGTCGCAAAGAGTCGGACACGACTGAGTGACTGAACTGAACAACCTAGAGGGGTGGCATGGGGAGGGAGATTCAAGAGGGAGGAGACACAGGTATACCTATGGCTGATCCATGTTGATTTTGGCAGAAACCAACACGATACTGTAAAGCAATTATCCTTCAATTAAAAATAAATAAATTTGCAGATTAAAAAAACAAAAACAAAACAAGGTGGCTCAACATAACTGCAGTTTATTCCCCCACAGTTCTGGAGGCTGGAAGTCTGAAATTCTGGAGGTTCTAAAGGAGAATCTTCTGGCCTCTTTCCTGGCTTCTGCTGGGCGCTGCAGTCATTGGTGTCCTCGGCTTGTAGACACATCTCCTCGTCTGCCTCTTTCGTCACATGAGCTCACCCTATGTGTTCTATCTTCCCATCATCTCCCTCTTCATGTCCCTGTGTCCAGATTTCCCTTTTCTTTTAAGGACACCAGCCATCTGAGTAGGAGGGACCTGGGCTGTAATCTCCAAGCTTTCTTTCACCTCTAACATTCCTGGGTGTCTGTGATTCTGAATCTGTGCAGGCTGTGGCAATCAGAGGAGGCTTTCTGGGGGAGACGGTCATGACGGGGCCCAGAGCTGAGCTGAGTGCTTTGATGCTCCCGGAGAACCTTTCCCGGCAGCAGCAGGGCCTGTCCTCCTGTCACAGGACATGCAATTACTGTCCCTTATTAATATTTCAGTCTCCAACTTCAAAGGCACCTCCCTCTGCTTCTCGCCTTTGTCAGCGTTGATGCAGAGGATGATCTTGGGGGTTTCCTGGAAGTCTTCCATGTTGTCTACATGGAATAGAATCCATTGGTAGAAACGGTTTTGTGGGTTGGCTCCTTGGGTGCAGTATGTTCTCAGAACAGTTATTTGAGGTCCTACTCTGTGGAGACACTGAGGCGGCATCAGGGTCAAGACTGATTCAGAGGAAGGAGTCTCTGCCTTCCAGAAACTCTCTCCAACAAGACTCAGGCTCCCTCCTGCCTCCCCTCGTCCCTACAGCTCCAATGACTGGCACACACCAAGGTGGACTGAGGCCTAGGTTTCCCCTGGTAGGTCTCCTGCGTGAGTCTGCATGGTTCAGCATCACAGGGCTCCCTTTTGCGGACTGAGGTATTACATCTAGCATCCAGATGCTGAAACTCGCATCCCAGCCCAACCACTCCGTGGCTCCCAGTTTGGTGCAGTGCGTGGAGCCATGTGTGAAACACATCTATGCCGAAGGAATGACTAACCAGCGTGTTGCCTTGGGCAAGTCACTGAATCTCTGGGTGTCTCAGTTTCTTACCTACAAAGCAAGGATGATGGAGGATTAAATGAGAGAGTGCTTCTGATAGTAGTCCAAGTGGCTGTGCCCAGTGTGTGGCAGGTGCGCAGAGAACATAACTGCTGTTTTTATGACGTTGTTCTGGTTGCACCTGACTGCTCAAGGCTTTTAAAGCCTAGTTTCCTTTCCACATTCACTCCCCATCAAGTCTCTTCCTTTCCCCCCAGGTCTGTCCAGAATGGGAACCAGTGATCGTTTGGCAGTGTACTATTTTTCTCCCAGTAAGACATTTGTCTTTTACTTCCAGGGGCCCCCGATGGTGCCACTTGAGGCACTTGTTTGCACATGGTGGTGAGAGTCAGAACCAGCTGCAAGTGCCTCTCAACTGCCAAGCTGGAATAGTCTCTGGAGACCACCATGTGCAGCCCTCGTTTTTTTTTAGGACATCAGTAATTGCTTCCTGTATATTGGCCAGTGGCTCAGAATGCCCCCAGGCCGCAAGACTCTCTGCCATGGGTATTCCAGGCGTCTGCAGGCAGTGGGCTGGGGGTGGGGAGCTGTTAATGCATGAGGATTCCAGTGCCTGGGGGAGGAGCTGTGCGGTCCTGATGTCACCTGCCCACCTGGGGGTTAGAAGCCTGGCTAATGAGGGCATCCTGCGCTTGGTGATTTCTTGTTCTTCTCGGCGGTCTCTTGAGATTATGCTGGTCCCCAGTAGTGTTCTTTCTTCAGCAGGTGTGGCATCTCCCCTCGGCTGCACAGGCTGGAGGGAAGTGGAAATGGAGACCGAGACGTTGGGATGGAAACACTCAGACGGTGTGTGCTGAGTTTCTCTGAGCCATGGGACGGGCCGTGTTTAAACTGTGTTCTCCTTCCTTTGCACATCCTCTTCTGTCTCCACTTTGTAGGGCCTGTCGATGTTCCATGCCCTCCAGCCCTGCCCCACTGCAGCCCCAGAGGTGTGTCTAGTTGGTGTTCCTTTATAGAGGAAAGGACAAGGCTTAGAAGCCAGTCACTGACTATGTGATCTTCCCATGGAGTTAACATCATGACCCTGGACCTCGGTGTCACCACTGTATGGGAATCTAGAATGTCAGGTCATGAGGCTTCAGAGTCCTCATGAATCAGTGGTCCCCAACCTTTTTGGGACAGATTTCATGGAAGACGGTTTTTCCATGGATGGGGGTGGGAGTGTGGGTGGAGGGAATGATTTCAGGGTTATTCAAGCACATTACATTTATCATGTACTTTATTTCCATTATTATGACATCAGCTCCACCTCAGGTCATCAGGCATTAGATCCCAGAGGTTGGGACCCCTTCACTCCCTCTCTTCAGTTCTATCTCAAAATCCATAGAAATTCCCCTTTCTCTTTTTTCCTTAGTTGCATTGGGGGAAGTGGGGGCTGCTGTTGCTGCTGCTGCTGCTAAGTCGCTTCAGTCGTGTCCGACTCTGTGCAACCCCATAGACGGCAGCCCAACAGGCTCCTCTGTCCCTGGGATTCTCCAGGCAAGAATACTGGAGTGGGTTGCCATTTCCTTCTCCAATGCATGAAAGTGAAAAGTGAAAAGTGACGTCGCTCAGTTGTGTCCGACTCTAGCGACCCCATGGACTATAGCCTACCAGGCTCCTCCATCCATGGGATTTTCCAGGCAAGAGTACTGGAGTGGGTTGCCATTGCCTTCTCCATATATAAAGTGAAAGCTGCTCATAATGGAAAAATCACTTTGGACCCTTATGGAAGGGTTCTTAATGGACAAAAGTAACCTTATTGTTATTGTGACTCAACCACTGTGCAGAAATGCTGGCAAACCATTCCCTTGTCCCACCAGTTCCCAGAGGAGGAGGAGAGACTCGACTGTACCTTGGGGGCCTCTGCTCACAGGGAGCTTGTAGGAGTGGGTCTAGGAGGGATCGTCCCAACACAAACAGCATTTTTTTTCTCTGCAGTGCAATGTTAGCTTTGAACCCATTAATGTGGCTTTTATCATTCAATGCTCAGTGTTTCAACTAATCAGCCTTAAGAGAGTGTTCTAGAATCTCTTCAGGATTCAGATGATTATTCAGAATCCTAGGTCTATCTGGAGGATTCTTTGAGCTGATTCAGGTACCAGCAAACACACCTTCCTTCTCTCCTCAGTGTGACCGGGGCAGACATCACTAGTGGATTGCAGTACCTTTCTCCATGCAGAACCAGAGTGGAGCCCTGGGATCCTTGCCCCACAGTGTCCAAGCCTGAGAAACTTGGTGTGTGTGTGTGTGTGTGTGCGTGCGCGTGTGCGCTCAGTTGCTCAGTCATGTCTGACTCTTTGTGGCCCCATGGACTGCAGCCTGCCAGGCTCCTCTGTCAATGGGGTTCTCCAGGCAGGAATACTGGAGTGGATTGCCATGCCCTCCTCCAGGGATCTTCCCAACCCAGGGATCAAACCCATGTCTCTTATGACTCCTGCATTGGCAGATGGGTTCTTTACCACTAGCTCCACCTGGGAACCCCCTCTTGTGCCTTTGCAGTTATAGAAATTGAGCCTGGGAGCCTTATGTGTCCAGCTGAAGGCAGATCTTCTTGTTAGGTGGGCTAAAGCACAGACACATTCATACATACATAAAGTTCATACACATATAAAGTTTATATGAGCAGCTTTCATAATGTATAAATACACTTGTGTGCATATATGATAATATATATAAAAATTTCTCCCCCTATTTCTTTAAATCTGAGATTCTCCATCAGGACCAATCCACCAAAGGCAAAATTTGCTGATGTCTCTAAAGAATGAAGTGTACTGTAATTCCAATAAAATATCATAGCCACTTAAGCCAGCCACATTAGAGCTGCAAGTATCTTTTGGAAATTGAACCTCGTGGGTCAGATGGACCACATCTTGTGGAACAGGCAAGATGCATCTGACATGAGGATGGCTGATAAGTTTGGACATCTTTAGATGGGCAGGGGAGTGCAGCTACAAAATATCTTTGAGTTGCAATCAGATCTGGCAGAAAATTGAGTCCTTCCTTAGAAGGCAGAAGAAGGTTTGTTTTAAATGGTGAGTTTCTCTTCGGATAGACGGTGTCCCTGGGTGCGTAGGGCTGTTTCCCTGCCCTTCTTTCCCCGCCTCCTCTTCCCTTTCCTCGTGTCTCTTAGGATCCAGCTTCCTCCTCAGGAAAGCTTCCCCTCTCCTGAGAGCCTGAGCCCTTCTTGTTAAGCTCCTGTTGAAACACACTTGTGTCTTGTGTCGTTGCCATGTCTCCCCAGTGAGACATTCTCAAGCTCCAGTTGGGCCCGTGCTGTCCTGTGGATCTCCTGCCTCCCTCTCTAGGCACAGAGAGGGGCTCCAGGCCCACCTCAAGCTTTGTGGAAGGTATAGAGGCGAAGCTGGTCCATGCACCTGTGGCTTCCCAGGTAACTGGTGGGGAAGGACCAGTGTGTCTGTTCCTTTCCACACCAGGATTCAGGGGATTGGGCTGCACCCTGTCACCAGGGCTGCTGTTTAGGGCCTCCTGGCCTTTCAGCCTCATGGATGCTCTGATTCTTATTGCGTGGAGAAGCCAGGTTCTCGTCTCTTGTTGCAGTCTGTTGCTGCTCTGCTGTCTTGGCAGCTCTCGTTGCCATGCAACAGTCAAAGGTACCACGCCAGTGGGCCCCTTCCACTGTTTGTGCATCAACTCTGCTGTCCGTCTTCCTTACCTTTTAGCCCTGCTGTAGGATGGGGACCGAAGGGACTGGAGCTGCAGGCTGGGCCAGTTTTAATTGAATTCTGCCTGCTACACCTTCACTGAGGACCTGTATGTTAGCAACTTTAACCAGAAGCTAAGATGGGACGAGAGTGACTCATGACTGGTTTGCCTAGTTGCTTCCTGGGTCTTTGAATGTCATCTTGAGATTTTACAAATGTGATCCTATTTATTGCTGGTGGGACCTCCCCTGGAAATAAAGGGACAATGGCAAACTGTCTTGCTTTGATACTCTTTACCACGTCCTTGTGGACTTGCCTAAGCATCTGCCTGCAGTGCAGGAGATGTGGATTTGATCAATGTAGGAGACGCAGGTTTGATCCCTGGGTTGGGAAGATCCCCTGGAGGAGGAAATGGCAACCCACTCCAGCATTCTTGACTGGAAAATCCCATGTTCAGAGGAGCCTGGCGGACTACAGTCCATGGAGTTGCGAAGAGTCCTGCGTGACTTAGGGACTAAACACACACACACACTGTACTCACACAATTGGGAAGTTAGTGTTATTTCCATTTTACAGAAACTAAATCTCAGAGAGGTTCAGTAAGTTGGCCAAGTAAAAGTAACACAACAAGTAAGACAGAACTGGGATTCAGTGCTGGGCAATGCGGTTTTATAGTTTGTGTTCTTAGCCAGTATTATATACTTCCTTTCTGCTTATAAAAGTTGAAACTTACCCTGCTGCTGCTGCTAAGTTGCTTCAGTTGTGTCTGTCTTTGCGACCTTACGGACCAGGGTCATCTGTCTATGGAGATTTTCCAGGCAAGAATACTGGAGTGAGTTGCAATGCCCACCTCCAGGGGATCTTCCTGACAGGGATTGAACCTGCATCTCTTACTTCTCCTGCACTGGCAGGTAGGTTCTTTACCACTAGTGCCACCTGGGAAGCCTGAAACTTACTCTCAGTTCATTTCAGTCACTCAATCGTATCTGACTCTTTGCGACCCCATGAATCGCAGCACGCCAGGCCTCCCTGTCCATCACCAACTCCCGGAGTTTACCCAAACTCAATGTCCATCGAGTCGGTGATGCCATCCAGCCATCTCATCCTCTGTTGTCCCCTTCTCCTCCTGCCCCGAATCCCTCCCAGCATCAGGTCTTTTCCAATGAGTCAACTCTTCGCATGAGGTGGCCAAAGTATTGGAGTTTCAGCTTCAGCATCAGTCCTTCCAATGAACATCCAGGACTGATCTCCTTTAGGATGGACTGGTTGGATCTCCTTGCAGTCCAAGGGACTCTCAAGAGTCTTCTCCAACACCACAGTTCAAAAGCATCAATTCTTCGGTGCTCAGCCTTCTTCACAGTCCAACTCTCACATCCATACATGACCACTGGAAAAACCAGAGCCTTGACTAGACGGACCTTTGTTGGCAAAGTAATGTCTCTGCTTTTGAATATGCTATCTAGGTTGGTCATAACTTTTCTTCCAAGGAGTAAGCGTCTTTGAATTTCATGGCTGCAATCACCATCTGCAGTGATTTGAGAGCCCCCCAAAATAAAGTCTGACACTGTTTCCACTGTTTCCCCATTTATTTCCCATGAAGTGATGGGACCAGATGCCATGATCTTCGTTTTCTGAATGTTGACCTTTAAGCCAACATTTTCACTCTCCTGTTTCACTTTCATCAAGAGGCTTTTTAGTTCCTCTTCACTTTCTGCCATAAGGGTGGTGTCATCTGCATATCTGAGGTTATTGATATTTCTCCCGGCAACTTACTCTAAGAGAGTTTAAAAAGCTGATGACCTTTTCAAGGCACTGCTGCCTTAGGTATATAGCTACATTTATTAAGTACTTACTTAATAAAGGAAATACTTAAAAGTGTGCTAGTCACTCTTAAGTGCTTTTGTAATAGTGCATTAATCCCCACAGCAGTCCTGAGAACTGTTCTGACTTTCCCATTTTAGAGATGAGAAAACTGAGGCAGGTAGAGATTCAGTAACCAGTCCAAGGTCATAGAGCCAGGAAGTGACAGAGCTGAAACTGGAACCCAGTGGTTTGATTCCATATTCCACATGCATAAGTAAAACTACTAGTTTATGAAACAGAACAAGACATACTTCTCAGTTTAGTTCTGAAGGAAGAAATTCCAGGAACAGAAAACCTGGAGTTACCATAGTAGTTACCAGAGCTCAGCCTATGAGACGCCTCATTTTTCAGAATGTTTTATATGCTGAGTAAAAAAAAGTACATGACAAATGCAACCTGTCAGATTTACTTAAAAAACAATCATTAGGGTTTGTGGGCAGTTTACCTAAGAACTAGTTTCCCTTATGTTCTTAATACTCTGTTTTGAGCATTTGCCCTTAAAATCTAGAGAAGAGCTCTGAAGATATCTGATTGCATTTTGGAATCTTCCTAACATGTAGCTTCATAGCTCAGGACATCATAGGCACTTGGGAGCAGAGTATGAACATGTTACCTTGATTGAAAATTGAAGTGTTATATGTGGGATAAGAAGACACTGAAGTGGGGAGAGTCCAGGTTAGGTATTTAGGGACCACATTTTTGGGGGGTACCTCCAAGATACATATTTTCCATCTCTTCCCCCACTCGTGGATCCCTGGAGACAAACCACAGCCTTGTTGGCAACGGTGGTACAGGTAGGGTGGTCCATTGACTACGTGGTGCCAAGAGCCCCTAGTGCCTGGCTTTCTCTCCTGAAGGCCGACACTCCATGTGGCCCTCTAGATTCTGCTTCATAATCTTAGTTTACGGTTGGCAGAAGAGGACAGGATTGCGAAAGAAACTCTTTGCAGTCACAATGCGTGGCCCTCTGAACAGCTCTGGTCCAGTTTCTGCCAAATTGCTAAACTCGAACAGTTAACGGTCGGTCTTGATGTATCTGACCACCTACAAAACCGACACGCCCTGCCTTTGATATTTCCATTTGTGTCAGAGGAGCATGAAATGAGTATGTGAGCCAGCCTGTGACACAGCTCCTAGGCGAGGATCTAAATGAGATCAGGGGCTCCCCTGTCCTCCCCCACTCAACTGATTTCCAGTCTCCTGTGCCCCCACGTGCCTCTTCCTCCCAAAGGGTTAAGTTGCATAAAAGCTGGGCCCAGGTGCCTGTGTCTCTCCTCCTCCTGATGTGTTTGTGTGTTTCCCTCCCCATCACCCTCTTCCTGGTTGATCTTGTTGTCTAAGAGAAAGTTGACTCATTTGTAACATTTAACCAGCCTCCCCCTCCCAGTAGTAGGTGTGTAAGCAGCTGGGGACTTGACCATCTGTGAACCCTCCACACTTCCAGCAAATTCTCTTCCTATCTTTGTGGCAACCTCCACCAGCTCCGTGCCTTCTCTGTGCCCCATCTGCCCCCTCTCTCATATCAGGAATCAAGCTGAGGGCGGGGATGGTCATGGGATGACTTAGAAAATACCCACTCATTTCCTTCCTGATAGAAAGTGTGCCGGGCATTTAGTGTTAGGGATAGAGAAGTAAGTGCACAGGATTCCTGCCCTGAAGGAGCTCATGCTTTTAGGAGGAAAGGCAACATCATAGTATAACTAGTTGCTACAGGTTAGTGAGTACTCAGGGTGTAAGAGGCACCTTGCTTTACCCAGATGATCTCATCTGAGCTTCACAACAACCTCTTGAGCTCAGGAAGTCTTCTCATTTTAGAGATGAGAAGCGGCAAGGATGGTAGGTCAGTTGGCCAAGGTCACATGGCTAGTAGGTGGAGGGCTCTTGGTCATCTGTCTTCAGAGGAGAAACGATGTTATTATTATACATAATAACATTTATTGAAGGTCTACCATGTGCTGTATATCAAGTGCCTACATGGATGCTGACTTCCAGTCTCTCTGAAATACTCTGAGGATGGTTTTGTCAAGACAGTTGTGATTTGCTGAGGACCACACAGTAGGACGGAGAAGGCAATGGCACCCCACTCCAGTACTCTTGCCTGGAAAATCCCATGGATGGAGGAGCCTGGTGGGCTGCAGTCCATGGGGTTGCGAAGAGTCGGACACAACTGAGTGACTTCACTTTCACTTTTCACTTTCATGCATTGGAGAAGGAAATGGCAACCCACTCCAGTGTTCTTGCCTGGAGAATCCCAGGGACCGGGGAGCCTGGTGGGCTTCCGTCTATGGGGTTGCACAGAGTCGGACACGACTGAATCGACTTAGCAGCAGCAGCAGCAGCAGCACACAGTAGGAAGTGGCAGCTTGGGATGACACCAAAGTTGGTCTGGTTCTAGAACCTCCAGGCTCCTAACCCCTGGGCTGTATCACCTCTTGTTAGAGCTGTTTAAGATTCACCATTGAACCAGCCACTTGTTAGAGTGAAAGGAAGAGCTGTTAAATGTGATTCCCGGACCACAGTTACAAATGGGACCCATATCAGGGTATCTGAGTTCCATGTTCACCCTGGAATTTTCTGATGTGCCAAGCACTGTTGTCACGGTGAGCAGGGCAGGGGGGCCTCTTAGAGCTAGACGTTCAAGGGGGAGGGGGCGGTAATGAGGTTCCTTCAGGTGGGAGGGGAGGTCAGTGCTTTAAAGAAGACACACAGGATAATGAGATAAAAAAGGGTGCGGGATAAGCCCTCTCTTCGGTGGGGCAACTGAGCTGCAGCCTGAGGGACTGTCTGGGTGAAGAGGGCCTTGGCTGAGCATAGAAAGTTTTGGAAGCAGGAATAGCTTGACCATAGGAGGGAACAGAAATTCCTGGGTGTGTTCGGAGACCTGTGAGTGATTCTGTGTGTCTGGAAGTAGACATCAGTGGGTGAGGTGAAATCCGGCTGCAGACTGTCCTGCCTGAGACACGGAGCTCCCATGTGGCCCCCTTCTGAGGGAGGTGGTTCTGGGAGCAGTAGGGTTGGGGGCCTTCCTGATAAAGGAGGCCTCTCGCCTGGAGAGAGGAGAAACTCTCGTTTGAGATAGGAGGGTTGGCTTCTCAAAGTCATGCTTGTCACCTCTAAGCCCAAGGGCCATGATTTGTAATCACAGGGTGGATGGCTCACACAAGCTTTGGTCTTTTCTTAAATAATAGAAGTGTGAACACTGTCATCACATTTGTTCCCTACCAAGCACCTCCACGTGTAGTATATGAATAAACATGATAACAGTTAACATTCCTGGTGTGTTCTTGTCTGTGTCCCAGTGGGTTGAGAGCTTTTCTTGCATTGGTCCTTGTGAGAGCTCTGTGAGCTTAAAACTCTTGTTATAACCATTTTAATGATGCAAAAGCTTAGGTCTAGAGAGGTGAAATGTAAAGAGCCCAAGGCCACACAGTTGGGAGAACAGGCCTGGAGTTCCTGATGCAACAGGCCGAGGAGGCAGCCGGGGCAGGTGCTGTCAGGCCCATTTGACAGAGGGAGAAGACTGAGGCATGATTATGAAAAGGGTATGGAAGAGAGTTGGGCCTGGCTGCGGTTTTTCCAGCCCTGCCTGTAACTCAGTGATAAGTTTATTCTGGGGAGCGGTGTAAGCGAGCCTAATTGCCCTCACCCCTAAGCCATATCAGTAATAAAGCTGAGCATTGGATCTCCAAAAGAAAAAAAATGCATTGGACCTGGAATCCAGGTGTTCTGGTTCTGGTGGCCGGTCCTCTAGCCATAGGGAGGGTGGCGGAACCGCACACTCTGTGCTTTGCTCTGACTTGTTCAAAGCCGAGGGCCTCCTTAAAATTGGGAGAACGCCCTGGGCGGCCTTTGCCAGGAGTCAGAGTTGGCGGCAGTCCCACGGCCACACCCCTTTGGCTGACTCTAGAGCCCATGTAAGGGCTGCGTCTGGTCCATCTACCCCCCTGCTTGACTCTTTAATACACTCCAAGTTTCCCCACATCACCTGGGACACGAAGCCCAGAGAGAGGCCTGCTGAATCAGGACCTTGATCATGGGGTGCTGGAATCTGCATTGACCTCCCCCCAGGCGGGGTGGTGAGGGGTGTTCAGGTTGGAGAACCCACTTGTCTAGGTCTCGGCACTGAGCACCCTGGGAGGGGTGGAAATGGCCGTGGATTTCCTCTAAGGCCCGAGGCGTGATGTTTAAACAAATCGCGTGGTTGCTTTGGCCAGGGCAGAGGCTATTATCATCGGCCCTAGACGTTTTGGGACGTGCTGGAAATAGCTCGCTGGCAGGGTGCTTCTATTTTGCATCAGTATGATTAGGTGTGTCTGCAGCCTGTCTCTTTCTTTTTTTTTTTTTTTGGTATCTTTGAAAAAACTATGGTAAAATATACATATAAAAGCAGCCGTTTGAACCATTTTAGGTGTACAGTTCAGTGGCGTGAAGGATATTCACATTGTCAGGCACACAGCCCAGTCCAGGGGGCTCCTTTTGGAATTGTCTAGGAGGGAAGGGCTGTGGACACTTTTGGTGCTTAATAATTGCTTTCAGATGACAGTGGACTATAGCCTGCCAGTCTCCTCTATCTGTGGGATTCTCCGGGCAAGAGTACTGGAGTGGGTTGCCATGTCCTCCTCTAGGGGATCTTCCCAACCCAGGGATCAAACCCGTGTCTCCTGAATCTCCTGCATTGCAGGCAGATTCTTTACCACTGAACCACCTACTGGAAGATGACGGTGGAGCAACAGGTGTTATTGGGGTGCTGGGGTAAATTCTTACGCATTAAGTAAGCATCCCCACTTCGGACTTTCTTATGAGCAACTTAACTTCAGTCTGAGAGGCTGGTGAGCTGTGTTTAATGCTCAATTTCTATTTCTGGGCCAGGAAGGAGGATGAGTTCATTGTCTGGTTAATGCCAAAGGCTGGTCAATGCCAAAGGCAACTTCCCCTGCCTCCCCCAGCTCCCCAGCAGAATAGAGGCTATCTCTGTAAAGAACCCGTTTCCCCCCTGTGTATGTGTGCCGGTAAGAGACAACCCACGGTCATGACTGAGGCTAGGGTTTCAAACGCTGCCGACGCAAGACCGATCAAATTGAGAACTGAACAAATGGGTCTTTTTATATGTAAGAGGAGATTATTTTACCCCGTGTCAACAAAAGATCTGTAGACAGTCTTGTTCTACATTTCACACTGCTGACTTCATACGTGTGAGAGGGCTCACGACCCATTTACATTTTTTGGTGCATTTGGGTTCATTTCTGTGGTTACCACTCGGAGGATGCCTACAAAAGCTGGCCTGTTCTGTGCTGGAGTGTGTTGCCAGTGGAATTCGGTGAGCCTCACAGCAGTGCAGGGGAGGGAGGGCCTTGAATCAGCGAGTGGACTGAGTTACAGCAGGATTGAATATTGCAGCTGAAAGGGATCTCAAATAGAGTAACCCCCCTTATTTAAAGATGAGGAAATTGAGACCAAGAAAAGAGGGTGTGGGTCCTTACCCAAGGTTACCCTGATAGCTAGGAACCCAGCCTAACATTGGCTTCTTGGTCTCTAGCCCACTGACGTTCCACTGCATCAGACCTTCCTAGTCCTTGAACTCCGGCTCCCATTGACCAGATTGCTTGCAATAGAAAAAAATCTGAAGATGAGTTTTCCTGAATCGAGAAAGTGCATCGTTAGTTGCTCAGTTGTGTCTGACTCTTTGGGACCCCGTGGACCAGGCTCCTCGGTCCGTGGGATTCTCTAGGCAAGAATACTGGAGTGAGTAGACATTCCCTTCTCCAGGGGATCTTCCTGATGCAGGGATTGAACCTGGGTCTCCTGCATTGCAGGCAGATTCTTTACCATCTGAGCCACCAGGGACAGCCCAAATCATTTATATATTTTGTGCCGTCTCCATTTGCCAAATTCTGCTGCTGGGCTCACAAAATGCAAGGTAGTTTGAGTAATTTTTGAGGCCAGATATATCTGGAGATACGAGCTAAATGTCCAAGGAGCCTGTTTAGCAGTCCCAGCTGACCAGAAGGGATATTTTAGCTGCTTGTGAGAAGCCATTCACACCCTTTACCAGCATTGATAATTGAGAGACACATGGAATGCTATTTGTAATTGAAGACCACAGATAATGGTCACATAAGGTCATCCCTAAGTTATCAGTCCCTTTTATTTCTGATAGACATTTGAAGAAAAGGGCCTGAACTTTGAAGAACACTATTCTCCTTTTTGCTTTCATGGCCCTTCAGTTATTTCATTAGGAGACTGAAGCCAGAAATCATTTGTGACTTATCTCCCATACGTTATAAATTTGGGGGATAAAATATCTTTGGGGATTTATTTAAACGAGAAGGAAGAGTCTAGGCTTAAGCAAGAGTATAAAAGAAAATTGAAACTAAAAATTGGTTTCTCGATTTGGCTAAAGTTTTCAGTACAGTTCAGCCACAGAGAAGCCAGCTTTGACTACTACATGCATGGGCTAGTAAAGGTCAGGATGTTAAAACAAAAAGGTTTAATTATGTCAATTAGGTTTGATGTTAGGCTGCAGGTTTCCAGATACCCTCAGGCTCAATTATGCTCACCGTGAAAAGCAAGCGTTGACATTTATTGCTATCAGAAGGAAGTGAAAGGCCAAAGTGCTTTTCCTCTGTCTCTGTGGCCCTGCTCCTTCTGTCCTGATTTCTTTCTCGGTGAAGTCATTCACCCTTGACCTTGGACAACCAGGAGCTTGCTTCTCTCTTCAGAACCTCTTAGAAGCAGGTGCATCCTGCTTGTGGACTGACTTACGAGCCTCACTCTTATGGTCTTGGGTCCTGTTTCCAGGATTCCAACCTCCTTGACCTCCTGCTGGTCAGATGGAGAATTGCCGGAAAGTCACAATGATCTAGTAATGTTTTTGCGGTATTAGTATTCTATCCATATATGTATGTATCTGTTCACATATCAAGCATAATGATGTCAACTGTTTAACAAAGTTTATGGGAGAAAGGCTTGATAATTGAGAAAATTCAACCCCTGTTTGCTGGTTGGTTGTTTTTTAAGTTGGAGTATAGTTACTTTACCATGTTGTGGTAGTTTGTGCTGTACAACAAAGTGAATCAGCTGTATGTAGACATATATCCTCTCCCTCCCTCATGAGCCTCCCTCCCACCCTGCTATTTGTTTGCTTTTGATGTTGTAGTTTTTCAAACTTATAGAAAGCTGGTTACTTGATTTAGTGGCGAAACATTGGCGACGCTGTCTGGGATTTCTGGCCTTAGGAATTCTGTCACCCGTAGGACGAACATCTTTAGCCACTTTATTCTACCTGCCGGTACTGAAGTCTGGGCAGTTATTTGGAGGATGGCTGGGTCTTATATTGATAACAGAGGATCTTTCTTGATAATGCTGAAGACCCACTTCCCCGCTCTGCCTTGACATTCACAGGGTGTGGTGGCTTCTAGTAGTGTTCAAGACACGGAAGGCGGGGCCTTGGCATGGTGATGAATGGCTTGGGCACTGGGCTGTCTCAGGGGGCTGGTTATCCTGAAGCTTCCTGCCTGTACCTGAGCGAACCCTCTCTTTGGGATCACCCTCAGAGGGTACAGGACATTCTGATGCTGTGGCACTGTGTCATTTGGACTTGAGGATATTTGTCTTGGGTTGGAAAAGAAAGCATTAAGTTTGCAGCCAAAGGAGAGAGAGGAGGAGGGAGAAAGGGCAGAGGACACGTTCTTTTCAGGGGTTTGGACTTAAATTGAGGCATGGAGATGGAGATAGGGATGTGGGGAGGCCCGCAGATCTGTAGAGGGAGTCAGGGATCACCACCACCACCACCACCATCATCATCATCTTATCCTTTCCTGTTTTATTCAATCTAAAAAGACACCAATTGTAAGATGCACCTCAATTTCAGAGATGTTTAAAAAAAAATGGAAATGACACAAATCATGACCAGCAATGTATTCGATGCTTTCATCTCATGTAATCCTCTTAATAACCTTGAAAGGCAAGTTCTCTCATTCCCATCTTCTTGGGAGGAAAACTAGGGCACAGAGGGGTCAAGAACTTGCAGATCACTCAGCTGGCTAGTGGAGGAGCTGGGATTGAAGCAGGAATTCTACCATCGTTGGGGCTAATATCTTTAGCCACTTTGCTCTGTCCTTTGGCAATGAAGTCCGTGATGTTTGAACACTTTGATGTCAGCATTTTGACCCAGCTGTGTCACACAGATATGTTAACTCCACGCCGGTACTTTGAGCAAGCGGTTTAAATATCATTGACATATTTTCACAGTATTATTCTTGACAAAGGCAGGACCCAGGGTTGTAAAATGCTGCTTTGGTGTGTTTCATGTCTTTCACATTGGTAGATCTCTACTGATAACACTTAGGGATACTAAACACTTAACCTGCTCTATTAGTAGAGAATGTTAGTTACTGGCTGTGTGTGTGCACGTGTGTGCATGTGCACACGCGTGTGCACTCATTTGTGACCGACGCTTTGCAACCCCACGGACTGTAGCCCACCAGGCTCCTCTGTCCATGGGATTTTCCAGGCAAGAATACTGGAGTGGGTTGCCATTTTTTTTCTTCAGGAAATCTTCCACACCCGGGGATCGAACCTGCATCTCTTATGTCTCCTGCATTGGCAGGCAGATTCTTGAGCTCTAGTGCCATCTGGGAAGCCCTGTTAGTAGGGAACCTGTTAGTTATTGGCCGTGTGACTTTGCAGATACCTCTTTGCCCTTGTTTCCTCGTCTGTAAATTGGGAATGATAACACGTTTCAGAATGGTGTCGAAGAAAGGAAGGTTAAATAACATTTACTAAAGTGCCTGGCATTTGGCATGGTTTATGATAGGAACTCAAAATATGTCCTGCTTGTTCCTGTCCCCCTCGTCCCTGGGTCACCAGGTAGCAGGTGGCCGCAAGTCCTGAATCAGAACTGCTTCTAACACACCTGGCTGCGTCTCATATAGAAAGCATGTGGCTCTCATATCTTCTTGCAGCTGGGACCATTTGCAAACAGTGTCTTATTGTTTTACAGCTTTTTAATTTGCCTGCACAAATAGAGCCTGCCTGGCTGACTTTGAAGGAATTTTAATAGCTAAACCCAGTCTGGACATGCGTGCTGCACCAAAAGACCATGCCTTCCTGCTGATCATGGCAGTGAGGATATTGTGCACAGCTTCCTTCCTTTTCGGAGAAAGATGGAACTCTGTCCCTTTGTATTGTCACAAAGGCTTGCCTTTTTTTTTTTTTTTTTGAAGAAAAGCCTAAAAATGGGAAACATTTTTCTGAGGAAGATCACTAAAGTAGCTCAAGTCCTTTCTTGCGCCTCCTGAGTTCATTCCCATCCCACTGCATGTCTTCAGAGGAACTGTGGTGTGAGGTTCAGCCCTCATCTTGGATATTCCCTAAGAGGGAGGGAGGGAGAGGCGAGAGCATGGGCACTGGTAACAGGAGGCAGCTACAGTGGTCTTTCCCCTCTGACCATATTTCAAGAAAAATAACATTCGAAGTGCAGCCTAGCTTCCCCCCAAACCCCCGTGTGCCTTCTCTGTGCCCATCCTGAGCCTCGCCCTCACTCATTTTTTGGATCGTCTCCAGCACCTGCCTCATCCCTATACCATTTGATGGTGGCAACGTAAGTTACACTTCAGTGAATTAGGATCCTGAGACAGGCAAAAACAAAGTGATCTCATTTTTCAAAGATCTGTTGGATTTATTGAAGAATATCCACATCAGGGGCTGCAGAAAATTTTGGTGTCTTCCTCGGGAAAATTCCAGCTTTTTGTTTAGAACTTCTCGGGGCTTTCCAGTAGCACCTTTAACACCGAGAGTTGATTTGTATCTAGTATTATGTTGAAGTACTATGTTGAAGCCATCATTTTTGAAATGGGAAAAATGATATATAGAAGAAGGCGAGAGGCACTCTGACAATTGGTTTCATTTTTATGTCTGTGTACTTACCTAGCCAAGATCCTGATCCTCATGATATTATGAATTCTGCTGCTTTTACTTAAATCCCTTTTCCATGTCTCCACATTATTTTAATAACAGTATCATTTTTTTAAGTTATGAATGTACTGCAGTTTGTTCACGACATACCTAAGTGAACTGTGATTTACGAAATTATTCCTCTCATCTTGGACATCTTAGAGTGTTTACAGTGTTTGGCCATGGGACAGGAAATATTATAGTAAACATCTTTGTGCATAAATCTTTTGACTTCTGTTGAATTATTCCCTTGGTGTAATTTCCCAAGGGTGACTGTTGGCGTTGAAGGCAGTAAACACCTACACGGTTCTAGTGGTGTAGTGCATATGGGGGTTTATTTATTTTTTTTAATCAGCATTCTCTCTGCTAATGTCTTGTGCCAGAAACATGTCAGGAGAAAATAATACAAATGAACAATTTTTAAAAAGACAATTTCCATCTTTAACTCATCTGCTGCTGCTACTAAGTCGCTTCAGTCATGTCTGACTCTGTGCGACCCCATAGATGGCAGCCCACCAGGCTCCCCCATCCCTGGGATTCTCCAGGCAAGAACACTGGAGTGGGTTGCCATTTCCTTCTCCAATGCATGAAAGTGAAAAGTGAAAGTGAAGTCTCTCAGTCGTGTCTGACTCTTAGCGACCCCATGGACTGCAGCCTATCAGGCTCCTCCGTCCATGGGATTTTCCAAGCAAGAGTACTGGAGTGGGTTGCCATTGCCTTCTCCCGTAACTTATCCAGACATATGGAAATGAAAATGTGGGTTTGTGTAGATGGGTGACTGACTGCCTTGGAAGCCTCCAGCTCTTTATTACTGGGAGTAAGTCTTTCATTGTGGGAGACAGTCTCTAGCTCTTGCTTTTGGGGAAAAGGTATGTACAATGTCTGATCATCTCTGCTTCAGCATCAAGCTTCTGCCTCATGCTCATTTTGAGCAGAATGGTTAGACCTCCATCGTACACCACCTGCTGTGACGAGACTTCCTCTCTCATTCATGAAATAATGTAGTGTCCACAGATGGTGTGTATAGCGTGTGCGCAGCCTTGATATTTGGGGTTGGAATAGAAGAGGATTTTGAGGTGCTCTTTGGGAAGATCGAGGAAAGAATGCACTGGATATCAGGAATTATAGTGTGCTATGCATTTACCTTGGACAGGTGCTGTTCTAAACACTTGACATAGATGAATTTATTTAGTCCTCACAACATTCCTAACTTAGTAGGCATATCATTATCCCCATTTTACAGATGGGGTCACTGAGGCTGAGAGACTGACTCTCTTGTCAGGGTCACGTAGGATGTGAACCCGTGTGTATTCATTTCCTAGAGCTGCCATAACAAAGTACCCATGTGTGTGCGGGTGTGTATGTGTATATGTGTCTGTCCTCTCCTCTTCTCATAAGGACACCAGTCATTGAATTTAGAACCTGCTCTAATCCTGGACTACATCTCTTAATAACATCTGCCAAGACCCGGTTTTCAAATAAGGTTCCATTCTGAGGTTCTGAGAGGACATGAATTGAGGGTGGAGAAATGGGAAAGAAACCAGCAGCAGAGGCAAGAGCAAGTTTTAACCTGATGGTGTTTAGAGAGGATGGGTCCTTAGAAGAGGATGTGTGGTGGGGAGTGAGTGGAGGAACCCCGTGCAAGAGATAGGGGTACCCAGTGCAGCTTGACTGTGTCGGCATGAAATGACCCGGCCTGGAGCCAGCTAGCTTTGTGTACTCGACGGGAGAGACCTATTCTCCCGTCTGGGGTTAATGCTCTGCCGTGCTTGAGTAGCTTAAGGAAAGGTACTTAGAATATTTCCTTTCTCAAGCCGCCCCGTTATTTCTTATACCGTGAGTCTGAAGCTGTGGGGGAACCCCAGAGGCAGACATAAACGTCTCCAGGTCGTAAAATCAAACTTGGAGCACCAGCCACAGGGAAGAAAGTATTTTGGCATATTATCTGCATCACTGCAAAATAGATTTATAAAACATGCCAAGGAAACTGCAGGGGAGAGTGTAGAAATTCTCCAGCAGGCAAGGAAAGGTAAATGAAAATTAACTGTACCGTGCCCATAATTACTCCTTCAAGGTGTGGAGAATGTAATTAGTATGATCTGGACTGCCGTGCTGTGTCTCGTTTTATTTAAGTGAACATAAAAGGTAATTTATAAGGGTTTTCCTAGGTTAACTGCCAATTTAATTCCTTGAACTGTGTTTTTCCACCGGCTCTTAGGTTTCTCAACAATAAAAGGCATCCACCGCTTAGGGGCTTTCAGGAATTTGTGCTGAGGTCTCGGGATGGGGGCCGCTTTGCCTTCATCTGAGATGCTCAACCTCTCCACCCTTGGCCTAACCCAAAGGTGTCAATGCCTGTTAATTTTCTGTTAATGTGAGTGTTTTCATGTCACTGAGTGTGACAGTTGTGTACAACTGACAGAAGCTTTTAAAAAAACTTTTAAGTTGCAAATCTAGCAAGATATCCTTTAAGTTAAGAATTTTACTCTTCAACTCATAAATCTAGTAAATTTTTAACAGTTACATTTAAGGTAGTCTTTGATTAATAATTGACCCTTGAAGGAACTTCACCTACCTTTAATATTTTAAATTGCTCTTTAAAATTTCATATATTTAAATCAGACTTCAGATGTCTGATTAACAAACATACTTAAATAATGTAAATCCAATACCTCAATGACAGACATTAAGTTTCTTAAATGTTCTAATATTATATGTAAACTTAGAAGGTTTCAATTTAAAATCTCAAGTCGAATAAATTGTTCAATTAAATCCTTCATATGGGTGAAAGTGTTAGTTGCTCAGTTGTGTCTGACTCTTTGCAACCCCATGGACTGTAGCCCGCATGGCAAGGTAAATCCTCCTACTCGAGTAGGTCAACATCTTAAAAATATGAATCTTAGTGGGTTTTCTTCTTAAACATGTCTGTCCGTATTTTAAAAAATAGCCTTATTGAGATATCATTTACATAAAAATTCACTTATTTTAAGTGTAAAAGTCAATGAATTTTAGTGTGTTTGCAGAGTACACAACCATCACCACAATCTGATTTTAGTACATTTCCATCACCATAAAAAGAACTTTTTGTGTCTGTTTACTATCCCTCTCCCCATCCTTGGCCTTAGGCAACCACTAGCTGACTTTCTCTGTCTTTGTACTTGCCAATTTTGGACTTTTTTGGGTACTTACTTTGAGATCATGCTGGGTTTTTAAGGAAGCAATTTTGACATCTCAAACAATTTTAGGGTCACCTTCTCCAGCAGTTTTTGGGGTTACTGCCTCTGTGGCTGGAAGTGTCTTTGTGAGCTGACCTCTGGCTGAGGAGCTGAGCTCTGCCTCTAAATGGGGGCTCTTATAGCCCATGACCCAGATTCAAGACACTAAGTATTGAATTCAAATGGCTTCCCATGGAAGACCAAACCCCACCTGGTGGCTTCATTCCATTCTGATTGCCTGTCCACCTGCTGGGCTCACTGCTCTGAAGTGTTAGTCGCTCAGTGTGTCTTGACTCTCTGTGACCCCATGGACTGTAGCCTGCCAGGCTTCTCTGTCCATGGGATTTCCCAGGCAAGAATACTGGAATGGGTTGCCATTTCCTCCTCCAGGGGATCTTCACCACCTCGAGACTGAACCTACATCTCCTGCTTGGCAGGCAGATTCTTTACCACTGAGCAACAAGGCCAAGCTGGCAGCAGAGGCCAGTTAAGAGGATTTGGTCCTAGTCCCAGAGGAGGTGATGGTGGCTCGGGCCAGGTGTGAGGGGCCAAGATGAGCTGATGGAGAAGGGGGGTGATGGTGAGTGAGAGCGGGGAATGAAGAATGACTCCTGGCTGTTATGTCCACCCAGACAGGTGCATAGTGGTGGTGTTGACTACAGTGGGGGACACCAGGGAGGGACACTTCAGGGGTGGAAGTCCTGAGTTCCCCTCATCAGTATTTACTGTGTTCAGCAAGCTCAGGTTGAACCTCAGTGAGCCCTCTTGTCCCTGACCTGACTCTTCTAAGATATCTAAGTCGGGGAGTTTTGAACAATATGTCATGACCCGTCAGTTGGTTGTAAAATCAATTCAATAAGTTGGACTAGTATTAAATAAAACAGAGCAGGGAAATAGTGCATCACATGTAGTGAAAGTGAAAGTCGCTCAGTCATGTCCAACTCTTTGCAACCCCGTAGATTATAGAGTCCATGGAATTCTCCAGGCCAGAATTGGAGTGGGTAGCCTTTCCCTTCTCCAGGGGATCTTCCCAAACCAGGAATCAAACCCAGGTCTCCCGCATTACAGGTGGATTCTTTACCAGCTGAGCCACAAGGGAAGCCCAAGAAAACATGTAAACTGGGTACAAAAGGAGAAAGGGATGAGAGCAGGAGTCAGGAGCCCCTTTTTCTAGTCACAGCTGTGCTTCTGACAATCCGTGGGCCTCAAGCGAGTCCCTTATGCTCCTGTGTCCAGGGCCCACTCTGTAAAATGGGGTAGGGGGCAAGGAAGGCTCCACTGGGTTCTCCCTATCCTCCCCCTTTTCTCGCCTTCACCTCTTCCACACTGCCTCTGTGGGCAGAGAGCAAACATTAGCAGTCAGGAAGGTCATTACTAAGCTTTGCATCCTGCCATTTCTCTTGTTCAATCAAAACCAATTCAGAGGGCACTTTTCCCCAGCTGTGCATACCCAGTCCCTTTGCTGGTCTCCAAAGGCTCTTCTTGTGGCCAGTGTGCCTCTGCCAGCACTAACCTATCTGACTGACAGCTGGTTTGCACTTGGACAGGGATCTTGGGCTTCTTGAAAGTCAGCACAACCCTCTGCTTGGGACACATTTTCACAGATGTCCCAGGATCACCTGAAAGACGGAATGCCATTGATTGCCATTGGTTTTGGTGAGCATATTTGATAGCCAAGGTCTTCTCACAACAGGGAAATGTACTCTATACAAGTATATTCTTCAAAGCTGAGAATCAGAGTCCTTTGGTGGAAGGTTTCTATGCAGTAAATCTCCTGGCTCTTAGATGAAGCTGTGTTCTTTCTCTTCTTGAGTTACACCGAACGCATCTACCTAATTCTTAGATTTATACCCTTGACCTTCATCTGCCAAAAGTTTAATTCATTTTAGTTCTGCAGCCACAGGCTAGGCATCAGGAGCTTTGAGAGCTTACAGTAGGAGAGGAGACTGACATGAGAACTAGCTACAGTAAGGGTTCAGATTAGCCCCAAATCAGAACCCCAGGTGCCTCAATATTCTGGCTGGTTGTAGGGTCTCCACTAAGGAGAAGTGGATCTAGGGATCGTTTTGAATGGCTCTGGGCTATTCCTGTTGAAGGGACTGTGAGAAGGAAGGAATAGAAAGTTGGAAAATTGAAGTTTGTTAATTAAATATTAGCGACAACCTAGGCTGAACCCAGCTCCTACCTCAGTGTTTGGGGTTCCTGAAAAGTCCCCTGTGAACACAAGTGTGCTGAGTGTCTGTAACACACCTGAAGGCTCTGGTTGGCTGGAGAACACTGCCTCAGTATTCAGGACTGCCTTTTTTTTTTTTTTTCTTTGCCTGGCCTTATCCAGTTGTGCATGTCCATGACCTGTAATGTCAGGGACCTGTAATATGTCTCGTTTCAAAGGAGTAGGGGGAGCATGCAGGGTTTGGACTCCAGCTTTGCCACTCACTAGCTATGTCAGCAGGTAAATTCCTCAACCTCTCTGAGCCTCAGTGTCCTGGTCTTTAAAATGGATGTGAGTCCACCTGCCTCCAGGGTGCTCATGAGGAGTAGAGGAGAGACAGTATGGCAGACTAATATTTACGGAGTGCTTGTCAGACTCATTGAAGGTGCCTCCAAGATCCATGAGAGCACACCATTACTTTTGCTTTTTGTTTGTTTAATTCCTTTGACTAAGAAAGCCAATAAAAGAATTTTGAGGAAGTTTGCTAGGAAAGAACATGTTAACTTCTCTTCTTTGCTGTTAGGAAATGGTTTGGCCTGATACCTTTTAGCTGAAAAAATATCTTTGAAACTCTCAGATGACCGGTTGTTTTACTTTCATTCATTTGACACACATGTGTGAGTATCTACTATGCACAAAGCACTCCCTTAGAGGGCAGGAGACCAGGCAGATGAGGCCTGCATGGGGCTTGGCTGCCAGGGCCTGGGGTTGGGGAGGACCAGTTAGCCTGGGGAGGTGGGGTAGGCCTGGTCCTGCTCTCCCAGCCCTGCCATGGGGCTTTTAGCCATTCCATGCCCTCCTGGGGCCCGTTTTCTTCTCTGAAAATGGGCTGGGATGGTTTTTCCAGTAGTCATGGACAGATGTGAGAGTTGGACCATGAAGAAGACTGAGTGACAAAGAATTGATGCTTTTGAACTGTGGTGCTGTAGAAGACTCTTGAGAGTCCCTTGGACAGTAAGGAGATCAATCAATCCAAAAAGAAATCAACCCTGAATATTCATTGGAAGGACTGATGCTAAAGCTGAAATTCCAATACTTTGCCTACCTGATGTGAAGAGCTGACTTATTTGAAAAGACCCTGATGCTGGAAAAGACTAAAGGCAAAAGAAAAGGGTGGCAGAGGATAAGATGGTTAGATAGCATCACTGACTCAATGAACATGAGTTTGAACAAACTCCAGGAGATAGTGGGAGTCAGGGGAGCCTGGCATGCTGCAGTCCATGGGGCCGCAAGGAGTCAGATACAACTTAGGAACTGAACAACAGCAACCATATTCAACAAATTACATGAGATATTCAACACTTGATTATAAAATAGGCTTTGTGTTAGATAACTTTGCCCAACCGTGGATAATTGAAATGTTCTGAGCATGTTTTAGGTAGGCTAAGCCATGATGTTTGGGAGGTTAGGTGTATTAAATGCATTTTTAAACTTATATTTTCAACTTAGGATGAGATTATGTCCTGATAAACCCATCATGCTGCTGCCGCTAAGTTGCTTCAGTCGTGTCCGACTCTGTGCAACCCCATAGACGGCAGCCCACCAGGCTCCCCCGTCCCTGGGATTCTCCAGGCAAGAACACTGGAGTGGGTTGCCATTTCCTTCTCCAGTGCATGAAAGTGAAAAGTGAAAGTGAAGTCGCTCAGTCATGTCCGACTCCTAGCGACCCCATGGACTGCAGCCTACCAGGCTCCTCCGTCCATGGGATTCGCCAGGCAGGAGTACTGGAGTGGGTTGCCATTGCCCTCTCTGTAAACCCATCATAAGTCAAGGCATATCTGTAAACACAACTGTTTTCTGGGTCCAAGAAATCATACTGTGAATTGAACCAGTTAGATTCTTACAAAATGGTCTTGCATTTCGTTCATGTTTAGAAAGGAGAAAACAAGTCCTGTAGCTAAAGAAAACTCGTGGTGGGTGGGCAGCAGAAGGCCACTGTTAAATGTCCTTAGGGATTCCTTTCTTAGGGCTTTTGATCATCAGACCTTTCATTTTCAAAGGAAAAAAATAACAGCAGCCTGTTGCCAATGGCAGTTTCCTTTCTACCTAGCAGGAAACAATGTCTGATGGGTGTAAAGGAAGCCTTGAATCCTACATCATTCATGAACCTCTTTGAGTGCCTACTGGGCACCAAGCACCAGAGAAACAGCATGAATACAATGGAGGGGGTCTCTGCCCCCTATACCTGATGTCTGGCATATCCAAGGTGTTTAATAAAAATTTGTTGAGTAAGAAAATGAATACAGATAATAACTGTTAATAGTTTTTCTGTCCTGTCACATCATTTTGATGGCTCCTGTAACACTGGGTTACATTCTAAATCACCTGTCCTAGAGGTGGCCAGCCATCCTGGTCTGGGGCCAGCAGGAACTGTTGAGATGCGTGGTGGACTTGACACTTGATGTTGGTCCAGCATGGCAGTTGAGGGCATGGGCTGCATGTGTTGGAATCCTTTCTTCGCCTCTTCCCAGTCATGAGATCTGGGCGGGTTCCCTGACCTTGCTGTGCCTCAGTGTTCCCATCTGTGAAGTGGGGCAGTAGTGTTGCCCACCCCCTAGGGTCGTGGTGTGGCCTACATGTGTGCGCTGCTTGGCGCACTTTCACGGCCCTCTAAATGTTAGCTGCTACCCTCTGCGTGTGCTGTTCCCTTGACTTCCTCTGAGGTATTAGACACACAGGATAAATACACCCACGTGCTATCATTTGGGTATGAAGGAGCCCAGTAATGAGGTTTGAGTCTCAGCTTGGCAGCTCTCTCCCCACATGGCCTCCGCCTTGGTCAAATTCCTGAGGTTAAGGGCGGCTCAGAGAGGTTAAGGTCCTTCCTTCACTGTGTGAAGGATTATGTGGAACCCAAGTGCCCAGCACATGAGGCACCGTCCATAAATGGCAGGATTGTTGTCAACCCCATAAAAAGCACACCAGGCCCCTTGGCTTTTGTGGCCTGGAGTGCCATAGCTGGTTCACGGGGCGCCCAGGGAAGTCGTGGGCAGGCCTGGAGGAGGCCCTGAGGGCGGCCGGCCTTGGGAAAGGGCCCACGTCGCAGGCCCCACACGGTCAAAGCATTTTAAAGGCCTTGTATTAGAAAAATAAACCAATTAAATAATACTGCCCCCCATAAAAGCTGACTTTTAATGGGTTCCATGGTGGGGTTTTGCTCTGTGGCGGTCTCGTAGCCATTGGTCTTGGGGCGACTGTCTGCCGCCACGGGGAGAGTTTAATCTTGCATGGGGTGGGCAGAATTTTACAAGTTTTCCAGCTGTTTTTCCTCCTCCGAAGTGTTGCTATGTCATTGTGCGCTGAGGGCAACCTGCATGCATTTAACAGTTTACCTCGTTTGGGGTGGAAATGAAAAATGAAGTAATAAATTAAAGAAAAACACAACGTGGATTTTTCCCCGCTTCTCGAGGCAACCGTGGAAGAACAAAGAACCAGTGTTTCCCCGGACCGACTGCTTAATCAAATTCTAATGGCTTTTATGTACGGACCCTTGCCCACGGGACCCGCCTCCTCCCCAGCAAGGGCTCCAGGGCGCAGAGGGTGTGTTTGGGGCTTGTCCCACCAACACCAGGGTAGGGGGTCAACAAATGGCGGCCCGGGGGCCGCAGCCGACCCACTGCCTGTTTTTGTGAAATGATTGGGGGAAAAAAATCAAAAGAAGATTTCCTGACACGTGAGAATTACATGGTGTGGACACGCCTGCAAGCTGGGGGAGACCCAGGGGGCCCCGTGGCACCGGGCAAAGGACTAGCTCAGCCAGAAGCTGGTTCTCTCTCTTCCTTTCCCACCTGTTTCTTCTTCCCTCTGTGCCTTTTTCTTCGTCAGACAGCAAATGTTTGTTGCCTATTTCTGATGAGCCTTCGCTTTCTCTCCTCAGTCATGCGGAGGAACCCCTTTGGTGTGGACATCTGTTGCCGGAAGGGGTCCCGAAGCCCCCTGCAGGAGCTCTACAACCCTACCCAGGTAAGCCCTGGAAACTTCTTTGCTTCTCCACTCAGAGTCCATGTGTCAGTTTTTGGGGAAGGCAGGGGGATTGAAAAACTCCAAAATTCTGGTCTTTGGGGATTTGAAATTTCTTTCCACTGCCTGGGTTTTTACCTTCAGCTGGTTGCTTTCTCGGTCACCCTTTCTCTATAGAGTGGCTCTGCGATTCTAGCAAGAGGTATTTCGAATGAGAGGAACGGGTTGGTGGAGTGCTGGACTGAGCTTTGAACCTGCTCAGGTTTGGGGTCCCTGAGAACCACATAGCTGCAGGTGCCAGCAAGGGGCTCTGAAATTGCAGAGCCTGCCAGGCTGTGCAGTCTCCCTGTGGATGTCCCCAAAGAAGGCCCACGTGGGGGATGAACTCACCACCCAGATCTCACGTCCGATTATTAGAGCCCAGTGATGCACCCAAGAGGTGCATCTCACTGCGCTAGTCTGACAAGACCCTTGTGTGAGGAGACTTTTTGCCAAGTGACTGTCATGGTAAGTTGAACTTGATTATGAAGAGTTCCTCTCTGAGCAAAATAAGCTCCAACCAAGACACAGTGCCCTCCATGGAAAGCTAGGAGCAAAGGGAGGAGGCCTCGTTGCCATGGTGATGGCAGCGTTGGTGTGTGTGGGTCTTGATGAGAAGACTCCAAGGCTGGCCCTTTTGGGAGAACATTAATTAGCTTGTAATGCCAAGAACTGGTGAATGAACAACTAGTGACCCATTAGCTGACCTTTGATATCTGGTGGGAAAGAGGGGGAAATGTACTCCTTTGGCTATAATCTCTGAGAATGATTTTGTATCAAATTCTTAAGTTAGCATTTCTGTGGACCAAGGTGCTTGCAGAGGAAGAAACTCTTTGCTTCCCTAGAAGTGCTGAATTCCTGGAAGTCTTGCCAAGGGATGAGCCTGAGAACTTTCTGATTCCACATCTCTTTCTTGTCTTTCACCCTTTGGAAAAGTGGACTCTTGAGTTTGAGCAAAATGAGTGGCCTAACCATGTTAATTCACACCCCTCTTTCAGCCCCATCACTTTGGAACTCAGTGTGGTGGGGCCAGATTAACCAGGTGATTGCAAACTCAGATTGCCTGATGTCTCCTTTACTGGGCTTTCTGGTAACTCAGCAGGGAATTGGCCTTTTTAAAAAATGGTTATTGAAGTACAGTTGATTTACAATGTTGTGTTAGTTTCAGGTGTGCAGCAAAGTGAATCAGTTATATATATATGTATATATATGAATACTTTTTTTAAAAAAATGCTCTCTTCCACTATAGGTTATTACAAGATACTGAGTATAGTTCCTTATGCTGTATGGTAGGTCCTTGTTGGTTATCTTGATTTGGGTTTTGTTTGGTGTCCCGATAATCTGATTACTATAGGCCAGTCTCCCACCTGTTCACATATTGGTCCTAGGAAGAGACTTCGATAGAAAGGATTTCTGGTTGGTGAAAGGCTAAGTGTTAGTTGCTCAGTCGTGCCCAACTCTCTGTGATCCCAAGGACCATAGCCCACCAGGCTCCTCTGTCCATGGACTTCTCCAGGCAAGAATACTGGAGTACATTGCCATTCCTTTCTCCAAGGGATCTTTCTGACCCAGGGATCGAACCCGGGTCTCCTGCATTGCAGGCAGATTCTTTACCTTCTGAGCCACCAAGCTCAGCACCCCTCTTGCAGTAAGCTATGTTGAAAACATGTGTTATCAAGACGCAAACCATACCTGTCTCTTTCAGTTGACCTCCTCTGTTCTCAGATTATTTTCTCTTTTGAAACAAGACTGCTGAAGGGCTCCTGCTTTCCTGAGCAAATTTTATGAGCAGCAGATGGTGTCATGGGAAAAGCTATTTCTGAAGTAGATATTTCTCTGGACAGGTAGTCTATGGACTGTGTCGGCACCAGTCATCATTGCGTCCCCAACCCTGGCCTGTAGTGGGTGCCCCCTGAGTGTCTGATTGAAAGAGTGAAAGTCCAGGTTTAAATTCCTCCTTCACTCAAAGCTGGTTGTGCAACCTTGAATACTTGATGAGTTCTCTTTAGGGTCAGCTTTCCCATCTCTCCGAAGTGTTGGGAGGATAAAATAATTCTGATGTGTCAGGGGCAGGGTAAGCATGGTTCATCATTATCATGATTGTGAGAATGGCTTCACTATTGGAAGCCTTGACTCAAGGGTCAGACCTGGGTTCAAAGTTTGTTTTCTTCATGTACCAGCTATGTGAGTGTGGGCAAGACACTTAACCCATCTGAGATTGTCTCCCTCCTTTATAACATGGTGTTAACAATTCCTGCCTTGCAGGCTTCCATGAGAAGATGTGCCTTGCTCAATGCCTCCTATGGAGTTTGCTCCTTGCCAGATTCATTCATTCATTTACACTTTCATTTCTTCATCCGCTGTTGTGAATGCCCACTGTATGTAGCACAGTGCCAGGCACTGGGCACAAAAGGCTGAGCAGGGCTCGTGTGGTTAGCCTTCTGTGTCTGCTTCTCCTTGTTATTCCAAGGTTGACTTGAGTGGGTTACCTGATGAGGGAGACCCTGCTTGTTCTATTTGTTAACCAATCAAAGAAGAGAGAACGTTCCATCTCTTCCATCTGGCAGCGTTGGATGAGATGCTCACTTAGAAGCCTAGGACCTGGGAGGGAAGATAGGGCTGGGGAGGCGTCTCTGGGAGCCGTTTGGGAGGGAGTATGTGGGTGAGTCACCAGCCTCCATCAAGAATGTTGTGGGCAAGCTGTCTGTCCCCTTTTGCTGGTAACCAGGAAAATGTCCCTGCAGGAAGATCTCCGCGTTTCCTCGGGATGTTGTCCCGGAATGTTTTTTCTTAGGCTGGTTTCCTTTACAAGCTGCAATTATGTTCTCTTCCCACACACGTTCCGTTGGTGGCGCTTCTCCGAGAAACTGTCTTCGTGATCTTTGGGATGGCTGTAGGCTGGAGAGTTCAGAGGAGAGAAGGGAGCAGGAGCTCCTGTGGAGCCAAGTCTGGCTTTGTGTCCATAAGACATTCACAAATGCTGCACCCAGTGGGGCTTGGTTTTGGTTTCTCGTGTTCCCCTACCAGCCGAGCTCTGGAAGCTGCTAAGTCTGGACTGATGTTATCACAGAGGCAGATGACAAACACTGTAATTGCTAGAAACCAAACTGCTCCCAGAGATGCCATTTCCCCTTTTTATGCTGACTGGTTGTTTGGGTTTGATATATGATGGTGAAAACAGGAACTGTATATTTTAGACAGTAAGGAAACCAACATTATGGCAAGTAGAGCCATCCTAGTTACCAGGTACTGGGAATGTAGGCCAAATGCTCTCTGCGTGCATGCATGCTAAGTTGCCTCCATCCTGTCTGACTCTCTGCGACCCTGTGGACTGCAGCCCATCAGGCTCTTCTGTGTGTGGGATTCTCCTGGCAAGAGTACTGGAGTGGGTTGCTATGGCCTCCTGCAGGGGATCTTCCGGACCCAAGGATGCTCATAAACTTCTCATGGAATGTTTGTGTCAAGCCCTAAAGTAGGTGGTACACCCCCATTTTACATATGGGACAACTGAGGCCAAGGAAGTTGTCACACAGCTTGTAAGAAGCAGAGTAAAAATTCAAATCCAGGACAGGCTACAAATCCATTTATCTCTGTGCTGTATTCACTGCTGCCAGCAAAGTTCTCTTGGCAAGAATTACCCCATCCAAAAAAGAAAAAAAAAAAAAAATCACATCCAGATTTTTACTGGACAAAAATCTTAAAAGCTCCCTTAGGAAAATTGGCTATAATCTGCTTTTAGTGTCCAAGGTTTTCTTATTTTAGTGCCTCGCACACCCCTAACCATTAAAACAACAGTGGGTGGAAAAAAAGTTTGTAGGTGATATTCTTAGAAAAACTGTACTCTGATGTCTTATAATTTTCCTGGTTCTCCGCTGTCTTCCTGGCCCCAAAATAAAGCGTAATTGCTGATCATATCAGCTGGCGTCAAGTCACCGAAAGTTCAAGAGTTGCCAACTGCATATTTGCGGGCCGAGCACATGTGCGGGCTGCCCCGCTCAGCCCAGACAGCAGGGCAGAGCTCTGCTGTCAGCCATTAATAGGGCATAATTGCCCCAAAAATGCCAGCAAGGGGTGGGACAGCCTGTCTTGCCTCACCCACCTCCCGGTCCTCTCGTGGGTTCCCTGAAGTCTTCCCGGCATCACTCATGTGGTTCAGCCCTGCCCTGCCTGCTTCTTTCTTTAGCGTTTGCACTTGCTCTGTGATTACTATGTTCCGAGAAGACAGATGCTCAGTCCAGGGGCTGACCAGGAACTTCTAAGTCCAGGAGGCCTCCATGCATGCGCCAGTAGCCTGCAGACCTTCCTAGGGGCCCCTGGGGACCAGAAAATACAATATTTTGACCAGTCAATATTTTATTGTAATAATAATTTAAACAATTGGACCTTTATTGGTGCAGTCTTTTATGTGTTAAAGTATATTTACTTCTCCATAAGATGGGCTCCAAGAAGAAGGATGGAGAGAGGGAGAGAAGGGAAGGAGGAAGGGAAAGGAGGAGGAAAGTTACTGTTCATTGAATGTCAGTGACTTTCCACACATATCTCATGGAATCTTCACAACAGTCCTAGAAGGAAGGTTATCTATAACTTCATCCTTCAGATAAGTTAGCTGAGGCTCAGAACTGCTAAGCAATTTGCCAAGATCCCATAGCTCCTTAATGGTTGTGCTGGGTCCACCTGACCTGGAGAGAAAGTGGGAGGAAGAACTTCTATCCCATTATCTTTCCTGGGTGGAAAAATGCTTTCTTGAGGTTCTGTTTCATGGTGACTGAAGCTGAGCTCAGGATAGTTGCAGAATTCCTGAAGGCAGGGGCCGAGGTTCATGGAATGCACGGTAGATGTCCAATAAACAATTGCAGATTTGTTTTTTCTCATGGAACATGATATTTGGAGCAGTCTTTCTTTCCTGGCTGGAGCCAGGCTAAGTGGGAGTCCCTTCCTTCTGCTTCCCCAAGAACTCTGCTATAGGATAGTACAGCTTGGTGACATTTGGAAGTCGGGGTCTTTGATTAAGTTTTAGATTGAAAAAAGCTTGAGTTGTCCAAGGGAAGGTGGGAAGCTCTACCAGCTCCAACCTAAATAGTTTTCTGAGCAAGGCTTGCCAAGGTTTATTTCGTCTACAGATGTTTATCAGATAAACAGAGGGAAAAGACATGGGGAAGAGAGGCATGTAGGTAACAGAACATGAGAAGTGCTGTGCGATGAAACTGGAAGCGTCTTGAAAGTTTATGGGAGGATCAGGAGTGAGCAGTTAACCCTTTGAGGGGCAGGGCACAATGGGAAGCTTTCTAGAGGAAGCGGCTTTTGAGCCAGGCTTCTGAAGGCATACCGGTCTTCACTGGACAGAGCAGAGGGACTGGCGTTACAGAGAGATGAAACAGCAGGAGTGAGGCATACAGGTGGGACAGTTCATGGCACGTTCAGAGAATGGTGAGGGGTTTGTAGCAGGCGTGAAAGAGCATGTTGGAAGCTGACTGGAGAGGATACGGAAGAGGGGCAGGTTGGTACCAGCTTCATAAGACTTGTTCACCCTCCAGAGGGGTTAGTGGTCCCTAGAGACCCCCAGAGATGGTCTGCAACTTACAAAGCAGCTTCTGCTTCTGGCTCGGCTGCTTGTTAACTTCTTTTAGGAGGTCTGGCCCCTCCTGACTGCAGTCTCCTCCTCTGTAGCACAAAGGGGTTGAATTGTACCCATGCTTCCCCACACCTCGTGCATTCATGAGCTTTGAAAAATCACCAGTGCCCAGATCCCCAGGGATTCTGATTTTTTTTTTTTTTGGTTTGGTTGGTCCGGGACAGGGCTGGGGTGGAACCAATGTTCCCTAGTTGGTTCTGATGGGCAGCCTGAGTTCTGAAGCACTGGGTTGGAGATTCTGGAAGGACCCCTCCGGTTTTCAAACCTTCAAGGGGATGTCGCTGGCAGTCCAAGGCAGGGGTGTGGATTTGATTCCTGGTCGGGGAACTAAGATCCCACATGCTGTGCAGCATGGATAAAAAATAAAACTAAAAAATAAAATCTTTGATTCTTTGGCTCTTACATCACCTGTTACATGAAAAGGAGCTCAGAGCATGTGCACTGAAGTGAAGTAGGGTGAAATTAGCACAGTTGTGTCTGACTCTTTGCGACCCTGTACAGTCCATGGAATTCTCCAGGCCAGAATACTGGAATGGGTAGCATTTCCTTTCTACAGGGGATCTTCCTGACCCAGGAATCAAACCCAGGTTTCCCCCCTTGCAGGCGGATTCTTTATCAGCTGAGCCACAAGGGAAGCCCATGTGTACTGAGGTTGCTCCCTGTCTTTTCTATGGTCTTTCTATATGAAGGACCATGTTACCTATTTGCACTCAGCCTCATTCACCAATACGAGGTGACCACATTCCTTCCTGTGCTCCATGGGAGGTTCGTTGATGCCCTGAGCTTTGGAGACTCATTATGTGAACAAACCTAAGAAGTCGAGCCATTGGGCAGTGAATTGGGCAGATCCCCATGTAAAGGACACTTGAGCTACTTGGCTCTTGATCCCATAAAAAGGAGAACCCCATAGCGGTTCCAAGCCAGACATCAGGTGGGCACTTCTGAAGGATCAGCTTCAGTCTCACAAATGAGCATGAAAGGGCTCTCTTCCTTGAAAATCATTCTTCGGGAATAAAGATACTGAATGGCTGTATCCACTGGGGAAGGCAAGAGAGCAGACATTGGACAGTCCCCAACTCTGGTCAATTAATCCCTTCATTACCAACCACCTGGTAAATGACGAGTCCATCTAATTATCTTGCTTTGACCCAACAGCTGTCTACTTAATTGATTTAGTTGTGGATCGTCTCCTTATTCAAAGATATTACTTACTGTCAGCCCAGCAGAATGGCAGCTGGCCGGCAAAGATGAAATATTACATCAACTTGATCTTACACACAGCACTTGGGAGCATGCTTCATTATTCATTGCAAATCACAATGGATGAGCAGAGCCCATTGCAGAAACCAGGGGCAGCAGGTTGCCTTTTCCACTATGACCCACGGCTTCTTTATTCTTGAGCCAGAGAAGCTGTCCCTGGTCAGATTTCCAATCCAGCCGGGACAGCTGGGGGATCTGGTGTCAGACACAATTTGGGTTGGCGGAGATGACTGGATGCTGGAAGAAAGGGGAGGATCCCAGCCCAGGTGTATGACCTGGGGCAGTTACTTAACCTCTTTGAGCCCTTGATTTCCTTATCTGTAAAATAGGAGTGTGATACCAGAGTTGCAGGTTTTTGAGGTTTATCAATAACATCATGTATAAAAAGCACCTAGGACATGGCCAGAGCAGAGTGGGTGATCTTCGCTAGTCATTAGTGATCTGGGTTGAGTTAGGTAACCTGGGACTTTTCTTAGCGGGTCTGGGATCATGCTTGGTCCCTGTCCTGTAGGCTCAGATGTTTGGCAGATGCATACTTGGACTTGTGTTGAATAATAATAAGATAGATGATTTCCTCTTGCCTGAAAGCTACTAGCTATTCATCATGAGCACTACCTAAAAATTTTGATTGATATTATGTGTCTGGTAGACTCAGTTGTTGGGAAGCTTGCTGTGCTGATTTTTAAGGCCATGAGTACCTCTGGATGGAGTGTGTGTGTGCATGTGTACATTCAACCCACATCCTGGAAAATGGGCAAATTCAGCTGTTAAGTTTTAAAGGTCTCCTGTGGTTGCTTGTGTCTGTTTTACCTCCAGCACGTAGGTAAGTGTGTCAGTGATAGTCGTTATAACGTAAGACCGTCTCTGGCCCATGTTAATGCGAGGCCATTGATTTCATGATTGGTTCACATTTCACTCAGGCTGTTTTTATAGGCAGTTGTTCTGTTTCTGGAAGCCTAATTTGACCCAATATATTCAAATCTTGGTAGCTGAGCTCTCTAATGGGGTCCTTCTGTATCAGGCTGTGTGGATATAGTCTGGTAGATTTCAACGAGAGGAAGGCTTTCAAGTGACAGAACGACCTCAGCAATTTCCAAATGGTAACACAGCTGTAAAAGCTGCCATTTTTTGGAAAGTTATTTCCTAAATTGCCCTCAATTATAAGAGGCCTCTACATAATTTGATTTTTCTGTAAACTATACAATTCAAGGAGCTTCACAGTCAACTGGATTTTAACCTTGTTGAGATGGATAGAACTGAGACAAAGCCCTGGCTTGTTCTTAAATTCTCTGTAAGAAAGACATGGGAGTGGAATGGGGGTGGGGTGGGCGTCAACCTCCTCCGCATCCTGCTTCCCTCTTGATGGCCAAGTTGGCCTGTGGGTCTTGTGGGGAACAGAGTTTACACCCTGCCTCCAGCACTAATTACTGTGAATTCTGGGGCAAATAGCTAAACTTTTTCAAGCCCTGGAGACCTTGTTTATAAAGTAGGAGTAAAATACCAACTATTCAGTTATTAAGAATTAAATTAGAATTTGTACTGCAAGTTCTGGGCACATGGCAAGCTGCTCAATCAGTGCTGTTTTTTAAACATTTATATTAAATGAAATCTTCTCCAGGAAGAAGATTCCTGATTTTTCTCCCTTCAAACTCAGGTTAAATGTCCTAGAACGGTACTGCCTACTTACAACATAATATGATTTGTATATGTTATTTGAAATTTTCTAGCAGTCACATTTTGAAAAGTAGAATGAAAAACAGGCTAAATTCATTTTAATAACATTTTATTTAATCCAGTATAACCAATATATGATCATTGTTACCTTCAATCAATAAAAATATTAAGATATTTTACACTCTTGTTTTTGTATGGACTTTTTGAAGTCTCATGTGTATTTGACACAGCACATCTCACTTTGGGTTGGTTATGCATCACATGCTTAGTGGCCATATCTGGCTGGTGACTGCCATACTGGACAATGCAGGTCTATGAAATGCTGCACTCTCCTCACTCTCCCTGTATCATTCGTGACACTTACCTCATGTGTTTGAAATGATCTCACTAGACGTTGAGCCTCTTGAGAGCAGGGGCTGATCATTCATCTTGGTACCTGGAGGCTACTCCAGCCAGCCACAGAAAAGGAGCTCAGTAGGTGCTTGGCACTGAGTGAATTGCTTGTCCTGGGCTGTGAGCAAGCCCGGTGTGTGGAGATCACGCTGAGGAGGTGACCAGGGCTTTGTGCCTCTGGAGGCACTGACGCAGCTGACCATTAAGCCCAAAGATTTGCTGGGACCCGGTAGGTCCCGTGGTCTGAAGAGGGGATCTGCACTCCAGGCTGATGCCTGTTGTTGTTCGTCACTCAGTCATGTCCAACTCTTCGCGACCCCATGGACTTCGCAGCATGCCAGGTTTCCCTGCCCTTCACTACCTCCTGGAGTTTGCTCAAACTCGTGTCCATTGAGTTGATGATGCCATCCAACCATCTCATCCTCTGTTGCCCCCTTCTCCTCTTGCCCTCAATCTTTCCCAGCATCAGGCTCTTTTCCAGTAAGTTGGCTCTTTGCATCAGGTGGCCAAAGTATTGGAGCTTCAGCTTCAGCATCAGTCCTTTCAGTGAATATTCAGGGTTGACTTCTTTTCGAATTGACTGGTTGGATCTCCTTGGTGTCCAAGGGACTCTCAAAAGTCTTCTCCAGCACCACTGTTCAAAAGCATCAACTCTTTGGCACTCAGCCTTCTTCATGGTCCACCTCTCACATTCGTACATGACTACTGGAACAACGATAGCTTTAACTTTGCGGACCTTTGTCGGCATGGAAATTTATTTCCTCCCAGTTCTGGAGGCTGCAAGTCCAAGATTGAGGTGTTGGCTGAGTTGGTTTCTCTGAGAGCCTAGGGAGGAATCCGGTCCCTGCTCCTTACCTGACTTCTAGCAGGTTCTGCCAATCCCTGGCTTTTCTTTATAGAAGCATCACCCCAGTCTCTGCCTTCATTTTCACACAATGTTCTCCCTGTGTGTGTGCCTGTGTCCAAACCTCTCTTTTTTAATAAGGACTCCAAATGTATTGGATGCGGACCCACCTACTCTACTAGGACTTTGTCCTAGCTAATTACATCTACAGCGACCTGCTTTCCAAATAAGGTCGCATTCTGAGGTATCCGTGTTAGGATCTCAGTACATGGATGGGGGTAGGGGTGTGTGCAGTGCAATCCATGACACGTGCTGTGTGCATAGCCCTGTGCTAGATGCTCGGGCATTTAAGAAAAGGAAGCCCTTGTCCTCTCTTAGTTTATAGTCTAATGGGTGAGTCAGGCCAGTAAACTGACCATCACAAAAAGAAGTTCTATTTGAATTCAGTGTATAAAGCTGGAGGAGCTTAGAGAGGGACCAGAAAGTTAGAGGAGGCCCATGTACGTGTGAGTGTGTGCAGTCCTGTGTGCATGTGTGTATGCGTGGCCTTTGTCACCCCGATTGAGCACAGGCACAGAAGTGGTGGCACACAGAGGGTGTGTGGTTTCAGCCTCCCCTGAACAAACACCAGCCACGGAGAGAGGATGCCCTGACACGCGAGCCACTGGAGCTCTGTCTTTCCTGGGGTGCACCGCATCGACACCCCTCTGGTGAGGACCGGCAGCCCAGGGATGTGAGAAAACCAATTTCACTGTCGTTCCTGACTAGAGAAGTCTGCAGCTCCAGTGTCTCCAGCTGATACTCTGCTGTTCGGTATCTGCATGACCAGTCCGGGGGACGCTGCCAGGTTGGCCCTGCCTCAGTCTTGGCAGGTGCAGAGCCGCTCTGGAAGGAAGCTGGTCTTTCTGGAACATGTCCCAGGGGTGGGACGCCCAGGCAAACTCTCCTGCTGCCTAAAACGGCCTGGTGCAATGTTTCCTTCCCTTTGTCTTCCATCAGGGGTTTAAAGCCACAAAATGGCCAGCATAGAGCTCTGGCTGTCGTTTGGACTGTTGGAGAAACCACCTGCCCATGTGTTCCTCTCCAGCCTGTGCCCTACGGGGTACCCGCAGATAGGTCCACAGCTGTAGCGGCGTCTTGCCAGGGCAGGGCTTGGCTGTGGAGGGCCTGCCAGCTCACTGCTTGCTTGGATCCAGGTCTCACATCCTGTCCCAGTGTTTGGGGGAAAGTTCTGAGAGAAAAAGGGGGAATGTCTGAGGCTTTAGCAGTGGTTAAGAGCACATGCCTTAGGACCAGCTGGGACTCCAGAGCCACCCGTGCCAGCTGTGTGGCTTGGGGCAGCTTCTTACGTCTCTGTCCTCAGTTTCCTCACCTGTAAAATGAAGATAATCATACTAGCCCTGACCTCATGGGGTTCTTCTGAGGATTGTGTGAACCCACAGAATGAGGCCGGCAGAGGTGTTTGCTGTTTGCTATGACTGTCGTTCAGGAACAAAAGCCAGGAAGGAGGAAATGACCCTGGGGACAGGTGAGGAAGTTGAAGCCTAGATCACTGGGAAGGCAGGGCTCCATGTAGCCAGCTCGTCTTGCACTTGTTTAAAGGCAGCTCCATCTTCTAGAGCTGTTTTGGCTGCCCTTCAGAATCGAAAAAGGAAATTTGAAGCACCCTCACTTTCAACCCCTAAATCAGAATTTGGGGGAAGCTGCTACTTTTTTCAAAGCTCCCAGTTGATCCCAGGGTGCAGCTACAGTTTGAGCACCACTTGCTCTGGGTTTTTCCTAACTCAGAGACAGTTCTGGAGACCAGCAGCCTGGGAATCACCTGGGAGCTTGTTAGAAACGCAGAACTTGGCCTCGACCCCAGTGTGCAGGATGGAAACCTGCATCCTTCCAGGGTCCCAGGTGGTCTACACCGGTGATAACTGGAGAGGGCTCCTGAGACAACAGCTTGCTCTCTGCGGGCTCCCAGAAGGAGCAGCTGTCCCTGCATTTGACAACCAAGGACGGGTGGCACAGAGTTTGCATGGGTTTTGGTGATGGAGACCAAGAAAGTGTCCTTACCTTTCCTGGAGCCTGGCTTGCTCTGCCTTTCTGAAAACTTAGAAAGTGGATGTTGCATGGGGTTCTTGTCAGAGGCAGGGAACTGGCATTCTGTGGCAGGTTAGATGGATGGGCAGCCTTTTGGATTCTTTGGATATATTAAATGTTTATTAATTGTTTGAACTCAGGGAAAAGAGGGCTTCCTTGGTGGCTCAGATGGTGAAGAATCCGCCTGCAATGCAGGAGACCTGGGTTCGATCCCTGGGTTGGGAAGATCCCTTGGAGGAGGGTATGGCAACCCATTCCAGTATTCTTGCCTGGAGAATCCCCATGAACAGAGGAGCCTGGCAGGCTATAGTCTATGGGGTCGCAAAGAGTCAGACACGACTGAGTGACTAAGCACAGGGAGAAAGAAGTGTGGCTTTGAATAGGGACCAGGGAACCAAAGGCCTTGTGATGCCTTTGAAAGATAGCTTCATCCTTCATGGGTGCTGTGCCCCTGGGATAAAGGGGATTATCAGGGTGAGGAACTGAGCTGGGCTTCCTTGGGTGGCCGCAGTTTGAGTTTATTCTCTTCATGGTTTGGGCTGTTCCTGACCTCACTTTGTCAGGAAATAGGAAGGAGGTACCCAAGAATTGGAAGATTGCTTGCTTTGAGTCTGCCCTGGTTAGGCACGGTAACCACCTGTAATTGTCCCCTCAGTTCATTCTTCTGTTGAATGAAAACAGGAGGGGCCTGTTTTCATTAGTCCCCCTGGGTCTGTGTTATGAACTTACTGGAGACACCACTTGTTCGTCATCTTTTCTCCTCTTGCCAGAACCCCAACCAAAAATCTGTGTTCAAACAGTAATCAGGATGATTCCAGGTCTCTTTCCTAATTAGCAGGAAGCACAGAGCCTTCCTGGTGAAGGCAACCAGGCAGTTTGGTAAGGCCAGGGTAGGGGCTGCCCATGTTGGGGAAGGGTTTACCATACCAAGTGGTAAATCCACTGGGCTTCTGTTGGGTCAGTGTTGGTTCCACAGTCTGGCATGGACCACAGCAGTAGCTGGCAGAGGAGATTATAGGAAAGGGTTCACTCACCCCAAAACCCCCTGATCACTAAGAGTAAAGAATTAAATATGCCCTTGGTTTTCACAACCCAGACGATACATTCCGAGTTCCACTTTTTTTCAAGGACAACCTGGAAACCCATTATCAGGGGGGTACTTATCATCTTTCAGAGGGACACATTTGAATCAGAACAAGCCAGTCCCTTAGCTCATCCTCAGCTCGTCCAACTGTCCCCTCAGCACAGCTGCTGTGTAATTCTGTAACTGTTATTCCTGAAGACCCTTCATTCTAGAACTGCTGGAGCCTCTTGTAAATTTCATCTCATTTTATGGGGAAGTTTTGCATGCTAGCTTGACCTTCAGAAATGAGGAGGCTGTCTTGGGACCTGTCACTCCATGGTACTTTGTCACCACATAGACTGGCTCACAAATGGTACCCCCACTTCTTCCCATGTGCTGCCCTGGGTCACTCTCATTCACGATCGTTAATCTCAGCTGAGGGCCTTGGCTCTCAGTAGGTTTTCTTCATTTTACAGGATAGACGAGCTGGTGCCTGAAAAGAAATGTAACTTTTGAAAGGAATTGGCAGACACCAGGGGAGTTCAGAGGCAGCTGATAATCCAGTTATTCATGGTTATGAGGGAAAGGGTTGAATGAGAAATAGAAATGCACATGTAATCTCCAGGCCTCATGTTAATCAATCGCTCATGTTAATCAATCGTCTTCTCTTCCAAGATGGCTTTAACCAAGGTCAACAAACAGGCTGATTCATCACTTTCTTCAGAACTGACCTGAGTGTTTGGTACAAAAGAGATAATTTGCCAAGCCCTTTTTTTAATGAGTATCTAGAAGAACTGCAGTTTTTTTAAACTGTATTATTATTGCTGTTTTTGTTATTCATGCAGAGTAGTGTCATTTTCCTTGAGAAAGTGACAAAATGAGCTGCTTCTGCGGGTTGGTTTGTTCACTGTTGTCTTATCAGAGAACAACATATAGGATGGTGATTTTCTTTTTTTTTTTATTGGGAAAATGAAAAAAAAACTATTGAGATTCAGGCTTAGATCATGTTGAAATAAGGATCAGGAGCCAGGAGAATAAGGCTCAACTATAATTTGGGGGTGTAACTCAATCAGAGGGGAAGGAGTGATTAGCATCTTGAAGAGGGAAAGCCTGGTTAAAAGCAGCCCATGGCAAATTGCTGCCTTTGGCTATCTGATTAATGTCCGAGGTACAGTCTTTCTTGAGCCTAAGAACCCCCTGCTTATCTTATTAGTTGCTCAAATTGAACTTGATAAATAGCAATGCCTAAATCCAGTGCAAACTTTGGGAGATGGTGGTGCTTCTGACCTCAAGTTTTATACAGTGGGGTCCTGGGGAGCCCTGCAGACCGCTGCCACCAGTTGAGGGGCATCTTAAGCAAGCAAACGAGCAAGCAAGCTCAGTTGCTTCAGTCGTGTCCAGCTCTTTGAGACCCTATGGACGGTGGCCTGCCAGGCTCCTCTGTCCATGGGATTCTCCAGGGAAAGGATCTGATTGGGAAATAAAAGCCAAGCTGGACTCAGAGGTGAAGTGTGTGGCTCTCTAATTCTGTGTGAGTGCTCATTTGTGTCCAACTCTTTGTGAACCCATGGATGGTAGCCCACCTGGCTCCTCTGTCCTTGGAATTTTCCAGGCAAGAATACTGGAGCGGGTTGGCATTTCCTTCTCTAGGGGATTTTCCAGACCTGGGGATTGAACTGTGGCTCCTGTGTATCCTACACTGGCAGGTAGATTCTTTACCACTGAGCCACGAGTGAAGCCCACCGATGCCTTAAGTTGGTGCCTTAAGCTCTAGACCAGAGGTCCACAAGCATTTTCTAAGACAGAACTTTAGATGTCTGTTATAATGACTCAGAGGAGGGCATGGCAACCCACTCCAGTATTCTTGCCTGGAGAATCCCATAGACAGAGGAGCCTGGTGGACTACAGTCCATGGGATTGCAAAGAGTCTGCCACGACTGAAGTGACTTAGCACAGCACAGCACAATGACTCAGCTCTGCTGCTGTAGTCTGAAAGCAGCTGTCAACAGTATATATCAATGAGTGGACATGGCTAGATTTGGTCAAGAGGCAACCTCTGCTTTAGACAGTGCTGAGAGCCAGAAGCCTCAGGTTCAAGTCCCAGCCTCTCCACCCTACAAGGGCATTCTTGGGCAAGACATGCAGACTCCCAGGACTCAGGTCCTTTACTTCTAAAAATAGGAATCACAGTGCTCCTCTCAAGAGATGGTGAGATGGTGAGAGCGTTTGTAAACTGTAGAGAACTGAACCTAATTTGGTTATTAGCATTTTGTTGCTGATGTGCAGTCATGGTCCAGGTCGCCAATGGTGGATGAAGCATGCATGTATATTTGGTAGAAAACGTTAGGTGCTGGCCAACCAGCTCTCCTGTCTGTAATTGCATGATGAAATTAGGAAAGTGCTATTTAATTTCAATTACGTTCATTTTCTTCGGGGATATGAGAGGAGTACCAGCCTCTCAAAGCTTCCCTTTCCCGCTATGAGAAATTTCTCAAGCAGCAATGCTTTCAGTCTAACCTGAATTGATCTCCATTCTGGAAATTGCAAATGAGCAAAATGACCGTGATGAATGGGGGCTCTGGAGAAACACAATGCTTGGGCTCAATGTCTCAGACTGGAGAAGGGAAACCTGGGGCCTTTATCGGGGAAGATGGGTGGTAAATGAATTGCCAAGTGGGAACTGGAGGATGGTTAGTGAATAAACCCATTGTGCTGAGCAATTATGCATCTCATTCAGATGCACTCGATTTTGGCCTTGATACTATGAGAATTGTCAGAGCAAATATGTGCAGACCTCAATTCTGAGGTTTGAAAAGGGGTCAGTGCATAATTGGCGGGAGAAGTAAAAGAAGGGAGATGGTTCAAACAATAGGTATTAAATGGCTATTGCAGCAAAGAAGACAGAGATGTAAAGAGTCAGACACTCTGATCACTCAAAACACAGTGCGTGTGGTCTTAGAGTCACATTCGGGCCACGTGGACAGTGCCTTTGGTGCTCTTAATAAGCCTTCTTGGGATCAAAGCAGTTTGCTCTATAGAAAGTTTGAAGAATGCTTGGGATGTGTTTGTTGAATGAATGAATGACTGGTGCTGGCCCCATGGTTGTCAAATAAGTGAATGAAGGCGGGAGGGAATGAATGAGCAAATTAATAAACCAACAATTTGTGTAAAATGAAGATGATAATAGTACCTGCCCGTATTGTAGGGTGGGAGGATTAAATGGGAGAATGTGTCTAAACCCCCAGCACAGTGCCTGACAGCAGCAGGCGCTCAATTCTAGCTGGTTCTGTTCCTACTTTCACCAGGTGTGTTGGTCTGCTTGGACAGCCATAACAAGACACCTCAGACTGGGAGACTTAAACAACAGATACTCATTTCTCAGTTCTGGAGGCTAGAAGTCCAGCGTTAAGGTGCAGGCAAGTTTGGTGTCTGGTGAGGTCCCTCTTCCTGCCATGCAGATAGCCACCTACTTGCCATACGGTCTTTTCAAATCTCTGGTGTGTCTTCTTCTAAGGTCATCAGTCCTGTTGGATTAGGGCCTCACCCTTACCTGATTTAAACTAATTATGTCCTTAAAATGGGAATAGGAAATGGCAACCCACTCCGGTATTGCCTGGAGAATCCTGTGAACAGAGGAGCCTGGCGGGCTACAGTCCATGGGGACACAGAGTTGGATCCGACAGAGCCACTGAGCACATTTCCTTGAAAGCCCTGTCTCCAATTACAGTCACACTGGGGAGCTGGATGGTTAGGCCCTCAATATATGAATTTGGGGAGGACACGATTCCGTATATTACATTCAGTAAAGAATCAAACCTTGCTTTTGCATTTAGAAGGCCTAACCTTGTCATTGAGCAGCTACACTGGAATAATCTTTTCCTGGGAAGAGAAGTTGGAGGTGCCCCAGTGTTCCAGAAAATGGGGTGAATTTCCGACAGCATACATCCTTCCCCATGGGGGTGTCTGTCTTGTGTTCTTTGAAGACCTTAGCAGTCAGCTTTTTACTTTCCATTGTTAGACAAATGGGCAACTCACTCAAGCTTTTTTTCTTAAAAAAAAAAAAAAAGAAAAAAAAGGCAAAATAACTGAACTCTGTCTCTAAGGCTTCCGTAAAACAGATGCCCTAGGAGAGGAGGTCAGCCTCATTGAAGCTGCTATTCTGTGTTAGCATGAGCACTAATAGGATCTCATTTCTTTCTCTATTTTCATTTTCATCTCCAAATCTGCCTGGAAGACAGTGCGAGCTCATTAATTTGAACTTGCTCGTTTGAAATGTGTAACGTTTCCTGCAAGTTCCCCGTGAAGTGGGATTCATGAAGCACATTAATTGTGTGAACATAATTAGCAAAGATGAGTGGTGCAGAGCAGGGAGGTACCTGGAGGTGATCCAGTCCTTTCCCTTGGTGATTTTTTCTTTTCAAATGTAGGAATGGAGACCCAGTGCATGGACCTGGCCCCTCCAGGCTCACCAATGGTACCCTTCCCCCTTTCTTCAGGACCCCAGCCTATTCAAGGAGTCTTGTTTGTTTGTGAAAGACACAGGCACTTTACTATTGTGGGTTCCTTTTACTATGTGGACTTCATGTATTAAAAGTACATTTAAAAAAAAAAATATTCTGCATTTCAGGCTTTTCCACTAATTATGACTGGCCTTCTCCCAAGCTAGTTCGAGCTATTTTGGTGAGGTTTTATAGTTATTTAATAAGAAAAAATTTTTTTCAAAACCTCATAAAACCTTCTGTACAATTCATTCTAACCAACACTCCCTCTTACAATTATGTCACTAACAGCTTCTCTTTAAAAGGCCAGAACTTTTGTCTATTCATGTTAACCTTAAAAGCGGCATTCACCGAACCCCTGAGAAACAAGAAGTGTAATACTTTATAGGATTGGGGCAGAGCGAATTAAATAATGCACGTGAAGGGGTTCTGTACATTAGGGAAGCACAGTCAGATGCTTTATGTTTTCCTTAATTGCCATTTCTGCACTGGGCAGCCCCCCAAAGAGTGGTCAAAATGTGTCGGTGGATGTAAAGGCAGCGTTTCTGTGGGGATTCCCCAAGGAACGGGCTGTTTTTTCATGGGATTTGAAAAAAATAAATGAGACGCCTATTTATTCATCCACATCAAACTATGACTGCCACAAGGCCTGGAATGTTCTAGCCAGAACATCACCCTGTCCTCTCTCTGGAGTCAGACCTATTAAGGCACCAGACAGATTATTACGTGAATCCAGTTCAGAGCACTGGTGAGGTGGACACAAATGTGTTCCTTAGCCTTGGGACTTGAGGAAATCTTCGCACGGCCATGGCCAACCAGAGTGGAACACTCCCAGTATTTGGGTGGGGGGACTTCTAAATCTCTCCTTCTTGGGTATTTAAGGTTTCTTTAACTCCATTTTGGGATTGTGGAAGATGAAGGGTTGTTTTCTTATTCATAACACCAGCTCTATACTTGGTAGGGCTAAGGATGATGTGGTGGTGCTGATGGTGTAGCACTGGCAGTGGTAACAGCAGTGTTCAGTGCAGTGCAGTGCAGTTCAGTTCAGTCGCTCAGGTGTGTCTGACTCTTTGCGACCCCATGAATCGCAGCACGCCAGGCCTCCCTGTCCATCACCAACTCCTGGAGTTCACTGAGACTCATGTCCATCGAGTCGGTGATGCCATCCAGCCATCTCATCCTCTGTCGTCCCCTTCTCCTCCTGCCCCCAATCCCTCCCAGCATCAGGGTCTTTTCCAATGAGTCAACTCTTCGCATGAGGTGGCCAAAGTACTGGAGTTTCAGCTTCAGCATCAGTCCTTCCAATGAACACCCAGGACTGATCTCCCTTAGGATGGACAGGTTGGATCTCCTTGCAGTCCAAGGGACTCTCAAGAGTCTCCTCCAACACCACAGTTCAAAAGCATCAATTCTTCAGTGCTCAGCTTTCTTCACAGTCCAACTCTCACATCCATACATGACCACTGGAAAAACCATAGCCTTGATTAGACGGACCTTTGTTGGCAAGGTAATATCTCTGCTTTTGAATATGCTATCTAGGTTGGTCATAACTTTCCTTCCAAGGAGTAAGCGTCTTTTAATTTCATGGCTGCAATCACCATCTGCAGTGATTTTGGAGCCCCCAAAAATAAAGTCTGACACTGTTTCCACTGTTTCCCCATCTATTTCCCATGAAGTGATGGGACCAGATGCCATGATCTTCGTTTTCTGAATGTTGAGCTTTAAGCCAACTTTTTCACTCTCCACTTTCACTTTTATCAAGAGGCTTTTTAGTTCCTCTTCAGTTTCTGCCATAAGGGTGGTGTCATCTGCATATCTGAGGTTATTGATATTTCTCCCGGCAGCTTGTGCTTCTTCCAGTCCAGCGTTTCTCATGATGTACTCTGCATATAATTTAAATAAGCAGGGTGACAATATACAGCCTTGACGTACTCCATTTCCTATTTGGAACCAGTCTGTTGTTCCATGTCCAGTTCTAACAGTTGCTTCCTGACCTGCATACACGTTTCTCAAGAGGCAGGTCAGGTGGTCTGGTATTCCCATCTCTTTCAGAATTTTCCACAGTTTATTGTGATCCACACAGTCAAAGGCTTTGGCATAGTCAATAAAGCAGATTACTAATGTTCCTTGCACATTCACTGTGTACTAGGCACTCTTCTGGCACTTCACACACGTTATTTGAATCATCTCAACCCTATAGTGTAGAAACTCCATTTGACAGATGATGATGCCAAGGCTCAAAGAGGTTAACAAATTCACCTTAGGTCACACAGGTGGCAAGTGACAGCCATGAGAAGTTAACTGGTGCCCTTTCACTGCTGCCTGGCACAGTGCTCTGTCTCCATCTGCCAAGGCTCTTACAAGTCCCAGGACACATGCCACTCCCATTATGATGACTCAGAGGACTGGAAGCAGTGTGTATCAGGGCCCCAGCATTAAGCCTGAAGTCAGGAGAGAGGAGACGGTCTTTATCTTGCTTAATCCCAAATGTCCCATTTCTCCTGCATTTCCTTTGGGGGCCTTACCTTCAGTTGACAAGTGCTGACAGGTGGCCCCTCACCTCACAGAGCCCACTGACCACATGTGCCCAGACTATCTCTTTAGAGTTCGGTTTTTTGCATTCAAGAAAAGACAAAGGGCAAAAGATTTGTTTCCAGCTGCCAGGGTCACAATGTGAGCCTCTCCAAGCTTGCTGAGTTTGGAAGCATTTCCGTTTTCCTTCTCAGAAAGCAGTAATTTGACTTTGGGCTACTGGTGCTCAGTGAAGTGAGTTTCTGTTACCAAGGGTAACGTGGTGTTGAATTCCTCTGATGGAAGAGAATCAGCACCAGCTGTTGTGAGTAGCATCGTTTCAGTTGAGTTGGCCCCTCTCTCCCTCTTCAGTCTCGTGCCTGGCCCTTCTTTCCCTTCCTGCCCTATAGGACCTGGTTCAGTTCCTCGGCTGTATGTGCTTTTTTTCCTGCCACTGGGCCTTTGCACATGCTGTCCCCATTGCCTAGAAAGCTTTCTGCTCTCCTCACCTCTACTTGGTTGATTCCTGCTCAGCCCTGCTACTGCTGCTGCTAAGTCGCTTCAGTCGTGTCTAACTCTGTGCGACCCCATAGATGGCAGCCCACCAGGCTCTGCCATCCCTGGGATTCTCCAGGCAAGAACATTGGAGTGGGTTGCCATTTCCCTCTCCAATGCATTGCCTTCTAGGACCTGTTATATGTGCCCTTAGCTTCTTTACTTCTCTTTTAAGCCCTTTATCTATTGTGTGTATGTTAATCACTCAGTTGTGTCTGACTCTTTGGAACCCCATGGACTGTAGCCCACCAGGCTCCTCTGTCCATGGAATTCTCCAGGCAAGAATACTGGAGTGGGTTGCCATTCCCTTCTCCAGGGGATCTTCCTCAACCAGGGATTGAACCCAGGTCTCCTACATTGCAGGCAGATTCTTTACCATCTGAGCCACCTTTGTGATTAGTTTATTTTACTTTTGTTTTTTATGTGCCATCTTCCCTGTTGGATGCTAAGGTCCCTGCTGGCTGCCTCTGTGCCTGCTTTCTGGCTAGTGTAGTTCCTGAAACATGGTGGGTACTGGGTAGATGTGGTGAGGATGGGGCTCCTCAAGCTTAATAAGACTTGGGTCTTCCAATCAGTCTACCCAGTAACCCTTTTTCTATCCACCTCAAATCCCAGATCTGGAGTGGCACAAGGATAAGTGGCTAAGGTGAGAACCCTAGACTTGGGCTGTCCCGTTTTGTATCCGAGCCTTGCCTCTTGCTAGCTGTATTTTTCTGTTGCTGTGTGACAGATTACCACAAAGGTAGTGGTTTACAGCCCATACATTTATTATCCCAGTTTCCATGGTTCAGGAGTCTGGGCAGCGTTGGCTGGGTCCTCTGTGCTCAGGGTCTTACCAGGTTGCAGCCTAGTGTGGGCCAGGGCAATGGGCCATGGGAGGCTTGGATCCATGTCCAAACTCTCGTGGTTATTGGCAGAATCCAGTTTCTCTTAGCTGTAGAAATCACAGCAGCTTGGGTTTTCCAGACCAGCAGGAGAGTCTTGCTGAGTTTAGACAGAAATCTAAGCCCTCTTTAGAATGCTTCCCTGATGAGATCAGGCCCATCCAGGATCATTTCCATTTAGATTTGCACACCTGAACATCTGCAAAATCCCTTTGCCTTATAATGTAACATAATCGCAGAATTGATATCATATTCCCAGGTCCTTTCTACAGTCAAGGGGACAGGATTATACAGGGCAGGTATACACATTAGAATTCTGACTCCTGCTCTAGCTGTGTGGCCTTGAGTAAGTTGCTTAACCTCTCTGTGCCACTGTTGCCTTATCTATAAAGAATAATAGCAGTACCCAATTCACAGGGCTTGTTGTGAAGGTTAAATGAGCTAATTTATATTAAATGCTTAAAACAGTTCCTGGCAGGTGGTGAGTATTCAGTCAATGTTAGTTGTTACAACCATAAAGACGCTGCTAATCCTCAACCAAGCCAGTGGGATCTAAGTTTAGAAACACAACCCACCAACTGGCTGGAAAATGAAACCTGAGAAGCCAGGCTTGGGGGAAGGAAGGAAGAGTCTGGAGACTGTCAACAAGCTTGGTCAGTTGGCCATGTTGAAAGGGTTGACAGCTTCCACCCCACAGGGCAGACATGGGTGAAGGAGATGGAAAGCTTTATCAAGTTACTGAAGCAAATTAGATATACGTGGGTACATGCATCCCCGATTTTAGTTCCTTTTATTAAAACATCTCCTCTCAAGGCAAAAAGGAATTCTATCTCTCCAGAAAGATTAAAATCCCTCACATCAGGAGTTTTAGTTAAGACAGACATCCCAAATATGAAGAAATGAACGTCACTGGATGTTTGGGCAACTTTTGTAAGCAGCTGCACTCCCAAATTTAGGTCTGACCTAAAGGAAGGCTTTCTCCTAAAACAAGATCCCACTTGGTTCAGTTTAAACATCAGGGTCCCCCGTCACCCTGGTGAGACTCTCCGTTACATGAAGCGGTATTGTGCGATGTGGCTGGCAGGAGGCCGGTGTGGAAACCTGCTCTGTGATGCATGCATTTTGCTGGGTCGTGTTAAGCATTGATTTGTTGCTCCGTCTGGGATGCTGTTAACCAAATGTGGGCAGACGCAGCGAGGTGAGTCAATGAAGCAAGTTCACGGTGGCATATTTATGCATAGCGGCTGGCAGGGGGAGAAAGATGATGCAGCTCCTGTCTTCGGAAGGAAGTGGCTTCATTGAAATCCCTTTCAGTCGGGTCACCCAGGGCAAGTCATTCGCTCTTCTTTAGATCGTGTGCTTTACATCTGATAATACAACTCAAGTACTGTTGATGGTGGTGGACACTGTTGGCTCTCTGCCCAGGCCCCCTCGCATCCCCTTATGGTTTCCGGGCACCCATCCCCCAGCTTCTACGTGCTTTGTTTCCAATGGCTGCACCTGCGACTTGCTTCTGAGGCTGCATGTGGGTTCCTGGAGTTGCTTCCTCCCATACACAGAGATTCAGAACAGTCCAGAATCAGCCTCTTCCTGGGCAGCCCTTAGCCCGGCTCCATCACCTCATGTTGGGACAAAATCAGAAAAGTGAAGTTACACTCTCAAGCTTTCCATGTGATCCAGGTTAAGACTGGCATTAAGCCTGAAAGTACATCCTTGCTGGGCTTCTTCGACAGAGGATGAGATGGTTGGATAGCATCACCGATTCAACGGGCATGAACTTGGGCAAACGCCAGGAGATGGTGAGGGACAGAGAGGCCTTTTATGCTGCAGCCCATGGGGTTGTAAAGAGTCAGACACAATTTAGCAACTGAACAGCAATGAACATCCTACTCCCAAGACCAGTGATGTAATTTGCAAGTCCCTTTGTTAAAATATTATTAAAAATTTAGGATCTCAAGGTGGTGATAGCAGAGTGGTACATCCAGCATGAGACCCTTGTGATTGGCAGGTCTTGTGTGACTTCACAGGTAACATACCTGCAAAGCTGGCCCCTCCAGTTCCCTCTACTTTCCTAGGAGCATCCCTTATTAAGTCACTTGCGTGTGAATTCTTGTCTTATGCTCTGCTCAGGATGGATTTTAAGATGAATCCAGCACCAAGCTTTCACTTGAGGAGCCTAGGGAAGACAGATCATTGTATCATGCATCAGACCATGAGGCAAAGCCTGATCCTGGAGGTACCCACAGTGAGCAGTGTGGGGAAGAAAATGCTGTCTGTGAGCTAATGAGGACTCTTGGGCCCAGGTCAGGATTGTTTTATCTGTCCCAGGAACATACTGTGTGCCTGAAATGCTGGACAGACAGATCTGGGGTTGATGGTCTGAGGGAGGGAGGGCAGATGACTTTAGAAAGGAAGGCACACTGGGACGACCCAGAGGGATGGTGTGGGGAGGGAGGAGGGAGGGGAGGGTTCAGGATGGGGAACACATGTATACTAATTAAATAATTTTCTATTAAAGAAAAAAAAAAACAACAAAAAAAAAAAAAAGGCACAGCATGAGCAAAGGCCCAGAAGTGGGCCCTCTGTTTATTTAGCAGGTGCCCACTGTGTCTGTGTGCTCAGTGTAGAAGGTTTGAATTTTAAACAACCCAGTCCCTACCCCCAAGTTGCTTCTGAGAACTGCTTACAGCCAGCTCAGATTGAATTCTGTACAAGGGAAATGCTAAGCTGAAGTGAGCGAGAAGTACTAGATTTGAGAAGGAGTCTGGTGTAAGAAATTACCATTGGGCAATTCGAGTCCTAGAGATTCACATCAAAGACAATATTCTCTAACTGTGGAACTTCAGAAATTGACAAGCTGTCAGGATTCCTTTCAGGGGAGGAAAGGGGAAACTTCTGGATACCACTCCAGGTGATTGGTTCTCTAGTCTGTTAATCTGGTTCCCTAGGTCTGACTTATCAGTTGGGTCAGGTGTCAGTGTTAAATCCTTTTCAAGTTTGTTGGATTCTTATTTGAAACGACTCTAGGTCCCTCAGTTGCTTTCACCTGCATCCCAACCTGGGCTGGTGATGGTGCTCTGCAGACAACACCCAGGGAGCCTACAAATACCTGCTGGTTTCCCAGAACACTGAAGCCACTTGTGGACATTAAGGAGATTCCCACCCCTGCCACCTCCGGTCCCTCAAAGCCAGGAAATGCAGGCCCTGGCTGTGGTCCTCCCAGGGAGGGTTTGAAGGGGAGGTGGTGTTGCAATGCATGTGGTTCTGGGGGGCCCTGGGAAACTCTTCTTTATCATCGACTTTGTCAGGCGGAGGCCATCCCTCATTTTTCACCGCATGCCAATGGGCAGCCAGATGATAGCTCTTCCACTGGGAAAAAGGGCATAAATGCCATAGAAGCTGCTGGGCTTTGCCAGAAAGCAGGAGGAGGGAACTGTCTTCCGCTTTATGTTGTGCTGTCTTTCTGATGCTTGAAATATCTAGCTGTTCCAATGTGAACACCCAATGATCAAGGCTCATAATTCTTCCTTGGCAGTTGTCCCATTTGGGACAGTAACTCACAATTTCTTCACTGCCTTCTCTTAAGCAATTAAAAAAAGGCAGACATTATTCTTAGGGATATATATAATCAAATGATTTTTAATTACTTAGTGTGTTGGAAGAGGGAGAGAACAGTGAGGGGAAGAACCTTATGGTTTCTTCTCTTCCTCTGCTGTCTTAGATTTTTTTCTCCCCCCTGAGTCTTCAAAAGCATCCTTGAACAGGGCTCTGCACGACAGGGCCCCTGCCAGTTTCAGGCCATATCTAGGGTCCTATTTCTCAGGAGGTTTCTTCTAGTCCTTTGACACTCCAGCTGCCCCACACACCTGACTGTTCCTGCTGCCTGTAGCATCCTCCACAGTCTCAGATCCGTCATTAACACGGCTTCCTCAGAAAAGCCTTCTCTGGTTCCCTTATCATAAGCTCTCTCTGTGCCTTTTGCTTTTCTTTTTAGCACTTCATTCATTCAACAGATTTTTACTGAACACCTACTGTGTGGCAGGCTGTGTTCTAGGCACTAGTGACAGGTCATGAACAAAACAGACACAAACCCCTGTCCTCATGGAGCTTGTATATTCTAAACTCACTGAGGTTGTGATGACAAAGAGTTATTCAGCAATTGGTTTGGTGACGTGTCTTCCCCATTTGCCTGGAAATTGCATGAGGACAGAGCTACAGCTGTCTTGACCAAAGTCTCTGTCCCACCCAGTGCCGTGGATCTCATGGAATGCGGGGCAGCTTGTGATCGGAGGCTGCCATTCAGTCATCTCGGCTCCCCAAGGTGGTGATGTCTTCCTTTGGACTCCAGGCATCTTGGTGTGAAATTAGCTTCTCAGGACCATGAGAGGCAATGGTGAGGGAGGAGGAGTTGGCTGAGTCACAGTCTTCCAGGACCCTGGGGGCCTCCTCTGTCCATTCTCTGTGATGTGCCCCACAAATCTTGCACCATTTCAAAATCTCTCTTCTATCCAGCTTCTGTGTAGTTTTACAACTTCATGGGGTCATTTTTTTTTTCATTTTGTTTTATTTTAAGTGTTATTTATGTATGTATTTTTGGCTTCTTTGGGCCTTTGTTGCAGCGCGGGCTTTTCTCTACTTGCGGAGAGCAGGGTCTAGTCTTTGTTGCAGTGTGCAGGCTTCTCATTGCCGTGGCTCCTCTGATTGTGGAGCACAGGCTCTCGGGTGCATGGGCTCTCAGGCTCTGAACATTTGTGGCTCATGGATTAGTAGCTCTGTGGAATGTGGGATTTTTCCGGGCTTGAATCTGTGTCTCCTGCACTGGCCGGTGGATTCTTTCCCACTGAGCCACTAGGGAAGCCCCAGGTCATTTTATTTTATGGTAGATCTTTATTTGCTGGGTGATTGTGGTGGTGGTGGTGGTTTAGTCGCTAAGTCATGTCCTACTCTTTGGCACCCCATGGACTGTAGCCTGCCAGGCTCCTCTGTCCATGGGATTCTCCAGGCAAGAATATTGGAGTGGGTTGCCATTTCCTTTTCCAGGGGATCTTCCTAACTTAGGAATCGAACCCAGGTCTCCTGCATTGCAGGCAGATTCTTTACTGACTAAGCTATGAAGGAAGCCCTGAGTGACTGTGAGAGACCCTTTACTTGCCTCGAGGCTACCTCATTCAGGTGTCACGAGGGTTCTCCTTGTTTTTTAGAGTTGGTCAGAAATGACTATTTTAGCACCTTAATTTGGAAATGCCCGTCCACTTCCTTCTAATCTGTCTTCAGTTCAGGCATTAACCTCTTAAAAGCCCTCTTGGAAATTTCAGTTGAAAAAATGGATCATTGCCTTCCTCAACAAGATGTATTTGCTCCATTTATCTCACGGGGTGATTCATTTGACCACTTGTCCATTATGCAGTCATTCATAAAGTGAGGGAAGAACGGAGGAAGGGAGGGAGCAGGGCCAGGACTGGCGGGAGACAGGCAGGGCTCTCAGATTGTGAAGGGAAGGCAGCACTGACTGTCAGGGCTGGGTAAGGGTAGAGCAAGTGCCAGTGGGCAGATCTGGTCCTGGGAGAGAGGGAGGGGGGAAAGGAGGGTATGTAGGTGTATGTGAGTAAAGGCATGAAGGCCCTTCTCCAGGGAGCAACTGCTGCTGCTGCTGCTGCTGCTAAGTTGCTTCAGTCATGTCCGACTCTGTGCGACCCCATAGACAGCAGCCCACCAGGCTCCCCCGTCCCTGGGATTCTCCAGGCAAGAACACTGGAGTGGGTCTAGTGAGCAGCAGTAGATGTGAAATCCTGCCCTGTCTCTATCGCCAGCTCCACCCCCTTGTAAATTTCATTGATCACAAAAGCCTTTCATTAGGTGATCCGCACGCCAGATGTGAGCCCAGGGTAACATGCTGAGGGGCCTTAACACAGCTTTCCCTGATCCCCTCACTATGTCTGTACTTTGTATGTAGCCAAAGCCTGCGAAAGACAAGGTGGAGAGGGGAGAGGGCCAGAATCTCCTCTTTTTCAGAAATAAAAAGTATAATACATACTTCCATTTAAATTATCATTTCCAGATGGCAAATGCTACCTGGTCATCTAGTGGCACACGTGCAAGGCTTCTAATCTTTTAATATATGCCCAGGCTCTTAGAAGGACCGTAATTGCCAGTTGTCTTACAAGCAATCATCTCATCATAGAGGGAACTGGGAAGAGAGTTCAGGAGCCAAACATCAGCATGAACACCTGGCATATCCAATTCAGCTGGATAATGTCTTCGAACCAGACCAAAAATGACCTTGTGGACAGCTCCGCGTTTCCAGACATTTGGTGGGTTGATAGTCGTAGGACCGTCTGTGGCCACATCTGCTGTCACAGCCCTCATCTGAGTGTTGTGAATCCCCATTTCTCACTTCTAATCGGGGAAGAGTGCATCAGCACTGCTTCATCTGAAGAAGTGAAATAGGGAGCCCAGTGGTTGCAGATGTGGGGCATGGCCCAGGAGTCACTAGTGGAGAAGCAGCTGCTGCTGATCAAGTCCTCTGTGTTCATCAGCTCCCTGGGCAACACATGACACAGCCTGGGTGACCATCATTCCCATTTGGCCCTGTGGTGGCTTTCTTTCCAGGCAGGATGGGCTGGACCAAGCACAGTTTCATAACAGTAATAATAATACAGCTGACACTTACTGTGGATTATGTGCTAAGAGCCTTATATCAAGTTCTAGTATGGGTTGTAACCACGATCACTCCCATTTTATAGATGTAGTCACTGAGGTCAAGGGAGCTTTGTGACTGATCTGGGGTTGTAGCATAGATTTGTCAGCATCCAAATCCAGGTCGTTGGCCCTCCTATATCCTCATTTTTGTGTTCAATGTTCTCAATGTTGACTTCTCCACCCAGTCCTGCCACCTTGTACTTTGACCAGACTGAGTTAATCTCTGGCTCCCAGAAACATCACGGGGCACCTGTTCCTTTCCGGAGGACAGTGGAGGTCTGGAGAGGAGAGGCTGAACCAGCGGAACATCCTGGGTCTCAGCCCTTTGCACAATTCTGTACTTTTGTTCTCTGTGTTTTCTCTGCCACCTTAAGGTGCTTCTCTAAAAGTCCTTGGCCCCTTGAGCATGCTCCAGAATTCTTTATCTCTGTGTTATCTTTTATGGCCAATTCAGTTAAAGAGATAAGAAGGAACATCTTGTTTCCTTCCCTAACACTTGTTCTTTATGTGCTATCTATTCATTAGTGGCATGGTATAGTGCAGAAGAATCTTATGAATATGAATCTTGGCTCTGCTATTTACCAACTGTGTGACCTTGAGCAAGTCACTTAACCTCTCTGTGCTTCAGTTTCTTCATCTGTAAAATGATGGTGATGTTAGCAACAGATGTGGAATGAGGATCAACTACATGCCTAGATGTGAACTACCATGCTCCCTAATATGGAGAAGGCAATGGCACCCCACTCCAGTACTCTTGCCTGGAAAATCCCATGGATGGAGGAGTCTGGTGGGCTGCAGTCCATGGGGTTGCTAAGAGTCGGACACGACTGAGAGACTTCACTTTCACTTTTCACTTTCCTGCATTGGAGAAGGAAATGGCAACCCACTCCAGTATTCTTGCCTGGAGAATCCCAGGGACGGGGGAGCCTGGTGGGCTGCCGTCTATGGGGTCGCACAGAGTTGGACACGACTGAAGCGACTTAGCAGCAGCAGCAGCAGCTCCCTAATAAAAGTGGGATGGGAAGGGATGATCAGCACCCAATTGCTGCTCAAATTACCAGCACCTACCATGCTCACAATAAAGGGAACTCTCTGGGCACAGGGTGGTTGAAATGGGGTGGAGCGTGGTGCAAAGGTAGGGTTGTGGTAACACAGAAAACCAGCTGACATGTCTGCCTGGAATCACCTTCTATCAACCTGGTCAGGGAAAGAGCGGTGGGAATTTCTCTCCAGTGCCTCTTCCTGTGTCGCTTTGGTGAAAATCTCCAGTTAATATGTGAGAGAAGAGTTTCTTTATTTGCCCAGGTCCAGGTCCTACAAGTCTTCTTGTTTGTAACATTATTTTCTTTAGGTTTCATCTTTTTTCCTCCCTTTCTTCTAAAACCAGAAAGATATCAGCAGCAGTCTTCAAAGAGTGGTGACTTTGAGTTTAGCAAATCCCAAATATCAACGGTAGGCACAGATCCAAAGAGCTGTGCACAAGCCTTTTCTCCTGGCACTCAAGCTGAGCATGTCTTTTCTAGAAATGTCAGTCTAGGAGTGGAAAGCTTGAAAATGTCAGTGTAAAGTGCATTTCCTGGTCTTGTTACTCTAGATTCACCTTGCTTTGTGACTTTTAGGGACTGGGGTTTGCAGAGTTACATTTGGCTTCCCATGACCTTTGTTAGAATTTTATGCCATCCTGGGACCACTGGGACGTGTGGCAATAACTTCTGATTAATGCACGATGAGATATAGGTTTGGAGTCTCATATCCCATATTGCTATTTTTGGTATCAGTTGACATGGTTTGAACTATAATCGGACATACTTGTATATTACAGATTGAAAATTAATATGACAATATTTTAAAGCAGTTGGTCATAGCATAGAGATTGTCCATGAATGTTCATAGCATTATTGATAAAGTCTGTAGACTGGACACAACACAAATGTCCACAGACTTGTGAAAGGATATATAAAATATGGTATATCCATGCAATGGAGTACTACTCTGCAATGTAAAAGCAGCAACTACTGATATGTGCAATAAGAAGGATGAATCTCAATAACATGCCAAGTGAAGGAAGCCAGACTCAAAAGATTGTGAACTAATTCCATTTCTATGAAATTCTAGAAGAAGGAAAGCAATGGTAATAACAGATCAGTTATTGCCTAGAGCTGAGGTGGGGCAATGATTGACTGCAAGGGGCAGGAGGGAAACTTCTGGGGATTGATGGGGTGATTTTAAAATTTGGATATGCAGTTTAAATTTTGTAGTTGCAGTTATTAATGTACTTTGCATTCACTGAAACATCAATCTGTATACTTTAAATGAGCAAAATTTATTGTGTGTAAATTATAGCTCAATAAATTGGTCAAGATTTTTAAATGGCAAGACAGTATAGTTGGAATAAGCAGCATGACCTAAAAATTAACAGAGGACACACGGTACACAAAAAGTGAGCCCTAATGTGCACTAGACATTAGTTAATAATAATGTATCAATACTAGCTTCTTAATCATAACACAGGTACCACACCCATGAAAGATACTGATAGTAGGAGAAGCTAGGGGTGTAGAGAGAAGGGGTAATTGAGAACTTTCTGTACTTTGTATTCTACTTTTTCTACAAATCCACAATGGCTCAAAACCTCCCCATCTATTAATTTAATAAAAACCAAAACAAAACAGTGGGTTGACTCTACTCACCTTCACACTGGCAAAAATGAAAAGATGGATGCATTCTCTTTGGTGCTGGCCAGGGCACTCAACTGCTGGAGGGCATGTTAGCAATAGGTGACAAAAAAGTTTGTAATCCCCTAAGCTGGCTTATGCTACTTCTAGAAGTTTGTCTTAAAGCAGTGGTTCTCAGCTGGCTAGTGTCTGGACACATTTTCAGTTGTCACTGGGGAGATGCCACTGGCATCTAACAAGTAGAGGCACCTAAAAGGTACAGGTGGATGCTGCTAAAGATCCTGCCCTGTACAGAACAACCCCCGACAACAGAGGGTTATCTAGTCCCAGATATCATTAGTGCTGCTGCTGAGAAACTCAGTTGGGAAAGTGGACAGGACATAGGTCTCATCTCAGTGGTGTTCATAGTAGTGAAAAATTAGAAATAACCAAAACATCACTTGGGAGAGGTTAGTTAAATAAAAGATAATGTATTCATACTGTGGAAATCTGTGCAGCCTTAAGAACAACAGTGTAGACCTATGATTTTAATATCACACAAGTGTTCATGAGACATTGTAAATGAGAAAAGATTACAAAGCAACATACAGAGAATAATTCTGTTATTGTTAAGATGGAGAACGTATCTGTGCTTTTCTTAAGACATCTGGGAAGATACCTACCAAAATCTCAAACCTGTGTCTGGGTGGTTGGAATATAGGTGCTTTTGACCTTTGGAAATTATTTTTGATATTTAGAATTAAAAAAAATGAACAGTAGATTATTTTTGTAATTAAAACAATAAAAACAAAAGTACATTTTTTAATTAAAAAATTGTGCAGCTGGAAATGTAGTCAAGTAAATTTTCAGTGTTGTTGGAGCAAATGTCATTGCTCCTCAGCCCTGTTGCAGAAATAAGGAAGCAAGAGGGTTACCTGAGTCAGTAGTGGAGATGAGGTTATGCCCTATGGTTTCTAAATCCAAGTCCTTCTCCTGCTCGACCATAGTAGGGTCTCAGCCATAGTGCATGGTAAGGTAGGATTGTCAGTAATACATTAGATTTTCTTCATTATGTCTTTTAAAGAACCCTAACACATGCAGGTGATTTCCATTTTGAGAATTTAGAGAACATTCCAAGAATTTCTACTGATACACACAAAAAAGTTTTCAGTATTTGCTAATGACACGTGGAGAGTTTTTTCTTATTTGGAAAATTCTGTTGTCTGGAATAGCCCATTCTAGGTCAGGGATGGCATTGTGAGTTGTGCTGAAGAGTCGGGTTTGAGTCTCTTAAATGTGTTTACTGGCTCCCAAGAAGCAAAGGCTTTGCTGTTCCAACCTGGGACGAGCAAGGAGCACATCACAACATTTCCTGGCTGTCATCTTACAATCTGATAGTCATACCTTGTTCCTCTGGTACCAAGGAGAAGCAGTTTGGGTTTCCTTATTTCCCCTGGAGTTTGTGAATGCAGTTAGCAAGGAAGGGGACCCCTTAGGTGTCCTCAACTTGGCCACCTGCTAGTGGACGAGTAGAATCTGGTGTTTTTGAAGGGTTTCTGCATGGGGACTGTCTGGTGTAATTTGGAATGACCCACAGAGTGGAGAACTGCTTTGTCTGAAGGAGAAGGCTTCCTCTCCCTGATCACAGCCCATACAATGCTGGGAGGCTGGTGGGAAATGAGTCCTGCAGCTTCCACCTGACACTCACCAGAACAAATACTTCTGAGTATCTGTTCAGAGAAGTTTCCAGACATCCCCAGCATGGTACACACACACACACACACACACACACACACACACACCTCTAACACACCTGGGCGTGCACACACACACACACACACCCCCTCTAACACACCTGGGCACTTCCTGCATCCTCCTGCTGCATTTTTTCTCAGACTGACTTTTGACTCTCCACCTCTTAAAATTACATGCTACAGCGTCCCCAAATATCACCCTACCCAAATATCACCCTCCCACCGAATCTTTCCTCCATTACCTTTTAAATGCTTTTTTCTTGGTTCCATCCTTCATCAAGGGCAGATTCTATTCCCGCCTCCAGTGTCTAACGGGTAGCCAGTCATCTCCCTTCAACGGCAGAGCGACTTCACGTACCTGCCAAAAAGGCACACCTGTATCCCAGCCAGCATCCAGGCATCTGGCAAGTCAGTCTGCCTTCCTTCTGGAGGAGTGTTCCTGCTTCCTATTTTAAAGACCCCCGGGGCAGCTTTGGGGAACAGAGGAAAGGGCCCCAGGCTTGGGGTCTGGGTTCAAGTCTGGCAGCAAACAACTTAACCTTGCTCTTGTCACTGTGGTACCCCAACAGTGATTCTGTCTCCAGGGGAGGCTGTAGGACTGGCCAGTTTGGGTAGGGGAAAAACATCGAGGATCCCTAACTCAGGACCTTGCCTTGAAAGTGGGATTCAGGCTAGACCCCCTGGGCACCTGAGTCAGGGAGACAGTCAGGAGTCAGAGCTGGGAGGAGTTTATGGCAGAGGCTGGGCTGGGTACTGGAGTAGCCCTTGGCTTATCTGCGTGATGGCAGGTTTATCATATTCGATACTTCCCAGTGAATAACAGTAGTTAACTGCAGTTTGAGTGCACTCACAGTGTGTCTGGCATTTGCCACAATCCTCTGAGACAGCTGCTCTGATTATCGTCCCCATCATACAGGTGGGGAAACTGAGGCTCAGAGAAGTGAAAGAACTTGCCTAGCACAGAGCCAGGGGCCAGGCCAGGACTCGAGCTCAGGGCCTCCCGGGCTTCTGCTTTGGGAGAGGTGTTAGTGTTGGAAACTCAGCCCGAGTTGGCAGAGGAGTGACCACAGGTGGGGGTGGGCATCATGCGTGTCTTTGCTTTGGCCTCTCCCAAGTTTGCTGTCTGTCTGCCTGACTTCTGGAGGGCACCCCAAACCCTGCTTTCCCCCAACTGGGCCTGACCACCAAGGTCCCCCAGCCCTTCACTCTCTCCTCCTCCAGGCTTTGCTGAGGACTAGTCCTTCATCCCATTAGACGAGCCAAGACAAGATTAGGGCTTTATTAAAAGGAAATTAAACTAGGAAATGAAAGGATAAACAAATCCCCAAGCAGAAAGAGCAGCAGCAGAGCAGATGAGTCTCCAGGCCCAGCTCTTTATCCTCGGGGGTGGACACCTACACACACACAGGTGTGGCTTCCATCAGGCGTTGTTCCCCTCCTGTCTCCCTGGCCCTTGCCAACTCTGCAGGTCGGCCGTGGTCAAGCTGGTTGTGGCGCTTGCAGCAGACGTGATTCTCCATGGACCTCAGCGTGGGGCCATGGTCTCCAGTACCTTGCTCACAGTGATGTCTCTTTTCGGCCTGTTCCTGACTCTCATGTAGAGAGCTGCCAGGTCAGCCAGCTGCTCCCTGGGGAATGGTCCCAACTGATGGCTTCTGTATGTCTTATGGCCTCTGTGGGGAGAAGCTGCATTTCATACTCCTTTATCCCACTTCCCAGGGCCTTCGGTGGCCCACTCTGCCCATCTCTTTAGCATCACTGCCCTTCCTCTCTTCTGCCCCGCTGTAGTTTCTCTGTTGGCCCAACTTCTAAAGGCCCCCACCTGTGCTCTCCTCTGCCGGCCTCTTCCTCCTTGCCCGCTCTTTTTTTGGCTGGTGTGTGAGGGCTCAGTTGTGTCTGACTCTTTGGGACCCCACGGACTGCAGCCTGCCAGGCTCCTCTGTCCATGGGATTTTTCAGGCAAGATGACTAGAGTGGGTTGTCACTACTTTTTCTTTAGACCTGGTCTTAAATGTCTGTCTATCAAGAAGGCTTTCTTCCCTGACCTCCCTGAGCTAGTTTCCCCTTGAGATCCTTCATTACATTCATCGTAGTGCCAATTAGGGATTGCTTTAATGCTTGTCTCTTCTCCAGAGCTCCTTGAAGGACCCATCCAGCCTTGGCCCACTCCCATCCACTGATTCCCTGAGTCTTAAGTTCCTGGCGAATGCTATTTAGCCATTCATCTATTTACCACCGCTAGAATATATTTCTTGAGTATCTACTGTGTGCTGGTTACCGTGCTAGGGGCAAGAATATAGCAATGAACATGATAGAGTGCCCACTGTCGCATGGAGTGCTGCTTATGTTTAGAAACCTCTGTTTATTCTCACTGAGGCATTTTGAACAAGGAGAGTTCAACTAGTGGACCAGATATCTCGGGTAGAGGTGAGCTCCCCCTCACAGGAAGCATTCAAGGAGAACCTGAGTGACCCTTTGTCATGCTGCTGCAAGTAGAGCTTCTTGAAGATCCCTTTCACCTCCAAACTTCCTTGAAGGACACCACAGGCTGGGTGCTGTTGGGTAGATGTCAAACCACAGCTAGGCTAGACCTACAGGGAGGAGAAAAATGGAAGGGATCAGGAAAAGTGCCCAGGCAGCCTGTAAGGTGCACATTGTCTTCGCGTTTTCCTGGTGTCAGTAAACAGACTCCTCTTGAAAGCTGGAGCCGTGCATTTTCAGTTTATGTAAAATAAATTTCCATTAAAAAGTACACTGGGAAAGCTGTATTTTGAAAGTACACTTTTTAAAAAGCAGAGTATCAAAAGCGAGCATTTCAGAAAACACAAAAAGACTTGAAGAAAATTGAAAGGACTCTAATTCATCTACCCAAAGATAGTAGACATTTACATTATCTTCTTCCAGTCTTTTTTTGATGAATATATAAACAAACATGGGATGACAACTTGTATCTTGTCGTTTTCATTTAGTAGATTGTGAACATTTTTTGAAGTGAAGTCGCTCAGTCATGTCCGACTCTTTGCGACCCTGTGGACTGTAGCCCACCAGGCTCCCCCATCCATGGGATTCTCCAGGCAAGAACCCTGGAGTGGGTTGCCATTTCCTTCTCCAGGGGATCTTTCCGACCCAGGGATCAAACCCAGGTCTCCCACATTGCAGGCAGACACGTTAACCTCTGAGCCTCCAGGGAAGCCCACTAAATATTGTTCCAAAATAAGATTTTTACATAATACGTGATGTTTCCATTGATCTGTTATCTACTGAAATCACCCCCAAAGTTTAGGAGCTTAAAAAACAATAATAACCATTATCTCTTACAGTTTCTGTGGGTCAGAAACTTGAGAATGGCTTGGCTGGGGAGTTCTGGTTTGGGGTCTCTGGTGTGGTTGCAGTCAGGCATTGGCTGGGCCTGCAGTCATCTGAGGGCTGGACTGGAGCACCTGCTGCCGAGGTGGTTCACTCTCATGCTGGCAGGTGTGGTTTTCTCACGGCCTTTCCACTGGACTGCTTGTTGCTGTTGTTCGGTCACTCAGTCATGTCTTACTCTCTCTGACTGTATGGACTTCAGCACGCCAGGCTTCCCTGTCCTTCACTATCTCCTGGAGTTTACTCCAACTCGAGTCCGTTGAGTCGGTGATGCCATCCAACCATCTCATCCTCTGTCGTCCCCTTCTCCTCCTGCCTTCAGTCTTTCCTAGCATCAGGGTCCTCTCCAAAGAGTCGGCTCTTCTTATCAGGTGGCCAAAGTATTGGAGCTTCAGCTTCAGGATTAGTCCTTCCAATGAATATTCAGGGTTGATTTCCTTTAGGATTGGCTGGTTGGATCTCCTTTCAGTCCAAGAGACCTTCAGGGGTCTTCTCCAGGATCACAGTTCGAAAGCATCAATTCTTCAGTGCTCAGACTTCTTTATGGTTCAACTCTCCCATCTGTACATGGGTACTGGAAAAACCACAGCTTTAAATATACGGATTTTTGTTGGCAAAGTGATGTCTCTGCTTTTTAATATGCTGTCTAGGTTTGTCATAGCTTTTCTTCCAAGGAACAAGCATCTTTTAATTTCATGGCTACAGACACTGTCTGCAGTGATTTTGGAGCCCAAGAAAATAAAGTCTGTCAGTGTTTCCATTTTCCCCCATCTGTTTGCCATGAAGTGGTTGGGTGTCCTCAAAGCATGGCCCCTGCCTTTCCCCAGAGTGAGAATGAGCCAGGCAGAAGCTGTGTCTTGTCTGTGACCCCCCTTGGAGGTCACACAGTGTCATTTGGGCAGTATTCCCTTTGTCCTACAGGTCAGCCCTGTTGTGTTGGCGAATCTTTGGGGACACCAGCAGGCTAACTACCGCATCATCCTATTTCTCTAACCTCCACTTACTTGACCAGTCCCCTATTGCCGGACATCTACATGGCTTCCACTCTTGCTATTGTATGGAACAAGCTTCAGGCGCCTGCTGTTACACAAGTGTCCCGTCTGTATTTGGTTTCACTTTGTCAGGATCTCAAAGTCATTTGAAACCGTACTCAAAGTTGGGCCCCCTTTGGACCACTCCCTTTAAGCACTGACAAGATGATGGTCTTCTGAGGGGACTGCCAAGGTAATTCAGTGAATTATCAGGGTCTGGCAGGAAACTGAATTCAGCTCAGACTCTAATAAAGAAAGTACTTCTAGAGATGTGAGTTGGGGAGGAAGCTAATAAAATTTGAGGCACCCTGAGACAGGCCACTAGAGATAAGCCACTGTCAGCCTGAGCCCTGAAGGGACGGGGCCACACAGCTGCTGGAACTGCAGGGCAAGCTGGGAGAATGTACCCTAATCTCTCCTCTCTGTCCCTTCTCCAGACTTGGTCTCTCTCTCTTTGTGTCTCTCTTTCTCCTTCTTCTGGTTCCTCCTATTGGCCAAATGGAAACAGAGGTCAACCAATAGCCAGTATGGGGCCCGGTTGATGCGGTCCACAGGGTCAGCCTCTGGTGAGGAGAGAAGCATGGGGAATGGATGGGAGGGTGGAGAGAACAGGGAACAAAGAATAACCAACACCGTTAGTATTTTTGAAACATCGATGAGTACAGAACCATGTATCAGAACAGAGGTAACTAACCCTGCCATAGTGTAGATGTGGGGCAATTTTATTATTATTCATAATCATAACAGCAGTTTAGCCATAATGTGTTAAGTATTTTCCATGTCCAGGGCAGTGTGTTACATCACAGGGCATTTTACACATACTATTTCTAATCTTTATAGCCAATCTGTTGGGCACATGTTATTATGAGCCTTTTTCAGGCAAGGAAAAATGGGCTTGGAAAGGCTCAAGATCCTGCCTGAGGTTGCAAAATTAGTAACAGAGCTAGGATTGGGCTCCAGTCTGTTTTATTCTAAACTCCAAATGCCTTCTTCTAAGGCAGCCTATACCAGCCTCATGGGGTGGACCGATGTGGTTTCTGCAAAAAGCCTTCAGTGGCTTCTTCTAAAACAGAGTGATACTTTTTTTTTTTTTAAGAGTAAATCTTTTAACACACCATCTCATCTGGACAGCTGCCCAGGAGTTAGAGAGTATCGTGTGTTTGTCAAATTATGAGTTTTGTGCCAGCGCATATAAAGTAGTCAGGAAGGAAAAAAGGAAAGATCCCCCTTGGAATAATGGAATGAGGAACACAGTGCTCAGTGTGGGGAGCTGACATTCTAGAGGTCACCTTCCAGATCTTAGTAAATTATTGTACCGAGTCTGCTGCTCATGGGCCAGGCATGCCAGCATCCCCTGAAAACAGCGTCCTGGCAGCCCTGGGCACCCACGAGGCACTTGGTCATTTACTTGATTCTAGAAGGAAATTTCCCCAATGCTTCAGATGGATGGGTGTGAAGAGGGTTGGAAGGAAGAGGAGTTGAGGTAAGGGGAGAGAGATACAATGTCAAGACATTAATTTTGCACTCAGCATTTTGCAATGAAAAGTCAAAATGTTTTGTGGATATGTGATCCGTTTTCTGGATATGTGATCAAAAAAAATTCTGTACTGGACATATGATGCAAAAAATTCAGGAACTTCCTTGGTGTGTTTTCATCTATGTCCTTTGGATTCTTCCCACGAAGGGAGGATGGCTGTGGTGACGTGGTGATTGGGAGGTCACCTAAGTGAAAGTGCTATCCAGCATCACATCATCAGATTCATTTCTAAATTAACTTAAAGCTCTGTGCTTGTTGCTAATTTGCATAAAAAATAATACTGAATGTAGGAGCCCTGGTTTACAACTTGGTGTCTATTCATGGGAAAATGATCTGTGAGTTCATGCTGAAAAAGTTCAACATCAGCCAAGAATGTGACACCCTGGGTAGTTTGGTTTGAACTGGAGGATGTTCGGGTACATATAATTTAATTAACACTGATTGAACATTTCCTCTGTTCAAGGCCCTGTGCTTTTCATCATCTCCGCTCAATAGTGCCGCCTCCCACCCCCACCAGTATTTTTGAGAAGGGAAACACTTTCAACAAAAATTTGAACTTGGAATCTCAGATAAAGAGAATGGATGGTTCCAGTTTGGGGTGGAATGGGAGAAGCCTGGGCCCCTCACCCTCACCCAGACTTTTTGCTGTGAACCGGTCCTGTGCAGGCTTCCCTGGCCTCGCCCCACTCCCTGGTCCCTGCTTTGTGTAGGTGGGAGAACTGACCAGAAGTCCCCAACCCAAAGCCCTTCTGGGGGGTTTTAAAGATAAATCCAGAGGCCATGACTGCCAGCCCAGTGGCCTTAGGTCTTTTATTGTTCTCTGCTCCGTATTTAAAAAACAAAAACAAACACAACTTGTTCTCTCTATTGCCTTTGACTCCTCCCAATTCCAGTTCTTACTAACTTGACCTAGTTTCTTAGGCATTGGTTTCTTGCTTCCAGAATAGTTGTTTTGGGCGTTGGGGTGGGGGTGGTATTTCCACTCTTCCTTTATCTAATACAAAACTGATCTCTGTCTTTCTCTTTCTCTCTGTCTCCCCACCCTGCATCCTTCATCCCTCTATCTCTTACAACCCCTGTTTTCTGGATTTAATGATTAGATGACCTTAGACAAGGGTGCTAATTTCCCTAAGCCTCCATTTCTTCTTAGAATTTTTATTGGAGTTTAGTCGCTTTACAATGTTATGTTAGTTTCTGCTGTACAGCAAAGTGAATCAGTGTAGGGATAAGCGTGCCCGCTTAGCTGGGCTGTGAAGCATAAAGGAAGTGTGGCTGAGCCCAGCACAATGCCGGGTCTCCTCCTTCCTACCTGTCCAACTCTGAGAGATTCACGAAAAACGCAGGGGTTGCTGTGTTTTGGGATTTGTGTGTGTTTTTAAAACAGTTGTTTACGTTTTTGGTGCAATCAAACTTGCAGTTTGATTGACAGGAGAAAAATAACCTAAATCAACTCAAACCGGCACTGGGCAATGACAGTAATTGTCGACAGCAGGATAATTGATCTAATTAGATAAACGAAACAGCCTGCTGGGGAGCCATGCCTGTCCGCCCCTGCAGGCAGCAGTTGACGCCGGGTCCCATGTCCCGGGTGACTGCAAGAGGACTAGAATGCCCAGACAGGTGAGGGGGCTGCACGGAGGGTAGCATGCCTGACCACAGTAGGAAACAGTGCCAGCAGCCAGCAGGCCATCACTTCTGTGCATCCTGCTGCGTTGTCTCTGGAGAACAGAGCAACCATTCAGAATAATTTACAAAACACTTTACGACTGCCCGTTCACTGTTGACTCGCTCAGTCCTGGTGAGGAAACTGTTAAATTCCTGAGACCTGAGACAGAGGCATCATTTACAAACCCAGTCTGGGAAGACCCACCCTCTCCATCTTGGGAGCCTTGATATGGCTCCCAGGTGAAAGTGAGGCTGCGAGTTGGTGAGTCTTGTTTGTTTTGATCCCGAACTGTATTCCTCTCCAGAAGCAGGTACAGAGGGCCAGAGGGTGCTCATGTGTACTGGGGGATGCAAAGGTGAGCTAGAAGACAAAGTTTCTGGCTTCGTGCAGGGAGTTTTTTAAAGACCATGGCCAGAAATGTAAAGGGAGAATGCTCTGGCTGCCCGCAGCACCGGACAAATTATTGGACAAATAACCACACTCAGAATCCTCCAGGCTTATCCTAACACTTGGTGGGACCCAAAGAATTTTCCTCTAGCTCCTCCCTGAAGAGAGGAGTGTTGAGAGAAGCTGCTTGGTTGTCAGAACAGGGTGGTGAGACTAACAGCAAGGTGCCCGTAGGCTCAGTGGGAAATGGCCCAGGACACATTGCTGAAGCTGAGTGAGTGGCACAGGGTCCCTTCTAGAATACTGGTGAACTTGATAACCATACAGACCCTCCATCCTTGCTTTCTATTCATCTCCAGTGCCAACTACCCCTAGATAGGACCTCCTCATCAGATGACCAGGCCCTCCTTCCCAATCATAGCACGTTCCTCTACCCCATCCCCGCCCCGCTATGAGGACTGAGTGAAATCAATGTGAAATATTTGGCACGATGGCAAATAAGGAACATGCCATTAGCTGTCATTTCTCTTTTGGCGTTTGCCTACTAACATGTGTGTTTTGGGTGTTTCTCTCTTAGTCCTTCATGAAATTCTGGGAAGTGCTCAGAAACTGAGGCGAGAGGCCTGCATTCATGCCCAGTAACAGTTGATGGACATGGCAGGGGGCTTTGTGGAGTCAACAGGGAAGGTTTCTGCCTACAACTGTGGGTGATGGAGGGGTGAGTGTCTTTGTATAGCTCAGAGCAGACTTCCAGCTGCTCAACACAAATCCCCCCAACCTTGGAGCAGAGAGCAAGCAGGTATTGCCAATTGGTAGCAAGTTAATACAAAAATTTCAGTGTTTCTGATACATGAGAATTCTTTGCAAAAAGACTACATACTGGGAAAGACCCATGGGTATTGCCTGATTGAACTTTATCTTTTTTTTTCTTAATTGATGAAGAAAGGAAGCAAGTATGGTTCAGGAAAATTAAATGAGTTTACGTAGGGCCGCAAAGCTTATAAAGCAGCGATCCCCTGGTCCCTTTTTGGCACCAGGGACCGGTTTCATGGAATATAGTTTTTCCATGGACTGGCATTGGGTGGGGGGATTTACTTTCAGAATTATTCAAGCACATCACATTTATTATACATTTTATTTCAATTATTATTAGATCAGCTCCACCTCAGATCATCAGGCATTAGATCCCAGAGGTTGGGGACCCCTGTTGTAATGCTTATGGAGCCCAGTCTCAGCCTTGGGTCTCTGCTCAGTCACTCAGGCCCTGAGCTACCTCGCTGATTTGTTTTGCCAGTTACATAACCGTCTAGTGGGATCACATTCCCTGTGCTAGGAAGCATCCATAATTCACAATGTGCAAGTCTTTCTCATCTCTGGGAGAAAAAACAAAAAGAATAAACTTTGAAAGTTTCACATCCTTCACCTTACATGACCGTTTGCATTTTATGCTATATGTTCAGTTATCTGCATTTTCTAACAAGGCTCACTACGTTTAGCTAAGTCTCGTGGGTGAAAGGCGTGATTGATTAGGACCTAAGAGGCTGTTCAGAGGCTGTACACACAGAGAGGAACGTGAGGTCTTTCAGGAACATGCCTCTGAAGCAGCAGTTTTCAGGGTGCAGGATTGATCTGGGAGTCATGGAACTTTCTTTCCTCCGTAGTAGATGAGAAAAACCCCTCGAAATCATCTACAGTCCATTCCTGCCCTCCCCCATGTTCTGTCTGCAAGCAGCATGTGAGAAATAATGCATGTCACATTTCACAGCTTGGAAAATTAGCAATAATTGTCTCAAGTGGCTGGGCTTGGGGAAGGAAAAGAAGATAAAATTCCAAATGTCCCGTGTCTGAATGAACAGGGCATCGTGGCGCTGGCCGCCTGAGCAGCTTCTGCCACCTTCCGCCTCAGTCACTGCAGCCTCAGGTCTTGGAAGAACGTCTGTGCATTTTTGAGGGTCCAAGGGCCCCGGTGGCGTGTGCTGGGAACACGCGGAGGGAGAACCTCACTCAATGGGCCACTGTGTCTGCCTTGGCTCAGGCTGGAGCATGGTGTCCAAGGGAGCCTGGGCCCGAATAAAGACACGCTTTATTTCCTTCTCCGTTGACAGAGGGGGATTTTGAAGGTAGCAGGGGAAACAGAGTGAACAGTGTTCAGGGATGCAGCCCACCTTCCTGGGTAGTTTTCCGCTGCGACAGCCCCACTGAAGTGAGCTGGCCAAGGAGACGGAGGTTTTACAAGCAAGCTGTGTGGACTGGGGCCGCGTGCCGACCTGGAGGCCTTCTGGCAGGTCCCCATGGGCAGCGTTACTTGGTCAAGGGGGATGTGGAAGGTGCATGTCCGTGTGTGTGTGTGTGTGTGTGTGTTTCCTACAGCTGTCGTGACAAAATTCCAGAGCAGGGTACTGGAACTCCCAGTGCTGGGGGACACTAAAGTGAAGTGAAAGCCACTCAGTTGTGTCTGACTCTTTGTGACCCCGTGGACTGTACAATCCATGTAATTCTCCAGGCCAGAATAATGGAGTGGGCAGCTGTTCCCTTCTCCAGGGAATCTTCCCAACCAAGGGATCGAACCCAGGTCTCCTACATTGCAGGCGGATGCTTTACTGTCTGAGCCACCAGGGAAGCCTGAAAATACTGGAGTGGGTAGCCTATCCCTTCTCCAATGGATCTTCCCAATCCAGGAATCAAACCCAGGTCTCCTGCATTGCAGGTGGATTTTTTACCAGCTGAGCTAGCATGGAAGCCTGGTAGGACACTGTCATCTCCCAGTTCCAGAGGCCAAAAGTCCAAGTCCAAGATGTGAGTAGGGCTGGTTCCTTGTCAGGGCTGTAAGAGCAGGCACTGTCCCGGGCTGTCTCCTTGGCTGGTAAAGGGCTGTCTTCATGTTCATATGGCCTTCTCCCTGTGCAGATGTCTGTGTGCAGATTTCCTCTTCTCCTGCAGACACCCACCATATTGGATTAGGGCCCTTCCTAATGACCTCAGTCTAACTTAATTGCCTCTATAGAGATCCTACCTCCAAATAAGATTACTTTCCAAGATTACTGGAGGTTAGGACTCCAAACTGTGAATTTCGGAAATATACACACAGTTGAACCCATAGGAGCATGTGCCTTATATTCCATCTTGTTTATCTGGAGATTGACAAAGCAGCTGTGGAGCCCATAACTCTGCCACTTCCTAGTTGATTGATGATTGGCCCTTTTTCTCTGCCTTCTTCTTCCATCTTCCCCCTTCCAGGCATACCTTTCACAAATCCCCAGCATCTGAACTCTGTTTATACTGTAATAGTTAGAGCTACTCCTTACTGATTGCTTCTTAAAGTACCAAGCAAGGTGCTGGGTACTTTATTTGTATTAATTCATGTAATCCTCATGATGGCCCCTGAGGTAGGCTCTATTATTCCCGTTATACATATAAGGGAACTGAAGTGTAGGAAGGCCAAGTAACTTGCCCCAGGTCACACAGCTAACTCAGTGGTAGAGCCAAGATTTCAACCCAGGCCATTTGGTCAAAGCAGGTACATTATAAACTACATTCACTTTACTTAATAGACAATATTTAACAGGAGCCCTCTATAGCTTCCATGTGCAAAAATTGGAGTGGTACAATGGGTCAGAGCACAGGTTCTGGGTTCTGCATCTGTTTGTCATCGTTTACCAGCAATGTGACTTTTGCAAGTGATAGACTCTCTCTGTACCTTACTTTTGTCATCTGTAAAGTGAGGATGACATTCTCTTAGGTCTTCCCTGTAGCTCAAATGGTAAAGAGTTTGCCTGCAATGCAAGAGACCCAGGTTCGACCCCTGGGTCAGGAAGATCCTCTGGGGAAGGAAATGGGAATCCACTCCAGTATTCTTGCCTGGAGAATCCCATGGACAGAGGAGCCTGGTGGGCGACAGAGGAGCCTGGTGGGCTACAAAGGGGTTGCAAAGAGTCAGACACGACTGAGCTACTAACACTACTAAAGTGGGGATAACATTCTCTTAGAGGTGTTTAGGGATGATCATGTGAATGACTGGCACGTGGTAGCTGATTAATAAATATTATTATTAATGATAACATTTTCCCACCTCATTCTCTATTTTTACTGTGTCCAGTGTGGTAGCTGCAAGCCCCAGGGGGTTTTTGAGCCCTTGAAATATGGCTAATGGGAATCAAGATGTGCTGTAAGCATTAAATACACCACATAATTTGAAGGTTTAGCATCTCCCCCACCAAATGTAAGCTATCTCATTAATAATTCTATATTGATTATACATTGAAGTTGTGTTTTAGATATATTGGGTTAACTAAAATAAATTATTAAAAATAATTTGTTTTATTTTACTTTAAAAAAAATATGACTACTAGAAATTCTAAAATGCCATATGTCCCTCACATGATACTTCTGTTGGACAGTACTGGCCTAGACTTGGGTCAGATGCTTAGTCACATCTGACTCTTTGCGACCCCATGGACTGTAGCCTGCCAGGCTACAGAATCTCTGTCCATGAGATTCTTCAGGCAAGAATGCTGGAGTGGGTTGCCATTACCACCTCCAGGGGATTTTCCCAACCCAGGGATTGAACCCATATCTATTACATCTCCTGCATTGGCAGGTCGATTCTTTACCATTAGCGCTGCCTGGGACGCCTCATTGGTCTAGACTGTAGACTCTAATCTCTAGAGGCCACATTTGTTGTATTTACTCTTGTATCCTGGCATTTTGCTCAGGTCCTAGCCTTATAGGAGATGCTCAAAAATATGGTTGTTGGGACTTCCCTGATGGTCCAATGGTTGAGACTTTGCACTCCCACTGCAGGGTTGCAAGTTCGATCCCTGGTCAAGGAACTAAGATCCTGCATGCTGTGCAGCATGACCCAAAAAAAAAAAAAAAAAATGCAGTTCTGATTATACAAATGCTCTGTTCTTAGCCCAAGATAAATCTCTAGGGTACAGACTCAAGAAGGGGGAAGCCCTCAGTTCCCAAAACTTGGGGAAGCCCCACAGACTGGAGTTTTCCAGCTCACCCTTGAACCTGGCCCAGGCTGGCCTCCCACTGAATGGCTGGGTTTGATGGCCAGGCCTCCACCTCTCTCGAGGTAGCCTTGCTGTTCAGCCCTAGGGAAAACACGGCTGTGGAAGTATCTTCTATTTTCAGAGAAAGCAGTTTTGCACAGGGGACGTGAAAACTCACTTCATCAGCCAAAGGAGGCCTGTGAAAGAGGTCCCTATGTGCAGCAAATGGGAGGGAAGGGCCTGGAGGAAATTTCCACCAGGTTTGAGGTCCTTGTCCATACTTGGTGTCTCAGATTGAGCTTTATAAAGATAGAAGATTGACTCTTTCTGCCTCTGTCCCTCCACCACATCCCCTTCTTCCCAAAGAGAACCCCAAAGCCAGCCCTTGTCAGGGGACATGTATCTGACATTCCCATCAGACCTCACATCTCTGGAAACCGGGGCCAGCTCCACCCACAGTCCTGACAGATCTCAAGATTTGTGATCACTGATTGGAATGAGGGATTTCAAAAGAATGCTGGAGCTGGATGGGAGGTCTGAGGAACTGGTCTGGTCTCTTCTGTGGTTGGATTTCTGTGTTTCTTGTCCTTCCAGTGACATCTCTGCTGCTGGGGAGGGCTTGGCATGCAGGAGACATGAACCCAGATGACCTTGTCTAGAGTTTAAACAGGTCTACTTTCTCCTTGTGCCCTGAGCCTGGGCTTTTCTCAGTTGCTCTTCTGAAGGCGATGTCACAGAGTGTCTATGTCCCCAAATCCTGATTTAGTTTTGCTTGAGTCATGTGTCTTAGAGCGTCTGACAGCTTCTCTGAGACTCGGTTTCTTCTATTCACATGGAAATAGTAGCACCTGCCCAGCTTGTCATTGGGGTTAAATGAGATAATAACATCAACAGTGGTAGGCAGTGCCCTGCATGTTCTCCCATGCAGAACATGGTAGACACTTCAGATGCATGAGCGACCCTCCTCTACTGATTCTTAAGGATTTTCTTCTCCACCTCACCCTGCTCTGCCTCCCCGTTCATGACAGCTTCCTCTAACTAAGGCAGGGGAGAGAGGTGAGGGCTGGTTTCTATTGCATGCTGCATTTTCAGCCCAATTTAATGGCCCCCAGTTTAGAGTTCTCTTCCATGGCACAGAGGAAATTTGTAGAAAGTATCCTGGACATTGAAGATCACTAGTATTCCTACCTCCTTGCTTTTCAGAGGCCACCTGTTCTTTCTATTTGTGTCAGGATTAGAACAAGGAATCTTGGCAAAGAGGAGATGTTACTTTTGATTAAACATCTTGAGCCTCATTTCCCACTTTGGGGATGACTCAGCTCCATCTGGGTGAAGGAGAAGGGGAGCAGGAAGTCATTTTTACATGAAACATAAACTCAGATGGTCCTAGAGGTTATTACCTAAAGTGAAGTCTTCACATTGCCTGGATGGCACCTGGCACCTGGTAGAATCTCAGTGTGTGTGTTGATTTCTTGTCTTTGGTGTGGCACCTGAAGAAAGTCATCAGGAAAGGAGAAAGATTGGAGTCCTTGACCTCAGCTCAGGTGGCAGCACAGACTCTCGTTAGCTGTGTACCCTCAAGTAAGCCACTTTTCATATCGTGAGCCCCAGAGAATTTTCACCTTCAAAACTGGAGGTGAAAATAACTCGGCCTTCCTCATGCAGTGGCTATGGAGATTGAATAACTAAGTGAAAGTATCCTGTAATGGCAAAACAGGCAGTATTAGTTTCCCATCCTTAATTATCATGGGTAATGATAATACCCACGATAATACCCACTCAAAGAGGTACAGTATCTCTTTGATTTGTCAATTCCCAGTCGTGACTCAGATTTTTTTCTGAATAATATGGTTTTTAGACCATTTTCCAACCAATTATCAATCATGTTTGCTTTGGGGAGGCAGAAACTTAGGTGTCTTTCATCTTTTATTCTTCACTCCCTTATCCATAAGCAATCCTCCACTCACCAAGGTACCAAATGGGATATTAGGAGCACTTTTAAAAGAAAGAAAAAGCTCTTGGAAAAAATTGCTGATATAGGATGTTTAACTTCAGATAAGGGGGTGGCTGTTTTTGTTTTTTAGGTGCGATGCAAGTAGAGTTTATTGCTACTTGAGCTTTTAATTGGTTTACTAATATTTTTTATAGCTTCTTATTTTAATGTTTGCAGGTCCCCAGATGCTGAGGTTTACTGACATCCATGAAGGGATTGATAAATGATTTAGTTGAAATAGCAAAACTGGAGGCATTGTATGAATTAGAAATTGTGCCACAGAACCCACTCCAGAGTCACTAATTTGTTTAACGTGATCTGTGTTCCGCATCTGTTCCTCACCAAGTCACAGGAAAAACAAATATCCACTGTTCCCCAAGCCAAGCTGGGGTCGGAGGGCACCCAAGGGATTGGGGCAAGGCCTCTCAAGAGTGTCAGATGGGGGCTGGCAGGTTTGACTGGCTCAGGTCAGCAGGACTGGGCTTCCCTCTCTGGGTCCGCTCTGCCATCACTTCTCTGTGAGTCTGATGAGGTTTGTCCACATAGATGGAGGGGAGGACGGATACGTGATTCGTACATCACTTCAGAGCAGCTCTGAGGTTTCTACAAGCAGAGTGACCCTCCTCCAGCAGCTGGGCTAGAACCCTTCTCATTTCTTCCTACCTCACAATTCTCTGTGGAATCTGTGATTTTGTTGAAGCTGATTTCTGTGGCTTTGTTCTACTGTTACTTCTTCTATGGCACAATTATAGATTTCTTTTAATTTTAAGTGATTTTTTAATGATATGAAAGAAATATTTATAACAGAAAATTTAGAAAATACATACAAGTTAGAATGAATAAACTAAAATTTGCCAGCAAATGCATCATCTGGAGATAATCATTGTTTTCTCCCCTTCCAGTTATACATGAACATGTATCCATTCTTTCTACAATTCTTTTCCCAGTTAGGTTGTTACATAATATTGATCAGAATTCACTGTGCCATACAGTAGGTCCTTATTGGTTATCCATTTTAAATATAGCAGTGTGTACATGTAAATTCCAAACTCCCTAATTATCCCTTCCCTCCCATTCTCCTCAGTAACCATCAGTTTGTTAGAAATAATCATTGTTTATCAATAAATAACTATCCTTCCACACTTTTCTCTGACATACATCTTTGTGTTTTTTTTTTTTAAATAGACACATGTAGACTATATTGCTTGGTAACCTGTTTTATTCACTGGTCTTTTTTGAGCAGTTTTTCTCCATAATAGTGAACAGCCTCTCTTAGACTGCTGTTCAAAGGGGCTTATTCAGACTGACCCTAATAAACAAATACCTTCCTGGGACTGGTTTGCCCCAGTGATTTGTGCCCTTGCAGAAATATGAGATTGGCTACAGCTATGCATTTCTGTTTGGGTTGCTTCAGCGTCATATGGGCTTCTGACATATAATACAGAAGCCCATTCCCCTTTCTTTAGCCTATTTAAGGTACCATTCTTAACAAGTTCATAAGGGTGACTTATTTTGTTCCTTTTCTTTCTTCCTTCTATCCATCCACCCATCCTGCTGGCCATCTGTCTGTCCTTCTTTCCCTTCCATCCATCCACGCAGGCATCCATCCAATGTATTGAGCACCTAGACTGTGCCAGGCATCGTGTTTGGTACTAAAGAAGCAGAGATGTATGATGTCGGCCTCGACCCACCAGGAGGTACCAGTATCTACCTAGAACTAATGTCTGCCCTGTACATGAGATGGCAATCCCCATCTGATGTCTCCATTGCGAAACTGATCAATTCTAGTAGCTATCAGGCAGATGACTAGGGATAAAACGGGTAATTCCTGCTTTACAATGGAAGCATCTTGAAGCTAGAACCTCTGTATTGCTTCTTTTCTGTAAACCCCTAGATGCCAACTAGGCCTCTAGCCCCATACACTGTGAGACCACAAGATGAATTGAATACTAGAGCAGACTAAAGTGGCAGCAACATTTTTAGAAAGCTGTTTTTCAGCACATCTAGTATGTATCTCATAAATCAAAGAAGAAAGGATTTTGATTCTTCTTTAAAAAAAAAAAAAAAAGTGTCCTTCTTAAGTCTCGGAGAGACAGCGAGTCTATTCTATTTAGCTTTAAACGATATTCCCCTCCCTCACGGTGTGTTCCAGAGAAGCATGGCTTTGTGTAAAAAGGTAAGATTTATTTTTGCCAGTAAAATATAACACAGAGCACAGCCCAGCAACGGCATACAGCAGGAGGAAGTACCTCACTGGATGCCAGCGGCAGTTACAGTAAAATGTTACAAGTGTGAACAGCCCCCACCCCCCCGCCCCCCGTCAGACAGAGTAGGCTGCGTTTTTTTCCCCAGAGTAGTGGTTTTTTTTTGTTTTTTTTTATGGTGCCATTTTGACTTCCTAAGACTGCCATAGATTTATAAGGAAATAATTCTTCCAATGGGCCTTAGTGACATCTTAAAGTTTTACATGTGCTATTTATGAAATTGCTAAAACTGTTCCATGCAAACATTTCCATGTCACCAACTTAGGCCCATTTATTACATTTATGCAACTATGCTATATGTGGTTTTTTTAAAGATACCAAAATATTTTTAATAACCCCAACCCTGAGGCAAACCTCGGAGGTTAATTGTAATAACGAATGTAGTCCTTACCCTTGCCGTCCAGAAAGAAACAGACAGTGGCTCCTGGCTGTGTCAGAGTGCTACAGACACCTCTTCCATGAGCATAGAACAGGGGGTTCCTCCACGAGCCCCCTCGTCTTCATCTTCCCTCCCTGCTGTCGCATCTCTCGCTGCGGCCTGGCCACTCTCTGTTGATTACAGATGTATGGGAACAAGCTGAATCTGGGGTCTGGCTTTGTCTACCCAATTTATTGTTAACTCCATGACTTTGACTAAGTTTTTCTCCTCCTCTGGGCTTATTTTTACACCTGTGAAAGGCTGTAATAACAACACTCATCTCAGGATTTGGGGAAAATAGAGCTTTGGAAGGGGAGCAAGAGGCAACATAGGAAGAAAAGTAGAAGTGTTAGTCGCTCAGTCGTTTCCAGTTCTTTGTGACCCAATGGACTGTAGCGCACGCCAGGCTCCTTTCTCCATAGGCTTCTCCAGGCAAGAATACTGGAGTGGGTAGCTATTCCCTTCTCCAGGGGAATCTTCCTGACCTAGCGATAATTCTGTACCCTCTGAGCCACCAGGGTCTTTCACTTTTACTTTCATTGTCTGGGGGGGTCGAGGGGGAAAGTCCCATTTCAAACTGTGCTGTCTGTGTGGAGGTAGTTGCATGTAGAGGTTACAAGTGCAGGTTCTGAGGTCACATTGCCTGGGTGTTGGGCAAGTGTATTAGTGTGTGCTTTGGGCAAGCTGTGCATCTTCTCTGTGCCTCCATCTCCTGTCTGTAAATTTGGGATAATAATAGTAACTCCTTGTAGGCTTGTTCTGACCATTGGCTTAGGTGATCAGTCTGCAGTGCTGTGCATAGTGTTTGGCACATGCATGTTCAATAGATGTAAGTGGTAGCATCCCTAATTTTTAACCTTTTTCTGTCTATTGAAAACTCCATATGTAAATCTGATACAAATGTATAATTTTTCCCTGGATACAGAGCTAATACCCACTTTATGTGTTTTTCCCCATCTTTCTTTCCTTCCATCCTTCCTTCTTCCCTTCTCTTTTAGCATATTTGTTGTTTAGTTGCTCAGTCGTGTCTGACTCTTTCTGTGACCCCATGGACTCTAGGCCACCAAACTCCTCTGTCCATGGGATTTTCCAGTCAAGAATATTGGAGGGGGTTGCCATTTCTTTCTCCAGGGCATGTTCTCAACCCAGGGATTGAACCCACATCTCCTAAATTGGCAGGCAGATTCTTTACCATGGAGCTACCAGGGAAGAAGCCCTAGCATATTTAGACCAACATAGATAGAATTGACATTGGGTTACTTTATTTAAATAACTACCAGTTTCAAGTTCTGTTTAAGTTAGAAATTTACTTTGCATTATGAAATTGTGGCAAGTGTACCTTCTGTCTCACTGAAAAACACCTGAACTGTTTTCCTCAAACTTCCCAAAACAAAGAACCTGGAGGCAAGAATAGAGAGATTTAATAAAGGAAGTTTCTTTTTCCAAATGCAATACAGAAGACCAGGGGCTATTGTGAAACATGGGCAGCCTCCTGCAGCCCCCTCTGCCTTGAATTCCGCCTTACCGAAGCATGATTTTATTAAGATGAGGCCATCCAATTTCCTTCCGTTGTTCTTGGGACTCTGCATTTTTGGTAGCCCATTTGCATCTGTCTGCATGTTGAATTCTAGAGGGTGTGATTACTGACAAATAAAATGGGATGAAGTAATCTGGGTATTCTTCCTACATTGATATTCAAATTCAGTATTCAAGGCTCAACATGCCTGAAATACAGATTTTGCTCTGAAATACAATGGATGGCCAACAAATGTTTCTTGATTAAACAAAGAAGGAGAGAAAAGAAAAGGAGGAGGGAGAGGGGAGAGAGAGGAGAGGCAGATACGGGCATCCAATGTGGAGAGGTAGGTTGGGGTCAGAGAAGTGGGGAGCAGTGTGAAAACTCCATGTCCACGGTTCAACAGCACTGTGTGTGTGGGTCTGATGAGAGCCAGAATGACAAAGTCGCTGTTCCATTCTGTTTTTCAAAACTTTGCCAAGGGTAGCTGACAAGGACTCTTGGTTATATTCCTCTTGCTTGGCAAATAGTAGATGCCTTGAAAATACTTGCTGAATGAAACATTCCATTAACCTCACCTCCATTAACCTGACTTAATGAATATAGCCATTTCCATCTACAGTGAGTGAAGTGAAACGCTCAGTCGTGTCCGACTCTCTGCGACCCCATGGACTATACAGTTCATGGAATTCTCCAGGCCGGAATACTGGAGGGGGTAGCCATTCCCTTCTCCAGGGATTTGCCCAACCTCTGGGATTGAACCCAGGTCTCCTACATTGCAGGTAGATTCTTGACCAGCTGAGCCACCAGGGAAGCCGAATGATGTAACTGTAAATGCACTAAATGATATAACTGTTTTGAGATGTAAGTGGCCCTGACTCATCGGGAGGAAAAAGTTTGGTGAATTTGGTTCAGTGGAGACTCTGGTTCTTAATAGCCATTTGACTAACTGTTGGCTGCAAACAGTAAGTTTCTTTTAGCCTCTCTCATACATGTGGATAGCATCTTGGTGCCATGGAGGTCTGCAGGTGTCCCCCTCCCTGGCCGCTGTTTTTGAAATAAGATGTGAAAGTCATACAGTCTCCACTCCTGCGACTGGGTGCTCTGTCTCCCATGGGTCCTCCAGCTCTCAGATTGCACAGAAAGGCTGTGTCTTCCATGGGGTTTGCAAGAACGTGGGCTGTAGATAAATGCTTTATGGAAATAAAACATATGCTCTCTAAAACTCTGGCCCTTGGAGTTTCCTGCCAGTCCTTTGCTTGCATCTCAGTCAGTGACAGAATTTTGCCCTTTGGGAAGGGGCCTAGTGAAAACAGAGGGGCCCTTACCTCTCCATCCAGGATGTTAAAGCTGGAAGGGTCTCCAGCATTCATCCAGGCTCTGCTTCCTACTCATTTATGACCTTGGGTGTCCATGAACTCCCCTGGGCTTCAGTTTCCTCATCTGTAAAGCAGGCATAGCAGTGGTCATATCCTTAAAGGCTGTGCGGATTGAAGGAGGTTAGTTTCTCAGCACTGCCTGATGGCCCAGGTGATATTGGTTATTGTTGTCACACATCACATCACCTGGAGGGTCTTTCCATGGCCTGAGATGCCCAGACCTACTGAATCGGAATCTCTAGAGGTGAGGGCCCAGTAGTTCATGTTTTTTAAAATTCCCAGAGATAATTTTCATGTTTAGCCGGGAGTGAAAGTACTGATTCTAAAAGAGCTGGATTCATGGGGTCTTCTCTTTGGAGTCAATATAGCCATTATTTGTTGTTGTTGTTCAGTCTCGAAGCCATGTCCGACTGTTTGTGACCTCATGGACTGTAGCATGCCAGGCTCCCCCGCCCTCCACTATCTCCCGGGGTTTGCTCAAATTCATGTCCATTGAGTCAGTGGACCTATCTAACCATCTCATTCTCTGCCATCCCCTTTTCCTTTTGCCTTCAGTGTTTCCCAGCATCTGGGTCTTCTCCAATGAATTGGCTCTTGGCATCAGGTGGCCAAAGTATTGGAGCTTCAGCATCAGCCCTTCCAATGAATATTCAGGGTTGCTTTCCTTTCAGATTGACTGGTTTGATCTCCTAGCTACTATAGAAGCCAGAGTCAGAATATTTGTGTTGCAACCCTAGCACACCTCCTTCTGTCCCCACCCCAAGCCATTTGCCCTTGACCTTGAGCCATGGACTAAACATCACTGAAAGTCAGTTGATGCAACAAGAAAATGAGGACAATATTAGTATCCCTCATAGGGTCATATAGGGATTAAATGAGATAATATATATCAGTCTTATAAGTATCCCATTAAATAATAAGCACTTTATACATATTAGCTCATTTAATCTTCATAACAATGCTATGTGGGTAGGTACTATTAAATACCCACATTTTACATATGTGGAAACAAAGATATGTGCTTGTGTGCATGCGTGCTCAGTCATTCACTCATGTCCAACTCTTTGTGATTATGGACTGTAGCCCACCAGGCTCCTCTTTCCATGGCGTTTTCCAGGCAAGAATACTGGAGCGGGTTGCCATTCCATGGGGTTATTTATGTAACTGCTCTAAGGTCACAGGTGTTGGAACCTGCTTCTGAAATGCTGTGCTCATGACAGCACAGAACAAGCCATGATGAGCTGTTAAGCAAGCCAGTGGGTTCTACTACGTGGCCTGTGATTGCCTGGTCCAGGAGCAGTTGCTGACCACAAAAGTAGGCACAGAAAATATTCTCCATAATGATGTTTATCTCCTCTGGAGCTTGAGATCAGCTGCGTGGTGCAGAAGGAAAGAGGTTTTCCAAGTCTTTCCAGCTGTCTTGCCTGTGAACACTTACTGTGTGCTGGGGTGGACAGCAGTAATTCATACCAGTCTGATGGCAGCAGCCCCCGGAAATGTTGGGGTCCCAGCAGAGGAGGGAGATTCATGCCTCAAACCTGTGCTTTTCAGAGGGAGTCGGATTCTGGGAGTTTCTAGCCCTCCATAAACTGTCCTCCTTTTTGGAATCAATACAGTTGTCTTCCTGTAAGAACAGAAGGGCCCCAGGCAATGCTGGCTACCAGCAATGAAGGTGTCCTCAAGCAGCCATGGCAGCCCTACTGTTCCCTCTCCCATTTTCATAAGCAGGGAAGACTGCCTCCAGGAACCAGGGGGTCCCCAGCGTGCCTTAGGCACACAGCCCTCTGAGAGCAACAAACCCACACAATTGCCGGCTGTCTCCTGCCAGCCAGCTGGGCTGAGTGTTCCTGGGCACCCGAGCCTTTACTCCCCTCTCACCCCTCCCCACTCCTCCTGCCCCCTGGCTCCACACCCTCCTGAATGTTCCTTTCTAAACAGCTACAATCAGGAGCCTGTTCCTGTGCTGGGAAAAAAGAGCAGCATGAAGGCTTTTAAACTTGCTGGGTAATTTAAGGTATTTATCGCTATTTGGAGAGCTTTGCTTGTTTTGAATCCTTTCACCCTCCAGCTTTCAAAAATGGTGCAAGTGATTTTTTTTTTTTCCTGTAAAGGATGCTTCTGGGTCCTTCCGCTGCCCCCCGAGGCTAGAGTCTGAATGCAACCTCCAGACTTGGGTCCATTAGCTGAGGTTTTGTTCATTCTTCAAACAGGCTGGCCATAAACATTCATTAGGCGCCTACCTGGTCCAGGCCAGGCTCCTGTTTGTAGACTGCTCCCTGCTTCCATGCAGGATGGTGACTGTTTACAATACAGCAGCAGCAGCCTTGGAGGTCAGGAGCCCGTCGTGGTCTTTATGTCCAGGTTGACCCTGAGGTCAAGCCATGTTTTGCCAAAGGGCTATGTGACCCTGGGCACAGTTCTCAGCTTCTCAGGAACTTTGATTTTCATATAAAAATGAGTGTGATAACAGCTCCTACCTTATTGCTTTAGAAGTTGGATGACCTGGGTTCAAATCCCAACTCTGCCGCCACCTCATGATGTGGTCTTAGCTTCTCTATTATCTGATTTAACTTACCTTTAAGTTCATAATAACAGGAAGTCCTTAAAAGGGAGTGAGAACTGAGCTAATGCACATGAAGATCTAGTACCTGACACTTAGAAAGGGCTTGATGAAACCATGGGTGCTTGAGAGAAAACATACACACACACACCCTGCCATGGCAAGAGGCACTTGATAAATCTAACTTACTCCCCCTCCCTCCTTACCTCGAACCTGAGCAAGCCAATAGCTGGACAGCAGCAGAAGCTTGCCAAGAAAGTGGAAGAGTATGGACTTTCCACTTGGCTTCCTGGAGGTCTTACTGACCTGATAAAAAACAGAAGGAGAAGGGTGTCCTTCCGCCAGTGTACTCTGGTCAGAACAGTCCACCGAAGGTCCTATGGTCTGCTGACTGCCTTCTGTCTTTGAGATCTCTAGGGGATCCACAGGGTCCTTCCTCCTTCCTCCCTTTTCCAGTCATGTCCCTCTACAAACTGTTTCTACCCGCCTGGTGTCCCCAAGTCAGCCCTCTTCATCACACTCTCGCTTGCTCACTCTCGTTCTCTTCCCCACCCCCCCAGCCCCGACTTAATGTTTCTACTTCTGCCTTGCCAGTTACTTTGATTTTCCATGTGTGGGTTACCTGAAAAACAAAACTGGTTTTCCTGCCCTGCCTTTTGAAAATGATGGGCTAATCAGAAGGCCCTAAGACCATGTATGGAGATGAAAAGATGATTACCAGGTTGGAAGATTTGAATTAAAACAGGCAAATGGCAAGTCTTTTCCCTAACATGGGTTGAGGTAGGTGATCTTTCCCCTTTAGCTTCATGACATCCAGTCTATTGTTCCATGTCCTCTCCTCCTGGAAGCCTCCTGTGATCTCCACTCCTATTGGATTACTAGTTTTGTGCTGCCTGGACCCAAACCAAGGGATGGGGATGTGGGACGACCAGTCAGAGCCGGGCTGCTTGATTGAAAATCTTGACCCTGCAAATGATTTGCTGTGCCTTGGTTTCCTCCTTTGCAGAATGGAGCCCTTATTTAACCCCTGTTTCATAGGCTGTTTGGAATATTTAGTGAGATGATCCATATAAAGTACTTAGAATGTCTGGCCACCTCTCATTACTATTACTAGTATCTTCATGATGTTCATCACAGAAGCACTTATTGGAGTGTAATCAATGATTCACTTGTCTCCTTCCTTCCCTCAAGGGTCTAGAAGCAAATTAAGAGCCAGAACAGTATCCTATTTAACTCCAGGGAACAATGGTGATGCAGAAAAGGCCACTGTTACAAGCAAGGTGATAATTTGTTTCCAGAAGACTCCTTTACTTCCAGAAAAGCTGCCTTTAACTTATGACTTGATACTTTGATATTTCACACAGTTTTTTTTTTTTTTTTCTTCTCACTTTCTTCCATATTACATAAAGTAAGCAGAGTCATTTTGACAGCACAGAGGAAGCCCCGGTGCCCTTTATAGGAGTGTGGCAGCAGGAACACTGAAGCTGGCCAACCGGGCAGTGACTCAGCAATTTTTCTCCCCGTAACTGGGATCACTGCCAGCATCTCTTCTGCCTGGGGGACCATGTCATACAATAGTATTTTAATTATCAACAATGGAGGAAATATGCTCTGATTTGAGATATTTTGATATTCAGGGTTTTTGAGCCTTGGTGATGAGAATGCCTGAGAATGCCAGGGGCGGTACAAGGGCAGTTGTTTCCAGAAGCATGATGAACAAGGGGCATGCATGGTGCCTATGGGTTCACCAAGGTCCATTTGGTCTACATAGTGGAATAGAAGCTGCAGGAATAAGGGGGCCATGGGACAGTTTCCGAGGTTGGCTCTAGCACACGAATGACAGCTTGTAGGAGTGACATGTTCCACTCTGCCCCGAGTTGTCCGGCTATCTTATTGCAGGTGTGCATGTGGAGAAAGGCAGGAGGAGCAGCCAGCTCCACAAATGGAGAGTGAAGAAGCCGATGCTTTCTGCTTCCTGGCACATTCTACTGAAGTACCATAATGAATGAGACTTGAAAGGAAAATCGCTTTTATGAGATATCATGCGACTTGTGTCCATGATGGATTTTGTGAACAAGTGTTTCTTTCTGGTCCTGGCTTCCTTCAGCAGGAGAAGTTGGCTTCAGATCCTAGTCCCACCTCCAAAAAGACCTGGGAAGGAATAACCTCCCAGTCGAGCAAGACATCCCCTGGGATAGGCAGCTCCACACATGACAGGGAGTGCACACATTGCTGGCAGCTCTTCTGGCTGGAAAAATGGTTCTTCCTATTGATTTTGAGTCTTCCTCCCATAGCGGCCAGACAGTGAGCCTCCCCCGGGGCTGCCATACCACTCAGGCGGCACCCTGTCCTCCCACTCTGTCCACCCAGATACACAGACCTGAATATGAGTCTCAACTGCTGGTGCCGGCTCTTACCTTTCCTGTTGCTTGCCTCAGTCTGCCTTGACAAACCACCACAGACCAGCTAGTTTAAAACAACAGAGATGTATTCTGTCCCGGTTCTAGGGGCCAGAAAGCCATTCCTTCAGGAGGCTCTCGGGGAGAATTAGTTCTTGGCCTCTCCCAACTGCTGGTGGTTCCTGGCTTCCAGGGCCTAGGGCTTCATCTCTGTTCAGCCTCCTCTTCTTCCTCTTACAAAGACACTTATTGGATTTAGGGTCCACCCTGATGATCACCTAATTCCCAGGTGGCTCAGACAGTAAAGAATCCACCTACAATGCAAGAGACCTGGTTTCGATCCCGGGGTTGGGAAGATCCCCTGGAGAAGGGCATGGCAACCCACTCCAGTATTCTTGCCTGGAGAATTCCATGGATAGAGACTGGTGGGCTACAGTCCATGGGATCACAGAATCAGACACGACTGAGTGACCTAGTAGAACATAGAACTGGTGATCATGGATGGTCTGATTTCAAGAGCCTTAACTTAATTTCATCACAAAGACCCTTTTTCCAAATAAAGTATCATTCAGAGGTTCCAGGGATTCAAATGAGGATATATTAGGGAGGGGAGCACATTCAACCCAGGTCACCTCTTAATGGAAAGTTACTTATATGAATTAACACTGACTTGAGGTTTTCTGTGGTGAGCCTAAAGCATTTTCCCAAGAGCAAACATCTGGTGATGCCTCTTTCCAGCTGTTTGTTTGACAGATTACTTAACCTCTTTGGACCTGTATCTTCACCTGTATTATGGGAATAGTAATCATGTGTTGTTGTTCAGTCACTAAGTCATGTCTGACTTTTTGCAGCCCCGTGGATTGCAGCATGCCAGGCTTCCTTGTCCTTCACCATCTCCTGGAGTTTGATCAAACTCATGTTCACTGAGTCAGTGATGCCGCTCAACCATCCCATACTCTGTCGTCCCCTTCTCCTCCTGCCTTCAATCTTTCCCAGCATCAGGGTCTTTTCTAAGGAGTTGGCTCTTCACATCAGGTGGCCAAAGTACTGGAGCTTCAGCATCAGTCCTTCCAATGAATATTCAGGGTTTATTTCCTTTAGGATTGACTGGTTTGATCCCCTTGCTGTCCAAGGGACTCTGAAGAGCCTTCTCAAGCACAGTTCGAAAGCATCATAGTCCCTACCCATAGGCTTGTTGTGAGGATTAAACGAATTCACACAAGTACAAGGCCTCAAGCGCCACGTGGCACATAGCAAGCACTGTCTAAATATTAGCCGTTTGTATGGTGATTATTGTCCTGGCATTGTAATCACCCTCGGAACTTCCCTCACATACTGAGACTTTCCTAGATCACTCATTTTACTTTGAGTGTATTCTTCTAATGTGCTGGCCCCTTATGTCTCAACTTCTTGGAACTTGCTGTGTGACTTTGGACAAGTTCCTTAATCCCTCTGAGTCTGGTAGAACTTTCCCCTTGGCAAAGCTGCTAAGGGATTAAAAGCGGGTCAGTCATGTGACACGTGGTTTACATCAGTCCACGTTGGCTAGACAGCAAGAAGACAGCTTGTGCACAGTTTGTGGCCACGCTGTAAACATGGGTGGCATCTCCCTCGCCTGTGTCTTCACTGCCCTTTGGCAGTGAGACTCTGCAGTCAGGTCTCCCCGGCCTGTAGTAACGACTTGCAGTTAGGTTTAGTGAGTTTCCTTCTCCGAGCCTAATTTTTCTGCAGTCCAGCACAGGTGAGGCCCTGGGATTGAACCAGGGCCCCCTGCTTTGGGAGCATGGAGTCTTAGCCACTGGACCACCAGACAAGGCCCAGGAGCGAATGTTTCTGGAATATTACTCTTCCTTCACCCTGACTCTGCCAGGCACTGTCCTGATCACTCTACATTCCGTCTTCCCATCCTAGTGGGGAAGGTCCTGTTACAATCCCCATTTTACAAATGAGGAAAGAAATGAGGCCCAGAGTTTCAGTAACTTCAGTAAATTCTGGACTTCAGACCCAGGCACTTGAGCAACTGGATTTGATCCCCTCATTTAATGTCTGCAACAATTTCTAGAAGGCCCAGAGTTCCATAAGTGTTTTATAGAATTGAATATTGAACGGCTTTTCCTATTAACTGAGGAACCTTGGTCTTTGCTAGCAAACTAGAACATTTTCTTTGCCCCCTAGACTTGAGAGTAGTGCAAATTTTTCTCTTATTGGTTTTCCAATTGGTTGGAAATTTGTTCCCTTGTGACCTTGGATAAATTCCTTAACCTCTCTGAGTCTAGTAGAACTTTACCCTCCCCTCCCCCAGGAAAGCTGCTAAAAGATTAAAAGCAATCTGTCGTGTGACACATGGTTTACATCAATTCATATGAGCTGAACAGTAAGAATGTATGGTTCTTGAATCCCAAATGTTGTGTGACCTGCACAAGCCACATTACCTCTCTGAGCCTTTGTTTTCTGAGGTTAATAGCATTTAACACATTAAATATGCTAATATATAGAAAGTACCAGGCACAATAACAAGTCTCAATATACAGTAACTTGAAAAGGAAAATAAAAAATACTTTGTAGTTTTCTCAAGAAAAGTATATTTTTAACTATATTTTGCTTAGATAAATTTCATACAGATATCTCTTATAATAGCATGTGTTTTTAGTAGAGATCACGCTAATGTTATGTATATCGAGCTATTCTGGCCAAATGAAAAGTTTGCAAAGAAATACTTTTAAAATTGAATGAGAAATGAATGGCGATAATCATCATTATGTATGAAACAGAATCATTTACCATTGAAAAGGATCTAATTAAGAAACGATAATAGACATTAATTACTTCAGCTTCTTGATGAGAGTTGTGAACATTCCCAGGCTTCTTCCGTTACCATGAAGCGTGGTCTAAAATTGCCCTGCATGGATCCTGGCCCTTTTCCATCTGGATGATAAGAGGTTTTGGTTCTCCAATCTTTGTTTTTCTTCTCTTTTTCTCTTAGCTATGTAGTGTCAGTAGGATGCATTACCAACTTCAGGATCCAAAAAGTTGACTGGGACTGGGAGTTATAATAGCAGTAATAATAATAAATAATATTATTAATAAAAATAATAAATAAGTTATTTCAGGTTTTTCTGTAACATCTCACCGAAAAACCCAAACAAACTTTTTAACCGCCCACTACAAATAATAACTGCCATTCTGAGCTGAGCACACACTCAGTGTCAGACATCCATGTTAGCCATTGAAAACCCATCAGCTCTGACATCAGATTCCTGGTCCTCAGCCCCGTAGTTGACTGAGCAAGCTACTGCTCTGTGCCTCGGCTTCCTTTCCTGTGGAAATGGCATTCATACAGTACTCTTCTTATAGGGTTGTCTTGAGGTTTAAATGAAATGGAATGTGTTTAGTAGGTAGCACGCTCTCTGGCAAGCCGTAAGCACTTGGTCATATTAATTGCTGTTAATGTCTTGAAGAACTTTCTGGTGCAGATGAATGAGGAACTCAGGCTCAGTGAGGCTTGGGGGCTGGCTCAGGGTCACATGTGCTTTAGTCAGTGTGGTTGGGGGACATGGGCTCAAGCCTAGCTCTGACTCCAGAGGTGGGGCTCACACCCTAACCCTAACCCTATGTCAACCTTGTCATCATGGGTAGTGTTGTCTGCAGGAGAGGGAAACTGCTCAGTGATGGCTTTTTTCATATCAGTTTGAGTTTTGAGCCATTATCTAGAGCCTGGCTTTCACTTTATGGATGATGTATTAGTTTCCTGTTGTTGCTGTACCAAATTATTGCAAGTTAGGAACTTAATAAAAATATATTATTGTATTAGCTAAAAAGTTCATTCAAGGTGGTCTGTAACTCGAACAAACTTTTTGGCCAACTCAACATTTTAACTTTCTAAAGGTCAGACATCTGAAATGGGTGTTATGAGGCTAAAATCAAGTTGTCAGCAAGTCTGAGTTCCTCCTGAAGAATTTGGAGGAGCATCTGTCTCTTGCCTTTTCCAGCTTCTCAAGACTGCCTGCATCCCTTGGCTGGTGGCCCCATCATTCCAGCCTCTGCTTCCACTGTCACATCTCCTCTGACGTTGACCTTTCTGTCTGTCTCATATAAGGACCAGTGTGATTATCCCCTAAATAATTCAGGATATCTTTTTATCTCCAGATCATTAATCACACTGGCAGTCTCTTTTGGCCACATGAGGTCACACATTCACAGGTCCCAAGATGAAGACATGACCTCTCTGGGGGCCATCCTGTTGCCTACCACGAATGGTCCTCATCTTGCCTGGAAGCGGACCCTGTTCTCCTTTTTTGATCTGCTGTGTGGTGCTGGCTTCAGAGCATTGCAGATTTAGTCCTAATCCCCAGCCCCTCTCTTCACTGACATGCGAGCCCAGGTAAGAGTTTCATTTCTTTGTGCCCCATTTTCTCCCTTCTTCATCTGAAAAAATAGACTTCACCCATTTTGTGAGGCTAGTAAGAGTACAAAATGAAGTAATGTGTATAAAATGCCTGGTCCTAATTGGTTCTCAAAAATGGGAGCCTTTATTCTCACGATGATTACTTTCAAATCATTTTTAATGCTCCTGTAACAACAAACAGAGCCCAGTGTCTTGGTTTAAAAAATGAACAAGGGTTTTAGCATGTAGGTCAAGGGGTCCCTGATCATGGCCTGCAGAAAAGCAGGAAAAGAAAACCCCAGGATGGTTCCAACTTACCAGAACTGTATTCGGTTGGGAACAAAAGGGTTATTCAGGTGACCAGATGATGGGTGTCAACCAGAAGGGGACAGGGGACAGGGAGTGGGATTAGCTTGGCCAACAGTATTTGACTGTGAAGACTGGGCAGTCTTCTGTAACCATGTTTATACTAAAAGAGGCACAAGATATTTTACGGCTCCTATCGAGGTCCAAAGACTAAATAGCAACCCTGTTTGATCAGCCTTTCATGGGTTATATTATGTTTCCAGGAGGAATTGGGTATAAATCTCTCAAGGTGTCTATTTGAAAGTGGGAAGAACCACTGGGAATTTGAGGGGAGCAGAACAGAGAAGGTGAAATGTAAGTCTAGCCTCTCTGAGCTGTCACAGATTTTCAGACACAGGACGAAGCTGCCTTGGGCACCATGTTGCCAAGATGGGTAATTGGAGCCTGCGCAGCAAGGGAAAAGTGAATCTTTGTCTTCTAAGGAACCTTCTCGCTCTGCCAACCTCATCTCATATTACTCTGCCTGCTAACCACATCCTTCAAACTTATCCCCACTGTGAGACTTGGGTGGTGGTCATTCCTCCCTGGGAGCCCACATCCCTGTATATGTCCACATGGTTGGCTCCTTCTTGTCAAGTCTCAGATGAAATACCACCTCTTCCAAGAGGCCTTCCATGCTGCAGTCACTCCTGGTTGCATCGCCATGTTGTATTGTCTTCACCATCAGCAGTGAGTTGCTCATTTGTTTGTTTGTCTGGTGCCTCTCTCACCACCTCTGAAATATAATCTCTGTGGGAACAGGGACCTTGACTGTTACCTACCATTGTCACCCAGTGCAGGAACATTGCCTCCCACACAGAGGGTGTTTGTGACAGTAATCGCTAACACTTATTTTGTGCTGCATCCTCTCTTTCTTTTTTTTTTTTTTTAATTTTTATTTTATTTTTAAACTTTACATAATTAGTTTTGCCAAATATCAAAATGAATCCGCCACAGGTATACATGTGTTCCCCATCCTGAACCCTCCTCCCTCCTCCCTCCCCATACCATCCCTCTGGGTCGTCCCAGTGCACTAGCCCCAAGCATCCAGTATTGTGCATCGAACCTGGACTGGCAACTCGTTTCTTACATGATATTTTACATGTTTCAATGTCATTCTCCCAAATCTTCCCACCCTCTCCCTCTCCCACAGAGTCCATAAGACTGTTCTGTACATCAGTGTCTCTTTTGCTGTCTCGTACACCGGGTTATTGTTACCATCTTTCTAAATTCCATATATATGTGTTAGTATACTGTATTTATGTTTTTCCTTCTGGCTTACTTCACTCTGTATAATAGGCTCCAGTTTCATCCACCTCATTAGAACTGATTCAAATGTATTCTTTTTAATGGCTGAGTAATACTCCATTGTGTATATGTACCATAGCTTTCTTCTCCATTCATCCTCTCTTTCTAAACTAATTCCTTTAATTGCTCTCATCTGTTTCACAGGTGAGGAAACTTGAGATATAGTTTGATAAATTTTGTTGTTCATTGTTAAGTCGCTCAGTTGTGTCCGACTCTTTGCAACCGCATGGGCTGCAGCACACCAGGCTTCCCTGTCCTTCACCATCTCCCAAAGCTTGCTCAACCTCATGTGCATTGAGTCAGTTGATGCTATCCAACCATTTTGTCTGTCGGCTGTTGTCCCCTTCTCCTCCTGCCTTCAATCTTTGCCAGCATCAGGGTCTTTTCTAATGAGTCTGCTCTTTGCATCAGGTGGCCAAAGAACTGGAGCTTCAGCTTCAGCATCAGTCATTCCAAAGAATATTCAGGATTGATCTCCTTTAGGATGGACTGTTTGGATCTCCTTGCAGTCCAACCACAGTTGAAAAGCATCAACTCTTCAGTGCTCAGCCTTCTTTATGGTCCAACTCTCACCTCCAAACATGACTACTGGAAAAACCATAGCTTTGACTAGAGGGACCTTTGTTGGCAAAGTAATCTCTCTGCTTTTTAATATGCTGTCTAAGTGTGTCATAGCTTTTCTTCCAAGGATCGAACATCTTTTAATTTCATGGCTGCAGTCACCATCTGCAGTGATTTTGGAGCCCAAGAAAATAAAGTCTGTCACTGTTTCCACTGTTTCCCCATCTATTTGCCATGAAGTGATGGGACCGGATGTCATGATCCTAGTTTTTTGAATGTTGAGTTTTAAGCCAGCTTCTTCACTTGCCTCTTTCCTCTTCATCAAGAGGCTCTTTAGTTCCTCTTCGCTTTCTACCTTAATAGTGGTGGCATCTGCATATCTGAGGTTATTGATATTTCTCCTAGTAATCTTGATTCCGGCTTGTGTTTCATCCAGCCTGGCATTTTAAGTGATGTACTCGGCATATAAGTTAAATAAGCAGGGTGACAATATACAACCTTGACGTACTTCTTTTCCAATTTTGAACCAGTTCATTGTTCCCTGTCCAGTTTTAACTGTTGCTTCTTGACCCTCATAGAATTTCACAGGAGGCTGGTGAGATGGTCTAGTATTCCCATCTCTTTAAGACTTTTCCACAGTTCGTTGTGATGCACACAGTCTAAGGCTTTAGTGTAGTCAGTGAAGCAGAAGTAGATGTTCTTCTGGAATTCTTTTGCTTTTTCTATGATCCAACAGATTTTGGCAATTTAATCTCTGGTTCCTCTGCCTTTCCATAAGTCAAATTAATAGACTACTAAGCCATATTCCACATATGACTGAATTAACTTGTATCAGTTATTGCTATCATCATTCCTTGTAACAAAACACCCCCTTTCTTCGTGATAATTGTCAAGGGCTTCAAGGCACAGAAAGAACAAGGTTCCTTTTGTTTTTCTACTGAGTGGGAAGTAGATTGCATTTTATATTTTCAGAGAATTGCTGCACAGATTAATTGAGCATCTACCTGGTGTCAGGCATTCTGCTGAATTTTATTTTATTTATTCACTGATTCAGTCTCCATTGTTGGGTGCACTTTATTTTTAAATACATGAAGCAGCCCTGAGAAGTACAGCATTGCCCTGTTTTGTCCAGTTTGGAAAACAGAGACCAAGAGCGGTAGAAAACCTCCCGCCCACATAGTAGTTTCTATTCTACCTTTATTTCTCCCGAGATTCTCCAGATACATGCTCTGCCCCAGACCAGAGCTCCTCGGTCATGGTAGATACTCTGTAAATGTTGGCTGAGTGAGTGGAGGGTGGACAGGATGTCAGCCAACCTGTGAGGGCATGTTTATTATCTTCTTCTTCCAGAGAGAAACATTCAGGTCAAGGTCACCCAGCTAGTCAATGAGTCAAGAATCCATCCCAGGTATTTCCAACTCCTCCAACCAGTAGAGTTCAGGACCCACAACATCTCCTCTGCAGTTTAGAGGCAAGGGGGATGAGGGTATACACGAAGCTTGTGACCCCTGGGCAGCTGCCTATTCAGGACCAGAATTACCCATAAGCACTGCAGGGTCCCTTTGAGTAGAACTGTGTTCTGCATTGGCCTCTGCCTGGGATGTGGCTCAAGGAGGAGGGATTGGGAATAGAGAGAGCCCTCAAAACAAAACCATTCTGCCTGGAGGTGTTCCATCATTGGTGAGGCCAGGCCTGTGTGGACTATGAGTAGGATTCAGGGCTTGGCCAGAGTGTGGCAGACAACCAGCATGGATACCTGCTGAGGTGGGAGTGGGCGGCTTTCATCTCTCTGGAGGCCGCCCTTGCATCATTCACCACAGAACGAGGGAAAAGGTGAAACAGAGCTCTGCCCTGTGGAAAATCTTAGCTTCTAGAAGTGCTGCCAGTAAAGTGGCTTTAAAAAAGGTGTAGTTTTATGACTTTCAGGCATAGCGCATAGCCTAAAAATAAGACCTGTTAAGTGTTAATACAAAAATTATCTGAGAAGATTACCATTTATGGTTTGCCTCTGTTAGGTTGTTAGTAGAAGCTCATAGGTTCCCGCCTCATAGGTTGTTAGTAGAAGCTTGGTAGCTATTGTCTGGATGAATGAATGAAGTAGTGAGGGAATGCATGAATGTGTGAGTGAATACACGCATTGACATCTGTGGGACAATTCATTCCTATAGGATATTCACCCCTGGATTCAGTTCCATCATGCTGGTGTTTATTAGCCATAGAACCCAAGCTGGAGAGGCAGCCTGGAGAGGCCTGGAGTCTTACCAACCTGGTGGATGAGCAGAAGGGCAGAGAAGAGAAAGAATGTTCCCATAATTGTTGGCACTTGACTGTAAATGCACACGGCTGGCAGAAGACCAGTCAGCAGTGGAAATGAAGGAGAAGCCAGGAGACACAGCAGAAATAGGGGGAGGGCAGGGCTGCAGATCCCTAAGCTGATGGCAGTGTTGGCAAGAAAAGAGTCTTTCTGCAAAACTGTGTCCAGACACATGGGTGTGCCTCCCTTCCAAAGGAGCCCTTTTCTTTCTTTCTTTCTTGAAGGATTACAGGGTAAATAGGAATTGATAGGAAATACAAATGGACAGGTGGAAGGATGGGTGGATAGATGGATTGGTGGGGATCAACATGGGCTTTATAAAGAGCGTTGGTCTTAAGCAGCAAAGCTAACAGCCTGATTCTGTCATCTGTAAAAAGAGAACAATCAGCCCTGGTCCTCCCTAGCTCCAAGGGCCATCAGAAAGCTCAAAATAAAAGCCAGACACCTTTGTTCAGTCCTGGTGCTCAGCAGCTGTAAGGAATTATCATCTGGGTCACCTCTTCCCCTCCAGAGACTATCTATCGTCCCCTGCATTGCAAGCATACTATGATTAAAATGCAAAACATAAGTCAGAATCTTAGTAAACTCTGTGATCACATTGGAATTCCTCCAATGGACTCTACATGGATTTTTCTTTCCTCCTCTCAGCTCCCAAGCTATTTTTCTTACGTTGGAGGTTGCCAAGATTTTATGGCTATTTGGTTATCTTATCCATGCATATGGTTAGCATTAATTTATGCTGAAATAAATCTGTAAACCTTCATCTGTCTTATTGCTCTAGAAGCATTAGTTGTAAGGCCTAAAAAAACCAAATCTTAATATATGATCTCTGAAAGAGCTGAGGTGCGATCTGCCTGCTTGTTATTCCAGTTAGCTTGAAATTCTTCTTTTCTACCCTTTGATATTTTTATATAAGCAAATTAGGCTGTTTGGTATTAAAAAAAAAGAAACCAACTTAGGCCCCTTAATACATATGCTTGTCTCAAGTTACTTAGAGTTGCTTTGTAATGAGAAAAATTAAGCTGTGATTTATCATCCAGTGATAAATTCTGAGTGTCCCCTTTTCCATTGTTAAACATTTCTCGTTAAGGCATGATACACTGAATCAGTGACCAGGGATTCAAACGCTAATTAACTGTGTGATCTCAGACAAGTCTCTTAGCCTAGCTGAGCTCCATTTCACCTGTAGATAACCAGCTTGGAGGACTGCTGTGAAGATTAAATATAAAAATGTATGTGGTGTGCTTGGCATATAATAATACTTAGTATCAATAGATGCTGTGAGGTCATACTACCGTTGCGGTTGTGCTGATGAAGGATTTGGGGTGAGAGGTTGGACTCGGACTTTGCTTTAGAGCAGGTTAGATAGAAGTAACAGCTCCCGGCACTGCCGGCGTTCAGCCCCTGCTCTCTGTCTGTGTGTTCATCCCCTGATACCCGAGTTGATTTGCACCCTTACTCTCACGTTGGGAATTTCTCAGGCTTACGCTCTGATGTTTTCTGATGGCTGCAGAAACTCATTCAGAGCATTTCCATATATGATGCTGTGATAGTGTGACTCTTCCTAGGAAAAGTCCAATGAACACCAGTTCAACCTGTTTCACCATGCTCCAGGGTTAGGCTGGCTTGTCTCCCCCTACCAGGTGCTAACCTGGGAGGACAGCCATTCTGTGAGGGACCATCCCCTGCATTTCCCAGCTCAACCAGGTGCAGAAGCCCTGATGACCAGGTAACTGGCAGATGATTGTGGTCATAAGTAATAGGTTACTTGATTCTGGTGCATACTGCTGCTGCTGCTAAGTCACTTCAGTTGTGTCCGACTGTGTGTGACCCCATAGACGGCAGCCCACCGGGCTCCCCCGTCCCTGGGATTCTCCAGGCAAGAACACTGGAGTGGGTTGCCATTTCCTTCTCCAATGCATGAAAGTGAAAAGTGAAAGCGAAGTCGCTGGTGCATACTAGGCCCCCACAAATTCAGTTCCTATGTGCTACTCTCTATGGGCTCCTCTTTAAAAATTTATTTTTATTGGAGTATAGTTGATATTCAGTGTTGTGTTAGTTTCTGCTGTACAGCAAAATGAATCAACTATACATATAGCCACTCTTTTCCCATAAAGGTCATTACAGAGTATTGAGTAGAGTTTCCTGTGCTATGCAGTAGATGCTTATTGACTATTCTATATTTAGTAGTATGTATATGTCAATCCCAATCTCCCAATTATGAGTTTGCTTTCTATATCTGTGTAACCATGTTTGTCTTCTATATCTGTGTCTCTGTTTCTGTTTTATAAATAATTTCATTTGTACCTTTTTTGTTTTTTTTAGATTCCACATATAAGCAGCAGCATATATTTGTCTTTGTCTGCCTGACTCTATGGGCTCTTGATTTAGAATTTTAGGTTCTGGACAAGTCTTGAAGTTGTGGAGACCTTTTTAAGACTTTCTGTTGTGAATTGGTTTCCCTGTGTTTGTCTGTAGGGGTTGGGTTGAGACTTGTTTGTGTGGGTCCCAACTTACAAGACACAGGGTCCTTCTCGTGTATGGATGCCACAAATCCACAGTTCACGCAGCTCTCTCTGGACGTTGCCAGGTACCAGGAGGGGCTGTGATGGAGCCCAGGGTTGCCTGCACTGGGAAGCCAGCAGGGCCCAGGCCAGTCGTCATCACTTCTGGGTCATCATTTTTGTACCGAGTGCTTTATGACTTGTTATCTTCTCACTTGAGTGTTCATTCCGATGGTTGTTGACTGAATTCTCAAAAGCACCTTGCACATTAGAGGTACTAAGTAAAAGTGTATAAATCCTGGCCAGCACAGCAGTAATCATGACTTACAATAATGACTTGTATTTCCTGGGCACTTACTGTATACCAGGTGCTTTACTTGGATTATGTCATTTCACCCTCCCACCACCCTATTAAGTAGATGCTCTGAGATCTCCATTTTACATGAAGCCGAGGCCAAAGAGCTTACAGACTCACCCACAGTCACAGCTGGAAAGCAGGGGCAAGGACTGGATCCTAGGGTGGTCTTTAGAAACTTCTAGAAGTAGACAGATGTTATGAGGTAAGATGGGAGAATGGAGGCCAAAATCAATTTCACTCAAATTTTTTTTTTCCAAGGAGATGAACTTTTCTACCCAGAACTGTCATATTCCAGATAGCACCCAGGAAAATTTTCTTTCGTAACTTTAGGTTTTAGATTGAGAAATGACCTAGATTCAGTCTTCTGGTCCACAAGCCACGAATCATCACATGACAATCACATTTCCTCTTGTTTAATGCGGGAGGGTGGGGGGTTATCGTTCTGTATTTCCTGCCTGCAGCCAGTGTGTGGAGGGGTAGGAGTTCACACATAAATTTGGCAACAGTGTGGTCATGTTTTCTGTGCATCACTTCCCAGCACAGCATCTGATGGGCCTTAAATTCTCAGAAAACACAAAGGCATGCGGTTACTCTGTGTCTGTAAACTGGGGACCCCGTGTGTGCTCTAAGGCTGTCACAGCAGAGAAGGACCTTAGAGACCAGTGCCTCCCATCCTTCCACTTTGCAAATGAGATGCAAGCCTTCAGGTGACTCATCCTGCTGGGTTTTAACTGTGGATGAAACATGTGCTGTTAGAAAAGTGTTTCAGAGAAATTCCTGGAGCTCTCGTCCTGGTCCATGATTTGGCCTCAGCCAAACTTCCTTCCTTCCCAACCTGCTGCCTTGGGACCATCAATCAGCGGTTGCTTCCTACAGCAAACACGCTTCCTTCTGCTCAAACCACATTGGAAGCTTCGTCCGCTTCCAAGGGTGGGGCCAGTGAGTGCCTTAAAGAGCCTCATTTGTCTGTTGTGTTCTGGTTAAGATTGGGGCAGGACTCGCCCCCCACCATCCAGGAAGCTAAGTGCGCCCAGTCCGTTCATGAGTCATTTAACAACCTTTTCTAGAGCACTTGCTATAATTATATGATGAATAATAGTAACTATATTTATATAATGCTTCTCTGTACTTGGCTCTGTGATAAGTGCTGTCTTACATCAGCACCCAAGACTTGATCCCAAGGCTGGAGTGGGCAGGAGAGGCACCTGGCCTTTAACATGAGGGAGAGGTTGGGGCCGCCCTGCAGGGAGGGAAAGCCCCAGGAAGACCATCACGGGGAAGACACAGGCCAGAACAGGCACCATCTGTGTCCGCTTGTGTCCCTGCCCCCAGCTCTGCCGCCTGCACAGGCTTTGCTGGCCCCATGTCACAAGAAGATCCCTTTCCACCTCTCTTTACTACCCCCTCCCACCCCTCATCCATACCACTTGCGTAAAATTCTACCATATATTGGTTTTTTTGTTGTTGTTTCTAAATTTTTTAATTGAAGCGTAATTGCTTTACAGAATTGTGTTGTTTTCTGCCAAACATCAACATGGTTCAGCCATCCCCATCCCACCCCTCCAGGTTGTTACAGAGCCCCGGTTTGAGTTCCCTGAGTCATACAGCAAATTCCCATTGGTTATCTATTTTATATTGGGTAATATCTATTTACCATAGATTTTTGATTTAATACCAATGTGTAGAAATCACAAATTAGGCCACAACTAGGTTGATTACATGTGGGAAGCTAATGAGACTGCTGGAAGTTCTCAAGAGTCTTTTTGTCTAAGAGCGATTATCTCCCTTCAGGTGGGCTCATACTCTTGGGACTCTGGGTGAAGATTTAAATATAAATGATTCCCATGTAGTCATAGGAACTCGACTGAGCAGAGAAAGGTTTGGAAAGAAAGAGCAAGAACGAGCAAGATTTAGTTTTCATTAAAATAACATGGTGCCTATAAATAAGGTGAGACTCAGTTAATAGCTTTCTATTCAAGGGGACTTGGCATGGGGAGACTATGTATGGGGGTCCTTGAAAATTGAGACATTCCTTTCTAGTCACAGCTTTTGTTCATTCTGAGGGTTGAATTAACTCATTTGTAGTTTTCAGTTAGCTAAAACTATTGTTACTTTTAAAATAAGTTATCTTCACTATTGTTTCCTCTTGGGTAAGAATAAAAGTTGACTTCTGACTTGTGAAAAATGGAAGCATTAAAACCAGCATCCGAGGTCGTCTTCTGGCCGTCATGGAGCAAACAGTGTGAAACGGCCTGCTTTCAAAGAGAGAGGAATATCTTAGAAAATTTCCCCGAGCGTAGAGAGCTCCCACAAAGATATTCATTGTGGCACTGTTTATAATAGGGGATTGTTCAGAGAGTCAAATAAACTGTGTTCATCAAACTATGAACTACGATGTTCTAATTAGGAAGAACAAAGGTAGATCTAAGTCTAATAAAATAAAGTCATCGTCTACTGTTGAAGGAGAAAAGCTAAAAAATACTTTCAATCTAATACCATATATCCTAAGACAATTGCCATATATTTTCTGTGGATGCATTTATAATAGAGGCATATAATGTACAGAAAATAGTCTAGGAGGATTTTAATCAAACCAAAAGCAATACCTATATCTAAAAAGGAAAGAGGGGACCAGGAATGACCCAGGGAGTTCCACCCTCCTTGGTCCTTAGAGTGGGAAGCCAGAGGATGAAGCTGTTGGCCTGAATGCTCCCTAACCAGCTGTGTGAAGCTGGACTTTGGAATTGGCTCTGCCCACCCCTGAGGTCAGGCATCATTCATCCAGGCAGTGTGTGCCAATCTAACAGAGCACGACATTGTAATAAGCGTCAGGGATCCAGCATCTTACGTAGCCCCTTCAGTTTGTCGAGTAGCATTCTAAGTGTTTATGTATGTTAACTCTTTGAATCCTCACAACCATCCTGTGATATTAACACTATTATTATTTACATTTTACAGAGGAGGAAATTGAGACACAGAAGTCAAGTCATTTATCTATTGTCACACTGCTAGAAAATGGAAGGACTAAGTCAGAGCTGTACACTTAAGCTGCTGTTCAGACATAGGATGGTAATATGTACTGAATAGCATCTTACACGTCCGGGGATGCTTTTGAGAATGAAGTTGTTGTTGTTTAGTCACTAAGTCATTTCTGCCTCTTTCCGACCCCTTGGACTTTAGCCCGCCAAGCTCCTTCTGTCCATGGCATTTTCCAGGCAAGTATACTGGAATGGGTTGCCATGTCCTTCTCTAAGGGATCTTCCCAACCCAGGGATCAAACCCTCATCTCCTGTTTGGCAGGAGGATTTTTTTTTTTAACCACTGAGCCACCAGGGAAGTCCTTTTGAGGACGAAGGGGGCCATCGTTAATACTTTCTCAGATCACTAGGCCTGAGCTGAAGCATCCTGGTCACACCAGGATGTCTGGTCACTAAATTGTTTCTCGCCCCTGACAGAATGGCACCTGCCTTTGTAGAGCTGGCTGCTCAGGGGATGGGAGATGAGTAAGTGGCAGCATTAACACAGTGTTTCATGTACCAGCATGTGGAGGCCACAGTGGCTGGGAGAAACAGCAGCACAAAGAAGGGCCCCTGATTTGGTCTCTGGGAATCAGGGAGGGCTTCCTGGAGGAAGGGACAGCTAAGTTGACACTCTTGGATGAGTAGGAGTTAGGCAGGCAGAGCCGAGTGTGTTGTGGCGAGAGCTGACCTTGGAGGGACACCAAGGCTTGGGTCTAGAGGGGACATCTCTGGCCTCAGGCACATCCTTCCCCTCTGGAACCTCAAGTCAAATAAGGTATGGTTTATATCAGGGGTCTGCAAACATTTTCTTAGGGCTAGATAGTAAGTGTTGTAGGTTTTGTGGACCAAGAGGCAAAATTGAGGCTGTTGTGTGGAAACCTATATAACTGTGTCAATGTAATCATTTAAAGTATAAGAATCACTCTTAGCCCCAGGACCGCAAACGGGGCAACTGATTGGATTTGTCCCTGGGTGGTTATGCCACATTTACCGTCTTGCCCAGGTTTAACTGGCGTATCTATTCGTCAAGAAGCTTTGCCAAGTATTACATAGACGATGGTGTAGAGTCAGGTACATGACACGGTTCAAAACCCAGAGACCCGGCAGCCCTGAGTTCAAAATCATCTCTGCCGCCCACCAGCTGGAGGGCTCCCACACGCCTTGAAACCTCCCGGAATCTTGGCTTCCTCAACTTGTAAGATGCAGATGACACCCCCCACCCCCCTGCCACTTCCTGGGGCTGCTGGATGACCCAGTGAGCATCCACTGGTTATGTCCCCTTTCCTCTTGTTCAACATCCACCACACACTTATTCTGTGCCAGGCACTGCACCAGGCTCTGAGAGGTCAGAGCTATACCTGGCAGCCAGGACAGCCTTCACAGTTTCTTTACCACGTATTTTTGGTGGTCATTTCTGTGCAAAACCCAGACCCGTGGTCAGGCACACAAGCCCTTGTTCCACCACCACCCTGGTGGAAAGAATGAGTGTGACGTAGGATGTGCCTTCCCCTGGGTCTCCAGCCAGGATTCTACCTGGGATCGTGTTTACTTCAGTAAAATGAAGCCTGAATGTGACGGAATGGGTGTGAGGTTCTTTGAACTCCCGGGATAAAAAAAAAACCAAGATGTCACCAAAGCCTTCATCTCTGGCATGAGTCCTGGGGGTGAGTGGAGAGTGATTAAAGCCCATTGGTAGCTTCCTTTTGCCTCAGAACTTTCTGCCCTCCCTGTGTGCTTAGTCAGAGTGACTGACTTTCAGTTCTCAGCTTTGATGTGGGAATGAGAGTTCCTCAAACCTAAGTCAGATTCCCGGCCCCGACACTGCAGAAGTTGGGAGTTTCCACTGGTGTAGAGAGCTCCCTCCAGACCTTTTGCTGGCCAGAGAAGAGTCTGGAAGTTATTGGTCCGTGAATCAGCTCTTGGGATGTTGCAGCAGCTAGGGGCCTGGGGAGTTCTTTAGAGATAGATGAATTGCCTTCAAATCCTGGCATTGTCATTTACCAGTAAATTGTGTGACTTGAGCACGTCACAGGACCTCTGTGAACCTCATCTTTGCCCATCTGTAAATGGACATAGTATAGCCCGTTTACTTGGTTTGCCATGAGGACCAACTAGTGACCATTCTTGGCGGTTAATGAGTACTTCCTGTGTGCCAGCTTCTGTGCTGAGAGCTTGGCTCTTGAAGATGCTATGAGGTGAAGGTACTGATCATAGAAAGGTTTCATGTCTGTTCCAAAAACTTAGGCAGTTTGGTTCCAGAATCAAACATCCTTAATCATTAGTTGACATTGCCCCATTTAGAGAGAGAAAACTTGCAAACAGAAACATAGTCCTCAAAAACATGTGTGTGTGTGGCAGAGGGGAGGTCATGCAGTTCTACTTCATGAGCAAGCATTTCTTTAACACCCACTCTGCAAAGCCCTGGACACATAAAGACACGGAGGCACTGTTCCTGGCAACAAGGAGGGAGCTCCATGCAGATACTTCTATCTTGTCTTAACTAGTGATAAGAATGCTTCCTTGCACTCAGTTCTACCCTCCCTGTGCTTTAACTTACTGTTAAATCATTTTGAAAATTCTGCGTCCCAGAGTGTTTGGCCAGAAGTGCGGGAGGCATCCTTGTGTAGAAGCAGCCCTCATGTGCCCTGTCACACTTCTTTCTTGGGCATGTCCGGTCCTTGCCACCTACAGGCGTGACGTGGATGTGAGATGGCTGTGCAGTCATGTTCTAGAGTGCCGGGAACAGTGGGACAGCCTGGGAGGAGTAACGCTGGTGGAGGTGAACATGGATAGAGGACCTTGTGTAAATGAACGCTGTGACCCCCACCCCCATTTGGCGGCACTGCTGGGCTGAGAAGCGGATGCACAGGAAAGGAGTTTATTTTGCCCTCACCAGAGCAGTCATCCTGAGTGTACCGAATATGGTGTTAGACCCCAGGGGGACCTCTAGGTATGTTAAGTCACCATCTGCACCCCCTTTGCTGTGTGAAGCCCTCAGTTGGTAGGGGGCTTGGTGAACAGTTTCTAAGCCTTCTGCTTTGTTCCCACCCACTCCATTTCTTTTTCTTTCTCCTCCCACCTCCTTCCCCTCCCCTCCTTACCCCTCCCTTCCTCCCCACCTCCCCCCCTCCTCCTCCCCACTTCCTCCCTTCCTTTCTCAATTTCGGAAATTTTTGGAGATAAAGGGAAGTCTGCATGTGCATACTAGGTTGCTAAGTCATGTCTGACTCTTTGTGACCCCCTGGACTGTCTGTCATCTGCCAGGCTCCTCTGTCCATGGGATTCTCCAGGCAAGAATATTGGAGTGTGTTACCATTTCATTCTCCAGGGGATCTTCCCAACCCAGGGATCAAACCAGTGTCTCTTGCCTCTCCTGCATTGGCAGGCAGATTCTTCACCACTAAGCCACCTGGGGAGCCCAAAGGGAAACATGGCAAATGATACATTGATAATAAACACTCTTTCATTCACCATCCCACATTAACGAATATAACATCTTGGCATCTTTGCTTCAGTTCTTTTATAGGTCTGCCATATAATCGAAATAAATTGTCACCAACATAGAAATCCCTTTTGAATCTCTTCTTTGTCCCTCTCCTCTCAACCTTGTATTATGAATTTACTACAAATCTCAGTCTATGTTTTTACACTTTAACTTCCACTGTGTGTAGTCATATATATTATATAGTTCAGGTGTGTGTGTCCACAATTCATATTAGATGCCATCATCCTGAATATGTTTTTCTTCAATTTGCCTGTTCCACTCCACCTTGTGTTTTGAGGGTCAGCCCCATGGATCTCTTGGTTTAATTGCTATATTGTCTTCCTTCATATGACCATACAACATTTTATTTATCCATCTCTCTATAGATGGAAACATAGGTTGCTTCCAACTTTGCGTCATTAGAAACAGCGCTGATTTGAACATTCTGGTGCATATCCACCTCCAGGTACAAGAGTTTCTCTACAATCTGTGTGTCAAGGCACCCACCAGCAGTGGGAGAGGGCTTCTATTTCCCTGTATCCTCCCAGCCACTTGATTTGGCAGATGTTTTGTACTTCTTATGACCTCTCTATTGAAAAAATTGTAAACTAAGGGGAAAATGAGGAGCTGGTACAGAAATGTCATCAGCCCACAAAAAGGAATACCTTGTAAATCCCAAGATTCGGCATCCTCCTTCCACAGGCTCTTAAGAGATCCTGGCTTCATGAGCCTCTTCCCTTTTTCCTGGAACTTTTCAGCCTTTAGCACAACATTGTTTACTGGCCTTAGCCAAGTGAAGGGTGACTCCCTACAGCAATTTCACCAAGTCTTGACTTTCTTCCTCTGGGTCATTTGAAAACCATCTGTGCTTCATCTCCCATCTGCTGTCAGCACTTGGGCCAAGTCTCATTACCTGCCTCTCACCAGCTGACCCTCAACCTTACTGGCTTCGTGGCTTCAGTTTCCCCTCCCCCACTTTAAGACTTCCATTCATTTCATATAACCATTTATCAACCAATTTATCCATCCATCATTGACCAAAGCTGTGCTACGTGCATTTGTGTAACTACAGCTGTGGCCCCTGTGACCTGCTGGACTGAATCCACATGCCCCTTAAGCAAGCTCTCTGCCTTCTCCACCCCAGCCATCCAAACTCCTTGCCCACAGTTCTCCAAACATTCAAAACACGGTCCTCACTCTCTCTGCCAAAGTTCCCGGTCTCCCTATTAAACACTTAGTAGAGGCTGGAGGGTCAGCTCGGTTCCTATCAGAGGGGCTTCTCCCATGCTCCAAGGCAGACCTGAGTTTTTCCTTCCTGTGTTCCCACAGGGCTTTGCACATTGTTACCCATCTTGCAGCAACTGTGCAAACTCTTCAAGAGCATGACCCACCCTCATTCACCTCTGTAACCTCAGGGCGGAGGGGTGTGTCTGGCACCCCTTTAATTAATTAATTTAATTAAGGTGCTTAATTAAAGCTTTTAATGAATATCTCCCAATGCCTTCATCGCTGACTTTACCAGTTCAGCATAGGTATCACTGCCACCCAACTGTCCATTGTTAAGGAAGTTTTCTGTTGAGCAAATTAGTGCTGGAGGCATGTCAGGAGGTTTGTTTGTTTAATCTTAAGATAATTGATTAGTTCTTAAAGAGTTTAACCGTAAAGTGTGCCAATGACTCTATTTTTAATGAGGAAATCTTATCTAAAGCAAGCACTCTCTACTTGAAAACTCTTTTTCAAAGTAATTCAACTGAATGTTATCAGATGTTGTCTTTAATGCAGATTGTGACCCCATGGACTGTAGCCTACCAGACTCCTCTGTCCATGGGATTTTCCAGGCAACAGTACTGGAGTGGATTGCCATTTCCTTCTCCAGGGGAATCTTCCCAAACCAGGGATTGAATTTGGGTCTCCCGCATTGTAGACAGACACTTTACTGTCTGAGCCACCAGGGAAAATCTAAAACTTTTCTTAGTCCATAGGAATTTGAGAAAGGGCCTTACTGGCTCTCTGGTTGATATTTATTAGGCTGTATTTTAGGAGCTCAGTGGTTCCATAATGATGAGCTACATCAGAATCCCTGGAATACTGGTTAAACTAGAGTCCCAGGCCTCACTCCAGATCTACTGAACTGAATCTCTGAGTAGGACCTGGAAATCAGTATTTTTAACAAATTCTGCACATGATTCCAATACACAGTGAGATGGAAAACTGTGGTTCCAGATCTATGCTCTCCAATGTGGTAGCCACTGGTCACATGTGGCCATTGAGCCCTTGAAATGTAGTCAGTTCAACGTGAGATGTGCTATTAGTGTTAAATACACACTGAATTTCAAAGACTTCGGTCAGTTCAGTTCAGTTGCTCAGTCGTGTCCGATTCTTTGTGACCCCATGAATTGCAGCACGCCAGGCCTCCCTGTCCATCACCAACTCCCGGCGTTCACTCAAACTCATGTCCATCGAGTCGGTGATGCCATCCAGCCATCTCATCCTCTGTCATCCCCTTCTCCTCCTGCCCCCAATCCCTCCCAGCATCAGAGTCTTTTCCAATGAGTCAGCTCTTCACATGAGGTGGCCAAAGTACTGGAGTTTCAACTTTAGCATCATTCCTTCCAAAGAACACCCAGGACTGATCTCCTTTAGAATGGACTGGTTGGATCTCCTTGCAGTCCATGGGACTCTCAAGAGTCTTCTCCAACACCACAGTTCAAAAGCATCAATTCTTCCACACTCAGGTTTCTTCACAGTCCAACTCTCACATCCATACATGACCATTGGGAAAACCATAGCCTTGACTAGACGGACCTTTGTTGGCAAAGTAATGTCTCTGCTTTTGAATATGTTGTCTAGGTTGGTCATAACTTTCCTTCCAAGGAGTAAGCGTCTTTTAATTTCATGGCTGCAGTCACCATCTGCAGTGATTTTGGAGCACCCCAAAATAAAGTCTGACACTGTTTCCACTGTTTCCCCATCTATTTCCCATGAAGTGATGGTACCCTCACAAAAGAGACTACATCATTAATATTTGTTAAATATTGATGACATATTAAAACAGTATTATTTGGATCTTTTGAGATAAGTTATTGATATCACCCATTTCTTTTTACTCTTTTCATGTGGCTGCTAGAACACTCTAAAGTACCAGTGTGGCCTGCATTGCATCTTTATGGGATGGCTCTGGTCTGGATTGTCACTAGGAATATGGCCCTTGCTGCTGCTGCTGCTAAGTCACTTCAGTTGTGTCCGACTCTGTGCGACCCCATAGACGGCAGCCCACCAGGCTCTCCCATCCCTGAGATTCTCCAGGCAAGAACAGTGGAATGGGTTGCCATTTCCTTCTCCAGTACATGAAAGTGAAAAGTGAAAGTGAAGTCGCTCAGTCGTGTCCGACTCTGTGCGACCCCATGGTCCTTACCTCCTGGTAAATTTCATTTTTTTTTTAATTAAATTTTTTTTTAACTTTACATAATTGTATTAGTTTTACCAAATATCAAAATGAATCCGTAAATTTCAGACAGTAAATTTCATCACGTGTCTGTTAGACGAATGAATGAATGAATGAAGTTGATCGGTAACGCATGGCTTCCTCTTACCTAGGACCTCAGACAAGCTGTTTCACTTCCCTGGGCCTCCATTTCTCATCTGTAAAATAAGCAGAGTAACCAGAGCCCCCATTTTCTGCCTTCAGATAGATCTCTTCAGTGATTTGGAGAAGGAATTTTAGTCTTCTGCTTCCAGGAACTGCAAGTATTGCTCACTGGGGGCAGGGGATAATGGTGTCCCCAGCTTACCGAGTGGTAAGGTCAGAGCCTCACTGGAACCCTCGATGATTTCATATTCCGTTGCAGCCCTTCCCAGATCGCCTCTGGGTTTCGCTTAGAACCGAGAATAGTCTTGCTGCAGTGCCCATCTTTCTTACAGCTGTCCCCACATAACTTCTGGAATTTATTATTCATTTTTATCCCCTCACTCATAATTTATGACTCAACTCTAGAAATATCAGGTTACACATCAGTGTTTTTTTCTGCCTCCTACATTTTCTTTGAAAATTATGTATTTGTGAGGCTCTCTGGTGGTCAAATGAACCATTTCCAAAATCAGATCATCTGGGTTCAAGTTCCACCCCCCCACATCTTACTATTAGAGTTATATGACTTTGGGCAAGTTACCTCAGTGCCTCATTTTCCTCATCTGTAAAGTGGGGAAAAAATGCTAATAATTAATTCATGTAAGATAGAGAGGGTTACATGAACGTAATGTATGCAAAGCAATTAGCGTGGTTTCTGGGACCTGGTAATATATTATTGTATATAATTATATCATAATTCATATATATGTGCTGTGCTAAGTTGCTTCAGTCGTGTCCGACTCTTTGCCACTCTGTGGAACTGTAGCCCGCCAGGCTTCTCAGTCCATGGGACTTTTTAGGCAAGAATACTGGAGTGGTTTGCCATGCCCTCCCCCGGGGGATCTTCCTAACCTAATGATCGAATCCACATCTCTTAGGTCTCCTGCATTGGCAGGTGAGTTCTTTACCACTAGTGCCACCTGAGAAGCCCAATTCATATGTATATTATATATATATATATTATATATGATTATGCTGTGCTTAGTCGCTCAGTCGTGTCTGCCTCTTTGTGACCCCAGGCTCCTCTGTCCGTGGCAATTCTCTAGGCAAGAATACTAGAGTGGGTTCCCATGCCCTCCTCTAGGGGATCTTCCCAACCCAGAGATCAAACCCAGGTCTCCCGCATTGTGAGTGGATTTTTTACCATCTGAGCCACCAGGGAAGCCCATGTATGATTATGGTATTGATTATATTTTCAAAACATATATTCCCTACCCACTCTACACCAGATATTATTGGGATATTGCCCAGTATTTGAGAGAAAGTTTTACCCCCATTACAGTAGCTTTTGGGGAAAATAGCATAGCAAAAAGATCAAGGGTGTGAGTACCCATAAGATTCACAAAGAAAAAGTCAGAGGAGCTGGCCAGGCAAAAAATGTAACAACAACAAAAATAATAATAATAATGCTAAATGCCTGCCATAGTCTAGTCTGATTATACTTTGGCTACATACATGCTCTCGTTTCATCTTTATAATTGTTCCATTTGACACATGAGAAAGCTGAGTTTCAAAGGCTGAGCCCAAGGTTGACTTACTACCAAGTGGCAGAGCTGAATCTAAACTCAAGGCTCCGCCCACAAGCCCACTGTTCTTTCTCCCACCTCTAGGTCTCTCCATTCAAGTGATGGGGTCATTTCTTCTGATGCGTCTGAAAATTTTCTTTTCCTATAATAAGACACTTTCCTTCCCAACATTATTGAAGACCAGGTAAAAACAAATCACTGAGGTTAAAACCAGTAGGCCCCCCTTTCTGTGAAGTGTACCCCTCAGGCACATTGTGGGTAGGCTGTTCTTTTAGTATCAGGGGTCTGGTGGTGGTTAAAGCTGGGCTGCCAGGGTAGGTGGAGCACCTTGTCATGCATGAGGCTAGGAGAGGCTAAAGGTGCAGCATCAGAAACAGTCCCCATTTTGAGAGACTGGTGAGGTCCCTCCAGGTTCGACTTTAGGAAAAAGTCAGAGATGGAGCCGGAAATCAGACAGGAAGCTGGAACCTAGTCTGCTCAAAGTCCTGTTAGCGTGTTTGGTTCTGCTCGGACTGGGCAGGGAAGATGGATTATGGTGTCCTCGTCAGGGCTGGGGCATGGCAGGGACACAGAGTGGCCCTGGCCACAGACCATCCTGTGTTTCCCTCCCCAAGTCCTGGGCTCCACTGTTTCTCTGAGCCAACCTCTCTTGGGGTTGGGGTCAGGGTGGGCTCAGCAGGCAGTTGCTCCTGATATCCAGGCTGGACTAGAGCGGGCAGGACTCACAGATCCACGTGCTGTTCCAAGCACGTGGTCATCACACTCACCTTGGATTCTGAAAGTCCATCTTTTATTCATTCAACAAGCAGCCTGAGAAATTCTTCTCTCTTCCGTTTTCAGAGATCCTTGGAGAGAGTTTCTCCACCTTGGGTAAGTCACAATAGCGTCTCCTTCTCCTTGCTGTTTACAGGTTACCTATGGCCCACTTCAAAGACAATCTAATGCCAACATATTCCAGGCGCTTGGTAAACAATAAATGCTAACAATTAGGCAGTGCTTACTGCATGACAGATAGCATTTTAGGTCATGCTCTACTATTTAATTGAATCCTCTCAGCAATTCTTAAGAGTTCACAGAAGCCCTAATATAGAGATAATGGAAATGACACAGAGAGGTTGAGTCCTTTGCCCAGAGTACCATAGCCAGTGAGGTCAGAAACCCTGGTGGCCCCAAACCTGAGCTCTGAACGTGGCCACAAAGATGCAGACCTCTGGGATGGATGTTGGAGGACTGAGCCCAGGTGATGCCTCAGGGTCCGTCAGGAAGCTTCAGAAGGGCTGAGGCAGCCTTTCTTCCCAGGATGAATGACCTCCAGCCTGCTGCAGTGGATCCTCTCTCTCCCCTGCTCCCTCAGCTCCTGCCCAGATCCCTCCCTGCCCCCAGCAGTGTCTGAAAGCACGGTGGAGACATTAACTGGTCCCCTGTTATTCGTCTTAGCTGGTGTTGGCTCAGGCAATGCAGTTTAGACATGTTTCCAGGAGCAGACAGCGGGTCAGCAAGAGTCGATAATGGATTCCAGCAGATTGGACTCCGTTCAGGTTGGATGCAAGCCTGGCGTCCAGGTCCTCCTCATGCACTAGCACTGCTGGGTGCTGCCCCCAGGGAGGGGCCTGGGCCCCGGGGCGCCTGGGGGCTCAGCAGGCAGGTGGTCAGGGCTGATCCCGGGTCTCTGATCTCCAGGTTCTCCCAGGTCTTCCCTTGTCATCATGCCCTCCCATGCCTGCTGGCTTTCACAGAGCCGAGACTTTTTGTTTCTGGCTACATTTGCTGCAGCTGTGTCAGCTCATAGTAGGCACACAATCGGGTTTTTGTTGAATGAAGCACCGGCAGTTCCTGTTCAGAGTATTATTTGGCTGACACAGGGGCCCCCTGGACTTCAGTCTTCTCTTCCATCTGCTTCTTGGATGTCTTCATTGGACACTGCATGTTTAACATGCCAGAAACTGCAGAAAGCTGTTCAGCGCACATCTCCCACCTCAGGTCGTGGCAGCCCCCTCCTTCCAGCTGCTCCAGGCAGAATCCTCAGAGCCCACCTGGACACTTCCATTTTCATGCCACATGTTCAACCCGTATGCAGTTCCCCTCAGCTCTGTCTTCAGTATAGTCCAGGAATGCATTGGCTTCTTCCCCACCCCACCCGACCGCTGTCTCTTTCCTCCAGTCTCGCCTGGACTCTCGTAGCTTCCATCCTTTTCCACCAGAGATCATTCAACTGCTTCAGCCAGAGCTGTTCTAGAGTATAAGTGGGATCCTGCCATCCTTGCACTCACGTCTCCACCTCCCTGTGAAGGCCTGGGTCCTCCCCAAAGCCTGGGGTACCTGGCGTTCCCTACCCCACTGCAGGCTCACTATGGTTCTTTGAACATGCCAGGCACACATCTGATCGGCCTTGCTTCCGCAGATATACTCCTGGTCAGCTTCCTCACTTTCTTCAGGCCTCTGCTGAGGAATCACTTGTGATGCTGTGAGGATTAATGAGCTAACATGGGGAAAGCATTCAGGACAGTGCCTGGCTCATTAGCTGTTAGTTACTGCTCCATTCTTATAATGGATCCTTAGGGCCTCATTCATAGCAGACACTCAGGTTGGTCACTGGGCTACACGTCCAGGGCCTGGCCCAATTGGCCTGTCACCAAATGGGAACTCAAACGTTTGTTGAACTGAAAATATAGAGATGACCAGAGTAAAGCAGTGTACACCCTGCCTGGCACAGACTATGAGAACTTAACAGTTTGGGGAAAAGTTGGAAACCCATCGTTTCTGTGTCTTCTGGAGGCAAAATTTTGTGCCTGTCCGCACTGCCCCAACAGCCTGGGGAGCTACCTTGGCTTGGGTCTTCCCCAGGGCCTCACCCTTACTTCCTGGCTCCAGCTCAAAGACATCAGGGAAGTCTTTGATGTCTCAAAGACTCCCATCAAAGCTAAGGAGTGCTGGCAGGGACTGAACCCCTGAGCAGGCTTGTGGGGTGGCCGAGGCTGTGGGGAGAGGGAGCAGGTGACGGAATGGAGACAGCTCTCCCTGCAGAGGTGACCCCTTGTGCTGGGCCTGACCCCCCTCATCTCGCACACTTCCGGTTCTGGGAATTGTTGCTGGTCAGGTAGGGTTCGAGAGCTGGGACCTTTTGCCTCAGCTGTCGGCCCTTCTGGCCTTTCTTTTCTTGGCCCCTCCCCTAGAAGCTTTTGCCCTAAAGAGTCCAAAGATCAAGACTGTGGCTCGAGTCCCTTGGTCTCTTTCCAGGGCAGAAAAGCCTCGTGAATCTGCTCTCTGTTCAGAGTAGCTTCTAATTTGAAGCAGCTGTTGTCCCCAAGCAAAACCACTCTGTAGGTGTCCCAGAACCCCAGCCCTCAGAGGTCTGCCCTGGTTAATTTGACCTCGGCTGTTTGTCCCTGAGGTACAAAGGGAAATGGGAGGTTGTTGTGTCCCCTCCCTGGGCCCCCTTGACCCCTCGGACCGCCCCTAGGGGCAGCTTTGCACACCTAGCTTTCACTGCAGGGCACCCAGTAGGGGGTACTCAGTGCATGGTTTCTGCCTGTTTGTGTTCCATGGGCCCCAGTGTGTTGGAAAACAAAATGCATGGAAACTGCTTATGAATAAAACTACACTGTGAAACTGCCCTCCTGCTCAGAGGGGGTGATCTGGTTGTTTGTCATAGAAGCATCTTTGGTGCTGTTAGCAACACCCCCTTTTTAGGCAAAATGAAGAGCAGCGCTCTGTGCCCACGGAGCTTGCTCTTGGATGGATCTTGGTTTGGGGCATCTGCTTTATGCAACAATTAATTTTTAAAAAAATTCTATTGAAGTGTAGTTGATTTGCAGTGTTGTATTAATTTCTGCTGTACAGCAAGGTATTGAGTTATATGTATATATATTATTTTTCATTACGGTTTATCACAAGATATTGACTAGCGTTCTCTGTGCCATGCAGTAGGACCTCGGTGTCTGTCCATCCTATAGATGAGAGTTTGCCTCTGTTAATCCCAAACTCCCAGTCCTTCCCTCCTCCAGCTACTTCCCCCTTGGCAACCACACATCTGTTCTCTACATCTGTAAGTCTGTCTTTGTTTCACAGATATCTTCATTTTTACAGTATTTCAGATTCCATGTGTAAGTGATATCATATGGTGTTTTCTGTTTCTGACTTACTACACTTAGTGTGCAGCATTCCTGTTTTGTGGGTAGAAGCGTCAGGCCTTGTGGGTTTGGAGTCAGGGAGACCCAGATTTCAGCCCCCAATCCATCGCTTATTCACTGTGTTTGTTTCGCTTCTCTGAGCCTTTATCTTACCATCTCTAAAGTGGGAATCATAGTACGCACCTGGCAGGATTTCTGTGAGCACTGGAGACCATGTTGGTACAGAGCCCAGCACCTACTAGGTGCTCAGGAAATAGCAACGTTATTCACTGACTCATGCAACAGCCATGTGTTGAGCACCAGCTGGGAATGACAGTGACAAAAACCCCTGTCCTTGTGGAGTTACTGTTCTAGATGGGGAGTTGGATAACCAGATAAAGAGGTCTAATAGGTAAGTCAGGAAAGTCAGGAGGAAGGGCTGCGGTTTAACTAGTGTGGGCAGGGGAGACTTGCTGAATAGATGATATGTAAGCAAGAACCTAAGGCAGAGAGGGAGCTGGCCACGCAGATGCCCTGGAGAAGCAGTGCTGGCCTTGAGAGGGGGGAGCTTGCCCACCATCTCTGGCACTTTTGACCTGAGCTTTCCTACATGTGGTCTCTGAGCCCCATTGCCTGGTCTCTGCCCCTTCATTTCTGAGACTTATTGACCAGTCAAATTACCCTCCACGAGATTGACTATGTCTTCCAGGAGTTTGTCCTAATAACAGAGTTAATCAGACCAAATGTTATTTTCAAATGTTCCAGGGAAAGAATGAATATGTGCCCATGTAGGGCTGCCAAATTTTGATGTGAAGTATTTGGGCAACATGTATCTGAAAGGAGAGAAGGGAGCGAGGCCAGAGAAAGATGGATAGAATCATGGCCAGTATCTGAGTCAAGGTTCATTTCTAAACTTTGATAGCAGAGACTGCAGAGAAAATACTGGCCAGCCCTTCTCCCCTGCCTCTTGGCATGGCCAGCTCCTTCTCATCATTTGGGTCACCTCCTCCAGGAAGTCCTCCCTGACCAAGCACTGAATTACCTTCAGAGATTTTGTCACCACATAAAATTGTCTTCAGTGTTTTGGGGTTTGTGGTTTTTCTCCTTTAGAATGAAAGTGCCAGGAGCACAGGAAACTTGTTTCCCAAGAACCTAGACTAGTAGTTGGCACATAGTAACTGCTTTATGTGTACTTGGTAAATGGATGGATGAAGTCACTTTATACAGAGCTGGGGGAAGAGTTGCTATAGACCAGTGTTTTTCACGGAGAAGGCAATGGCACCCCACTCCAGTACTCTTGCCTGGAAAATCCCACGGGCGGAGGAGCCTGGTAGGCTGCAGTCCATGGGGTCACTAAGAGTCGGACATGACTGAGCGACTTCACTTTCTCTTTTCACTTTCATGATTGGAGAAGGAAATGGCAACCCACTCCAGTGTTCTTGCCTGGAGAATCCCAGGGACAGGGAAGCCTGGTGGGCTGCCATCTATGGGGTCACACAGTTGGACACGACTGAAGTGACTTAGCATAGCATAGCATAGTGTTTTTCAAACTGCAAGTTATATCCCATTAGTGAATTGTGACATCAGTTTAGTTGGCATTTGAAAAAATGAAATAGAAAAGAATTTAACATCAGAGTGTATCACACATGGTAAGGATAAGTATTGTTTTAAGAAAAATATGTACATGTACATACATATATGCTGTACGTATATATGCAACGACATACTTTATTTTCCACTGTGGAGTAGTCAGAGAAGTTTGAAACAGCAGTGAATTCTTAGTTTTCTCAGACTTGATCTTCAAAAGGCACATTCTTCCCTCAGAGACTGTAAACCTAGTCACATAAAGTTTACATTCTGGGGCCCCAAAGTAGAACTTTAAGAAAAGATTCCTTTGTTTCATATTAGCTGAAAGAAATGAATAACTTTCTACGGCAGAAGCGACGTAGTCTTCTAAGTCTGCTGACATGCGAGGGCTTGTTTACACACTCGCTGATACACACCCACCATCATACAAGCACACACCAACACATACACGTGGGTACCCAGACACATCCACACTCCGTACACGCACAAACACACACGTATGTACCCACAGACAGGAACACACAGACACACAGTAATACAAACATATCTATAAATACAAGCACACATGCATACAATGGCACGTTGGCAGATACAGATACAAACATTCGTGTATACACAGACACAGAAACAACACACAGTTATGGACAGGCATGTGCGTGCACACACACACTTACATCCACACAGGAACGTTCCTACTCCTTCCACTTTGTGCTTGTCCCACCCCCTCCACCTTGGAGACTCCCAGGCCATTTTCAGAGGGGCACCCAGGCAAGGGTGCCTGCAGAGCCCAGGCTGCCCCTGACCAGCACTCGGTCCAGGAGAGTCCACAGCCTTTGCAGATGGGCAGACTTGCATTTGAACTCCCCCTGACTGGCTAAGTGACCTGGGTCAGGTTACTCCATCGCGTGGAGCCTGATCCCTCACCTGGGAACTGGGGTGGGTAACGCCTGCTTCCCAGGGCTCATGAGGCAGTGGGACAGGCTGAGAAGGGGCACGGCCGCCTCGCAGGCTGCCCCCGCAGGAGCATCAGGACCCACTGTGCCACTCTCTCTAGGTGATGTTGGACCAGCGCCATGGCCCTCCACGCTTCTGTTGTAACAAGAGGATCCTCTGGCAGGATCCTGAGAGGAGAACTAAGATCTGCAGGGGGATGTGGGCACAGTGGCTGGTGACGCTTGTCACACACTCCATATCCCAAGGCTGCAGTTCCCCCATGTGGCCCCGCCCAGCCCACACGACCCCATGCTGTCCTTTGGGGCCGTTTCTCTCAATTTATGGAGTAATGCCAGTCTGAATTCTTGAGGAGCTAGCCAGGCTCTCCCTAGAAAACCACCCTCTCTGCCATTGAAAGATCTCCCTTTGAAATGACACCTGTGAGTTCTCGGATGGATCCACTCTCCCTCAGGCTTTAGAAGCAGCTTCACCGTGTCCAGAAGGCTCTGGTGTGGGGAATCCCATGTTACCTGCGTTGGGGTCCCCTGAGGTCTCCCCGGGGTTCACTGATGCACATCAGTTGCAAAGATTGTGTCAGTTTCACCTTCAGCAAGGAGATAACAAGAGTCATGAACGTAGGGAAAGAGAAGGGGTCACCAGGATGGAGTGGGGGTGGCGGTCCTGAGCCAAAGACATGGCACATCCAAACAGAGCAGCCGAGATGGGGAGAAACCGTGTATCCCCCGAGTATTTTCTGTTTCACATTTTGCCTCCAGAACAACACAGAGCAGCAGATGTCAGTGACAAAGAAACTGAAAAACAAAGAAACGCATAAAACGTAACCAGAGAGCAGCAGAGTTGGTCTGCCATCTGGCGCTGCCTCCTGGCCATCCCAAGCCTGCATCCATCCACATGTGGAGAACCTGTGAGCTGCCCACAAACCTGCCGGAGGCCCTCCGTGGGCTCGGCCCCCCTCTCCTCTCTGCTTCCTGTCTGTCATCAGCCAGCAATGAATGCTTATCGACCCTCTGATATGTGCCTGGCTCGTGCCAGGTGCCCTTGGGGACAAGCAAGTGGAGGAGACCGACACAGAGGTTTTCATCAGAGGGATGGACAGACATTACTCGAATCCTGACAGCCCTGCCGCTGGGCATGCTGGGAGATTTGTTTCTCTTCCAGTTCAGGGCAGAGCCACGAAGCGGTTAACTGGGGACATCTCCTTTTGTCCTGACCACTTCCCTTTGAGGGAAGGACTCTAGTGGCCCACCGAAAGAGCCCAGAAAGTTGCAGGCCTGGGGGATCAGGTCAGCACATATACTTCTTTCACTTAGAAGCCAGTCACAGAGAACCACATTCTATATGATTCCATAGGCAAATCCATAGACACAAACCATAGATTAATGATTGCTCGGGGCTGAGGGGACCAGGGCCTGGAAGGTGATAGCTACGGAGAGCCTGAGAAGAACGGGGTTTCTTTTCAAGTAATGAAAATGTCTTGAAATGAATTGTGATGATGGATGTCCAACTCTGTGACTATTGAAACCCATTGAACAGGACCCTTTAAATGGGCGAATTGTAAGGCATGTGGATTTTATCTCAGAAAAGAGGGTTTTCAATTTCACATTTAAAGTCGAGCCCTCTTCCACACACACTCCCCCGCCCCATTCAGCAGGCCTCTCCTACAGTTGGAGCAGGTTCTTCTTGTGCTTTTAAGTGGTGGTGGGGGGTGGAGGAGGGGCAGGAGAAGTGGAAAAGATGCAGGAAGGTTCTTGCATGAGTGACACAGTCTTGAGTCGGCCTTGGCTCCCTCTAGACCCGGCAGGCTCTCTCTTTCGTGGGTTGTTTGGAGACTTCTCAGTCCCCAAGGATTTCTCACCTTCATTTTCCGTAATAAGGCTCTTTTTCTGCTTGTTGCTGCCACTTTGTTCCTCAGGACTGAGAATTCCATAGTTACCCTGTGGGCGGCCCAGGGATGAGCCTTGCTGGAGATCTCCTTGAGCTGGTGGGGGTGGGTATCTGGTCCTGAGGAAGACACATTCAACCCTTCCCTAATGAAGCTGAGCGGGCTGGCTGATCTCCAGTTCAGCACATGTTCTTACTTGTTGTCAAAGCTGCTTGGAAGTCACAGATTTGAGCCTCTGACGCCGGATAGATGTGGCCTCTCACATGGTGTGGTCGGGGGCACATATATTAAATTCTTCAGTGATTTTAAAGGCCCCCTCCCTCAATTTAAGACAAAGGGCAAAGCCTCCCAGCCTCTCAACTGAGGTGTGTTTGCAGGTGGGATTTTGGCTCTTCAATACCTCTGTCTAATAAACTACTGTAAAACCTCTTTGCCATCTCCTAAAACTCAACCTGTTCTTGTGGATGTGGGCCAGGCTGGGTGGGATTGTGGGTCCGGGTTAAGCGTTAGGCCACTCAGCTCTTGGTGTCTCCTTTGTACAGTCTGCCTATAGTCCAGTACCTGCGTTGTAGTGAGCTGTTTCATGTATAATGTAGCTTCGTGCTTCATTGGAAACTTCCATTTCAATACCTGACACAATTATAAAATATTTGCAGCAGACAGAGATTGTGTTCTCACATCTTCCCTGGAGCAGCCGTGTCGTGTTCAGTAAAATCATATTCATGCCAAGATGGGCTTGTCCACTGCATACATTTCCTGAGATGCCCCACAAATGCTTTCTAAACGTTTCCCTTGTCAAACGGTGCCTGAACTTTCCAGAGGATTTGATTTTTTTCACTCGCTTATGGATGAGCTTGCTTTTGTAGGAGGTCACAGTATTTTCTTGCCCGGCTGAAACACCATTTGAATCCAAATAAATAACAAACACTTTAAAAAAAAAAAAAAAAACTAAGAAAGTTGACATTGCAGAATTACCCTGGCGTTTTGATCTGTTTGCTGGCACATTTATCCTGAAGCCTCTGACGAAGATGTCACAAGAAGAGGCTAGAAAATAGTATTAGAAACTATCCCCCTTTCCTTCCTCCGTGAATAAACAGCCAGGCTCATTCTTTTTAATGCCCTTGGTGTTGACTTTGCAATTATTCTTAGGAAGGACCAAAGGACAACATCAGCCAGTTTATAATTGAATCCAAATTTGTGGGGGAGGGGTGGAGGCCGAAGTAGGAGGGGAGAAGTTTACTCTCTTCTCAGCCCTGTGCAGTGTCATTTTTTAAGCAGTGCCTTCAAGGGTGAATGTAAAAGGGACTTCAAAGGGCAAAGTCGAGTTGCCAACCAGACTCTTTGAAGATGAAGGATGCTTTTGGAAAGAGCTTTGAAAGGAAACAACTAAGACACAGAACCTTGATGAAAACCTCACATCGCTTGGTTCTGAGTTCACCTTTGGCTCAGGTTCTGACCCGTTTACCCTGTCTCTCTCCAACAAGGAAAAATGAGAAGCCAGCATGGACGGGAAAATCTTCCTTGACACTTCAGCGTAGTACATCTGATGCTTTCTCTGACCCCAAAGAGTTAACTTTATGAGAGGGACAGAATGATGGACATCAGACGTAGTTTAGGAAGGCGGAGTCATGTTAGAAATGTGTTGATTGGTGCGTGCGTGCTAAGTCGCTTCAGTCATGTCCGACTCTGCGACCCAATGGACTATAGCCTGCCAGGCTCTTCTGTCCATGGGATTCTCCAGGCAAGAATATTGGTGTGGATTGCCATGCCCTCTACCAGGGAATCTTTTGGGTGTGAGGGTAAATGAAGATTGGGCTGAGTGGGGTCAGGAATGAGTTGTTAGGATGAAAAGTCACACTGAGAGCTCCCATTTTTTTAAGTGCTTCTTCTGTACAAGGCACTGCGTGAGCATTATTTATTTTTTTTTACTGTTTTGAATATTTAGTTATTTGACTGCGTCAGGTCTTAGTCACGGGCTCTCTAATGGTGGAGGTCAGTCTTAGTTGCCCTGTGGCATGTGGGATCTCAGTTTCCCGACCAGGGATCAAACCTACATTCCCTGCATTGGAAGACAGATTCTTAACCACTGGACTGCCAGGGAGTCCCCAAGCATTTTATACAGATGGTGTCCTTTGATTTCTGTGAAGTCGGTGCTGTTATCATGACTCTCATTTTACACCTGAGGGACCTGAGACACAGGAGCCCAGCTTTCCCCAAGGTCCACACCAGCTGAGAGACAAAACCAGGATTGGGGTCTGCCTTCAGAGCCCCTCTTTTAGTTACTCATCTTCCCTGGTGAGGGAAGGGGCAAAAGGAACAGATGATACCTTTTGGTTGTACATTGATTGTGTGCCCAGTACAAAGCTCACAGCTGACTGACTGAGTATGATCATCTCTGGGTTCTCTGGAGAGTCCAGTTGGAGCTGGATAGTAGACACATTGCATGCATTCTTGCCAGCCCACCCTGAGCGGGCCCTTTGTGGCCCTTCCAGCAGCAGGATCTCCTTGAGAGTCAGGACGCTGTGCTTTTTAAGGAAACTGGGCAGAAAGAGCTGCTTCCAAGTCTCCCTGACCTGACGTGTGCCATCAGGATGCCTAATGGGCAGCGCCATGGCCCCTGCCTCCCCCAAGGATGTCTTGGAGCTTTGCAGTGTGGTCGTCTCAAGCGCGGTACCCAGGGCTGTGCACGTGCACTGATGTTCATGTTACAGTCTGAAAGGCCAGACCAAGCGCACGGTGAAGGAGCACGCAGAGGGACTCCTCAGGACTCCGTGTGAGCAAACGGACTGAAGGCCCCATCAGGAGGCAGTCCCCTGTGTAGAGGGGCTTCCTCTTGCCTCTCCCACGAATGCCAGAGGATGAGTGGTTTGAGGTGCCAGGAAAAGGGCCCGGCGTGGGAGGTGACGGAGCTGAGTGCAAAGCCGCGTCTGCTCCCTGATGACTCAGGGCTTGGCCGGTTTTACCTTCTGCACACTGTGTGCCTTCTCTCTCTGTCCGGGTGGGCTGAGGTCTGAGGGGCCGAGGGGTGCATGGGGAAGAGCATGAAGATATAAAAAGGTGCTCAGTAAACGTTAGGAATCGAATTTGCCTTGATGCTGCTGCTGCTAATGCTGCTCATGGCGACAACAGTCCTGAGCTCTGCCAGACACAGCGCTGTTTGACATTTGACTTGGCTCAGCCTCTGAAAGCTTCTCTTCAGAGTGAGCTTCGATGGTGGTGAGGAGCCCTCCCTAGTACATGGTCTGTGTGATAGGGGAGCATACAGTTTACATACAGCTTCATAGATGACAAGGAGACTGCGGGATTCCACATCTGACTCCACTGCCACCCAGCTCGTCACTCAGATTCTTTGTGCCTGAGTTTCTTTATCTGTAAAATGGGTGTGATTGCAGTGCCTCCCTTATAGAGTTTTTTGTTTCAAAGACCTTGAGCTAAAACCAGAGAACACCATGGTCTGGTGTTCAAATCTAGACCATGTATAAACAGTGCATCTGAGCTAGAGGCAGAGCTATGGGAGGAACCCAGTCTTGAGTCCTGGGTGCGAATCCTGCCCGGGCTCTTGACTTGCTAGGAGTCCACAGGTAAGTTCTAGCCCGTCTGGGCACCTTAGGGTCCTCATCTGTAAAATAGAGACAGTACCGGTGTTCTCTTCTCTCTGAGCCATGATGAGGGATTAAATAAGACTCTGCGTGACATAAACATAGCTCATGCTGTCTGTGGTCATTAGGTGCCAGCCGCCCAGCAGAACACTTCACATTTGTCTTACTTAAGCCTCCCTGACCCCTTCAGGCAGGTAAGATGTTTTTTTGAATCCACAAAACATGTTCTTATTTTTATTTCATATTTTTATTGTAGTATATTTGATTTACAGTGTGTTTTTTTCTGCTGTACAGCAGAGTGAATCAGTTACACATATACATGTATCCACTCCTTTTTTAGATTCTTTTCCCCTATAGGTCATTACAGAGTATTGAGTAGAATTCCCTGCGCTACACAATAGGTCCTTTTTAGTTATCTATTTTCTACATAGTGGTGTGTGTCAATCCCAGTCTCCCAATTTATCCCCCACCACTCCTGTGGCAGGTGCTATTATTGTTCCTTACTTTATGGATATGGGAGCTCAGGTCCCAAGAGGTAGAGGGGCAGCGTGTTGGGGGAGCAAATTGAAGGCTGCTGGCGCTCCGTGAGGCTCCCAGGGCAGCCTCCACATGCTGCAGCCCCCTCCTCCCTGCTCTCACACATCAGTTGCCGTGGCTCCCCCTCCCCCAGTGGGAAGCCTTTCTATCTCCCTGCCCCCACCCTCCTCGGGGAATATTGCTCTGGGATGAATGGGTCTGGGATTGCAGGCTGTGGCTGGGATAAATGAGCTCATGTGTGTCGTGCCTGTCTCTTGTTGAGTGAGCATCAGCCTAGGAATTCTCGATGAGCTTACCCAACGGACAGCCGTATTGGATCAGCGTTTAAATGGACAGCCTTGTGCTTGCAGAAAATGAACAGTCAATAGAGGCCTGTTGACTGCCGGCTGGCTTGCCCTGCTCGGGCTCAGGCGTGGGGTCTCTGCCAAGACGGGAGAAAGGTGCAGCCCCCAGCTCCTGGGGATCTGGTGGTGCTTATTTTTGCATGGGGAGTGCCAAGGGCTCTGGGAACCTATTTAGCATTCACTTTCACACCCACGTGCTCCAAATCACAGACACTTGCTCTAAATGGGGGCTTGTCATTCTCTAGGCCAGAGGGACATCTTGGGGGCCACAGTCATGCCTGTGTCTTCTCTGGGATGATCCCCGTTCCCTGTCATTTTAGATGCAACTCAGCAGAGTGTACAAAAGTGCCTGGATTCCGAATCTGGTCCACCACCATCCAGCTCTGTGCCTCAGTTCCCCCATCTGTAAAATGGGGGTGGTAACCTGTGCCTCGGTACTTTCCTCATGAGGGCTTGTGAGGATCAGACGAGTTAATATGTGGCACAGTGCCATGCATGTAGTAGGCTCCATAAAAGGGTTCCTAAGATCGTCTCCTATAAATATCGGTTCAAGGTCAGTGTCCACTCTTGTCTCTGAGCTCCACAAGAGCAGGGGGCCTGTCTGTCCTGTTCACTGCTGGGTCCCGAGGACCTAGTGCCGGGTCTGACATGTGGCAGGTTCTCAGAAAGTATCTGCCGAAAGGATGAGTGAGTACGTGTCAATAATACTGCTCCAAATGTGGGTGGAAGAGCAGTCTCTGTGTGCTCCTCAGCTCCTTAGGGGTTCACAGGCCAGGAAGGAAACACTGGGGACCGTATTAATTTCCTATGGCTGCTATAACAAATTACTCCTAATTTAGTGGTTTCAAACAACACAGATATACATCTTACAGTTCAGGAGGTCAGAAGTCTGATGTGGGTCTCACTTGGCTAAAATGAGGGGCTTTTAGTTTGTAAGGGGCCCTGAATTCCTTGGCTTATGGTCCCCTGCCATCTTGAGAGCCAGCAATAGTCTTTCTCATATCGCATAACTCTGATATCGACTCTTAACTCTTCCCCATTTAAAGAACCCTTGTGATTATATTGGGCCGACTTATATAATCCAGGATACTCTCCTTGAAATCAGATGATTAACAACTTGAATTCTATCAGTTACCCTAATTCCTTCCCCCTTTGCCAGGTAACAAAACATATTCACAGGATCCAGGGATTATGGAGTGGACATTTAGGGGACAACTCTTCTACCTACCATAGCAACTTGCACTTATTCAGGAAGATGGGAAAGCTACGGCAGAGACTCTCTAACTTCCCCAAACCATATTTGGAAGATTAAGGTCTTCAATCAGCACCTCTTCTACAGTAGCTCTTCCTGAAATGCTCAACCCCAGCCTGTGCTATGGTGATTCTCTGTAGCTGGTGGCAGGTGCCAGGAAAACCAGCCTTAATAAAGGATAATAGCCTAGAATCACAATCAGGAAATGTTTAGGGAGCCCCTCCCATGTGCCCAGCGTTAGCTGCACTCAGCAGCATTCCTGCTGCTCCAGGTCAGTCTTTTTGAGCACTCACTGTGGGAAGGGCACTCACTGAATTCTCGTGTTGGCCCCTTAAGGTAGGTACGGTTGTCACCCCTCTAGGCAGATGAGGAAACCGTGGCATAGAGAGGTTTAGTGACTTACCCAAGGTCACACAGCCCATCAGTGGCAGAACTAGGATTTGAACCAGGGAGTTGGACTCTAGACCACTACTCGCCCCTGGTTTGCTCTCCTGCTTCTCTGCTGTTCATGCACTTTACCTCATTTCCGGTGCACATCTACCTGTGAGAGTAGCGTTTCTTTTTAATACCCATTGCTCAGATTAGGAAACTGAGGCCAGGAATGTTACCATGGCAAGCCCAGACTTACCTGGCTGCTTAGTGGCCTGCTTAGGCTATTTCTCTGCATCAAACTGCCTCACTATGTGTTACTGGTGAAGAATTAATTTAGAAAAATGAATGTTTTCACAACATACCTGGCCCCCCAGTCCCTTTCAGGAGTGTTGGCTGTTTTCAGTCCCACGCCTCCTCCTTACAGGTTAAGTAATCACTGCTATTTAGAAGGAGAACTGGATGGCATTTTCCCGCCTGCCACCAAGACTCATTTAGGGCCAGCCTGAAGACTGCAAGAGGCAGGCAGGTGTGACGCTTGAAAGAGTATACATGGTTGGTCTCCCAGGATCTCCTTAATGAGAAATTTCAATCTTATGGATGAGAGTGGAGCAGACACGGCCCTCATTACTACCTGTGTCTAAATTAAATAAGACAAGGGAGGCTCTTGAGAAAAAAGGCAGAAGTTACTACAAGCTGAAAGGACAAGGTGCAGGAGAAGTGCTCCTGTCAGCAAAGGTTCTCTGACTTTCTGGGGTGTATGGAACCCCAACATATTTCTCCTTTGGCGCATCAACAGCCACTGAAGTTGAGGGTATAGAACAGACACAGCTATGATTCTGTCCTCCTCCTCTACTGTCCTCTGGCTCAGCCAGGCCTGGGCTGCAGGCCTGGCCCCAGGACTCTTGACCTGACTGCCATGGTTTCAGAATGGGGGGGACCCCAGTGCCAAAATACCTCCCTGATGCCCTGTCTTCTAGATGACAGCCCCAGATGGCCCTCCAGATGACAGCCTGAGATACAAAGTGGTCCAGTGTGTTTGTTCTAGGAGTCACCATGCCTGCTTCGATTTTACTCATTCATCCAATCCACTGTCCCCTTGCCATTCATTCATTCTCTTTCTATCTCTCTGTCTCTCTCTCACACACACAGACACAGACAGACACAGACACACACAGACACACAGACACACACACACACACAGACACACACACACACACACACACACACACAGACACACACACACACACACACACACACACACAGCTAGCTGCGGTCCAGCAGGAATATAGGCTTCCTGCCATTAACTGGAAGCTCCTGACTGCAGACACAGCATAACAGTCTATTCATAGTCCTTTTTAATTCCAAGAAATGCTGCTGTAGCTAATACCTACTTCAGGGCAAATGACTGGTTGGCGTATCAGCACTTTTCAAGTTATAAGCACCCCCTTTTAGCTGGGACTCCTCGTTTCTTTTAAGTGTTCTTCAGAATGAAGCATTACTGAGTGGCCAGCAGGCCTTGGGAGGTGGTACAGAAGATGAGCTGCCCAGAGAAGTGGCCCACGATGCTCAGGGAGGTGGGTGACCAAGTGACCCATGGGTTCCACTCCCTTCAGAAGTTGCAGGAACCACGGGGCCCAAGCCACTTCCTACACGGCAATCCTGGTCACAGCTTTCTTTGCCAGGCACCCATTTCTGGAGGAAAAGTACAAATACTTTAGAAATTGATCCCTGCCCCATAGCCTCTCAAAAGTAGTCCCTCTCTCCAGACCTTCTCTGCCTTCCAGGCTCTTCCACACTTTGGGGTCTGAAGCTGTTGTGGTTTTTTTGTATAAACATGTTGCTTTTTGTAAATTGAGTGAGTGGACTTTTCCGTTAACCTGGGCTGGAGGCATCCAGGGCCCCAGGAAACATGCTTCCCCCTGAAACATACCTCCAGAGCAGGCAGATGGCGCCCAGAATATCATACCCATTCTCATTTCTTGAGGACCTACTGTGTGCCAAGCATTTTACCCATACAATCTGTTTCTCTCCTACGTGACGGATAACCTGACTCTCCTTTTCATGGCCAAGAAAGATGAAACCAAGGAAGAGGCGATAAACTCATTCACAGGTTCAGGATCGTGAGAGGCAGGGCCAGGACTGATGATGTCAGAGTAGGGCAAGCACGTGACCTGAGTTTCTGAGGACTTGGGCACTCATCACTGCCCTGTTTTTGAGATGTTTGTCTTCGGTTCTGTGCCCATCGCCCCTTGAGGGCTGTGACTCAGCCTACCCATCCAGACTCTGGTCCTCTTGCCAGACATGCCTGCCATTTATGTCCCCCCATTCAGCAAGATGCGGGTACCCTGGGACTGAGCTGCAGCCACTGTAACCCCATTAGCTGGGTGAGTCTGCCCTTGGTCTCCCCAGGACCCATTTCCTCTGAAGATGAATTGTTGCAGCTCCTAATTTTGAACAGTAAGAAACACCGAGGTCAGTGCCAAGACTGAACAAAGCCAACAGATTCTTGGCCTTTGAGGGAGGAGAACACTGCGAGCTCTCCTTCGCCTTCGTTTTGATTTGCTATTCAATTAAGAAATAAAAAACATTGGAGAGGATCAGTGAGTAGAAATCTAATTGGAAAAAAAACAGAACCAGTTCACACAAACAGGAAGTGTAGTGTGCTGTGAGCTGGTCGGGTGCTGCTTCGTGGCTTTTTAAAACGGCAGTACATGTTCTAGACCCCAGTGTGCATCTCCTCTTGCCTCCGTTCTTCAGCCTGGGTTCTTAGGCTTAGCTTCCCAGGGGTCAGAAGAACAGGGCTGAGCACAAAGGATGCGGGGATAACATCTGCATTCTTTGCTTTTATGACCTCTTTCATATCATGTCTTCCTTGGGAAACGTTTGCTTGCAAAGGATAAAAATCCACCCGGAGGTGCTAAAACAAAAGGGAAATTTATTACAGCAGCAAATTCTGGGGCAGGAAGGGCATTTAGGTTTGTGCCTGGCCCCCACCCCATCAGCATCACGGGATCAAGGATTCAGTTGTGACTCTCCAGCACTCTCTCTGGCCCTTGAGTCTCTGCCACTTATGATTTCTTCTGGTCTCTCTCCACTACCTCCCTCTCTCCTTCTGTGTCTCACATACAGAACGCATAGCCACCTTGAAACAGTACCTTCAGCCTAGAGCCTTTATTTCCATATGGTCTACTGCCCACCACCAGCTCATCCTGCCTCTCAGATCTTCAGTGCCATATTCGTGGGAACGAGCAGAGGATTGGTCTAGTCTCTCCCTCCATTTCTGTAAAGATAGTGACACTAATAGTACCCTTGTCTAGAATTTCTGTGAAGACTGAAATCAGTTAGTGTTGCTTAACTCAAACAACTAATTACATAATTAGTACATAATTAGTGCTCAAAACTTGTGGTTATCACCACTGTCCTTTTTATTATTCACTGGTCCTTGTGCAAAGAGTAGTGTGATCAGATGTTTTCCAGACTACCTCAAAGTGAAAGCAACAGGCATAGAAAAAACTGTTTTTTTTCCTTCTCTTGAAGAACTAATATGAGTACTTGATAAGTAAGATCTTTGTAAGATATTTTGTAATGTTCAAAGTGTTGCCACACACACATTTCATTTGATTCCCCTAATATCCTGCGGTATTGTTAAGACTGTTTAATAAGGGTTCAAAACTGAGGTATTGAGAGGTTAAATATTGCCTGTGGGTACATGGTCTGCGAGTGATGGAGCCTAAATTCACATCTGGTCTCAAGCCTAATTCCAGTGTGTTTTCAACTTCATCAGAGGTGGAAGGTTTCATAATTTATTATGTTTCCCTTTATACCTTGGCTGCTAGGAAGCTCAAGCTAAGTATGATGCCCACATTCAGCACTCTCCTAACCATGGTTATTAGTATGTTTCTTATATCCCATGGATGGAGGAGCCTGGTAGGCTACAGTCCATAGGGTCGCAAAGAGTCAGACACGACTGAGCGACTTCACTTCACTTATATCATCATTAAATGAAGTTCTTAGATATGGTAGATTTACTTTTGCATACATGCCTCTATTCCAGGTAGGTGAATCATGCCCTCCCAATGTAGAAGTGATGAGGATGAGTTTGGCTTGTAGAGTATAGTGGTTTCTGTTCGTAGGAGACGGCAGGCTCTGGTGGATGCAACCTGGACTGTCTGCCTTTCTGAAATCTGGGTCTCCTTTCCAGATTCCATGTCAGGGGTCTCTGCCCATCTCTTTCCAAAGAGAAGAGGTTCCCCTCTTCCTCCCTAGGCTCTCTCTGCTTCCGTCTGATAGCCTGTGGTGAGGGGGGAGGCTTTTCTCAAAGACCCTGGCAGTGACACATGATCAAAGAAAAGTTAGTTGAGACCTTTCTGAGGCTGAGATGGGGGGATGGCGTCTTTCCAGAACTCTTATTCAGGCTCAACCCTTTGAGGGTTTTAAACTTGCCACCAACAAACCGAAGCATATTACGGGAAGGGCTGATATGTGTCTGGGTGGAGTCTGATGATTTTCTTGGTTTTTGTCTCCCAGTTCTCAGCAGGGGTGTTGCTCAGGGTACCCAGTCAAACATCTCACATAAGATTCTAGATTCTTCCAGAGTTCCCCTTTCCATACACAAGAGGCAGACTTACCTGGCCTGAGTCCTGACTCCAGCCCTCTGCATGGCGCCCCCTCCGAGCCTCTGTTTGCTGATCTGTGACCTAAGGGTAGTGTCACCTCCCACAAGAACTGTGATTAACAGTTGGCAGTACTAATAATACTGATAACAAGGGCAGTGACACTTGGAGAAGACTCTTCTTGGGGTGTGAGAATACAAGCTAATGCTTCTTGACTGCTCGCCATATCTCAGATGCAGTGGTTAGCACTTGGTGTGTTTTATTTAACTCACAAATGTCTCACAACAGCAGATTGAGAAAACAGAGAGGTTAACAACTTGCCCAGAGTCACATTGCAAGTACGTGGCAGAGGCAGGACCCAAAGATGAGTGGAAGGCACTAGCTCAGACCATGGCGTGCGGTGGGTCTCTCTGCCCTTCCCCAGGGACCTTGCAGCCAGCAGCCTGTCTTCTTTGTGGGCTAACGCTTGTCAGCAGGGCGGCCAGTGCCTCCCCTTGTTCCTCTTTCTCTGACCCTCTTCCACTCATTGCTCTTTTTTTTTCCTTCAGTAAAAACCCAGCCTTGACCTTCACAGGCTGCGTGAGGGGCTGGTTTTCCATTAGAGGTGAGCTGGTGATCACTTCCCCTCCCTCCAGACCAGACCAGGGGGCTGAGGGAGCCAGTTTACAGTTGGTTGAGACATAAACGGTCTGTTTACAAAACCCAAAGTTGTTAGCAGATGAAATGTTCACCGCCACCCCTCCTCCAGACAAGGTGGCGTTCAGACCCTTTGAGCCTGGGGGCAGTTTCCGCCTTAGAGCACCTGCTCTGGCCCCAGTCCCCCTCCCCCCAGGGACGGGGACACCCCACTGGTTCAGCAGGTGGCCTGAGGGCATCTGACCAGAGAAAGCAAAGGCGCTAGTCTGGCTCTCGATTTCCATCTCCTTTGGTTTTGCCAGATCAGTCCTGTTTGTAATCTAGATGAATCCTATCCCCCACGCCCCACTGACAGACTTCCAACACACCCATCCAGCGGGGCTGTCTCCTGAGCGCTGCCTATGGAAAGCAACTGCCCCTCCTGAGTGCCGGCCTATACCAGGCCCTGCAGCACGGTTGACCGAGCCTCACCCCCAACCCGGGGAACCACCCCGTCAGCCCCATTACGGACAGTGCGGCCTGTGACCTCTGCCAAGGGGCCTGTGGGTCCCCTCTGGGATTCTGTCTGTGAGCCCCACTGATGCCAAGAGGCTCGCTCAGCCCGTGGCCTGCAGCCAAATGGGAATTGACTCTTCTCCCTCCCCTGATCCTCACCCTTGATAAATCACTCCCTGTTTTAGTGGTATTGTTAGAGCCAAAATAAAGCCTCCTTGGAGGGCTCCATATATCTGCCTTTGGCTTCTTGCTGGGACCTCTGGTATGGAGAGAAGTGCCCCCAGGAGGTGATGAATCCTATAAAATCGTCAGGGGTCCAAATTGGGCTCTGGGGAGAGGGTTGTCTCAGCTTCTCTGCCCCCCGACCAGTGTCCCCAGCTGCAGTGACTTCAGCCAGCCCTCCTTGGACAGGGGCTCCCTCCTGTCCCATTAGAGCCCAGAATACTGAGTGAGTGTATCTGGGTGGTTTTCTGCATCTCTTTCTAGAGAGAAAATGTTATATGAAGTGAACTCTGTTCAGCCTTAGAAAGAAAGGAAGTTCTACATGCTCCATGCTACGACGTGGATGAACCTCAGTGTGCTACATGCAATAAGTAGATGCAAATATTGCATGATTCCACCATATGCTGGACCTGGAGGGGTCAGATTCATAGAGACAGATGGCAATGTGGTGGCTGCCAAGGGCTGGAGGAGGGGATGAGGAGTTAGTGTTTAATGGGGACCGAGTGTCAGTTCGAGATGATGAAAAAATGTCTGGAAATGGGTGGTGGGGATATGACTATCCCTAATGCCACTGACCTGTACACTTAAAAGTGGTTAAAATGGTCAATTTTGTGTATATTGCACCACAGTTTAAAAAAAAAAAACCCAGGTGGTTTTCCACCTATGTCACTTCCCAGGGAACTTGTGCCACGTGGAGACATTTGTTTTGCAGAGTGAGGGGTTTAGGAGCCGTCAAGGGACCTCCTCGGGCCTCCTTCCTGCACCTTCAAGGCCTTGTGTCAATCTCCCAGGCTGGTCTTTGCTCAGAACCATTGCTGGAGAGCTCGCCCGGTCGTTCTCTCCTCCAGTGGAGCTGAGGTACAGAGCCTTAGAGTGAGCAGCTGTGCTCAGTCTTGTCATTTTCACAGATTTCTGGAGACCCAGAGAAGCTTGCCTGGATCAACCAGCACGTTAGGGAGGAGCTGACAATGAAATCCAGAATGCCCAGTTAGCGTTGAATTTCATAAACAATGAATTATGTCTTAGTATAAGTATGTGTCCCATGCAGTATTGAGGACACGCACTAATTATCTGAAATTCCAGCTTCACCAACTCTATGAATTTTCTTTGCTAAATCTGGCAAACTGACCTGAGAGGCAACCCAGATCTCATTCTCCCCAAGTCAGAGCTTCATAGCTGGCAGCTGGGGCTCGCAGAGGGGGAGGGCATGGGGAACACAGGCTTGTGTCAGACTCCCCCGATAACCTGTGTGACCTTGGGCAAGATACTCGGCTCCTGAGCCTCAGTTCCATGTCTTAAAACGTGGATAATAACAGCAGCCTCCTTATGAAGCGGTAAAGGATTAAATGATCATACCTATGAAGCCCTTAGCACAGTCAGCATTCAATTAGTGGTAATGCTTCAGTTATTCTTGATATTTTCCTTCCTTCGTGAATGAAAGGTAACCATTTACTCGATGAGCGTTCGTCTGTGGAGCCGAAACTGGAAAACACTGGTGTGAAGATCCGGCTCCTGTCCCAGCCTTGCTGTCATATGCTGTGTGACCTTGGGGAAATCAGGGAACCTCTCTGGGTCTCAGTTTCCTCAGCTCTAGATTGGATTAGATCGTTCTAAGGTGCCTTTCAAATTTAGAAGTGTAAATTCTACCTCAGCAAAGCTGTTAATCTTCTAAAATTCCTAAGTGGTCCTCCTTGTGTCTGCACAAGGCACACATCGGGTTTTCTCACATAATGCTTGAAACCAGGTGCAATGGGCGGGCAGTGGGGTGGGGGGGTCTTTTCCCTACATAGCTAATGAGTCTCAGGACTCAGAAAAGCTAAGTAACTTGCTCAGGGTCACACAGCTATTATGTGACAGAGCCTGGCTTCCAACCCTGGCCTCCTCGTCCTCCCATTCTTACCATCCTGATCCCTTACCCTCAGGGATCAACTTCTTTGGAGGTGGTGGAGAGCAGGCAGGGCCCCAGAGCTGCAGTTTCGGGTCATGTCTCCCTGGATGGATTATTCTTGGGCAGGTTCACCACTCACCAGACTGCAGCAGATTTGGTTGGGTAAGTCTGTATGGTGCCCATGGGACCATAGAAGTGGTGTATGGATTATCTTCCCTATTGTTTTGCTGCTGCCATCTTGAATAATTAGAATGGAACTGGAAAACAGAGATCTCTTAGCCTTTAAGTCACAGATGCCTTTTTTGCTGCTGCTGCTGCTTCTGCTAAGTCGCTTCAGTCGTGTCCGACTCTGTGCAACCCCATAGACGGCAGCCCACCAGGCTCCCCTGTCCCTGGGATTCTCCAGGCAAGAACACTGGAGTGGGTTGCCATGTCCTTCTCCAATGCCTGAAAGTGAAAAGTGGAAGTGAAGTCGCTCAGTCGTGTCCGACCCTCAGCGACCCCATGGACTGCAGCCTTCCAGGCTCCTCCATCCATGGGATTTTCCAGGCAAGAGTACTGGAGTGGGGTGCCATTACCTTCTCTGGATGCCTTTTTTATCTATCCCTTAAGCCAGTGAAGTAGGATTGGCAGAAACAGTGCCTACAATAAAGGCATTGCTCACGAGGCCTCTGTCAACCAGAGGACAGGACAGAAAACAAATATGCCCCTTTCCCGCATGGCATTGCAAGTAATTGCATACTTCATAAGGGGTTCTTAGTGTCTCATCTAGAATCCTTAGCAAAATATGTAACCAGACACTGTTTAATCCTTTGCTTTAGGTCCAGCTGCAAAGTTCAAAGGAGTTTTTGTCCTTTTCATTATCTAGACAGACCATTCAGAAGTTGGGTTTTGGGTGGTCTCTGCTGACCCACAAAGACCATACAGTACATCCCTTTGGGTGCAGAGTCCAAGGTTAAAGTAGACGCGGGACCTGCCCCTCTGAGTGTTCTAAGAGAAAACCAGGGCAGCTGGATTAAAATGGAAACCTAAGGGGTTTTTAATTAAAAGTCTGTGGTACAGACCAGAGGCCAGGGAGGTACCTGCTATGAAACTAAAAATGGACCCCTTTCCACAAAGCAAAAGGGAGAATCCCAGAGATGATGGGCCACTGGGGGCTGGAAAACAAGAGAGACCACACTAGTCTGCCTTCCATCTCCACATGCCACACCCGGCCCTCCAAACAAAGGAGTTCAGCAGCCCTGCTCCAGAAGGGGTTTTTCTGGAAAGAGCAGTCCAGGTGTACTGGTGCCATAGGCTAGGATGGGTGGGGTGTGCTAGGGTTTGAGAGGCCTCAAAGTTTACTTGTAAACCTGCCGTAGGGCTGAGACATTAGAGTGTAATTTCTCAAGATGTTTCCAGATACATGTGTTTTAACTGGATTTAGATACGCATGATCTGAATCCACTGCCTAATGAACCCCTGAGCCAGGTTTAAGATTACTGAATCTGAGCCTTGATGTAAGCCGCTGCTGGCAGTCCTGTCATTTTTCACAGGAGATTTCTGGAGACCCACAGACGAACCGGGTCTAGCAGAACGGAGGGCCCTGAAAGACTAGGATGTAGGGACAGATAAATTTGGATAATGGATTAAGGAAGATACTAGGGACAAGTCTAGAACATGTCAAATAGTGTAATTCGGAAGGATGGTTTTGTCCACTTGGCAGTTTTGTCTGGTTCACCAAGCTGCCTTAGGTCACCAGTGTTATTTTGAACTGGTAGGTCTCTAGGGATCTAGAAGGAAACAGGTATGTATTTTGCCTCCCCCAAGGGATGATGTAGTCATGGAAATAAATTACATTATTAGTACCTTCTAGAAGGGGTGGTACCTACTCCCTATCACTGGGGGTTCCTAAGATCTTGATGGATGAAATTTTGTATTATAGTCCTCAGGATCTGACATTCCAGACCCTTTAAGGTCAATCTTGTTCCTGGCTCATCCCATTCAACCTTTTGAGGAGCAATAGATGGGTTAATCTAACTGGGAGCTGACATCAAGGCTGGGGAAGTGGTCTTTCTGCCCAGGTGACTGAAACTTGTTCCTCCAAGCCCAACAAAGCAGGGCTGTGGAGCCCACAAGAGGGTCAATGGGAGTGTGTGGGGCTCAGAACCTCAGAGTTCTCAGGAAGCCAGTTGCCCACTCCTTGGCGTGGTGTCTTGGATGGTGGTGGAGAGGAGGTGATGAGACTGGACCAGTCAGCCCACGTCTCAACATGCTGCCGATGTTCCTCGATGCTCGTTTTTCTTTTTTTCAAATTTTTATTTATTTATTTTTGGCGGTGCTGGGTCTTTGTTGCTGCACGGACTCTTCTCTAGTTGCAGAGAGGGGGGCTACTCTCCAGTTGCAGCGTATGGGCTTCTCATCGTGTGGCTTCTCTTGTAGAGCATGGGCTCTAGGGTGCTCAGGCTTCAGTAGTTGTAGTGAGTGGCTGCAGTTCCCAGGCTCTAGAGCACAGGCTTCGTAGCTGTGGCACATGGGTCTAGTTGCTCCTCGGCATGTGGACCAGGGATCAAATCTGTGTCTTCTGCATCAGCAGGCGGATTCTTTACCACTGAGCCACCAGGAAAACCCCTCAGTGCTTGTTGAATGAATGAAGAAGTCAATGTGCTTTCATAATCATGTTTAGACAGAAATCTACACTCAGGACCCAAGGAGGAAATCTTTTGTCCTCCAGTCTTCTTCTTTCAGTCTCATTCAGTAGGCATTTATTGAGCATCTGTTACGTGCCAGGCAGGGTTATAGATATAGCAGTGAACACGCAAACAAGCTCTTGGACCGCACAGAGCTTGTGGAGGACGAGCAGATGGCCACAGGATCATGAGAAGTGCTGGGATGGAGGAGGAGCACAGGGGGCCCTAACCTGCTCAGGAAAGCTGTCCCAGGAAGCAACATCTTAGCCTCTGCCTGACAGGTGAGTTAGGGGTGGGCAGGCAAAGAGGGGAGGGAGGAGTAGATCCAGGCAGAAAGCCAAGCCGTCTGGCAGGTGTTGGGGGAAAATCTAGTATTAAAGGAGCTGATGGCCTGTAGACATAGCATGATTTTAGAAAACCATGACAACAACAATAATGGCTGCAGTTTCTCACTGCTCTCTGTCAAGAGCATCTCCACCACCCTTTCACGGGCTGTGGGTTTAATTAGTAGGGTGTTTCCTTTAGAAACAGAGATTGTCATCAGTCACTGTTCTGAAGGAGGTCTTTGCAGGAACTCATTTGCAAGTCTCTTCAGACTTGGCCTTAAAACTTCCCCAGAGCTGTGAGGACGTGTCTGTCAAAGCCCCGAGGAACTGTGCTGGATTTCAGACTGAACGATAAGAGGAAGTCAGATGTGCCTGCAGTCAGCAGACACGCCAGCTCATAGCACTTCTCAGTCTGTGTTCAGAATCTGAAATAATCAAACGGTCTTCAACTCCAAACTCCTTAAAAAAAAAAAAAAGCAAAGAAAAGGAAGAGTCCTGAGGTTAGTTTGCATCAGTTCTGAGTTTGTTGTCTTTTAAAAGCAAGGAATTGGAGTAAGAATCTCAGATACAAGCTACCCATCCCTCTGAGGTTAGCGTGATTTCAGCGTCCCTGGACTTGTGTCTTAAAACTGGTGTCCTTCATAGTCCTTCTAACGCATAGTCCTTCTGCGTTTTGCGGTGTCCCTGTGCAAAGTGCTAGCTACAGTGTGCTATTTTCGCCCTGGTTCAATTCAACATTGGTGGTGGTGATTTAGTCACTTAAGTGCTGTCTGACTCTTTGAGACCCCATGAACTATAGCTCGTCAGGCTCTTCTGTCCGTGGGATTTTTCAGGAGAAATACTGGTTTGGGTTACCATTTCCTTCTCCAAGGAATCTTTCCAAGCCAGGGATTCCAAGCCTGGATCTTCTGCTTGGCAGGCAGATTCTTTACCACTGAGCCACTCTCAGCTCTACATTAGAGACCCCTGAAGTCCTGTCCCCATTGACTTGAACATCCAGAGGTCCCATCCCTGCCCAGGAAAGCTTGCTCCCCTCTCTCTCCTGGGGAGGGGGCGATCACTCTTACACTTGCTGGAGGGGATGAGGAAGAGGATGAAGGGACGATGGCCATTGAGGAAGGCAGTGGACAGAAAAGGACAAGGTAGACAGCCAGCATCTTTCTCCCTCCTCAAGGTCCAGTTAAAGCAACACTGTCCTTGCTTTTGGGTAACTGTTGGAAGAGACAATGTGGCTTAAAAAACAGTGGAATCACAATTAAAACATAAGAATAAAGCTGGAAAAATACACCAAATGTGAATAATACACCAAAACATGAATAATTATCATCTCTGGTAAATGGAAGTTTGGGGGATTTTTGTTTTTCTCTTATTGTTGACCTCTAATTCTTTTAGTTTTTAGGATTGTTTTAAATATTATAGCAGGAAATAAAAAAAGACTAAAACAGAGTCATAGAGGCCGGGATAAGGTGGCAGAGGCACCAGACACATGGCTGGTCTAAACTTTCCTTCTTTTCAACTTGCTGTCACCTTGAGTAACGACTCTTTGAGCTTCAGCTTTCTCTTCTGTGCAGTCATGCTTGTGACTTCTGTCTGGACCATCGTATCAGTTGTGATGCTCAAGGGTTAGTAGGGGGACCTGGTAAATTATGAGAAAGTGTATATATGAAAAGATCATTTTGATCCAGTAATAGGTACTGTTTCTTCAGTGATTTCCTAGAATCATTTGTTAAGAATGCAGCTTCCTGGGCACAGAGTGGATCTCCGGCACAGATTGAATCTCTGGGAGAATGACCCTGGCATGTGCATTTTTAACAATCACGTACATGCCCCCTTTGCCTGCCCTGTGGATTCTTGTGTTCATTAAAGTTTTAGATTTTAAGGAATTCTGGCCTTTTAAAGAAAACAGCGTCATAGCAGGAACATGAGACATGGAGATTCAAAACCATACGGTCTGCACGATAACACGTGCATTTGTTTGTCCAGAGGATGCTCATAAAACTGGGGAAGGGAAATCTACAAAGAGTAGATCGGATGTAGAAGGACTGAGAAGACAGGAGCTGTGGGGCATCTGGCCGGGGGGTTCCTGGGGGAAGCAGAGGCCCAGAGGTGGGGGATGTCCTCCCCTCTCCTGGCCTTCCTCTCTGGCTCTGTGTGTCAGGCTGCTGGGGTGAATTTTCACTCTCTGGTGCCTGATTTCCACCTCCCCCATGGCTGGGTGCTCTAGGTAGCACTAGGCTGGCAGTACAAAGTGGCACCTGGGTCCCTAACCTGCTGGGCTGGCTGTTGTCAGGTGACAGCAGAGCCACTCTAGAAACAAAGGCAATGCCACGGCCTGCCTTGAGGGCCTTGGACGCACTGGTCTGCTCCCAGTAGACTCTGAAAGCTCCTCTGCTTCCCCACTTTCTTCACTCATTTGAGGCAGCACGGCACCATGGGCAGCGCACTCAGGAGCCACCTGCCTGGGTTGGGGTCCTGTCTCTGCTACTCGCTTACTCATTTTGTGACCTGAGACCAGCTCCTTAACCTCTCTGTCCATGTGGCCTCTTGTCACAGAGGGTTGTCATGAGGATTTTCACTGAGATAACCTCACAGAAGCCTTGTCACAGGGCTTGGCACATAGGGAGGGCTCCAGGACTGTTGTTGTTTAGTCGCTCAGTCGTGTCCAACTCTTTGCGACCCCATGGACTGCAGCATGCCCGGCTTCACTGTCTTTCACTGTCTCCCAGAGTTTGCTCAAACTCATGTCTGTTGAGTTGGTGCCATCCAACTGTTTCATCCTATTAGCTGCTGATAACAGTTATCAGCTGTTCGTCCAATAACCATTTATGGAATAGCTACCACACTAGGTATGGCTGCTGCTGCTGCTGCTAAATCACTTTAGTCGTGTCCGACTCTGTGCAACCCCATAGACGGCAGCCCATAAGGCTCCCCCGTCCCTGAGATTCTCCAGGCAAGAACACTGGAGTGGGTTGCCATTTCCTTCTCCAGTGCATGAAAGTGAGAAGTGAAAGTGAAGTCACTCAGTCATGTCTAACTCTTAGCAACCCCATGGACCGCAGCCTACCAGGCTCCTCCGTCCATGGGGTTTTCTAGGCAAGAGTACTGGAGTGGTGTGCCATTGCCTTCTCCGTCACTAGGTATGGAGGAGGGGCTAGAAGCATGACATGATTGAGCACATACACACACTAGAAGCATGAGGAGCTCGTGGTCTGGGGCCTGAACAGGTGTGAGACAACTTCCTGTGACATGGTGTGATGTAGTGTCAGGACACAGGTAGCACAAAGCGTGGAGCAGCTGCCTCATCAATTGGTCCAGAGGAGGAGACCCTTGGGTTGGGCCTTGAAACAGGTCAGGGCAGAATGGTGTGTGTTGAAGGGGGCATGTATCCCAAGCAGAGGGAAGAGCTGTGAAAAACCCACCTTGGGTGTGACATCCTCACTTGTTGTCTGCTCTGCTTGCAAAGAAATGGGATAGGAGGGCCTCTTTTGGGGGGGGAGGCTGCACTGGATTTTAGTTGCAGCATGCAGGATCTTTGTTGCATTGTGCAGATCTGTTGTGACACACAGGTTCCAGAGTGTGAGGGCTCAGTAGTTGGGGCACTTGGGCTTAGTTGCTCCAAAGCATGTGGGATCTTAGTGCCCTGATCAGGGATCGAACCAGCGTCCCCTGCATAGCAAAGTGAATTCTCAACTGCTGGACACCAGGGAAGTCCCAGGACAGGAGAGCCTCTTGATCGCTTGTTTTCTGTCTCACTGGAGGCCACCAGTTGAATCCAAGGCCACCTTGGATCAGACAGAGGGTGCAACAGTTCCCTGGAAAGACTCTCCTGGCTCCAGGGTTACAGCTTCCATCAGAGGCCCAGCCTGCAGGCACCCTGTCCCAGGTGTGGGATGGTCAGCCTTGCAGAAGCACCTTGGCAGCCCCAATGTCAGTGCTGGTGCAGGGTTGAGCATCTTCTCTCTGACCCACAGCAGCTGTTCAGCATCCTTCTGTGTATGGCCCTCTGCTCTCCGTTTACAAGCTGTCTTCCTGGGGCCAGTCTTTGCTGCCTCTCCCTCCAACCCCTTCATTGCTGTTCGTACTGTGACTCTGACTGTCTCCTCTAGCATTCCAAGCCAAAGAGCACAAACTAACCAGAACCTTCTTTGGAGGGTTGGTTTGCTGCTTGCATGGGCTTTGGAGAAGTGGAGGGTGGACATACCTATCACTCAGACTCGGCCGACCTTGGCCTTAAAGACAAGTACAGCCCAAACAGTTACTCCCCACTGCCAGCAAACCAAACAGGAAGTCCAATCTATAAGCAAACCAAAGCCAAAAGGAGTGTGCCAAAGAGATTTCATTATTTTCTCAGGGTGTGTGGGCCAGTGGTGCTCTTTTACACTTCGACTTTAGAGGGGGAGCCCTGCTTGGGTTGGAAGTGTTGAAAAGACAGACCTTAAAGAGAGGCTTTTCCAAGTTTTGTTTGGGGGGAATGCGGAGAAGGGAGGAATCTGGTACCTCCTGTCCAGTACATGGGGGTTCAAATTATCACTCAGAAGGCCCATTTTATTATAGAAGAGTGAGCAAGCTGGTATGAACCCCTGCACCCCCTCCCTGCCAGCCCCGAGACTTGGGCCAGAACTGGACTCTCTCAGTGTTCTTTGTCTGTCAATCAGAGATGAGCTTACCCTCCTCTCAGGGTTGAAGAAGGGACAGAGGAAATACACCAGGTTTCTAGCCCTAAGAAAAGGTTCCCAAACATTGATTCACTCCCTACCTTTCCCCACGGTGATGTCTGCGCCCAGTAATGATTCCAGAATGTGGTTTTAAATGAAACAGTGGCTTTCCCCCATGAGTGTTCATTCACCAAATAGTTTAGAGTGAAGCCTGCCCATGGAGGGTTCTGTTGGGGAGACGGCTGTGGAGCCTGCCCCCGGGGTCTGGCAGCCAGGCCATGACTCCAGCCTTTGCTGGACTGTTTGGTGATGGCAGATCTGTCCCCATTTGACTCTGGCCTAGGGCAGGAGAGAATAGAGCCAGCTCCCCAGCTCTGCTCCTTTCCTCCAAGGAGATAATGGAACCGCTGGTGGCCAGAAGTTCTGTTCTGATGGCACCTCCTGTATCGGGTCAGGGAGTGTTGGGTCATGTCCATGCTATGTAAGGCCTCCCGGGGTCAGTGACTTCCTGGCACGATCCAGGCTGTGCTCATAACATGCTCTGTATTGGCCCACATGCTGGAAGCCAGCAGGGCTTTTCCTGCACACTTGCAAACCGTGGAAAGATGATCCTTAAAGACCTTCCACCCTTGGACTGGGTCCTAGCAGGAGATCTAGACTACAGCATGCTTTCACAGCTGTTTTAACCCCAGGGGCATCTGTATGTGGCCTGATAACCAAATCACTGGACTTTTGCTTACTTTTTCATCTTTCTCATTTGAAATCAACCTTCTTCCCCTCATCTCTTTTCCCTTCTCCAAATCCACCCTCCAAGGGGTCAGGGATGGGAGAGATACCAGGATGGGGGCTGGGCAAGAATATCTGTCACCCGCGTTACCAGATAATAAAACACCTCTTGCTGTTTCACCGGCTGAAATCACCTGGTTCCACTGCCCCTCAAGTCAAAGCGTTGGGATCAATCCTGACCCCTTCGTTATCAGTGTTGCGGCGTCCCTGGGGCATTTGCTGAATCCGGGCAGTTGACGTCATCTATCAATAAATACCCTCTGTCTCTAGCGTCTCTTTGGCTTCCTCCATCCCCACTTGCTACTCACTTACAAGACCAGATGGCAAAACAAATGGTGATTTATTTTGCAGGGACATGAAGAATTGGAAGCTGATTTTCTTTCTAGAATTAAGTATTTGTTAAGCATTTTTAAAGCCCTTATTTCCAGACACATTAGAAAAGGTATTAGCCCTGTACTCTGAACTTGACATGTACCATCTTGTTTAATCCTCTCTGTGTACTCTTGTGTGGCAGATGTTACCAGCCCCATGAGAGGTGGGGAAACTGAGGAGGCCCAGACTGGGATTTCCCCCACCCCCTGCCAACCCGCCCCTCGACTCTAAAGTGTGTGCCCCTTCCACAATGCTGTGCTGACCTCAGGCTCTTTAACTAGGTGATGTAGGTGAGAAGTATCTTGCACATAAGTATAGAGGGCACAAGGCCAGACTTTGATTTTTGCTTGATGTAAGCTGTCCAGATCACACAGGGAAACAATCTCCAAATTGATTCAAGATTGCCGAGTGGAACAGAAGAAAGAGAAAAAGGGGGATGTCCATAAGGCCTCTGTGGGAGGGAGTAACACGGACTGTGGATGTCAAGAAACGGCCCTGCCTGCTGTGGGGGCACCTTCAAATTCAAAAGGTGCCCCTCCTGCACCCCGAGCCTGGGTCACGTGGCAGTAACAGCAGCTAATGCTTTAGCACATGCTGGGCTTCAGGCATCCTTCTGAGTGCTTTACCTATTCTGTGAGGTTGGTTCAATCGACTGCTATTCCCACATAACAGATGAGGAAATTAGGCTGAGAGAGGTAAAGTAACTTGCCCACAGTCACACAGCTAGCCAAGTGACAAAGTTGTGACTCAAACCCTGAGAGATTGGCTCTTATCTCCACTGGCTCTGAGAGGAGGAACTCTGCATTTGAGACTTGAAGTTAGGAAAGGTGGGCTTGGTGGTGGAATGGGGACAGGATTTCTTTGAAAAGCCAGCTGGAGGTGATCTGAGCTGGAGATGCTGCGATGTCTGCTCTCCAGGGCCACCCCTAGTGAGGTGAAGGCCTCGGTAAGTGTTCGTGGGGCTGCCCGGGATGCAGGCTCAGGCCCATCCCCACCTCTCCAGCTGTTTCTGCAGCCCTGGCTGGGCCCAGCTCCTCCAAAAAACGCAGCAGGGCTTCCAGGGCACGCACCAGCAGCTCGCAAGACAAAGGGAGTGGAGGGCTGGGAGGGCCTGATTGCACAGTGGCACCTGACTAGTGCTGCTGCCAGGAGGAGCCTAGGGCATGCTTGTTCAGACCCAGCTTGGAGAGGGACCAATGACTTCACACCTGTTTATAGAAGTGGACCTGCCTTTTCTGTTATTTTTATTAACTTTTTTAGTTTCAAAGCAGTTGGAAATACTTAACCGCTGGAGGAAAACCCAATCTCCCAAACTAGAACCAGGTCAGCTCATCTCAGGATCTGGTGTCGGGTCCGCTCTGCCCAGGAGACAGGTCCCTCCTGAGGAGCCAGTAATTCCAGGCCCTATGTAGGTAGGGAATGGATGGTGTCCATTTACCTCTCAAACCCAGGCCCATTTTACAGAAATGGAAACTAGGCTGGGCTGTGGGCAGTGGATGTCCTGGAGTCTGGCAGACCCTGGGCACACCACAGTGCTGTTCCCAGAGGCGAAGACATGGAAGAGGCGGGTGACAACTCACCTTCAGATATTTGGAGGTGGAGGTTCCTGCAGGACGTTCCAGGGGCAATGACCAATGGGCAGGTGAGAACATGCTTCTTGCTTCCCATGAATCCCACCCTCTCCAAAGGCCTCCCTACAACATGGCCACCCAGGTGGCCCTGAAAGCCTGCATGGAAGGAGCTTTCCATGTGGAAGGAACAGGAATTTCAGCCACCCTGAGATGAGATCAGAGGAAGGAGGAAGTTAGAGGGGTGAATGATGGAGGACAGGCAAGAGGAAGCGAGGCAGGCAGGAGGGAAGCCATCTTGCAAAGGAGGATGCTGGGAAAGAGGCCGGAGACTCGCAAGTTTGCTCAGTGAAGGCCGGGCCTGGCAGAGCCGGAGCTGCGCCCTGAAGGCGTCCAGCTTAGCCCCTTGTATTTCCAGATGTTTCTGGTTAGACGTTCCTATAAAACTTGGAGAAAATGCCCCACCCTTCTGGATTCTGGCCTGTTCGAAAAGAACCCAGACTGTTCTGTAGCAGAAACCGGAGCCGCAGCGGGGTTGGCAGGGGGCTGGGCCCCCACATCGAGGGCGTCCCTGGAAGCCGCATGGACGGCTGTGCGCCTGCGCGAGACCCCGGCGCCATGGCCGTGACCCCTCGCCCTGAGCTGGCCGCGGGGGCACGCTTTGTAGAGACTGGCTCTGCTCTGATCCGCTCCTCACGTGACTGCTCGTGGAAGCCGGGGTCTCCCTTAGCTCCCCGAACAGAGCTGTAGATATGCTAGAAGTCGTGTGTAAACCACCCTGAAAATCTCGTTTACGAACTCCAAGGAGAAAGGCGGCCGACCCTGTGCTGTGCGAGGCTTCTGGATTGCCCCACTTGATTGAAACAAAATGTGGCTTCAGGGAACACGGCACAAACCACACCCTGTGGCCTCCAGAACTGAAACTGGTATTGTCCTTGGGAAGAAAATCTGATTTCTCACACCAGTTATAGAGGGTCTTTATTGAACATGCTGACTAGAGGATAAATTATGAGAATGGTTGAAACTGCTTAGTAACTTCAGGAAGAGAATTTCATCAGTGCTTCCTTCCTTAGAGCTTGGTTCATTAATTATTGCCCTGGTGTTTTCCATGCACCCAGAAGTCTTGCCTGCCCCTCCAAGGTAGATCTGGGCTGTGGATTAGCCTGTGTGCTTCAGGCTCTTCCTGATGGGAATGGCTTAGGGTCATAAATAAAGTGAACCAGCCACAGGTCAGCATGGGGGTGACTAGCTCAAGGCTGAAGACCCTGCTCCAGAACTGGGCCACCAGGGTTGAATCACAAAGTGTGGGCCTTGAGATAAGTTAAGTGTTGGAGCACCCCGAGCCTAAGTGTACTAGTCAGGAAAGTGGGGATGACACTTCTAGGTTGTCCTGGGGACTCAGTGAGATGGTGGCTGTCCAGTACTTAGCAGGATACCTGGCACATGGCAGGTGCCTAGCCTTCCCATCCCATTACTGGTTAGGGACTGCCACTCTATCCCTGTGGCACCTGGGCACATTTTCCACAGAGCAGACCATGCTCCAGACACAAAGGTCCAGGTCACAGTGGAGAGGGCTTTTTTGTGTCAAAAAAGCAAAGACAGACAACCTTGGAAAATTGCTTAACTTTCTGAGCCTCAGTTTCCTTATCTATCAAACAGAGCTGTTAGTTTGCATCTCACAGGGTTATCAGAATCAGAGGTAAAATGAGGTAGAGCCCCAGCATAGTGGTCTCAGTCTGCCTTTGTTATCAGTGGTGACTCCATATTTGACAAACGGGCCTCCTGCTGTCAGTCTGGTTCTGGTAATCCATGACCTCGTTAATGGATGCAGAGGTTCCCATGGTCGTAAAGAGGCAGGAATCCCCACATTTCCATTTATGTCTCAGTACTCTGGGTCCCAGGCAAGGGTCCATCACCACACAGAGCCTGCATCCCTATCCATGGTGTTCCTGGTCTACCCCTGTCCACATACCTGATCCCCCGACTGGACCCAGCTCCTCTCCTACCCCATGACAAGTACGCACTAAATGTTGACCTCAGTAAATGCAACATCTGGTTTTCTTCCTTTTCCACCTGAGCCTGCAGGTGAATTTGTAGCTTTCTGTTTGGGGTCATGGACTTGTTAACAAATGGTCAGTTGACCTAGAATTGTCTAGCTCATTCTGTTTCACTCCAGACCTCATCCGGAACCTTTGCCCAGCGCCTTCCTTGGGGCAGTCCAGGAGACACAGAGTGGAGGTATTCCTGTCTCTCTTAAGTCACTGTAGTTTTTATGGTTTTTCAAAAGAAAACAGAAATAGGGGAGGAAGAATCCTCCTCGCAGGTGGTTTTGCACCCTGGGCCCGGCCTGGAGAGTGCGCAGAGTAGGGGGAAGTGAAAGCTGAGGCCTGGGGGAGGGCAGTACCAAGGCCCTGTCCCCTGGGGAGGCTGTGGTGGCCTGTCCCTGGCTGTCATCAGGTTTTTGGTCCCTGGTGCTCAAGGGCCTCCCCTGGAGGCTTCAGTCACCACAGGAAGGAGATTCATTCATGAAAATCAGTCCCCCCAGGCCCTGATCCCACTTGCTTTTCTGAACCTCGGTTGCTTTGGCCCAGAGAATGCCACTTAGTGTATAAAAAAAGATTCCCAGAAGGCTGCCTCTCTCCACCAGTGTAATTATGTCTGTGAAGTTTCCTTTCTGGAAGGCCGGGGGGCGGGGTGCCTAGCCTCCCCTGGGCTCCGTAGGCTCATTTAGCCTGGGCAGATCACCCTGGCCCTGTCACTGGGGGCTCACGGCCTGTGCAGGGACAGCCCTGCTCCCTGCTCCTGCTGAGTCTCTGTGCTTCCAGTTCCCACCCCTGTTCCGGTTCACGTGTCCTTTTAGCCCAGCTCACAACTTCTCTCTCCAGCTTCCCAGGAACACTCCTTTCTCGGGGAAATCATTTCCTCCCAAAGAAAGGGCATTGCCTGTGCTATCCTGTCCTCCTCCATCCTCACGCTGACCTTGTGAGGCAGTGAGCTCTCAAGCATTGAGTCATATGTCAGGGCATATGTCATTCTTCTCAGCTGCTCTTTTCCATTACCTTTGAGAGAGGGGCTATTGCTTTGCCCATTTTATAGTTGGGAAAATAAAGGCTCAGAGAGGTTAAGAGAGCCCCATGCTTCTAAGCTAGTAGGTGCTAGGTCTGGGAATCTAACCCCTGGGTGAGCGCTTTTCAGCTGCCACATTGCATTACCATGTTTTCCTTTGCTCTTCTGTGTCCATCATTAGACTGCGAGATTTCTCCCTGAAGACAAACCTTATCTGGCTCTGAAGTGGCCACCTGCCAGTGTCTGAGCCTTGGTTGCTTAGCCTGTGCCAGCTGAGGGATTGAGGTGGAGTATGAAGCATCTGCCAGGTGTTAGGTGTCCCTCGTGGGCTTGGAGAACACGGCCGGGAGGTCGGTGACCTGCCGGGCAGTGGGGGAGAGGCGAGCTGACCTATCTGAAGCCCTCTGAGGGATAAAGTGGGACCTCCAGGTGATGGGCTAGGTCAGCTGAGAGGCTCTGGTACCACGGTGTGCTGTGCCTGCCAGAGGTCAGGAATCAGCGCCTCCCCCACCCACTCAGGAGTGCAGGCGTATGCAGCTCAAGCTTTCTCTCCCACTTCTCTCTGGACTCACCACTGTTTGGCCTCCACCCGAGAGACAGGGGAAGTGAAAGGACAAATGACATCAGCCACTCTCCCTCCTTGTCAGCACTTTATGGCAGAAGTTTAGGGGGAAAGTCATGTGGGGAACTTCCTCATCTCTTCATTATCCCACTGGTCTTAACAGAAGACAAGTGATGCCTCCAGGACAGTCCGCTGTGCACCCCTAGTGTTTTGGGCATACAGCGAGCTATTATCACCAGTACATCAAACCTTAGATGGTCAGTGGTGTTCTCAGCCCCATTTTACAGGTGAAAATATTGAGCCACATGTCAAGTAACTTGCCCAGTCTCCATAGCCAGTAAGTTGCTGCTGCTAAGTCGCTTCAGTCGTGTCCGACTCTGTGTGACCCCATAGATGGCAGCCCACCAGGCTCCCCCGTCCCTGGGATTCTCCAGGCAAGAACACTGGAGTGGGGTGCCATTGCCTTCTCCAATGCATGAAAGTGAAAAGGGAAAGTGAAGTCGCTCAGTCGTGTCCGACTCTTCGCGACCCCATGGACTGCAGCTACCAGGCTCTTCCATCCATGCGATTTTCCAGGCAAGAGTACCGGAGTGGGGTGCCATTGCCTTCTCTGAGCCAGTAAGTGGTGGAGCCAAATTTTAACTCCCGGCTGTCTAGCTGCAGTGTCTGTGTTCTGCTTCTTGATGGAAACAGCTAGAAAATAAGGCCTCTTTTCCCCCCCACTCCATGGGAAAGAATTTTTAACTCTGGATAATACTTGCATGTACATTAAGAGCAGCTATGGGCCAGGTGATATGCTTAGTTCTTTGCAGATTTTACCCCAACAAACCTCATGACAGCCTGTAAAGTATGTGTTGATATCAGCTTCCACTTTACAGATACAGAAACCGAGGCTGGGAGGGTGGAAATGACAATCCTGGATCACGTGGTTCTTCAGGGGCATTGCCTGGATTCAGGTCCAGATGTGTCTGCCTGACTTCAGAGTCTGACCTCCGACCTCTGTGTCAGGCTGGCTGAGCAGCATCCTAGGCGTCCTAGGCAGGGTAAGAAACCAAATACTCTCAATATTTGTTGAGTATTCATTTTATGGGATCAGGGAGACACTGATTTTCTGTAAAAATTCTATCCTGAAATTGAGTTACTTATTTTCTTATTCCACTGGCCCAGTCACTGTTCTTTTTGTTCTTTTTTTTTAGTTTTATGCATTCTTAATTTTTTTTAATTTTTATTTGATATTAGGGTATGGTTGATTTACAAGGTTGTATTTTCAGGTATACAGCAAAGTGATTCAATTATATGTATACATATATATACATTCTTACTCAGATTCTTTCCCCATATTTTTAATTATAGAATATTGAATACTGTGCTATGCAGTAGGTCCTTGTTGATTATCTATTTTACATATAGCAATGTGTATCTGTTAAGTGCAAACTCCTAATTTATCTCCACCCCCCACCTTTCCCCTTTGGTAACCATAAATTTGTTTACAAAGTCTGTGAGTCTTTTTCTGTTTTGTAAATAAGTTCATTTGTATCTTTTTAGATTCCACATATAATTGATACGTGATTTTTGTCTTTGACTTACTTCACTTAGTATGATCATCTCTAGTTTCACCCATGTTGCTGCAAACAACTTCCATTGTATATATGTACCACATTCTTCTTTATCCATCCATCTGTCAATGGATATTTAGGTTGCATTATAAACTGTGCTGTAGTTAACTTTAGGGTGCGTATATCTGTTCAGATTATGGTTTTCTCCTGATACATGCGCAGGAGTGGGATTGCTAGATCATATGGTATTTCTACTTTTAGTTTTTAAGGAACCTCCATACAGTCCTCCACAGTGGCTGTACCACCTCACATTCCCACTAACAGGGTAGGAGGGTTCCCTTTTCTCCACACCCTCTCCAGCACTTGTTAGTTGTCAACTTTTTGATGAGGACCATTCTGACGGGTGTGAGGTGATACCTCATTGTAGTTTTGATTTGCCTTTCTCTAATACTTAGTGATGATCAGCATCTTTTCATGTGCTTTTTGGACATCTGTATGTCTTGGAGAAATGTCTACTTAGGTCTTCTCATTTTTTGATTGGGTGTTTTTTTTTTTTTTTTTTGAGCTATATGAGCTGTTTATATAGAGATTAATCCCTCATCTGTGATATAGACTGCAAATATTTTCTCTCGTTCTGTAGGTTGTCTTTATATTTTGTTTATAGTTTGCAGTGCAAAAGCTTTTAAGTTTAATTAGGTCCCATTTGTTTATTTTTGTATTTATTTTCATTACTCTAGGAGGTGAATTCAAAAAGATATTACTGCCTATGTTTTCCTTGAAGAGTTTTATAGTATCCGGTCTTACATTTAGGTCTTTAATCCATTTCAAGTTTACTTTTGTGTATGATGTTAGAGTCTGTTTTAGTTTCATTCTTTTACATGCAGCTGTCCAGTTTTTCTTCCTCAGAATTTCTTTGGCTATTTGGAGCCTTCTGTGTTTCTATACAAATTGTAAAACTTTTTGTTCTAGTTCTGTGAAAAAAATGCCATTGGTTATTTAACAGGGATTAAGTTGATTGAATCTGTAGGTTGCCTTGGATGGTACAGTCGTTTTGATGATAATGATTCTTCCAATCCGAGAACATGGTGTATCTTTCCATGTTTGTGTCCTCTTCAGTTTCTTCCATCAGTGTCTTATAGTTTTCAGAATACAAGTCTTTTGCTTCCCGAGGTAGGTTTATGCCTGGGTATTTTCTTTTTGATGTGAGAGTAAATGGGATTGTTTCCTTAATTTCTCTTTCTGATTTTTTTGTTGTTAATGGATAGAAATGCAAGAGATTTCTGTGTGATAATTTTGTATCCTGAAACTTTACTAGAACTCATCAATGAATTTGGTAGTTTTCTAGTTGCATTGTTACGATTTTATTTGTGTAAAATCATGTTATCTGCAAACAGCAGTCACAGTTCTTAAAAAAAAAAAAAAAAAAATCATCAGACCTTTCCTAGTTCTTACTTCAGTTTTCTTCAATGGGTTCTTCAATCAAGCCAGCCCAGGGGAATCTATGCCATGGGCCCTATTCATTGTTTAGTCACTCAGTGGTGTCCGGCTCTTTGCGACCCCATGGACTGTAGACTGCCAGGCTCCTCTGTCCATGGGATTTTCCAGACAAGAATACTGGAGTGAGATGCCATTTCCTACTCCAGGGAATCTTCCTGACCTAAGAATTGAACACATGTCTCCTGCAAGTATTCTGCATTGTAGGCAGATTCTTTACTGCTGAGCCACTTGGGAAGCCCCATGGTCCCTATAATGTATAGTAAAATAGGTCACTGGCTCCTGTTCAGCTTTAGGAATTCCACCAACCATGACTCTACATGTGTTACCAAAAGACTTCCTAAGTTGGTGGAAGCAGGATTGTTTTCTAACCTCGCAGAGATGTTTTAGCCCCATGGAGATGGCACTTGGGCTGGCTGTCCCTTCACTCTGTTCCTGGATCCATCCCTGGGCCGTGCGTGCACTGCTGGGAGGATGGGATGAGAAACTTCCTCTCTTCGCTGTACAGTCCAGCCGCACAAAGGGGCAGCAGATTCAGGTTCCAGCCCCAGCTTCCCCACTTCCTGGGAGTGAGTGGAGGGATTAGCATCTTTGGGCCTCCGTTTTTCTATCTGAAAATCAGCATGTGATCTCAGGTGATTACAAATATTCTCTGACTCTGAAGCTGTGTTTCAAGGGCTCTGTTGTTTAGTCCCTCAGTCATATCCGGCTCTTTGTGACGCTATGGACTGTAGCCCACCAGACTCCTCTGTCCGTGGGATTCTCCAGGCAAGAATACGAGAGTGCCATTCCCTTCTCCATCCAAGGTCTAGGGATGGGAAAGTACTCTGAAGATCTACAGAAAGGCGGCCATGCCCACACTTAATGCCACTAACTTGAGGATCTTATTCATCTGTGAGCCCCTGGTTGAAGTCCATGATATCATGTACAGCTGTGTTATGGGTATGTCCCCAGAAAAAGCCCATGTTCTTAAGTTTCTCCATAAGCAACTGGTAAATGGTCTTTCTGTGGCACTTTCATTAGCATCCCAAATGGACCATCCTTGAGGGAGGGGAAAGGCATTCATGTGTTGTTCAGTTCAGTTGCTCAGTCATGTCTGACTCTTTGTGACCCCATGAACCGCAGCACGCCAGGCCTCCCTGTCCATCACCAACTCCCGGAGTCCACCCAAACTCATGTCCATTGAGTCAGTGATGCCATCCAACCATCTCACCCTCTGTCATCCCCTTCTCCTCCTAATTATTCTTTTCTAAGTCCTGCACGTATTGGGTATTGAGCACTTGACAAAAGATACCTAGGTCCTATCCTAAAAGCCTTGGGAAGTCAGTTGAACCTACATCATTCGTGATGCTCTATGATCAGGATGGAGGAGCTTGACACACAAGAGCCTGGGTGAAGGTGGTGGAAATGGCTCCTTTGGGGCCCCCCTCAGAGCTGCCTCTGCCTCTCCTCCTAGTGAAAGACTAGCCTTGCCCTCACCAGGAAACACACAACATGCAGACGTGAAAACCCAAGAATGTACCCTTTGAACAATAGGGAAATGGGATACTGTTGAAACATGCTTGTCTCTCAATCCACAGTTCACTGACTCTGAAATTCCATGCATACTATACAGTCTGTTAATGCATATTAATAGCTAATCTCTCTATAGCTAGAAAATTGCTCTTCAGATCTCCAGTTTGCTTAACAGCTGCCAATCCAAGTTGCCTCCAATTTTTTCCATCCGTCACCAATGTCAGTGAGATATTGAATCGCCCCGAGCCAGATGAAAAATGTGTTGGATGTTCACTGCAAATCCTGTTCATGTAAAAATAATGTCTGGTCAGCAGTTTTCAAATGGAACACAGGACCACCAACCTTGGAACTGACATGGCAGAAGCACCCTGGGGCAGCCATCCAGAGCAGGCAACCAGACCCACTGAGTCCGAGTTTCTTCTGGAGGTGTCTAGGAATCCACATTGCACCAAAGATGCACTGTGCTTCTGACATACACTGCTGATTGAGAAGCACCATCAGGCTGAGGAGGGCAGGGTGATATGCTCGCAGTACTGCCAGCCACCTCTGTAATATTTAAAATGATACAGATACTGTTTACTGAGTGCCTGCTGTGTGCACAGTGCTAAGTGCTTTCCTGGTAGGTTCTCACTGAATTCTCTAAACAGTCTCGAGAAGGAGATACTATTGTTGCCCCCATTTTACAGATGGGATAACTCAGACCTGAGGGGCTCAAGTGATCCGGGCAAAATATGCATAGTAGAACATCCTGGTGAGTCTAGAAAGAGAACTGATGAAGCCAGTTCGTCCCAAGGAGGGAGAGACGAGAAGGAGAAGCTGGGGGCAGGAGTTGCTACCCTCTGCCTCAGAAGAGTGTCGCCCTCTGGGAGCCCTTATCTGGATGGGGTGCTGTCAGCCCCCAGAAGTCACTGTTGGCTGGGGGGTGGCGTGAGCCCTTTGAGGCTGCGCAGTGGAGCCCGCCCCTTCCAGCCCACAGTGATTTCCGAGGGTCCCAAAGTGCCAGTAAGCAGGTGCACATTCTTCCTGCCCTCTGACTGTTGCTTTCCCAGGAAACCCAGGGCTGCCCCCCCTGCCCTGAGCAGCGTGGGAGCCACATCCCTTCCCCACCATTGTCCCAGTTCTGGGCCCCCATTCATCGGATGCCCGTCCAGCTTGGCAAGAGCCGCATCCTCAACTCTCTGCCCCTCCCGCACCCTGCCCAGGCCTCCGGAAGCCTGAACAGCTGATGTGAGATGGAAATAAACCCCCTCCAGCCACATCTGGTCAGGCTGAAAGGGGCCCCTTGGCACTGGCACCCTCTTGAGTAATTCTGCCGCACCTCCTGCTTCCTGGCCTCACCATTCAGGTGGAAAGTGCCAGACTCTCTCCCCGCCCCCGCCGCATCAAAGTCCACTGCAGGCACCCTGAGCCCATTTCCACCCAGCGCCAAGCACCCCAGCTGCCGGTCTCTTGGCCTCAGGGCTGATTCTAAGCTCTTGTGTTGCAGCTGCAGGATCTTTGTCAGAAATCCTCCGTGGGAAGATGGGCCGGGCTGCAGGTTGAGGTACCAGGAGGCCCATGCAGCCTCAGCAGCCACTTGTGGCCTTTAAAATCCCTGTCACCCCAAGTCATTCATTCATGCATGCATCTGTTCACTCCTTCAACAGAACTCTGAGTGTCTACCATGTGCCAGGGACCGAGGATACAAGAAAGAACAAAAAGTGAGAAGTACCTGCCCTCCTGGAGTTTACATTCTAGAAGGGAGAGACACACAAAATGGACAGTGATCAGAACGTTAGAAGGAGGTGTTACAAAGAGTAAGGTGGGGAGCGCTGAGGTTCCAGGGGTGTCTCTTAATAACCACTGATCCTGAGCTTTCCTAATTGCATTCTGGAACTTGTGCAGTCTGGCCCATTCCAGCTGAGGTTTTTTGCCCCCACCCCCACCTGCCTACAGCTCCTGAGCTGAGCAGGGCAGCTGAACGCGAGGCAACTGTGGTGGGCCCAGCTCAGAACAGCCCTTTCAGAGAGGGCTCTTCCTTACGAGCCTCACTGTCCTCAAAAGCCTGGGTGAGGGCGCCGACTGCTGGCCCTCAGGCAAACCCAGCCCAAACAAGTTAAAAAACCTTTTAAACACCATTTAAAAAGTGGGGTTTTTTAAAAATAAGTGATAGTTAACATTTGAGAATGCAGATTATGCATAAAATTGGGCTTTCTGATTTTCTTGAGAATTGAAAAGGCTAGGTCCCCATTCCCTCATGACTACATGACCAAGATTTAAGTGGTATCTCCCACACCTTCAGTGGGCCAGGGACTCCCTGCTGGCTTGGAAGGGTATTTGAGTAGGCACTGACCCTAATCCAGGTCACCAAATTTAAACCCAGCATAGAAGAGACGTACCTTAACCACTAGCCTAGGGGGAAAAAAAAAAACCAAACTGCTTGCTTGTTTCTGCCCTCCAAGTGCCCGAGGTTAAAATGCAGCTCAGCACCTTAGCTCACATGTGGCTCAGCTGAGCCCAGCTGGGAGGCTGCATCCAGAGGCCCTCTATCACCCAGGGTCGCCTGCACCCCCGCCTCCCCCTTTCCAGGGCTCAAAAGCCCTCCCATCCATTGCACGTTTTCCTTCTTTTTGCTTTGGAAAGGTCGGGTGAGCTCCTGTAGCGATTCAGTCCTTGTAATTAAACAGGTGACAGGTTGAAATCCTAAGAAACCAATTTCCTGAGGCAAGAGTAGACAATGGGAAAAAGACAGTCTCTTTAGCAAGTGGTGTGGGGAAAGTCAGCCGCATGTAAATCAGAGAAGTTAGAACGCACACTCTTACCATACACAAAAATAAACTCAAACTGACTTAAAGACTTAAACATAAGACATGACACCATAAAACTCCAGAAGAGAACATAGGCAAAACATTCTCTGACATAAATTGTACCAATGTTTTCTTAGGTCAGTCTCCCAAGGCAAAAGAAATAAAAGCAAAAATAAACAAATGGGACCTAAACAAACTTACAATCTTTTTTCAAAGCAAAGGAAACCATAAACAAAAAACAACATACAGAATGGAAGAAAATATTTGCAAATGATACAACTGACAAGTGCTTAATTTCCAAAAATATACAAACAGCTCATACAATTCAACCACAGAAAACCAATCCAAAAATGGGAAGAAGACCTAAATAGAGATTTCTCCAAAGAAAAAATACAGATGGCCAATAGGCACATGAAAAGATGCTCAACACTGCTAATTATAAGAGAAAAGCAAATAAAAACTACAATTAGGTACCACCTCACACCAGTCAGAAAGGCCATCATTAAAAAGTCTACAATTAACAAATGCTGGAGAGGGTGTGAGGAAAAGGGAACCCTCCTACACCGTTGATGGAAATGTAAGTTTGATACAGCCACTGTGGAAAACAGTATGGAGGTTGCTCAGAAAACTAAAAATAGAACTACCATATGATCTTGCAGTCCCACTCCTGGGCATATACCCAGAGAAAACTATAATTCAAAAAGATACATGAACCTTTATGTTCAGAGCAGCACTATTCACAACAGCTAGGACATGGAAACACCCTAATGTCCATCAACAGCTGAATGGATAAAGTGGTGTACGTAGTGGAATATTCAGCTCAGTTGCTCAGTCGTGTCCGACTCCTTGTGACCCCATGGACTGCAGCACGCCAGGCTTCCCTGCCCCATCACCAACTCCTGGAAGCTCCTGTCCATTGAGTCGGTGATACCATCCTACCATCTCACCCTCTAGTCATCCCCTTCTCCTCCTGCCTTCAATCTTTCCCAGCATCAGGGTCTTTTCCAGTGAGTCAGTTTTTCTCATCCGGTGGCCAGAGTATTGGAGTTTCAGCATCAGCCCTTCCAATGAATATTCAGGACTGATTTCCTTTAGGATTGACTGGTTGGATCTCCTTGCAATTCAAGGCACTCTCAAGAGTCTTCTCCAACATCACAGTTCAAAAGCATCAATTCTTTGGCACTCAGCTTTCTTTATAGTCCAACTCTCACATCCATACATGACTACTGGAAAAACCATAGCTTTGACTAGACAGACCTCTGTTGGCAAAGTAATGTCTCTGCTTTTTAATATGCTGTCTAGTGGAGTACTACTTAGTCATAGAAGAGAACAAAATAATGCCATTTGCAGCACCATGGACACAACTGGAAATTATCATACCAAGTGAAGTCACAAAGAGAAAGACAAATACTATCTGATATCACTTATATGTGGAATCTAAAATATGAAACAAATGAACCTATCTATGAAACAGAAACAATGGACACAGAGAACAGACATGGTTGCCAAGGCGGAGGGGGCTAAAGGAGGGATGGAGTGGGAGATTGGGGTTAACAGATGCAAACTTTTATATACAGAATGAGTAAAGAACACGGTCCCCCTGTCTAGCACAGAGAACTATATTTAATATCCTATGATAAATCATAATGGAAAAGAATATTTTAAAAGAATGTATATATGTATAATGAATCACTTTGCCATATGTGCTGTGCTTAGTCGCTCAGTCATGTCCAACTCTTTGTGACCCTATGGACTGTAGCCTGCCTGGCTTCTCTTGCCTGGGGATTCTCCAGGCAAGAATACTGGAGTGGGTTGCCATGCCCTCCTGCAGGGGATCTTCCCAACCCAGGGACGGAACCCAGGTATCCCGCATTGCAGGCAGATTTCTTTACCATCTGAGCCACCAGGGAAGCCTGATTAATACAACATTGTAAATCAGCTATAATTAAACTTCTCAGGCAATGTTAATGTCCATTAATGTGAAATCACTGCTTTCCTAAACCCTTTAAGTTTGGCAACAGGTTCAGACTAGATTCTTTCTTTAAAGGCTCAAAGGCTTTTTCTTCTTTCTTTTCTAAACATAAAGGTTTTTAAGCTTTATAGAACTCCTAGCAGTTCACTAAGCAGTTCGCTAAGGATATAGCCAAAGACATCGGCATTATGGCTTTCTTGACCTTTGATCTCTGGCCCTACTGGATGGAAAGCCCCCAATTTCAAATCTGAAGACTAGGAAGGTGAAACTTGCCCAAGATCACACACAGATCATCGCTCAAGTCCACTCTGTGCTTTAGTTAACAGCTGCCAACACTGGAGCCTCTAAGACAGTGACCCCCACCTGGGCAGCTTTTGAATCCCCAGGGAACTGGCCACACCCAAAGCAATAGCATCAGATCTCTAGGGTGGAGCCCCCAAGCTTCAGTGGTATTGAAGTCTCCCCTGTGAGCTGCCAGCACAGAGACTCATGGCTCCAGCAGCTTCCCTGGAGATGGTAACTTCCTGGGAGCCTGCACAGTGCAGGGGCTCAGAGCATGGGCTACATGGATTCGAGCCCCAGCTCCTAGCTCCCTGATCTTAAGTAAGTTACCTGTTCTCCCTGTGCCTCAGTTTTCTCATCCATAAGTTGGGAATACTAACAATACCTGTGTCCTAGAGTGCAAGGATTAATGGTGGCTCAAAGAGTGGTAGCCAGTATAAACTCGGGCCTCTTTTCTGCTATGGATGTGGTTTCTTTGCGGATTCCTCCATGACTAGCCTTTTAGGTGAGAGTTTAGGAATTTCTGTAATGAAGGAAAGAGAATAGAATCACAGCAAATCAGATCACTGGATTTTCCTCTCCTTCCCCACAATTCCAAAATTCAACAGAGGAGCTGCCCTGGTGGTCGACTGGCTGAGACTCCGTGCTCTCAATGCAGAGGGACCAGGTTCAATCCCTGTTCAGGGAACTAGATCCCACATGCCGAAACTAAGAGCTCGCATGCTGTAATGAAAAGATCCTACAAACCGCAGTTAAGGATCCCCCATGTTGCCATGAAGATCAAATATCCCACGTGCCCCAGCTAACACCCAGCACAGCCAAATAAATATTTAAAAAAAGAAAACAGGATGATGGCAGTGCCACCAGGACGCTAGTGGGTCCAAGCAGACAGTTAATGACAGGTTCTCCCGGTCCACACACTCTGCTGCTGCTAAGTCACTTTAGTCGTGTCCGACTCTGTGTGACCCCATAGACGGCAGCCCACCAGGCTCCGCCGTCCCTGGGATTCTCCAGGCAAGAACACTGGAGTGGGTTGCCATTTCCTTCTCCAATGCATGAAAGTGAAAAGTGAAAGAAAAGTCGCTCAGTCATGTCTGACTCTTAGCGACCCCATGGACTGCAGCCCACCAGGCTCCTCCATCCATGGGATTTTCCAGGCAAGGGTACTGGAGTGGGGTGCCATTGCCACACTCTCTGGATGCCTTTAAATTTACCTTTTTCTCTGGGTTTCCACTCCTCTGCATCTCCTCCACTCAGTAAAATAGACCAGCTGTTCCTCCTTCCATTTGGGTTCTTGTGTCTGAAAGAAATTGTAAACACCACAAAAGATGTTTTAATTTAAGGGAAACCAGCCTCCCTTCCTTTTTAAGATGAAACGTAGTAAAGTTTTAAAGACTTTTTTCAAAAAGTCCCTAAATTTGGTACTTCAACTAATTATACTTGCCTTTTTTAACTGTCCAAATTAAAAATAGACAGCTAAATGAGAACGCAAGATACAGCTCAGAGCCTGTAGCCATGGCCATGGTTTCCTAGAATCAGCCTTTCTCTGACCTAATTGATACTTTTGGGAGATCAAAGAGAGGTGAGGGGAGTGGGGGCTGGAGGTAGACCTGGGAGTTGCCTGGCAGCAGATGACGGACTTGATTCAGGCTTCTATAATTAAGACTAGCTCTGGCACAACACTGTAAAGTAATTTTCCTCCAATTGGAAAAAAAAAGACTAGCTATGAATTGGTGAAAGATGTTAGATTACAGTCCTTTCCTCACAGTATAAAGATGTGGTTCTCAAAGTGTGGTCCTCAGACCATCAGCGTCACCTGGTGGAATGGGCTGAATTGTGCCCACCCCCAATATTCATATGTGGAAGTCCCAACCTCCAGTACCTCAGAATGTACCCCTGTTTGGAGACAGTCTTTAAAGAGGACTGTGTGTGAGAGCTCAGTTGGGTCTGACTCTTTGTGACCCCATGGACTGCAGCCCGCCAGGCTCTTCTGTCCATGGGATTTTATAGGCAAGAATACTGGAGTGGTTGCCATTTCCTCCTCCAGGGGATCTTCCCAATCCAGGGATCAAACCCACATCCCCTGCACTGGCAGGCAAACTGTTACCGCTGAGCCACCTGGAAAGCTCTTTAAAGAGATAACTGAATTCAATAGAGGCCATTAGGGTGGGCCCTAACCCAGTAGGACTAGTGTCCTTATAAGAGGTGAAGAGACAGCAAAGGGTAAAGATGCACAGAGGAACGGGCAGGTGGAAAGGCAGCAAGAAGGCAGACATACACAAGCCAAAGAGAGAGGCCTCAGAGGAAACCAGCCCTGCCTGTACCTCCAGGACTCAGAAAATCCATTTCTGCTGCTTAAGCAGAAATGGTATTTTGTTACAGCAGCCCCAGCAAACTGACAACCTGGGACCTTTAATGCAAATTCTCAGGCCCAGTCCCAGACCTGCTGACTTGGCAACTCGGGGTGCGAACCAGCAAACTGTGTTTCAACGAGCCTTCTGGCTGACTACCATGCATACTCGGGGTTGAGAACCATTTATGTGAAGTATTGTTAATACAAAGATGATACATGGCTGGAAGCTTGGGCTGGTCTGCTAAATATAAACTTCCTAAAAGGAAGGCTCTGGAAGAGTCCCAATGGGACCTTTACATGGGATGGTGTGTGAACATGCTCTGTGAATGCTGAAACACCCTGTAGACACAGGTGTAGTGAGGCATGATACTAGTGTCTGGTGAAGAAAGTGACCCTCGGAATATGCCAACATGGGCAGACTGAATCCAACAGTCTCCCTCCTCGACTCAAATTTCTGAGTCCCTTAAGGTTGTGTACATTTTCTGGGTCCTCCCTGGTGGTCTGGTGCAGGACTTCACTCTGCCAATGCAAGGGGCCGAGGTTCCATCCCTGGTCAGGGAACTAGTTCCTACATGCTGATTGTGGACTTCCCATTGGAAAAGACTCTGATGCTGGGAGGGATTGGGGGCAGGAGGAGAAAGGGATGATACAGGATGAGATGGCTGGATGGCATCACTGACTCGATGGACGTGAGTCTGGGTGAACTCCGGGAGTTGGTGATGGACAGGGAGGCCTGATGTGCTGCCATTCATGGGGTCTCAAAGAGTTGGACACGACTGAGCGACTGAACTGAACTGAAGGCTCAGTGGTAAAGCGTCTGCCTGCCAATGCAGGAGGTGCACGTTCAATCCCTGGTCGAGGAAGATCCCACAGGCTGCAGAGAACTAAACCTATGAGCCACAACCATTAAGCTTGTGCTCTAGAGCCCAGGAGCTTCAACTGCTGAGCCCACGTGCTACAACTACTGAAGCCTTTGTGCCCTAGAGCCCATACTCCACAATAAGAGAAGCCGCTGCAGTGAGACGCCCGTGCAGCTAAAGCGTAGTCCCTGCTCCCTGCAACTAGAGAAGAGCCTGAGCAGCAATGAAGACCCAGCATAGCCAAAAACAAATTAATAAAGACTGTGTACATTTTCTGCCCTAAACAGTTGGAATGGTTCTCCTTTCTGAGAATAAAAGCAATGAGATTCAATCACATTTCCAATTTCATCCCTGCTACTAGGAAGCCCACCACCAAAGGAGATCCTTAATCACAGCCCTCTTTTTTTCCTATTTCAATTTTATACCACACATCTGTCTTTTGTACAAATACTTTTGAGAAAAGAAAAAGAGGGGAGATAAAGGGAGTTAGAGAACGAGAGATTGATCTTGCAGCTCAGATAATTATCAGCACAACAAACCCTCTTTGTAAAATTGATAAAACATGGTTGGAGAAGACACATGTTTTCTGTCTGTGACAAGGGCGTGAACTGTTCCCACAAAGAATGCTCTTTACTCCCTCGTTTTCCTGATGTCCCAGAGCTGTAGGTCCCTTGACTAGATCCCAAACTGATACTCAGAGAATGTTATTAGTTGCTGAAGAGTTGGGACCATTACAAAAGCTCTTGTGAAACTGCTTATGATACAAGTGTGGAAATGACATAACCAGATCTGCATTTTCTTTAAGGTTAGAAACAGTGGTTTATCTGATTACAACTTCTAACCTGCTGTTGGTCCTGCTAACAAGTCTGGAGATAACTGCAACAGCCCAGGCCACCATCCGAAATCTCTCCTGCTCCATCCTGACCGTGATGGCAAAGCATTCCTCTACTCCTTCTGACCCGCCCAGGGCTCTCCTTAATCCAGGTTTCTTAAACGAAGGTTCAAGGGGTCCACAGATAGAGCTCCCAGGGATCCAAGTTCTAAGAATTAATTTAAATTTTTATTTTGTACTCTTATTTGTGTTTTTGAAAAAGTTAAAGCATTTCTGGGTTATCCCTGGGCCAACCGTGCTTACCTAGTCCTACCATGTGAAATTATGGTACGTGTGTTCATTGATGGCCTTGGTGGTACTGTGTAGCTCCATTTTTATTGTTTTGGGCTCATTGGAAATGGGCAGAGACAGAAAATATATAAATGATGTATTTGGACCAAGTAAAGGTCAAGTGATATTACAAGGTGCTGGAATTGATAGTAACTAGAAATGAGAAAGTGCTGGGAGAATTGAGTGGCATATAGAGGAGGAATGCCACACTGCAAAGATGCTGTCCCAGCACAGACAGCAAGTACCTTGTATGGGTTTTTTTTATATAAATTTATTTAAATTGGAGGCTAATTACAATATTGTATTGGTTTTGCCATACATCAACATGAGTCTGCCACAGGTGTACATGTGTTCCCCATCCTGAATCCCTTTCCCACCTCCCTCCCCATACCATCCCTCTGGGTCATCCCAGTGCACCAGCCCTGAGAAGACCTTGTATGTTTCAAGCAGGGCCTTGGTTCCAGTAAAACATCATCATCCATCATTTGAACGTTTGGTCTCGTCTACCTACTCTTATATTTGTGCATACTTTAGTACCATTATACTTTTAATAAATTATACATTATACTCTTAATAAATCTACACTAGCTTGAAATCATTTTCAAATAAGAAGTTAAGAACCTCTTTGGTGGTCTAGTGGGAGAGAATCTGCCACTAATGCAGGGGACACAGGTTTGATCCCTGGTCCGGGAAGATCCCACGTGCCACAGGGCGACTAAGCCTGTGTGCCACAGCTACCGGGTCCGTGCTCTGCAACAGGAGAAACCACTGCAGTGAGACGCCTGCACACCACAGCTACAGAGCAGCCCCCACCACGAGTGAAAACCCGAGCGCAGCAACGACCGAGCGCAGACATACATTTTAGAAAGTTTAAATAAAAACAAAATATTTTATTTTAAAAATTCAACACTAAAGGCCTGGGTGAGTTTTTCCCTCTGAGAAGCAATTGCGAATGTGTCTCAGGATTGAGAGTATACTTATTCTCTTGATCTGCGCCCCCAAGTCCTCCTGAGGGGAACTGTGCTGCCTCATTGCAGCAGGTGCGCCATTGGCCACCTAGACTCTGTGAAGGAGGAGGAAATGGAAAAGAAAGAAACCACAAATACCACATTTCGAAGCCCTTCTGCGTTATTTTCTGTCTCTGCAACTGGATGTAAAACGACGCCATGGTATAGTTTCCCTTTTTCAAGGCTTTGTGGTCCTGAGTGCAGTATTAACTGACACGCTGCCTCCCTGGGGAGTCAGACAGCCATAAAATTGTCTCCAGCTGAAAACAACAGAGGGGAAAGTAGGAAGTCCCCCCGTTTCTCTGCTCATTTGGCCATTCACGGCCTTTAAACCTGTCCAATAGTGATTTAAATGGACAAAATTGATGCACCCTTTCCCCCTCCTTTTCCTTCTATTTCTTTTAGAACAGTTCTATTTGTTTTTTCAAGTGGCATGAATGCTCTTCTTAAGGTGATGAATACATCTGTTCAGAAGTCAGGATGTGCAAAAGTCAGAGTTTTAGTGTTCAAAATAAATATGAATTGAACTTCATGACCTAGGGTTGACCTGCAACAAAAATCATAGAGCTGGTGAAATGTCTATGTGAAATTTCTGGCCTCGTATTTTTAATTTTTTTCTTCTTTCATAAAGAATGAATTGCCCCTGGGTACCATACCTTGTTACCTGAACTAGACCTGATCTTATTTTTTAAATGCTGAACCATACTTTGTTTGATTTAATCAACGTCCCAGCAGGGTAGGTGGCACTGTTCCAATTTTGCAAATAATAGAACTGAGGCTTAAAAAGTTAAGGGTCTTGCATAGGTCTTCTGATTTCAGGTCTCACCTACTTCCTACTTAGTGCTCTAATACTCTCTTCTTATTCTTCTATGTAAAAATATGATCATGTATAACATTACCCACTCTTATACACTTATATTTTATATCAATTTGCTCAAAGTCATAGGCTGAAGGCTTGGCTCCTGTATTAGTTCCCTAAGACTGCCATAACAAAGTAGCACAAATTCACTGGCTTACAGTAACAGGAATTTATTCTGTTACAGCTCTGGAGGCTAGAATTTTAAAATCAAGGTGTCAGCAGGGCCATCCTCTCTGATGGCTCTAGGGTACACTCTTCCTTTCCCTCACCCACTTCTGGTTGTGGCTGCCAATCCTGAGCATCTCTTAGCTAGTAGACACATCACTCCAGCCTCCGCCTCTGCCATCACATGGCCTTCTCTCTGTGTCTGAGTCTCTGCATTCTCTCCTTGTAAGGACACTAGTCATTGGACTAGAAACCACCTTAACTCAGTATGACTTCAGTTGAATTGCATCTAAAAAAAAAAAAAGCCTATTTCCAGGAACTCCCCTGGTGATCCAGTGGTTAAGACTACACACTCCCAATGCAGGGGCCTCAGGTTCAATCCCCAGTCAGGGAACTAGATCCCACATGCTGCACCTATGAGTTTTTATGCCACAACTGGGCTTCCCAGGTGGCGCTAGTGGTAAAGAACCCTCCTGCCTATGCAGGAGACATAAGAGATGTGGGTTCAATCCCTGGGTTGGGAATATCCCCTGGAGAAGGGAATGGCAACCCACCCCAGCATTCTTGCCTGAAGAATCCCATGGACAGAGGAGACTGGTGGGCTACAGTCCATAGGGTCGCAAAGAGTCAGACACGACTGAAGTGACTTAGCACACACGCCCGCCACAACTAAAGATCCTGGAAGTGAAGCGATCCCAAGTGCCACAACTAAGACCCGACGCAGCCAAATAAGTATTTTTTAAAAAACTTATTTCCAAATAAGGTCACATTCTGAGGTCCCTAATATAAGCCCTTCCCAATTGCCCCATGCATGTTCCAAAATGAATTGTACAGACTGTGGTTCAGAGTTGGAAATGCAAGGTCAGCTTCCTGTATGCCACTCAGGCCCTTGGCTCTACTGATTCGGTTTAGAGGAGGGAGTTCCCTGATCCCTCTGCATTCCCAACTCTAGACCACCCCCAGTCCAGCCTGGAGGGGGCAGACCTCACAACATACATTTGAGTGGATGGATCCGTGGCTCAGTAGATGAATGTGGCAGAGAGGAAAAGATCAAAGGTAATACATGTAAATACCCACATATTTTGCTTCCAAATGATATAACCCAGACAGACTGCCTTATGCACCAAAGCAAATATACTGATTAATGTAACCCCAAAGCCCAGAATTTGGGGGTCTGGTTTCAACAACATATGGACCTGGGTATTCAGATGATATCCCTGGAAATACATCCCCCTGTCTTTCTGCTCATCTTTCCTCAGTCCCCTTCATTTCCAGTCTAGTGCTCCCTGCATGGTAGCCCTCCTCTCTGTCCCCAAGCTCCAGGCTGCATTCTCTCAGCTCAGCAGCGTGAGAGGGCAGGGAGCAGAGAATAAAGGCAAGCAGGTTCCCAGAGGAGAATCAACACACTGGCACTGAGAAAGCAAAAAACAATAGGTGTGCACAGTGATAGGTTTGCATAAAAATTGGATCCCCTTGCTTTAAGATAGATCAATCCAATTCCAGAACTCTAGGCTTCTGTCCTGCTTTAGTCAAGAATATGGGAGGACTGGACATCAGATTAGAGTGGAAAGTGGGTAGCTTTGGTTGCCAAGCAGACCTGAGTTTGAATAGTGACTCTCTTACTGTGTGGTCTCAAGCTAGTAACAATCTCTTTGAACCTCAGTTTCCTTTTCTTTCCAGCTGGACTTTCAGCTCCATAAGGGCAGTTACCTTGTACTTTTTCATTACTGCAACCCTATTTGGTGGCAAGCTATTTGATGTTGTTCAATAAATCAATAATGGTTCAAGCTTTTCAAGAAGAGAAAAACTCTATATATGAAGCTCTGGTACAATGCCTGGGATGTAGAGAGTGATGGACAAGTTATATGTTGATTATTATTATTACTCTCCAGAGGAAGTACAGTGGAACAGAGAACCAGAACAGTCCTGACAGCTGATAGAGAACTGGAAATGGAGACAGGCCATCTAGGCTGGCAGTGCCAACCTTGGTGGCCCAGGTTGGCCATCGTGGTTGTGGACGGTGGTCCCGTATCAACATCCCACACCAAGTACTGATCTCTTATCCCTCTTTTGTCTCCCCTGCAGTTGGAGCTCTCCAACACGGCAGTCCTGCATCAGATGCGGCGGGACCAGGTCACCGACACCTGCCGGGCCAACAGCGCCATGAGCCGCAAGCGGCGGGTGCTGACCCCCAACGACCTGAAGCACCTGGTGGTGGATGAGGACCACGAGCTCATCTACTGCTACGTACCCAAGGTGGCGTGCACCAACTGGAAGCGGCTCATGATGGTCCTGACCGGCCGGGGCAAGTACAGTGACCCCATGGAGATCCCGGCCAACGAGGCGCACGTCTCGGCCAACCTGAAGACCCTCAACCAGTACAGCATCCCGGAGATCAACCACCGCTTGAAAAGCTACATGAAGTTCCTATTCGTGCGGGAGCCCTTTGAGAGGCTGGTGTCCGCCTACCGGAACAAGTTCACACAGAAGTACAACACCTCCTTCCACAAGCGCTACGGTACCAAGATCATCAAGCGGCAGCGCAAGAACGCCACGCAGGAGGCCTTGCGCAAGGGCGACGACGTCAAGTTCGAGGAGTTCGTGGCGTATCTCATCGACCCTCACACGCAGCGCGAGGAGCCCTTCAACGAACACTGGCAGACGGTCTACTCCCTGTGCCACCCGTGCCACATCCACTACGACCTCGTGGGCAAGTACGAGACGCTGGAGGAGGATTCCAATTACGTCCTGCAGCTGGCGGGCGTGGGCAGCTACCTGAAGTTCCCCACCTACGCCAAGTCCACGAGAACTACTGATGAAATGACCACAGAGTTCTTCCAGAACATCAGCTCGGAGCACCAGACGCAGCTGTACGAAGTCTACAAACTCGATTTTTAATGTTCAATTACTCAGTGCCAAGCTACCTGAAATTGGAATGAAAGTGGGGGGAGGGTGTGGGCGGGGAGAGGGGAGAGAGAATCGTGCTTTTTTTAATTTAAGATTTTTATTTGTCGAAAAGAATTATATGGATATTGGGTTATTTTGTAAATTAATATTTCTTTGGGGATTGATGCTGCGAGCAGCATGGTGAGAATTATTTAAATCCTTACTAGGGAAGGACGGCTGTCTTGGCAGGGGACTAGGATGGGTGTCCTTGTTTTTTTAGACGTGAATCCCATGACACTGTCTCAGAGGTTTCTTTGTGTTCTGGTGAATTCCATGAATTGTGCATTCCATAAATGCTAATTAAGTTATTTATAGTTATTTAAACATGGTCTCTGTATAGATTTCTTTGGGGGGGCAACAAGATTTTAATGTCTTTTCCGAAGAAATCTATGTTTTCATTCTGTGCTTGCAAACAGCTCCTGCAGGGGCATGAATGTTCTCCTTACTAACCGCTCAGAGTCACTGTGATAACCATCGTGCTGTCTATTGATGCCACCATTCTTAAAATTCTGCTGGAAATAAATAGAGCCACCTTTGCAAGGGACTGATTCCAAAACTGATTTCAGTCATGCCATGCTAAAGAAAAGTGATTTTTTTTTTTAATCCCAAGGAGAAAGCTGATTGTGGCTTCCCCCCCACCAGAATTAGCAATCTGGTAAAACAGGCTTTTGTACAGAAGTTTTTAACTGGCAGTGCCAGTTGTGATGAAGGTGAAGTGGCTGTTGCTTTACATGCAACACGTATTTATTGAGCAACTACTATGTGCTAGGCCTAATTCTAGACCCTGTGGGTAGAGCGTTGAACAAAATCAATAGTCTCAGCCCTCAAAGAGCTTTACATAGACACAGAGTATCCAGCTGGACAATTAGCAAACCCCTGGTATCCACAGACTTAACCTGAGGTTTGGACTCTTCATGGACAACCCCAGGAGTATCGGATCCCTACAAATTCACATTTTTTATGGTCCAATTTGAAAACCACATGCTTGAAGCAGGCCACTTGAGTAGTCCAAGCTCTTTGCCTAACACAAGAGGTGACCAATTCCCTGTCATGTGCCCATTCCAGTTTATTGGTAATATTTGCCTTTAAGCCCCAGAAGAGATTTGCCAGGCACGGCATGGAAGAATGCTGTAACTGATTAGTGATGTCTGCCTTGTTGAGGGAAAGGGAGATATTTGCCAACCGCCTCCTCCTGTCATTTCCAGCGGAGCATTCAGGTCTCCGCCTACAAGTGTTGTTTTTCTACTCTTTGCCATGTAAAAAAAAGATTGAAATTTTGTGGCAGGACTCCGACATCGGAAGATTTGCAATGGCCTGGTGTTTCTACTCCTGGTGAGGGTCAGAGGCAGACTGTACACACAGGCACAGGCATACCCTCTCCCATGTCCTCCAGAGGCCAAGAGACCATCAGCGCCTTCGAGACCACCAGCAGTGAGCAGCAAGGACCGCCTTCTGGGATGGTAATCCACGCCCCTTTCCTCTGGAAGGCTGGAAACACTCCATTTCCTGTTCCTGGCTAATTAACGCCTGCACATGCTTCTCATTTCCGAGGCCATGGTTGAAGTTGGAGCCACCTCCCTCTTACAGCCAGTGAATGAGTTGGTAGCAGAGACTGTATATAATAATAATAATGATGATGATAGTGCTAATAACAGGGGGTGGGGTGGGGGTAAGTTTTGCTTTTTTGTTTTTTTGATTCAGTGTATAGCACAGAGGTGAGAATATTCTAAACAAACAAAAAATGAATAATTTATTCACAGAAACTATTAAAACTGTATCAGCAAGCTCACAGCCAGCTCAGTGAGCAACAGCTGCCATGTCTCACTGAGAAAATTATTTTATTGAATGTGAGTGAGGCATGCACTGGAGAGGGTGGCCGAAGCTATTTATAAAATGTTGTATACCTTCTTCCAAGCTCTCTCCCCTTTGCGAAGGGCACAGTGACCATACCCTTGATGGATAGAGATGTATGCAAGTAGAGTGAGACTTCAGCTCTCTCTGGTATTATTCCTGGACCCTATGACCAGGCAGGGGAAACTGTCCTCAGAGACAGAGCTTCTACTAGTGAAAGAGGTTTCTGGCATTTCCTGATAACGCGCTTCAGAGGACACAGGTTCTCCCCACACACGAGTTGGTGTGATGCAAAATAAGGGTTTTGTGGTCAAGTGTCTTTGGGAAACAAAGCTAAGTCCATTTCCTTTCTGCAGGACTTTTCAGAGCCTTGATTGTGTGCTGTGTCTTGTAAATCCCCAGGAGCATCACTGATTGAGTCCGTGGCATTTCCTGACCTTCCACGATCAGGATGCTGTATTTTACAGACTATCTCACAGAGCTAGCATTGCACTGTGTAGGCTTTGGTTAGGTGGTTTTAGCACATCTGAGGTCTTCTAGGATAAAAACTGCTTCCCTCACCCCTCCCCTCCAAAAATATCCAAAACACAGCAACAATAAAGCAACACCACTGTGCCCACCTGATTTATTATAGCAGTGAAGGTACTTTACCAAATGAATTCAATTTTTGCCTAAGTGCAATGGTTCTAATTCTGGATATTACATGGGCCACAGTTCCCTCCCTGCTGCAGGGAGCAGAGAAATCTTGAGTGGTGTGGACAGAAAGGAGGGAGGGGACACAAAGCCTCGGCTAGACCCCCAGCACTCTAGCTTAAGATTGCTCAATGCAAGCTGACTATTCAACCCTTAACGAGTGCTTCTTCAATTCTATAGTTTGGAATTGTTCACTATGTCCTTTTTGTTTTTTTAAGTGGAAATTCACATAGATTCCCCAAGCTTTGTGTTTCTGCGTCTCGTCCATTTTTTGATCAGCTATGATGCCTTCTTTCGTCTGTCTTCTCCCTCTAGTGAGGAAGAGTGTCCTTCAGGACCATACGGCAGTGTGGTTCACCCACGAAGGGCTCTTTCTCCTCCTGTTTTGTGTTCATAGTTTATTTTCTAATGCCATAAAAAACTTAAAATAGATTCAACCGTTTTTGCAGAATGTAGAAAGAACTCTGCGTCCTTGGTTAAAAAGAATCCATAGGTGAAAACGTGCCTGGAAAATAAAAGTTCTTGGTTCTTTTGTTCCTTTTTTTTTTTTTTTTTTTAAGAAAACTGAACATGCTTTCTGTTGCATGCTTAGCTGGAGAAAAGTACAGGCAGGTGTCCCATCTCCCAGCGACTTTTCAAAGGTGCTGCCTTGTCTTCAAAACCAGGTACAGAGTAGCATTTACAAGGACTTTCCTGCTTAACCTGTCCCTTTGGTTGGACAGCTCTATTAGCCACAGGGTTTGAATTCCTGAGGCTGCTCCAGACCCTCTCCCATCTCTGCCTCCCCAGCTGGTCTGGGAAAAAGGACAGTCTGCTGACCTGTGGTGTCTGAGGGAAGCCTTCCTTCCCACCTGTCCACCAGGTGAGTTTCACTGTCCTGCCTGTTCACGTGGATGTCCAGCATAGGATCGCAGTGGACAATGGAAACTTCATCAGACCAGAGTCCTGGTGGCGAAGGTGTGGAAACACCAGGGTCCAATCCCTGCTGGTAGAAAATTCCCAAAACAAAAGCTTAGCTGGTGGGGTCTGGACCAGTGCTGAGCTAGTGATTGCAAAAGTCCTGATTCTAAGCTAGCCAGATGCTGAGGGACTGTGTCCCTGGTGAGTGGGGCTCAGAGCAGATGTCTCACAGCCCAGCCCTCCCCTCCACATACACACATGTGATCTGAGCTGCCCTGCTCTGTGTGATCCTGGGGACCAGAGTCCCTTTCCCCTTCTTGTCAGCAGGACTGACATCACTCCCGCAAAGTCCCCACAGCCAGTATTTCCTCCAGCTTTTTTCCATCACAGCCAACTGGACCCTACGAACAGGCGGCAGGATCTTCTTCAATCAGCTTGACTCTCGGCCGTTAACAGGCGAATTTCAGTCTGCTACACTTTGTCAGGCACAGAAGGGGCAGCCCGTACTGTTTTCTTATGAGCAAGCTCAGTATGGCGTATGGACCTATAATTTAACATCTTTGTGGATGGAGTGTGATTTTTTTTTTTACATAGTTGTATGCAGTAGAGGGCTTATAGAAAACTCTCCCTGTATCTTACTGTACTGTTCAAGAAAGCTGAATTCCACATTGCCAACAAAAGCGTGAAAATGTTCATGAACCTTCTTCCAGGAAAAGCCATTCAAGCCTGATTATTTTTCTAAGTAACTTCAATTAAATTGAAGAAAAAAAGAAGCTTCTCTCTGTGTATGGTCTGTTCATGGCTCATCGACATAAGACTATAGGGGTGGGGTGGGCTGTGTTCCTTAGCATGTGGGGGGCCCTGCTCGTGTGTATCAGAGGATAGAAAGGGAGAGACGGAGACGCTGACCCCGCTGGCAGCCTTGGCCATGGTAAGGACCTCCACAGCCCAAACCCTGTCTAGTGGATGAACAGAAGCTTCATTCCTGTAGAGGAATGCACTAGAAGGCCCACCCTGATCGTATAGACTACCATCCCCGTGAAAAACAAGGAAACAGGCCCTGGAGGGCTAAAGGGTGTTGATGGCAGAGCCGATATTCCAACGTGGGTTAACACATGCCTTCAGAGTTGTGGTGCCTGGGACTTCCCTGGTGGTCCAGGGGCTATGACTCTGCACTTTCAATGCAGAGGTCCCGGTTCAGTCCCTAGTTGGGAACTATATCCCACATGCCACTGCTAAAGATCCGCCAAGGCCAAATAAATAATAAGTCATTTTAAAAGAGTTGTGGCACTCAGTGACACGACTGTCCTCACTTCAGAAGTTGTAGACCTTTCCTTCAAAGCCCTATTTTCCCTTTCCAAATCTGCTGCTTTTCTGACATCCTACACAGCTTCTTTCAGTCCCGTTAATGGCTATTTTTAGCTTTACTGATAAAAATTATTTATATGCCAAAGAAGAAATCATCTCGAAGTTGCAACTTTATTGTACCCTAATTTTAAAAAATGTATCATGTAAACATTTTAACATGAGAATACTGGATTAGAAAATATATCCTATTTTTTCAATCATGCCAGATATGGGGTCTAATATGTCCATTTACCAGCGGGTTGTTAACACCGGTGGCCTGGCTGCCTCCCATTCCTGGTGTCACTGCTATCGTTGCTCTGGTTGAATCTGGTTGGGAAATGTCCCCATGGAGCTTAGTTTTCTTAAACAAATGGGAAACGTGCTTGCTCTTTAACGTGGTGAGTGAATATGACTGTTTTGGCCTGTCCCTGTCTCGTTTGGAACAATGTAAATCTCAGTGGGAAGCAAGACTGAGTAAGGACACCCCCAGTCTTAGCTTACCCGCCTTAGAGTAAGACTAAAATGCCCTCTAATGCTTATTTCTGATGGTGCCACAGGTGTCTTCTGGGTGATGAGGCAGAAACCAAGCAGCCTTTGGCCCAGGACACTGCCAAGGCCCGAGGTTATTGCCAATCCCCCGCCAAGTGAGCAAAAATAACCTCAGGCAGAGTCATGAGTGTCTGATGCCAAAGTGTCCTTTCTTGGCAAGAGCTCTCCTTTCTCAAGTGACAACTTCCCTACAATTTTTGGTATTTAAATCACTTTCATAATGGTAGGTGTTAATTGACATTGTTGTGTCCGACTCTTTGTAACCCCATGGACTGTAGCCCACCAGTCTCCTCTGTACATGGGATTCTCCATGCAAGAATACTGGAGTGGGCTGCCATGTCATCCTCCAGGGGATGTAATTAACATTAGAAAATACAGTTTCATTTCAGCACCCAAAGCCATTTCAAATATTTTCTCAGAAAGTCCAAAAAGACGAGGAACCACTAGACAAGAATGCATATGGGGGTGGGGGTAGGTAGAAACCCAAGAGAGTTGGATGGAAAACAGCCCTCTGGGGGAATCCCCTCAAGGGACAATTCTGATCCCTGCTGACACACTGTGGGTCCTTGGGACCCTGGGATGACTTACAAGATGGTAAAGACTGATCTGGTTTACATTTACCATAAGGAGTTTATCACACATCTTGTTTCTGGGCTGATGGACATTTCCAGTATAAAACTTTTTTTTTTTTTAAAGCGACATTCTAGCAAGACTGACATGAGAAAAAAAAAAAAACAACCTTTCCCCTGGCCCACAATCCTCTCCTAGCAGCAGCCTCAACCTCACATCTTAACAATCCATAGACAGAACAGTCAGAATGGAAGAGCCTGCTGATTCCAAATACCTGGCTGGCAGTGAACGGTTCACAGACACAGGGCCTCAGTCTCTTCCCCTTTGAAACAAGAAAATCAGCAACATCTGAATTATGCCAGAGTTGAGGTTAACAAGAACCCCTCGTGGAAACATATACATTACCATATGTAAAATAGATAACCAATGGGAATTCTGTCTATGACTCAGGGAGCTCAAACTGATTCTCTGAGACAACCTAGAGGGATGGGATGGGGTGGGAGGGAGGGGACATATGTGTACCTATGGCTGATTCATGTTGATGTATGGCAGAAACCAACACAATATTGTAAAGTGATTATCCTCCAATTAAAAATAAATTTAAAAAAAGAAACAAGAACCCCTGAGGTCACTAGCCCCAGTTCATCCACCAAGGAGTTGTTTGCAAGCTAGAGGTAATCGTATTCAGTTTGGACCTGTTTCCTTATCAGTAAAATTACAAAATTGAGCTCTGTGGTTTTTCAGTTTTAGGGGGAAAAAAATGATCCTCAAAAATTTGTTGTGTGCTAACCACTCATGTAAAAATAGATGAAATGGAGATACTGTGAGGCCCAGCTGAGCCTCTTCTGTAAAATGCCTGTGGACCTCCAGGGAACCCTAGGGTTCTAAGAAGCACCCTTTGAGAAGTCAGATGACCTCATTCCTTCCAGCATTGACATTCTCTAATGATCTACCCAAATCCTACTCTGTGACTCTCTGTGGCTTTACACCAAAGAGGTCAATTTAGCAATTAGATGGTACCATGAAAGTAAAAACTTTCAAAACCATAGTTAAGGCAACAGCATTAGAATGAGATTAAGATGGAAGACATAAGGAGGGGAAAAAAAGGTAGAAGCAGCTGCAGGAAAGAAATAGCTCACACCCAGATTTAAGACTGGAGACCAGTTAACCCTTCTCTTTTTCAATGGTCTACCAAGGAAACACAGGCTCCAAGTTTTCCTACAAATCCCCATTAATTTGAAATACAAGAGACTGGAATGGAAAACAGTCTCTGTATTAATCTGCTTTTTATTTTTCAATGTTTGTTTTTAAAAATAATAGAGCATCTCGTTATGGGAGAATAACAAGGGCTTTGAATTTCACATTGGTTTGGACAAGCCCGCAGCTAGAGAAGACCTTTTGTGGCTGCATCCAGCCTTGGACCTTTACCTGATAGATCAAGCCAGCAACAACTTTGTGCTTGGAAGCAAACTGGCAACAGGATGGAAGAAAAATGCCTAAAGAAGAAATGAAGAAAGAAGGGGCTCTGTCTACCGGAATGATACCTGTACACTGAGCTTCTCTGTACAATGAGCATAGATTGAACTGCAGGTGCCTTGAAATTGTTGGCTTTTCATGTAGTCTTTTCCAAAAATAATTAGCTTCATAAACAAAGTTGACCATAAAAGTGACTAACTTCTATTAATTTACATAGTTTACTATATGACTTGTAACGCATTAAATGTTTTCCATTTAATCCTCACAGCAACCAACAAGGTAGATACTTTAAGATAGGTTTTTTTTCCGTTTTTAAAAAGCTGAAGTATGGTTGATTTGAAATGTTGTGTAAGTTTCTGGTGTACACAGAGAGATACTTTCCCTCTTTTTACAGATAAGGAAGCAGATGGTTAGAATGCTTAGATAACTTGCCCCAAATTACTCATTTTATAAGTGACAGAGACAGGATTCAAATCCAGGTCTGGTTGACTCCCTAGCCTATTGGAATCAGTATCACTGATGGGCCAACAGGGGAGAGGGCCAGAAGTGTGAATTCTGGGAATGATGATGTTAATAAAGAGACTTTAAAACTTTGGCTGAAGTGGCAAAAACTCAATTAAATACAAGCAAAGAGAGGATACAACAAAAGAGCTGGAAGACTAAAAGGGTAAATTTCAGACTTAAAATAGTCACAGAAAGCTAGATGATTCGTCCAAATAAATTAAAATTCTCCCTGTGTTGTCATAGGAACAACTCAGTTCCCCTCCTGTTTCTCCTTCCCTCTCACACCACTAATCACTCTCTGACACCAGATGTGGGGAAGTTTTTCCCCACAACAAGCAATTCTCTGTGACACCAGGTGAAAAACTGAAAGTTGCTCAGTCATATCCAACTCTTTGCAACCCCATGGACTATACAGTCCATGGAATTTTCCAGGTCATCATACTGGAGTGGGTAGCCATTCCCTTCTCCAGGGAATCTTCCCAACCCAGGGATCGAACCCAGGTCTCCCACACTGCAGGCAGATTCTTTACCAGCTGGGTCACCTGGGAAGTCCACAGCAGGGAAGACTCCAGATGAGCGCCCTACAATTTAACTCAATTCTGACACTATCTGCCTAGAGATAACAGCAGACCCCACAGGTTAAGGGCTCAGTCCTACAAGACAACTCACCCCTCACCGCAAGTCCAGGTTGTCACATGTGCTCCTGACCAGTTGGCTATAAATCAAAGGTTCCCACCACCCCTTCCTCAGGTTCAATTAATTTGCAAAAGTGGCTCACAGAACTCAAGAAAACAGTTTCTGTATTGTTTATAAATTTCATATGAAAGGATACGATAAAAGACACAGGTGAACATCGAGATGGAAGAGATGCATGGGCAAAGTGTGGAAAGGGGCTCAGAGCCTCCGTGCCCCACTTTGAGTGCCACCTCCACGGGTTCACCAACCCAGAAGCTCTCTACATCCCACGCTGTGGGAATTTTTAAGGAGGCTTCATCTCACAGGCAATGATCAATCATTAGTTCCATTTCCAGCTCTTTTCCCCTTTCTGGAGAACAAAGGATGGGGCTGAAAATTCCAACCTTCTAATCATGACCTGGTCTTTCTGGTGACCAGAGCCTCCACCAAGAGTTACCCATTAGAACAAAAAAGACATTGCTATTACCCAGGAAATTCCAAGGGATTGAGGAGCTCTGTGTCAGGAACTGGGGTCAAAGACTATTAAAATAAAAGATGCTCTGATTACTTAGAAAATTACAAAGGTTTCAGGACGTCTGCATCAGAAACTGGGGCAGAGACCAATACTTTCATTCTCCATCATCTCACAGTTGTCTATTTCAGTGTCTTACCAAAACAGCTGTGGATAAATTATTCAGAAAGGCTGGGCTTCAACTAAAAGCCAAATGGCAAAATTGAAATTCAAATTGGGATCTCAGAGGAGCCTGCAAGTCTAATGAATGGAACACATAAGCCATAAGTACTCTGATGGTCTGGACAGACAAGTTAACCTGGGTTTCAATGATAAGCCCCAAATCCAGCATCAAGGGTAGCCATTAAGGACAAAGATGTTGTTTTCAAAAAGCTGTTCACATAGCATCGCTGCATGGTGCACCCTGAGTGAGCAGTAGTAAGATGAATGACCTTTCTGAGCAATGTAGAGACCAGACAAAAACAGGTCAACACAAAGGCTGAAGGGCAGGTGGGAATGTCTAGGAGCAGAAACAGCTTTGGATGTCTTCAACATCAGGCTCCCAGCAGACATGGCCAGGTGTTACTCTAGCCCTGGGCAGATCTCCTGCAAGCTGAGTTCTGAGCATCCTCACCCTTCTAAGGAGCCTGCAGCTGTCAGGGGATACATTCATTCATTCACTCATTCACTTCTTTAAATATGTTAAGCCTCTATCTGTGTTAGACCTTGAGCAGGATGCTAAGAATATGGAGATTCTTAGAACTTATAACCAAGTGAGAACACAGGAATGTTAGTAGTTACAACATAGTCAAAACACATGTTTGATAATGAAACATCAAACCATCCCCAGGAAAGAAGGGATCCAAGTGCATTGCTGGAGAAAGGAAGGTGAGGGATTGGAACATTGGTAATTTTGCCCTCCAATGGACAGACATCCACAAAAAAGAACTGTCTGGCTAAAGCATGCCAAGGTTGGGAAACCTTGAATAGGAGAAATACTGAGGGGTGGGGAGAGGATACCATCTGTGGTTTTTAGTAGCTAAATGAATGTGTAGTGAGAAAGAGAAAAATGAGGCAAGAAGAGTGGCATGTTACCAGCTTGAGATACAGTCACTGGAGACTGGAGCCATTAATGGAGATCACATGATGAGGAGCAGGTTTCTGGGAAAGCTGAATGTTACATGCGAACTTGCTAGAAACACAGTTTCAGGCCCCAAACCGGCCTTCCTACATTTTAAGAGGCCATGTGATTCATTAGCACATTCACATTTGAGAAGCAATGGTCTAGAGAATGGTCTGAGACAGAGCCATAGCTCTGGGGGAGGGGGTCTTCTTACTTTACTGTGTATTTTTCCAGCAACTCTGAGGCATGAGGATAATCAGAGCCGCCATGTCTGGTTGCACAGGTTGTGTACTGCACAAAGGTGCCTGGTTCAGGATGGGGTTGACATTTGACATTTACCCTTCCCAGGTGGTGCTAGTGGTAAAGAATCCACCTGCCAAAGGAGACATGGGTTCAATTCCTGGGTCAGGAAGATCCTCTGGAGAAGGCAATGGCAACCTGCTGCTGTATTCTTGCTTGGGAAATTCCATGGGCAGAGGAGCCTGGCAGGCTACAGTCCATGGAGCCCCAAAGAACTGGACATGACTGAGCACATATATTCTGAAAAAGAGATGCATTTTATTTTTCACCACAAGTGTCAAGTTATCTGCACAGGGGCTGTGACCACCCAGAAGATGTATTGTTTAATTTGCACAAAAGCCCTATGGCTGAGCAGTGGCCCTAGAATAGTACAGATCCACATCGCCTTCTCTGCAGTTTTTAAATCTACAAAATCCTGAAAGTCAAAAGGTTTTTTAGTAGATTTGCAACAAGCTCACTTGGCAGCAAAACCTGACCTTAACTAACATGAAACTAATTATAGTCTCTATTTTTCTCACTCACTGTGAGTATTCCTACATTTTCCTGCAGAAATATTAATATAAATGAATTTTATATGTAGTGCAGCTCCACACACAGCCAGCACATGAGGTAATACTCAGAATGCACAGCATTAGTTTTAAAAAATTTGAAAAAATTTGGAATTCTAAAGTACATCTGATGGACAGGGAAGCCTGGTGTGTTGCAGACCACAGGGTTGCAAAGAGTTGGACATGACTGAGTGACTGAACTGAACTGAAGCGTTTTAGACAAGAACTTGTACTAACCCAGTTTTACAGATGGGGAAACTGAGACACAGATAGGTCAAGTACTTGACGGATTCAAGGCTCAAAGCCTATCTCTCTGTGCATCATACTAGTTACAAGAAGTTTACTGAGTAAGATAAGTCTGTGTATAGTCCAGGCCCCTCCCTCACAGGTACTCAAGGTATATTTTCAGACACAAAAAATGGGAGGAGGCATCAGAATCTGCCTTTTGTGGGGGTCTCCCGTAACAGAATGTCAGTCCCCATGCTTGAGCAGCGTGTTTCCAAACCAACCTCTGGATGTTCTGACAACACTTAGCCCAAAGCTAGGCACCCCAGAGTCATCCATCAACTTCAGGCTTGCTAGCAGACACAGAGAACCCCAGGAAGACTGAAAAACGATGAAAGCAAGTGAATTCTCATTTGATCTGTGATTGAGACAATGCAGACCAGAGCAAAACAGCATGGGATGGTCTTCTGTTGTGCTATTCTTATTTCGCAGATGGAGGTCTCCAACAGCTGCAGTGAGATCCAAATGTCTGTTCCTTCTTGAAAAGACATGGGTGTGATGTGGAGAGCAAAGCGCCTGTCATCTCTACAGAACCACGGGTTGCTCTGCTCCTTCAACAAAGAATAGACTCTATTCCAACATAAATCAGCCTGGAGCTGTAAGTTATCAGCCAGATAAGAGTCAGTGTACCATCTTCTCTGAAATTCTGCAGATTCTAAAATTATATTCATGTGATGTACCCACAGCTCTATTCTTCACCTTTGAGCTTATATATGACCAACCTAGACAGCTATTAAAAAGCAGAGACATTACTTTGCTGACAAAAGTCCATCTAGTCAAAGCTGTGGTTTTTCCAGTAGTCATATGTGGATTTTCTATACAGAAAGCTGAGTGTTGAAGAATTGATGCTTTTGAACTATGGTGTTGGAGAAGACTCTTGAGAGTTCCTTGAACTACAAGGAGATCAAACCAGTCAATCCTGAAGGAAATCAGTCCTGAATATTCATTGGAAGGACTGATACTGAAACTCCAATACTTTGGCCACCTGATGTGAAGAGCTGACACATTGGAAAAGACCCTGATGCTGGGAAAGACGGAAGGCAGGAGGAGAAGGGGATGACAGGATAGGATGGTTGGATGGCATTATCAGCTTGATAGACATGAGTTTGAGTGAGCTCCAGGAGTTGGTGATGGACAGGGAAGTCTGGCGTGCTGCAGTCTATGGGATCACAGAGAGTCAGACACAACTGAGCGACTGAACTGAACTGAGCTTATGTATTTGGGTGCTGCCACAAGGTAGATGCTTGGAGGACACAAACACCTTGTATGCACCAGGACCCAGGGAAAGGAGCAGTGATGACCAAAAGAGAGAGAGCCAGACCTCCCTGTGAGTGTTTGAGGGTCTCCTGCAGAGGCGTAGGTCAGAAGTGACCTGCCATGGGGACGGGGTCTCTGGAGCAGCAGTCCTAGGAGATGCAGCATGTGGCATAAGTCCTCATGGAGGAGGTTGCCATTAGCCACACTATAGGGCTTCCACAGTGGCTCAGATGGTAAAGAACCCGCCTGCAACGTGGGAGACCTGGGGTCAGTCCCCAGGTTGGGAAGATCCCCTGGAGGAGGGCATGACAATCCACTCCACTATTCTTGCCTGGAGAATCCCCATGGACAAGAGGAGCCTGGCAGGCTACAGTCCATGGGACTGCAAAGTCAGACACGACTGAGCAACTAAGCACAGCACGGCACACACAGAGCCACCAGGTAGGCGATCTACAAATTGGAGAACAATTACACCAAAGAAGTTCCTACATTGCTGTGAAAATTCTAGGCCCCACAACAGACTTCCCAACCTAGGGATCCAGCGAAGGGACTGAGAATCCCCAGGGAATCTGACTTTGAAGGTCAGAAGGATTTGATTACAGAACTTCCACAGGACTGGGGAAACAGAGACTCTTGGAGGGCACAAACAAAACCTTATGCAGACCAGGACCGAAGAGAAAGGAGCAGTGACCCCAAAAGAGAATCAGCCAGACTTGGCTGTAAGTGTTTGGGAGTCTCCGGTGGAGGCGTGAGTCAACAGTGGCCTGCCATGGGGTCAGAGGCACTGACAACAGCAGTCCTGAGAGCCAGGACTAAGTCCTTCTAGAGTAGGTCACCGTTACCCTACCACAGTTGGCCTCAGGCCAAACTACAGGAAGGGAACACAGCCCCACCCATCAACAGAAAATTGAATTAAAGATCTACTGAGCATGGTCTTGCCCACCAGAGCAAGACCCAGTTTTCCCCACAGCCAGTTCCTTCCAGCAGGAACCTAACACAAGCCTCTTATACTTATTCATCAGAGGGCAGACAGAATGAAAATCACAATCACAAAAAACTAACCAAACTGATCATACGGATTACAGCCTTGTTTAACTCAAGGAAACTTTGACCATGACATGTAAAGCCACCCAAGATAGATGGCTCATGGTGGAGAGTTCTGACAAAACTTGGTCCACTGGAGAAGCAAACGGCAAACCATTTCAGCATTACTGCCTTGAGAAACCCCATGAACAGTATGAAAATGAAAAAAGATATGACACTGAAAGGTGAACCTGCCCCCAACCAGGTCAGTAGGTATCCAATATGCTACTGGAAAAGATCAGAGAAATAGCTCCAGAAGGAATGAAGAGGCTGAGCCAAAGCAGAAATGAGGCCCAGTTGTGCATGTGTCTACTGGTTAAAGTCCAACACTGTAAAGAACAATATTGCATAGGAACCTAGAATGTTAGGTCTATGAATCAAGGTAAATTGGAAGTGGTCAAATAGAAGAGGGCAAGAGTGCACACCAACGATTTAGGAATCAGTTATCTAAAATGGACAAGAATGGGCGAATTTAATTCAGATGACCATTATATCTACTACTGTGGGCAAGAATTCCTTAGAAGAAATAGAGTAGATCTCATAGTCAACAAAAGAGTCTGAAATGCAGTTCAGTTCAGTTGCTCAGTCCTGTACGACTCTTTGTGACCTCATGGACCGCAGCACGTCAGGCCTCCCTGTTCATCACCAACTCACAGAGTTTACTCAAACTCATGTCCATTGAGTCGGTAATGCCATCCAACCATCCTCATCCTCATCTCATGTCGTCCCCTTCTCCTCCAGCCTTCAATCTTTCTCAGCATCAGGGTCTTTTCCAATGAATCAGCTCTTTGCATCAGGTGGCCAAAGTATTGGAGTTTCAGCTTCAGCATCAGTCTTTCCAATGAATATTCAGGACTGATCTCCTTTAGGATGGACTGGTTGGATCTCCTTGCAGTCCAAGGGACTCTCAAGAGGCTTCTCCAATACCACAGTTCAAAAGCATCAATTCTTTGGCACTCAGCTTTCTCTATAGTCCAATTCTCACATCCCTACATGACTACTACAAAAACCATAGCCTTGATCAGATGGACCTTTGTTGGCAAAGTAATGTCTCTGCTTTTTAATATGTTGTCTAGGTTGGTCGAAACTATGCTTCCAATGAGTAAGTGTCTTTTAATTTCATGACTGCAGTCACCACCTGCAGTGACTTTGGAGCCCAAAAAAACAAAGTCTGCCACTGTTTCCACTGTTTCCCCATCTATTTGCCATGACGTAATGGGATGCCATGATCTTAGTTTTCTGAATGTTGAGCTTTAAGCCAACTTTTTCACTCTCCTGTTTCACTTTCATCAAGAGGCTCTTTAGTTCCTCTTCACTTTCTGCCATAAGGGTGATGCCATCTGCACATCCAAGGTTATTAACATTTTTCCCAGCAATCTTGATTCCAGCTTGTGTTTTATCCAGCCCAGCATTTCGCATGATGTACTCTGCATATAAGTTAAATAATCAGGGTGACAATATACAGCCTTGATGTACTCCTTTCCCTATTTGGAACCAGTCCGTTGTTCCATGTCCAGTCAGTTCTAACTATTGCTTCCTGACATGCACACAGATTTCTCAAGAGGCAGGTCAGGTAGCTTGGTATTCCCATCTCTTTCAGAATTTTCCACAGTTTATTGTGATCCACACAGTCAAAGTCTTTGGCATAATCAATAAAGCAGAAATAGATATTTTCTGAAATTTTCTTGCTTTTTTGATGATCCAGCAGAGGTTGGCAATTTGATCTCTGGTTCCTATGCCTTTTCTAAAACCAGCTTGAATATCTGGAAGTTCACAGCTCACATATTGCTGAAGCCTGGCTTGGAGAATTTTGAGCATTACTTTATTAGCGTGTGAGATGAGTGCAGAGTACATTATCAGAAATGCTGGGCTGGATGAAGCACAAGCTGGAGAAATATAAATAACCATAGATATGCAGATGATACCACCCTTATGGCAGACAGTGGAGAAGAACTAAAGAGCCTCTTGATGAAAGTGAAAGAAGAGAGTGAAAAAGTTGGCTTAAACCTCAACATTCAGAAAACTAAGATCATGGCATCCGGTCCCATCACTTCACGGCAAGCAGATGGGGAAATAGTTGAAAACAGTGACAGACTTTATTTTTCTGGGCTCCAAAATCACTGCAGATGGTGACTGCAGCCATGAAATAAAAGATGCTTACTCCTTGGAAGGAAAGTTATGACCAACCTAGATAGCATATTAAACAGCAGAGACATTACTTTGCCAACAAAGGTCCGTCTAGTCAAAGCTATGGTTTTTCCAGTGGTCATGTATGGATGTGAGAGTTGGACTATAAAGAAAGCTGAGTGCTGAAGAATTGATGCTTTTGAATTGTGGTATTGGAGAAGCCTCTTGAGATTCCCTTGGACTGCAAGGAGATCCAACCAGTCCATCCTAAAGGAGATCAGTGTTCACTGGAAGGACTGATGTTGAAGCTGAAACTCCAATACTTTGGCCACCTGATGCAAAGAGTTGACTCATTGGAAAAGACCCTGATGCTGAGAAAGATTGAAGGCTGAAGGAGAAGGGGATGACAGAGGATGAGATGGTTGGATAGGATCACTGACTCAATGGAGATGAGTTTGAGTAAATTCTGGGAGTTGATGATGGACAGGGAGGCCTGATGTGCTTTGGTCCATGAGGTCGCAAAGAGTCAGACATGACTGAATGACTGAACTGAGATGAATGCAATTGTGCAGTAATTTGAGCCTTCTTTGGCATTGCCTTTTTTTGGATTGGAATGAAAACTGATCTTTTCCAGTCCTGGGGCCACTGCTGAGTTTTCCAAATTTGCTGGCATATTGAGTGCCACACTTTCACAGCATCATCTTTTAGGATTTGAAATAGCTCAACTGGAATTCCATCACCTCCACTAGCCTTTTTCGTAGTGATGCTTCCTACGGCCCACTTGACTTCGCATTCCAGGATGTCTGGCTCTAGGTGAGTGATCACACCATCGTGATTATCTGGATCATGAAGATCTTTTTTGTACGGTTCTTTTGTGTATTCTTGCCACTTCTTTTTAATATCTTCTGCTTCTGTTAGGTCCATACCATTTCTGTCTTTTTTGAGCCCATCTTTGCATGAAATGTTCCCTTGGTATCTCTAATTTTCTTGAAGAGATCTCTAGTCTTTCGTGTTCTATTATTTTCCTCTATTTCTTTAAACTGAATACTGAGGAATGCTTTCTTATCTCTCCTTGCTATTCTTTGGAACTCTGCATTCAGATGCTTATATCTTTCCTTTTCTCCTTTGCTTTTCACTTCTCTTTTCATCGCTATTTGTAAGGCCTCCTCAGACAGCCATTTTGCCTTTTTGCATTTCTTTTTCTTGGGGATGGTCTTGATCCCTGTCTCCTGTCCAGTGTCACGAACCTCTGTCCACAGTTCATCAGCACTGTCTATCAGATCTAGTCCCTTAAATCTATTTCTCACTTCCACTGTATAATCACAAGGGATTTGATTTAGGTCATACCTGAATGGTCTAGTGGTTTTCCCCACTTTCTTCAATTTAAGTCTGAATTTGGCAATAAGGAGTTCATGATCTGAGCCACAGTCAGCTCCTGGTTTTGTTTTTGCTGACTGTATAAAGCTTCTCCATCTTTGGCTGCAAAGAATATAATGAATCTGATTTTGGTGCTGGCCATCTGGTGATGTCCATGTGTGGAGTCTTCTCTTGTGTTGTTGAAAGTGGGTGTTTGCTATGACCAGTGCATTCTCTTGGCAAAACTCTATTAGCTTTTGCCCTGCTTCAATTTGTACACCAAGACCAAATTTGCCTGTTACTCCAGGTGCTTCTTGACTTCCTACTTTTGCATTCCAGTCCTGTATAATGAAAAGGACATCTGTTTTGGGTGTTAGTTCTAAAAGGTCTTATACTTGGGTGCAATCTCAAAAATGACAGAATGATCTTGGTTCGTTTCCAAGGTAAAGCATTCAATATTACAGTAATCCGAGTCTATGCCCAAAGCACTAATGCCGAAGATTAAGTTGAACAGTTCTGTGTTCTAAGACCTATAAGACCTTCTAGAACTAACACTAAAAAAAGATGTCCTTTTGGGCTTCCGTAGAGGCTCAGTGGTAAAGAATCCACCAGCCAATGCATGAGACTTGGGTTTGATCCCTGGTTCAGGAAAATCACACATGCCATGGAGCAACTAAGCCCATGTACCACACTATTTAGCCTGTGCTCTAGAAGCCAGGAACACAACTACTGAAGGCCGCATGCCCTAAAACCTGTGCTCAGCAACAACAACAGAAGCAGCAGCCACACACAATGAGAAGCCCACACGCCGCAACTAGAAAGGAACCCTCCCTTCTCCACAACTAGAGAAAAACCTGCACAGCAGTGAAGACCCAGCACATCCAAAAATAAATAAATAAGTAAATTAACTTTAGGAAAGATGTCCTTTTCATCACAGGGGGTTGGAATGCAAAAGTAGGAATCAAGAGATATCTAGAGTAACAGGCAAGTTTGGCCTTGGAGTGCAAAATGAAGCAGGGCAAGGGCTAAGAGTTTTGTCAAGAGAACGCACTGGTCATAGCAAACACCTTCTTCCAACAGCACAAGAGACGACTCTACACATGGACATCACCAGATGTCTGGTCTATAACCAAATCAAATTTATTATATTCTTTGCAGCCAAAGATGGAGAAGCTGTATATAGTCAGCAAAAATAAGCCTGGGAATTGACTGTGTTTCAGATCATCAACTTCTTATTGTCAAATTCAGACTTAAATTGAAGAACATAGGGAAAACCACCAGGGCAGTCATTTACTACTACTACTACTAAGTCACTTCAGTCGTGTCTGACTCTGTGCGACCCCTGAGATGGCAGCCCACCAGGCTCCCCCGTCCCTGGGATTCTCCAGGCAAGAACACTGGAGTGGGTTGCTATTTCCTTCTCCAATGCATGAAAGTGAAAAGTGAAAGTGAAGTTGCTCAGTCGTGTCCGACCCTTAGCAACCCCATGGACTGCAGCCCACCAGGCTCCTCCATCCATGGGATTCTCTAGGCAAAAGTACTGGAGTGGGGTTCCCATTGCCTTCTCCGAGGGCAGTCATTTAGTATGACCTAAATCAAATCCCTTATGATTATACAGTGAAAGTGACAAATAGATTCAAGGGATTAGATCTGATAGACAGAGTGCCTGAAAAACTATGGATGGAGGTTCATAACAATGTACAGGAGGTGGTGATCAAAATCATCCCAAAGGAAAAGAAATGCAAAAAGGCAAATGGTTGTCTGAGGATGCCTTACAAATAGCAGATAAAAGAAGAGAGGTGAAAGGCAAAGGAGAAAAGGAAAGATATATCCATTTGAATGCAGAGTTCCAAACAATAGCAAAGGGAGATAAGAAACCCTTCTTAAGTGGACAAAGTAAAGAAACAGAGGGAAACAATAGAATGGGAAGAACTAGAGATCTTTTCAAGAAAATTAGAGATACCAAGGGAAAATTTCATGTAAAGATGGGCACAATAGAGAACAGAAATGGTATGGACATAACAAAAGCAGAAGATATTAAGAAGAGGTGGCAAGAATACACAGAAGAACTGTACGAAAAAGGTCTTAATGACCTGGATAACCACAATGGTATGGTCACACACCTAAAGCCACACATCCTGGAGTGTGAAGTCAAGGGGGCCTTAGGAAGCATTACTATGAACAAAGCTAGTGGAGGTGATAGAATGCCAGCTAAGCTATTTCAAATCCTAAAAGATGATGCTGTGAAAGTGTGGCACTCAATATGCCAGCAAATTTGGAAAACTCAGCAGTGGCCACAGGACTAGAAAAGGTCAGTTTTCATTACAATCCCAAAGAAGGGCAATGCCAAAGAATGTTCAAGCTACCACACAATTGTACTCATTTCACATGCTATCAAAGTAACGCTCAAAATCCTTCAAACTAGGCTTCAACATTACATGAACCTAGAAATTCCAGATGTACAAGCTGGATTTAGAAAAAGCATAGGAACCAGAGATCAAATTGCCAACATCCACTGGATCATTGAAAAAACAAGAGAATTCCAGAAAAACCTCTGTTTCTGCTTCATTGACTATGCTAAAGCCTTCAACTGTGTGGATCACAGCAAACTGTGGAAAATTCTATGGGAATACCAGACCACCTGACCTGTTGCCTGAGAAACCTGTATGCAGGTCAAGAAACAACAGTTAGAACCGGACACGGAACAACGAACTGGTTCAAAATTGGGAAAGGAGTACGTCAAAGCTGTATATTGTCACCCTGCTATTTAACTTATATGCAGAGTACATCATGAGAAATGCTGGGCTGGATGAAGCACAAGCTGGAATCAAGATTTTGGGAGAAATGTCAATAACCTTGGATATGCAGATGACACCACCCTAATGGAAGAAAGCAAAGAGGAGCAAAGGAGCCTCTTGATGAAGGTGAAAGAGGAGAGTGAAAAAGCTGGCTTAAAACTCAACATTCACAAAACAAAGACCATGGCATCCAGTCCCATGACTTCATGGCAAATAGCTGAGTAAAACACGGAAACAGTGACAGACTTTATTTTCTTGGGCTCCAAAATCACTGTGGATGGTGACTGTAGCCATGAAATTAAAAGATGCTTGCTCCTTGGAAGAAAAGCTATGACAAACCTAGACAGCGTATTAAAAAGCAGAGACATCACTTTGCTGACAAAGGTCCATAGAGTCAAAGCTATGAATTTCCCAGTAGTCATGTATGGATATGAGACTTGGACCATAAAAAAAGGCTGAGCTGAAGAATTGATGCTTTTGAATTGTGGTGCTGGAGAAGACCCTTGAGAGTCCATTGGAAAGCAAGGAGGTCAAACCAGTCAATCCTAAAAGAAATCAACCCTGAATATACATTGGAAGGACTGTTGCTGAAGCTCCAATTGGGCCTGATGTGAAGAACTGACTCATTGGAAAAGATCCTGATGCTGAGAAGATTGAGAGCAGGAGGAGAAGGGGGCCAAGGGGATGAGATAGTTGGATGGCATTATTAACTCAATGGACAAGAGTTTGAGCAAACTCCAGGAGACAGTGTAGGACAAGGAAGCTTGGCATGCTGCATTCAATGGGATCACAAAGAGTCAGACATGACTGAGTGAACATAATAACAACAGCAACAAGATGATAATTCGAAATTTGGTATCTCGTTGCCAAAATCAATGATGATCCACTCTTTAAATGAACTTAAACTTTTATAAGAATATTTGTTTTTTAAAAAACCTTTTAAAATATTTCAGTGAACACTGGATTCAAAATTGTTTTCTGATTCATTTCTAATTCTTTCGATTGTGTATATATCAATTACATATGAATGTGTATTTATCACTTTATTATTTTATATACACATTTACATCCCTTCTGGGAGATGGTGAAGGACAGGGAAGCCTGGTATGCCACAGTCCATGGGGTCGCAAAGACTTGGACATGACTGAGTGACTGAACAACAACAGAAATCCCATCTCTGGAAAAGTGCTTATTCAACTCTCTTGGCCATTTAAAAACTGGTTTATTATTGAGTTGTAAAGATTCTTTATAAATTTTACATCAAAGTCAATCAGAAATACATTTTGCAAATATTTTCTCCAAGTCTGTGGCTTGCCTTTTCATTCTTGAAAACGTGTCTTTCAAAGAGAGTTTTAAATTTTGTTGAACCCCCACTTACCAATTCTTATCTTATGGTAGGTTATAGGTCAAGTAAGACATCTTTGTTCAACCTAAAGTCTCCAAGATTTTCTCCAGTGTTTTCTCATGAGTTATTATAATTTTAGCTCTTATATTTAAATCTATATTTATTTAGAGATAATTTTGTACATGATACGAGGTAAGGGTCATAGTTAAGATCATATGTACATCCCATTTTTTGAGCTGTTTTTTGAAGGAACTATATTCTTCTCACCTTGGTACTTTTGTCAAAAACCAAGTGACCATATATGTATGGGTAACTTTCTGGCCTCTGGCTTCCTTTCCCCCGACCTATATGAATTTCTTCATGCTGATACCACAACATCTTAATTACTGTAGTTTCATAATAAGCCTTGAAATAATGTAAGTATAATTTCCTCCAGTTTTTTGTTTTTTAATTGCCCTGGCTATGACCTCCAATACAAGGTTTATGGTTAAGTGGAAAGTGGGCTTCCCTGGTGGCTCAGCTGGTAAATAATCTGCTTGCAATGCAGGAGACCTGGGTTTGATCCCTGGGTTGGGAAGATCCCCTGGAGAAGGGAAAGGCAACACATTCCAGTATTCTGGCCTGGAGAATTCCATGGACCACAGGATTGCAAAGTGTCGGAAACGACTGAGGGACTTTCACTGTATATATCACTGTAGGAGGAAAGTATTCTGTTTTGACTATAAAGTATGATGTCAGATGTAAGTGTTTTGTAGGTGTCCATGATGAGCAAATTGAGGTGGCCAGTTAGTTGTTTTATTAGAGATTTTGCATTTACAGTCATGGGAAATACTGTTCTGTAGTTTCTTTTTTTTTTTTTTTTTCTTCTCATAATCTCTTCCTATGCTTTGGTGTCAGGGTAATGCTGACCTCATAACATGACTTCTTTTATTTTCTGGAAGAATCTGTATATAAATTGTATTATTTCTTCCTCGAATGTTAAGTACTCTTCACCCATGAAGCCATCTGAACCTTGATTTTTCATTGCAGGGAAGACCTTTAATTACAAATCCATTTTACTTAATAGATATATGGATGGGCTTCCCAGGTGGCGCTGTTGGTAAAGAATCTGCCTGCCAAAGCAGGAGACACAAGAGACAACGGTTCGTTCCCTGGGTCAGGAAGATGCCCTGGAGAAGGAAATGGCAACTTGCTCCAGTATTCTTATCTAGAGAATTCCATAGAGGAGCCTGGCAGGCTACAGTCCATGGGGCCACAAAGTGTCAGAGACTACTAAGAGCACACACACACAACAGATATGCTGCTGCTGCTAAGTCACTTCAGTCGTGTCCAACTCTGTGCGACCCCATAGACGGCAGCCTACCAGGCTCCCCTGTCCCTGGGATTCTCCAGGCAAGAACACTGGAGTGGGTTGCCATTTCCTTCTCCAATGCAGGAAAGTGAAAAGGGAAAGTGAAGTCGCTCTGTCGTGTCCGACCCTCAGCGACCCCATGGACTGAGCACCTAGTTATTTCAAATGAGTCCATGAAACTGCAGGACAGCAGACTGTTTACTGCTAACTGGCCCTAATGGTAAAGAAGACATGGACCTCTACTGAAAAACATCTTCCAAATGGAAGGTCAGCAGCAGTAAGGGGGTGTGGATAAAAGGAAAAGGAAAAATCTTTTTGACGGCTTCAGAAGTGGCGGAATAGGTGGTTAATGTAGAAGTCAACCATGTGAACTGTAAATACATTTTACTGGAGATGTTAATTCAAATTATACCCAAAGACAAAACATTCCTACTGTAGTTTTTTTTTTATCATTCATAGAAAGGTATACTGCTTTAATTCTTATCAGTAATTTCAACTCTCCAAGTGCCATTAATAACATTAAGGTGAACCTAAATTTTATGTTGGAGCCTAGAATGGTGAAAATTTAAAATTATGAACTAAATCTATTATTTCCTTTAAATTTTTTTTCCTTTAAATGTTAAAATAAATTCTTAAGTAATAAAATGCAGATTCAGTTAAGGGCATGGTTATTCTAATATCATTCTTTGGAGGTAATTATTTTCAAATTATTTAGCTTTTTTCTATACTAGTTAGTTCTATATTGCTAAAGAGTATGCTTATACTGTAATTTTCCAGGTTTAAATTTTAAACATTTTCTATTTTATTACACATGTATATATTTTTCATACTATGCAAGATTAGATTGTTCCTTCCTGACTCTCCATATCCTCCTTATACTTAACACACCATTTATGCCATCTTCTTAACATAGTTTTATTAAGCACTGATTTCTTTTTAGTTGGCAGGGGCAAGTACAACTGTTATAAGCAGCATTTATTCTAACTGGTCAGTATCACTGCTGTACTAAGTGTCCTGAAAAATTAATTTTTGGTCAAATGCATGTTCAGGTCATATTTTGATTATATTTAGTTCTTATTTAAATTTATTTCGGTGTTTATTTATATCATTATGACTATATACTGTTCATTGCATAACCACAGTATGTACTATGATCACTTCCTCTTTTGTCTAACTTTTTGTTTTTTACTATGAGTCAATAATTGTTGTTGGTCAGTTAAGTCATGTCCAACTCTTTGTGACCCCATGAATGGCAGCACACCAGGCTTCCCTGTCCTTCACTATCTCCCAGAGCTTGCTCAAACTCATTTCTATTGAGTTGGTGATGCCATCCTCTGTCATCCGCTTCTCTTCCTGCCCTCAATCTTTCCCAGCATCAGGGTCTTTTCCAATGAGTCAACTCTTTGCATCAAGTGGCCAAAGTACTGGAGCTTCAGCTTTAGCATCAGTCCTTTCAATGAATATTCAGGGTTGATTTCCTTTAGGATCGACTGGTTTGATCTCCTTGTGTCCAAGGGACTCTCAAGAATCTTCTCCAACACCACAGTACAAAAGCATCAATTCTTTGGCACTCAGCCTTCTTTGTGGTCCAACTCTCACATCCATACATGACTACTGGAAAAACCATAGCTTTGACTACACAGACCTTTTGTCAGCAAAGTGATGTCTCTGCTTTTTAATACACTGTCTAGGTTTGTTATAGCTCTAGTTTCAAGGAGCAACTGTCTTTTAATTTTGTGGTTGCAGTCACCATCTGCAGTCATTTTGGAGCCTAAGAAAATAAAATCTGTCACTGTCAATTACCTTACTCTAAAATGTAATCCATTTGCTTCTTTTTCTAGATATCTATCTCTAAGTTATCCTCACAATCTCCAACAGGGTTATAAAATGCTTCTCGATACTGTCAAAGTTTTTTTCTCCCTCTTCACACATCCCTAATGGAGTCTTCTGTCCCCTTATAGGGTATACAAGAGGAGCTGTTGAACTGGGGACTAACTATCCTTTTCTTTGCCTCTCTTCTGTGTTAGATTCTATTTCTGGAATTCTATGTCTTCCTCTTTCTGGGTTTACTTCATTTTCGATGAAGCATATTTTCAAATATCTTCCTTAGAATGAGTATATGGAATTAAATTTTTGAGACTCCGCATGCATGTCTAAAAATGTTTATTTCATCTTTATACATAATCAATTGAATGGGTACAGAATTCTCCCTACAAAATATCTTTCTCCACAATTTTGATATTTCTCTATTGGTTTCCAGCTTTGAGAGTCTGTGGAGGACTTGGTGACAACAGATATGAATCCTTAAAATACCTAATTTTTCTGGACTGAGTTTTGGTGGTTTATATCCTTTAAGGAGTACATCCATTTCCTCTAAATTGCTGGATTTATTGGCGTGAAGTTGATAATGTTCCTTTATCACTTTAGTGTTTGTTGTATGTCGTTAAATCCCCTTCTATGTTGGTGGTTGGTATCTTCTCTGTTTGCTTCACCAATCTATTGGTGAAATTTATCTGTCTCACTGATTCTTTCTAAAATAAGCTCTAGTTTCATCAATGTCTCTTTGCTTTTCTTTTGTTTTCAATTTCATTGATTTATGTTTTCATCTTTTTAATTTTCTTCTTGCCTTGGGATTAATTTGTTCTTTTTCTGGTTTACACTGGAACCTAAAAATATTAGTTTGCATCCATTCTTCTTTACTAACATAAGCACTGAAAGCTATAATATTCCTTATAGGCACTATCTCTAGCCACATTCCATACATTTTGGTAAATTGTGTTTCCACTTTTATTCAATTCAAAGTACTTTCTAGTTTTCCTTCTTTGACTCATGGGTTACCTAGGCCTATGATAGGAATTTCTCATATATTTTTCAGTCTTTTATTTCTAGTTAATTCCACTGTGGCCAGAAAACATAATTGTATGATTTCCACTCTTTTAAATTTATTGAAACTTATTTTATGGCCCTAAATAGCATCAATCCTGATGTTTGTTCTCTGTGCAACTGAGAAGAATATGTATCCTGCTGTTACTGGGTGGAACATTCTATAACCAACTAGGTCAGGTTGACTGATAATGTTGTTCAAGTTTTATATATCTTCATTGTTTCATCAATTGAGAAAAATGGTGACATTATCTATTATAACTGTGGGTTTATCTATTTCTCCTTGAGGTTCTATCAATTTTTGTATTGATGTATTTTGAGGCTTTCAAAATTAGGTGCATGCACATTTAGTAATATTATGTTCTCTTGAGGAATTCGTTCTCTATTACGAAAAGTCCTATTCGTCCCCGTTAATGTGCCTTGTGCTGAAGTCTACTTTTTCTGATACTAACACAGCTACTCCATTTTTCTTTTTTCAGATTTTGTATTGTAATCTTTTCCTGTTCTTTCACTTTTACCTGTGTCTTTATAGTGTTCTTTGTTGATTATGTATAAATGGACACTTTTAATCTAACAATCCTTGCCTTTTAATGCTAATATTTAATGCAATCTAATCTGACAATTCCTGCCTTTTATTTAGACAACTTAAATTTAATCTAGATGGGAGGTGGTGGTTGAGGGGAGGATGGGATGAACTGGGGAGTAGCACTGATATATATACACTGTGTTTAATTGCTTAGTTGTGTCCAACTCTACAACCCCATGGACAACCCAATGGATTGTAGCCCACCAAGCTCCTCTCTCCATGGGGATTCTCCAGGCAAGAATACTGGAGTGGGTTGCCATGCCCTCCTCCAGAGGATCTTCCCAACCCAGGGATTGAACCCAGGTCTCCTGCATTACAGCCGGATTCTTTACCCTCTGGGCCACCAGGGAAGCCCAAAGAGATCACCCAATGTGGGGCTCAAACTCATGACCCTGAGATTAAGTGTCTCATGCTCTACTGACTAAGCTAGCCTGGCAGTATGTATAAAATAGATAACTAGTGGGAAGCTACGGTATAGCAAGCACAGGGAGCTCGACTCAGTGCTCTGTGATGACCTAGACGGGTGGGAAGGAACCTCAGCAGGGAGGGGATATATGTATACGTATAGCTGATTCACCTGTTGTACAGCAGAAACTAACAACATTGTGAAGAAATTACACTCCAATTAAAAAAAAAAAAAGAGTGGTGGACTGAGTCTGGGATTTTTCTGTGGGCTACAGTAAGGATTACCTCCAGGCAGAAAACCCCAGCAATGGCAGACCTCACCTCATTGTTCTCCTTTCTCAAGGGTCACAATTGGTTTCTGCCTGTTGTCCCCAAATTCCAAAGCTAGTTATTTCCTATATTTTGCCAATTTTACTTTTTTTTTTTTCAATCGTGGGAAGGTAATTCTAGATTTGTTAATCCCTCATGGTCCCATGCAAATGTCTGCTCATTGTTTTAACTGTTGTTCAGTTGCTCAGTCCTGTCCGGCTCTTGCAACCCCATGGACTGCAGCATGCCAGGCTTCCCTGTCCTTCACTGGCTCCCAGAGTTTGCTCAAACTCATGTCCATTGAGTCGGTGATGCCATCCTACCATCTCATCCTCTGTTGTCCTTTTAATAGCTATAGCAAAATTTACAACCCCTGGCTTAGTTATTCCTTTAACACTGAGAATTTGGATTATATCTTTAATTAAAAAAAAAAAAAGTGTCAATATGAACGCTGTTGTTTTTAAAAAACTTGAATTTTCTTCAGAATATATTTTCTTGATACTTAAGTTAGCAGAACAAAGGGTGTGAACAATTTTACAGTTCTTGTTGCAATATCCTAAGTGTTCCAAAAAAGATAAAATCTACTTACAGTGCTGCTCGGCACTGTAATATGAATATATATTTCTCCTGATTGCCAACATTGGACTTTATCACTTTATTTTTGTAAATTGAAACCATGAGTAATGGCACCTAGAAGATGGTTTATTTTTTCTAATATTGCTATGAAAATTGTGCACTTCCCATCAAATAATTAAATGTCTGGGGTCTGTTGTGCAGAAACTGTTTATCAACCTTGACAACATATCAGGAAAAATTAAAGTATTCATTCTGTAAGAACTCATCACGTCTGTATGATAGTAAGCTACACAGTTTAACCTTTTTTACTTTACATAAAACTTTCATTTTTTAAGTGCCTCTCTTTAAGCCGATTGTTTACTTTTGTTCTTAGTTCTGGCAGTGGCTCTTTATCCAGATGATTCCATCTTTTTAACTTACATATTAATGATACATTATTATTTTTTTTGAGAGAGAAGAATAAAGTTTATTAGAGTGGGAGACGCTGTTAGAACAGCAGGCTGGTTCAAGGGAAAGCTGAATGCTTTTGCAGGCTAGTAGCCAATTTTTATAACGTCAAGACAGAAAAAATTCTTACAGGAATGGTGGCATCAGGTGATTAGTTAGGATGCTACAGGGTGGATGATAGGGTGAGTATTTTACATAATATGGGGTCAGGGAACTGGCCGGTTTAGGTCCAAAGGCTCATGGCAACAGTGGCTGTGGGGCTTGATCAGTTCCAGAGATTTTTATCCTATGATCTTGGTATCAGTTCAGTTCACTCAGTCATGTCCGACTCTTTGCGACTCCATGGACCGCAGCATGCCAGGCCTCCCTGTCCATCACCAACTCCCGGAGTTTACCCAAACTTATGTTCACTGAGTCAGTGATGCCATCCAACCATCTCATCCTCTGTCGGTCCCTTCTCCTCCTGCCCTCAATCTTTCCCGGCATCAGGGTCTTTTCAGATTAGTCAGCTCTTTGCATCAGGTAACCAAAGTACTGGAGTTTCAGCTTCAGCATCAGTCCCTCCAATGAACACTCAGGACCGATCGATCTCCTTTAGGATGGACTGGTTGGATCCCCTAGCAGTACAAGGGACTCTCAAGAGTCTTCTCCAACACCACAGTTCAAAAGCATCAATTCTTCTGCACTCAGCTTTCTTTATAGTCCAACTCTCAGATCCATACATGACCACTGGAAAAACCATAGCCTTGATGAGAAAGACCTTTGTTGACAAAGTAATGTCTCTGCTTTTTAATATGCTGTCTAGGTTGGTCATAACTTTGCTTCCAAGGAGTAAGCGTCTTTTAATTTCATGGCTGCAATCACCATCTGCAGTGATTTTGGAGCCCCCCAAAATAAAGTCAGCCATTGTTTCCACTGTTTCCCCATCTATTTACCATGAAGTGATAGGACCAGATGCCATGATCTTAGTTTTCTGAATGTTGACCTTGGTATAGGGCTCAACATTCCCCCCTCTTTTTATTTATGGGCCAAATCTTTGGCTCCTTAACAACCTGCTCATAACTAACTGTCTACCTATCCTTGTCTTGGGGCATGTGGACCAAGTCACTGGGGAAAGGGGCGATGACGGCTCTGGCTTCTTCAAGCTGGGCAGGGGCGTCATGTCCATTCTCCAGGTCCCAATGTCTGCTCTCTGTATGAGTGCATTTACAGAGGGAGGTGAGAGTCCATGGAATGATACGGCAGCTTGTTCCAGCATTGTCTAGGTTTTGGCTGGGGGATATTCTTGTCATACTATCTAAGTGATACATTTATATTAATATTTTTCACCACCTTCCATGTACATTTTTAATTGCTACAATGGCTTGGTTTTTCATTACACAGCTGCCACAGTAAAATGTAATGTCTTGATTTCTCTTCATTCTGTAGTCTCAATCTTGTTGTTTAGTTGGAAGTCATGTTAGACTCTTTTGCAACCCCCTGGACTGTACCCTGCCAGGATCCTCTGTCCATGGGGTTTCCCAGGCAAGAATACTGAAGTGGGTTGCCATTTCCTTCTCCAGGGGATCTTCTTGACTCAGGACTGACCCCATGTTCTACACTGGCAGGCAGATTCCTTACCTCTGAGCCACCAGGAAAGCCCCACCCTCAAGCTATGAACTTTAAATTTCACAACCATGTCTGTGCTCTTACCACTGTACATCTAATGTCTAGAATTCTGATTTATTTAAAAACAATTATTGCAATCTTATAATGAAAGCTATGGAGACCAAGTGTGTGTGTTAACTCAGAAATCTGACATTTCTTTTTAAAGAATCAAGTTTGTATCTCGTGCTTCTCATATTTTTTGGTCTGACAGATATGAACATTCCTTCATTCACCATGCATCCTGGGAGGCACTAGGCAACTTCTCTTTCAGAAAAGCCTCATCCAATTCAAATCTGCAGGGCCCCTCATAAAAGTTCTTGCAGCTATGGGATTTGTTTCAGAACCTCTTACAAACGCCGCTTTGGCTTCTAAAAAAGGTCAACATTGTGTCTGCTAAAGGTCAAGGTAAAGGCCAACCTAGCAAACCCTGCGAGAATACTGACAATCCAATTTCTCTTAGCTTTGTGCAAAATTTTCCCAGAGCCTTCCTCTTCTATTCTCTAAGGTTATAAAGGGTAAACTCCAAATTTGTTTTATTTTTATACCTCCCAGTATTTCTTTTACTCTTAAAGACTTAGAAGATCCTGTCTTTAAATATGATGTTTAAAGCCTTGACCAGCATCTGTTTTTCCTTGAGCTTTACTCCTATGTGGATCTCCATATTGTTTCCTCACCATGACTGAGCTGAGGTTGCCACTCAGGTCAGAATATTGATCTTGAATGATTTCCATTCATCCTGGCCTTTCCTGTGGAATCCGAGACACTGTTGGGATCTGCTTTTTTTCAACTTAGTTTATTGAGTACCTGCCAGGATTTCCAATGTCTGACCCTTTTGCTTGCATTTTACCGCCTGCCTTTGTGATTCGGTCTCGACTCAGATAGCCATACAGATACAACTCCCACTTTTCTGATTGGCTCTCTGTGCCAGTGCGACAACATTCATTTAAACTTTGCATGAACTTCCAAACGATGGGTTCAAATTAAATCTTGGAGCCTATTATACTGAGTGAAGTAAGTCAGAAAGAGAAACACAAATACTGTATATTAACACATATATATATGGAATTCAGAAAGATGGTAATGATGATCCTATATGCAAGGCAGCAAAAGAGACACAGATGTAAAGAACAGACTTTTGGACTCTGTGGGAGAAGGAGAGCGTGGGATGATTTGAGAGACTAGCATTGAAACATGTATATTACTATATATAAAACAGATGACCAGTGCAAGTTTGATGCATGAAGCAGGGCCCTCAAAGCCGGTGTTCTGGGACAACCCAGAGGGATAGGATGGGGAGGAAAGGGGGAGGGGAGTTCAGGATGGGGGAACACATGTGCACCCATGACTGATACATGTTGATGTATGGCAAAAACCAGCACAGTATTGTAAAGTAGTTATCCTCCAATCAAAATAAATCAATTTTTAAAAAAAGAAGTCCAACCTTGTAATAGGGATGAACGTATCTGACCCCATATTGGATCTGTTTCTTTTACTTTAACCTGTGTATTCTATTGGGCTTCTCAGGTGGTGCTAGTGGTAAAGAACCTGCCTGGCAATGCAGGAAATGTAAGAGATGCAGGTTCAATCCCGGGTCAAGAAGATCCCCTAGAGAAGGGCATGGCAACCCACTGAAGTATTCTTGCCTAGAGAATCCCATGGACAGAGGAGCCTGGTGGGCTACAGTCCATAGCGTCACACAGAGTCAGATACGACTGAATAGACTTAGCACACACGCACAAGTTAAGGATGTTGCCTATAATCTGAAATATATAGGACAGTCCATTCTCAAGGTTCTGACCTTCAAGGGTATACCACTTTTCCATTCATAAAGCAATTAAAAGTTGCAGAGAACATAGAATAACATTTGTCTTGTTGAGGTCCATAGCAATATCCAGCCTATGTGGATGGCTATAAGAACAAAGGATTTGGCTTGCAGCAACCAATCCTAGCCCCTCCTCTTGAAGTATAAAAGAAGCCTGAATTCGAACCTGGGTGAGAAGGTATTTTGGGACACTAGTCCCCTATCTTCTCAGTCTGCCGACTTTTCTAATAAAGTTGCTATTCGTTGCCCCAGCAACTGGTCTCTGGATTGGCCTGTTGTGTGGTGAACAGTATGAACTTTGACTCACTCAGCTGGAAAAATAGACACGTGCAGAGCTGCTTTGGTCTTTGGTGGTGGTGGGAGAAGGAGACTGAGGTCTGGAGCCTTCTCAGCCTCGTCATTTCCCGAGCAAACACAGAATCCAAGGGCTCCTCTGAGCAGCTGGACTCAAGCCACTCTTGTTTGTCTTACCCCCACCCCCACCTCAGTTTCACTTCCTGGCCACATTCATGAGCCTTGGTTCTGTCTTTCATGCTCCCCTCTCCTTTCTTAACAACCATCATTTCTTAAGCTTTCACATTAACTCCTTTCTTATCCTTCATGATTCCTTGAGGGTCTTTGCGAATCAGGGCTGATTTGGTTAATTTTTTAAAAAATCTATTTACATTTAGGAATTGCAAGGAAGCCAGAAAAGAAGTGCTGGATTTTTAAAAAATACACATATGGGCTTCTTTTTATTTATTAACAGCTTTTATACATTTTCAATATTCTTCCTTAAAGCAGCTGTTTCTTTGGGTTCTCTTTCACACCTGTCACTTGAAACTTCCATTTGTTAATTTATGAATCCGAACTGGAAGTGATAAAAGCAAAGCACAAGGTAATTTTACTAATTTAAAGTTTTACTTATATGTCTGAGAGTCATTTAGAAGCTCTGTGTAAAGCCAGCTAGGATCACAGAAAGACCACTGGCTTACTCTCCATCCCTTCAATACTATTTCTGAGGTGTTAGTACTACTACAGCATTTGCCAAACTTGTGTTAGTTATGTTTGTGTATTCTTCCTCCACTAGATTGTAAAACTCTGAAGGGAACATTCTTCTCTTATCCATTATTGTACTTGGTATGATGCAAATAAATAATAGATGCTTCAGTGGGAAAAAAGTGAAGATGATAAAGAATCTGCCTGCACTGTAGGAGGCCTGGGAATGGCTACCCACTCTCGTATTCTTGCCTGGAGAATTTCACGGACAAGAGGAGACTGGCAGGCTATAGTCCGTGGGGTCGCAAAGAGTCGGACATGATGGAGCGACTAACACTTTCACTTTCATGATGCGAATGAATAATAGATGCTTCAGTGGGAAAGACATCATCTCTTTGTATTTCCAAAAGGTATTAAGAAGCCTATTAAAAATGTTAATTATCTTGATGTTGGAGAAAATATAATAAACTGTCTTAAAAAGGGAAAAAAATAATAGGGATAATGTTCCTTTTCCTAGATGGAAAATAATATAGTGTTCACCATTGGTCTCAAAGAAGGCACATTTTCAGATAAGTGGTTATTCAGGTTAGTGAGATGGCAAAACAACAGAGCTGCCACAATACTGATAGCACTTTAATGTGGAAAATACAAGATAGAAAAATATCCAAATCAAATACGCACAAGGGATCACCATACACAGTCATCCCTTGATAGTCCCAGGAAACTTGTTCTAAGAGCCCCTGCAGATACCAAAATATACAGATGCCCAAGTCCCACGTATAAAATGGCATAGTCCAGCAGCCCTCTGTATACCCAATTTTGCATCTGCAAATTCAACCAACCAGGGATGGAAATTTCCATCTGCAGTTGGTTGAATCTGCAGACATAAAACCCAGAAATAGAAAAGGCTGACTGTTTATGGAAAAAAAAAAAAACCACCCTCTATAAATGGACCCACACAATTCAAACACCATGTTGTTCAAGAGCTAATTGTAGTTAGAAGCCATTATCTCCATGTTCAGTTTTGACAAAAAGGATCCAAGAATGAATTTGGCCTCATTGCTAAGCATAAGCAGCAACACAGCACAGTGGAGAGGACGGCCATTCTGACAGGTGCTAAGCACCTGCAGACCCTTGTTTCCATACATTCAATCTGAGTTGCCTCACCTGGGGTGGATCACTAAGGGCCTGGGGTGGGGGACCTCTGACACAGCAGTTAGTTGGCCAATATTATTAGGTTGGTGTTATTTGAGTTTCTGGGCAAGGCTCTAAATAAATTTAGCTTATCCATTTATTCATTCCACAAGCATTTATTGAGACATTGAGGAATATCCAGATGAATAAATGACAGTCCTTGTCCTCAGCTGGTCACAAGTTATAGTACAATAATAAAATATGGTAAGGGCATAGTTCAGTGTGTTGCCGAGAAGTCATGTGTAGACAAGAATACTCTGGTACTCATGTCTGGCACTCTATGGTTGGCTATTATTCCTTGCCTTCCAATGTGGGAATAAGCCTTTGCAATATACATGTTAGTTGAGATTCTGGAGAAATGTCCTCCAAAGAAATGCCCAATTGCCCTAATGATTCTAAAGTAAAATCCATGTCAGCAAATGAAACCATATGTGGTCTTACTCTTAACTATAAGCTGTTGGAATAATTAAACAAGGCGACTGTTTGCTTATGTAAGCCATACGGCATCAGTCACCAGAATCTAAGCCTGTAAATGCTTTAAGGTTATGAAATGAACACAGTAAGGACAACCAATCACAAACAGCAAACTAGGCTTCAATCAAATAATTTCCTTTCTTTGCTTCCACATTTCTCTATATAAGTCTTTCCCTGGTTGCTGGGGGTACATTTCTAACCACTTTTCATTCGGCACTGCTTTGAATGTACTTTTGCTCAAATGAACTCTTAAAAATTTTAATATGACTCAGTTTAATCCTTTAACAAAGCAAATAGCAACGAATCTCCAAATATTTGGGAAAGCCATCAAAAACAAAAGAACACAAAGCAGAGAGAAAAAAAATAAATCCAGAGGAAATAGGATGAAAACAAGCAAAACCCACCAAGTGGAGCTGGTATCTTCCAAGAGGTAACAGAGGATATTGTATTCATAAAACAAGAAATGCCAAGAACAAGGAACAAATAGAGAATAAAAAGAACTTTTGGAAATTAAAAATAGGAGAGCCAAAATAAATTCAATTGAAGGACAGGGAGATGAAACCTCACAGAAAGGAGATTAAAAAGAGAGAGATTCAAAGATAAAAAACAAGAAAGATTAGAGAGTGGTTAATCTACTCAGAAGGCACAATTTCCAACTTAGGAGTTCCAGAGAGATAGAACAGTGAGTAGAAAATTATCTAAATATAGTGGGAAATTTTCCAGAAGTAAAGAAGAGAGACTGCTTACCACAATGAACAAAACAATATCCAAGAGGCATATCATTATAAAATTTCATAATACCAGGCACAAAGACTTCTGGTTAAAAGGTAACAAACGCAAGTAGAAAAATAAAGGCATTATCATATAGTGGGGACAATAAGAAATATAATAGGCTATCTCCTGGTGGAAGATGGCATATTGAGCAATTGAGTTTACCCGTTTATCATTTCAATGACTTTCTGGGAACAAGAAGTCATCCAGGGTGGTAGTGAAGATGAAAAAAGAGTCAGATTTGAGAAATATTTTGAAGATAGAGCTGGTAGGATTTGCTGATGGTTTGGCTATTAGTTGTGAGAGAAAAAGAGAAGTCGAGGATAATTCCAACTTTCTGGTCTCAGAAACTGAAAGGATAGAGTAGTCTTTTATTGAGATGGGGAAAACTGTGGGAGGAGGAGCATGCTGGGGGCTTAGTTTTAGACAAGTTAAACCTGTGATATATTTATTAGTGAGCTATTGCAGCATAACAAATTACCTGACAACATAGTGGCCGAGAAACAAACATGTACTATCTCACAGATAACAATTTAGAAGTTAGATGGATTAGCTGGGTGCCTCTGGCTCAAGATGTCTCAAGAGGTTGCACTCAAGCTCAGTTGAGAGTCTGGGGCCCTGCTTCCCAGCTCACTCATATAATATGTTGTGGGTCCTGCTCTCTGACCACATAGGTCTCGCTACAGGGCTGCATTATGATATGGCAGTTGGCTTTCCCTAGGGTGAATGACCCAAGGAAGAGCTAGAAAGACTGAGTGTCCAAGCTGGAAACCACAGTCTTCTATTTACATAATCTTAGACTTAGACATCCTAGCATGTCTGCCAGGTCAGACGACCATTATATCTACTACTGTAGGCAATAATTCCTTAGAAGAAATGGAGTAGCCCTCATAGTCAACAAGAGTTGGAAATGCAGTACTTGGGTGCAATCTCAAATGCAACAAATGATCTCGGTTTGTTTCCAAGGCAAACCATTCAACATCACAGAAATCCAAGTCTACGCCTCAACCACCAATGCCAAAGAAGCTGAAGTTAACTGGTTCTATGAAGAGCTACAAGACCTTCTAGAACTAACACCAAAAAAAGATGTCCTTTTTATTATAGGGGACTGGAATGCAAAAGTAGGAAATAAAGAGATACCTAGAGTAACAGGCCAGTTCGGCCTTGATGTACAAATTGAAGCAGGGCAAAGGCTAAGAGTTTTGCCAAGAGAATGCACTGGTCATAGCAAACACCCTCTTCCAACAACACAAGAGACAACTCTACACGTGAACATCACCAGATGGTCAAACTGAAATCAGATGGATTATATTCTTTGCAGCTGAAGATAGAGAAGCTCTATAAAGTCAGCAAAAACAAGATCTGGAGCTGTCTGTGGCTCAGATCATGAACTCCTTATTGCAAAATTCAGGCTTAAATTGAAGAAAGTAGGAAAACCACTAGACCACTCAGGTATAACCTAAATCAAATCCTACAATTATACAGTGGAAGTGACAAATAGATTAGATTTGATTTGATCTAATCCAGGGATTAGATCTGATAGAGTGCCTGAAGAACTATGGACGGAGGTTAGTAACCTTGTACAGATGGCAGTGACCAAAATCATCCTCAAGAAAAAGAAATGCAAGAAGGCACATTGGTTGTCTGAGTAGGCCTTACATATAGCTTAGAAAAGAAGATAAATGAATGGTAAAGGAGAAAAGGAAGGATATACCCATCTGAATTTCCAGACAATAGCAAGGAGAGATAAGAAGACCTTCTAGAGTGAACAAAGCAAAGAAATAGAGGAAAACAATAGACTGGGAAAGATTAGAGATTTCTTCAAGAAAATTAGAGATACCAAGGAAATATTTCATGCAAAGATGGGCACAATATAGGACAAAAACAGCAAGAACCTAACAGAAACAGAAGAGGTTAAGAAGAATATACAGAAAACTATGCAAGAAACGTCTTAATGACCCGGATAACCACGATGTGTGGTCACTCACCCAGAGTCAGACATCCTGGAGTGTGAAGTCAAGCAGGCCTTGGAAGCATCACTACGAACAAAGCTAGTGGAGGTGATGGAATTCCAGCTGAAGTATTTCAAATCCTAAAAGATGATGTTGTTAAAGTGCTGCACTCAATATGCCAGCAGATTTGAAAAACTCAGCAGTGCCCAAAGCACTGGAAAAGGTCAGTTTTCATTCCAGTCCCCAAAAAAGGCAATGCCAAAGAATCAAAGTACTCCAAAATTGCACTCATTTCACATGGACTGCAAGGAGATCAAACCAGTCAATCTGAAAGGAAGTCAACCTTGAATACTCATTGGAAGGACTGATGTTAAAGCTGAAGCTCCAATATTTTGGTCACCTGATTCGAAGAACTGGCTCACTGGAAAAGACCCTGATGCTGGGAAAGATTGAAGGCAGAAGAGAAGGGGATGACAGAGTATGAGATGGTTGGATGGCATCACCGACTCAATGCACATGAATTTGAGCAAGCTCCGGGAGATGGTGAAGGACAGGGAAGCCTTGCATGCTGCCATCCACGGGGTCACAAAGAGTTTGACACAACTGAGTGACTAACAACAGAACACGCAAGCAAAAGTAATGCTCAAAAACCTTCAAGATAGGCTTCAACAATACATGATCTGAAAAATTCTAGATGTACAAGCTGGATTTAGAAAAGACAGAGGAACCAGAGATCAAATTGCCAAAAATCCACTGGATCTTAGAAAAAGCAAGGAAATTCCAGAAAAAGATCTACTTCTGCTTCATTGACAACACAAAGGCTTTTGACTATGTGGATCACAACACACTGGAAAATTCTTAAAAAGATGGGAATATCAGACCACCTTACCTGTCTAAGAAACCTGTTTGTAGGACAGGACTATTGACAGTTAGACCTGGACATGGAACAAGGGACTGCTTCCAAATTGGGAAAGGAGTACATCAAGGCTGTATATTATCACTCTGCTTATTTAACTTACAAGCAGAGTATGTCATGTGAAATGCCAGACCTGATGAATCACAAGCTGGAATCAAGATTGCTGGGAGAAATATCAACAACCTCAGATATGCAGATGACACTATCTTAATGGCAGAAAGCGAAGAGGAACTAAAGAGCCTCTTGAAGGTGAAAAAGGAGAGTGAAAAAGCTGGTTTAAAACTCAACATTCAAAAAATGAAGATCATGGCATCCAGACCCATCACTTCATGACAAATAGATGGCAAAAAAGTGGAAACAGTGACAGATTTTATTTTCTTGGGCTCCAAAATCATTGTGGACAGTGATACCGGTCAGGAAATTAGAAGATGATTGCTTCTTGGAAGAAAAGCTATGACAAACCTAGACAGCTATTAAAAAAACAGAGACATCACTCTACTGATGAAGGTCTGTATAGTCAAAGCTATGGTTTTCCCAGTAGTCATGTATGCATGTGACAGTTGGACCATAAAGCAGGCTGAGTGCTGAAGAATTGATGTTTTTTAACTGTGGTGCTGGAGAAGACCCTTGAGAGTCACTTGGACTGCAAGGAGATCAAACATGTCAATCCTAAAGGAAATCAACCCTGAATATTCAGTGGGAGGACTGATGCTGAAGCTCCAATACTTTGGCCACCTGATGCAAAGAGCTAACTCATTGGAAAAGACCCTGATGCTGACAAAGATTGAGAGCAGGAGGAAAAGAGGATGACAGGATGAGATGGTTGGATGGTATCACTGACCAAATGGACACAAGTTTGAGCAAGTTCGGGGAGATGGTGAAGGACAGAGTTGCAAAGAGTCAGACATGACTGAGTGACTGAACAACAAGAACACGTTTGCCATATTCTATTCATTAGAAGTGAGGCAATATGCTCATCCTGTCCACACTCAAAGGAAGGATTATATCAAGGCATGAATACCAGGAAGTGGGGCTCACTGAGTGTCCATGTGGCAAGGTAATGTGTGCAGTTTGAAAAAATCTAGAATTTGGGGGATAAATTCAGCTAGAGAGTCATCATCAGGAAAGCATGGTATTGGGTATTTGGCATCTTAGACAATCTTGAAAGAATAGGAGGAATCAACCTGGAGTCTCCAGGAACATCTTCCAAACCATATTACAAAACTAGTCTGGTGGAGGGTGAGCTGTGGTCCCTGCTGCTACAGATCTCAGAGAAATTTTGCCTTTGCCTCCCCTCAGCGCAAAATAGATGTCATGTGACCTAGCAATTCCCTCATACAACCAACTTTAGAATCAAAGTTCTCTTAGAAACATATTTTGGCTGACAGAACCAAAGTCTAGTTACTGGGAGTTGCAAATTTGATTTTTAAAATACATCTATTGTGGGTAGAAGAAACTAGTATCATAGAGAAGTATTAAAATATAGAGTATTCAAAAGATGTGAGGCCTCTATAAAGGACCATTGTCATCACATTCTGAAGGACCCAAGATAATTTAGTAGAAACTGGAGATCATAAATCTAACTAAAGCCACAAAAAGATGTGGATAGGTATTAATTATGTCCATTTAAAACTCCAAAAAGGAACAAAGAACAAGAAATTGTTTGTGATCAAGATATGGGTGCAGAAATTTTAAATGTAATATTTAAATTAGGTGGAAGAAATAGAAGAGATCTTCCAGCATATAGAAAGAAATGGAAAATCTGAAGAAAGAAGATAAGAAACACACAATCTCAATCCAACACAGCCTACATTTAACTAAGATGCTCTAGAAAGAAGAGAGAAAATGGAAGCCATGAAAGTATTTTTTAGATTTCCAGAGTTTAAGGAAGATACTTGAAAGGGTGTTCTAAGTACCAAGTTTATTGAGTGCAAAAGTACCTACAGAGCTTTAGTATCACGAAATTTCAAAATACCCAGGATAAATATAAAGATAATGATAAAATTGATTCCAAAAAAAGAGCCAACACTTTTATAGGGCTATCTGTGTGTGAGTAGCTGTTTTAACTTGATATATATTAGGTAATTCAATTCTCAAAATAGACCTATGAGTTAGCTGCTGCTGCTACTACCACTACTGTTATTATTATTATCATTTTTTACATGAAAACTCGGAAGAATTTACCCATGGATATAAAACCAGCAGTTAGCAAACTAGGATTCAAAGCGTAACTGAGTAGAACCCTATGGGGTCTTCCCAGGACAGATGCCCACCCCACCCCTATGTTCTCTGCCTAATTCTTGTCTGTAGAAAAACTTTATCTAAAAAATAAATTTAGTCAGAGCAGTGAGAAAATGCTGCAAGAAAAACAGTCAAGCAAGACAAAACAATAATTGTTTGGCCATTAAACAAAGTCAAGGACTTCAGTTCCTCCTCAAGGGCTATAGATAATACTTTGAGCCATATCTTTGAGCTGTTTGGCAGATGCTGGAACTGCCACCAGGTGGAAGAAGTTAACCATATGCTGCCCACAGCACGTAGACCCCAGATCATGTGGAACCAGAAGGACTAGCCGACCAGAGATCTGTGGCTCAGATAATATTCCAACCACAAGTGAGATACAACCACTATTTGGAATTGTGTGATTGAGACAATCATCTCTGAAAATAGTCTACCCCCTCCCCAGGATGTAGCCCTTTCCTCTTTTCTCCAAAATCTCCAAACAAAACCTGAGGAGTTGGTTCTTTGAAATCTTGGATTCATGGAAATTTCTCCCCAGAATCACCAACGTCTTTAATAAACCTATTTTTCCTTTTGCCCAACACTTGACTCAGTATTGGCTACTGAGCAACAAACAAACCTCAATTTGGTAACAAAACCAGCAGTTTGGGGACTTCCCTGTTTGTCCGGTGGTTGGGAGTCTGCCTGCCAATTCATGGGGCACAGGTTCAGTCCCTGGTCCAGGAAGATCCTACATGCCGAGGAGCAACTAAGCCAGCACACTGCAACTGCTGAGCCCACACCCTCTAGAGCCCACGAACCATAACCAGAGCCACAACGCGAGAGCCACATAATGCAATGAATAACCTGCACGCCGCAACTAAGACCCAGCAGAGCCAAACAAAAACAAAAGAACTAAACACATCCCAGCAGTTTGGCTTAGTACTCTTAACCACCACTTTTCAGTGACACTAAATTCTAGAAGGCAGTTGAGAAATACCTTCAAAGTGGTTCTGAATGAAAGTGATTTTGGTTGTAAAATTAACCAAGCCATTAATCAGATTATTACAGGCGTATAATACATATTCACATATGCAAAAATTCAGCTATCCCAAAACCCATTTTCAGACATGCAAAAACTCAGATAAGCAAAAATTTATTTTTAGATATGCAAACACCTATGTTTTCTGGGAAAGGAACTTGAAGCTCTACTTTGGCAAAAGGAAAAATAAATCAAAGACAGACAGTGACGTGACCTATAAGAACAATGAAACTCAAGAGTGTAACAAAAAGTACTCACAGGATAAGGTCTACGCACATGGCCTAGAAAAAGCCAGTGCATATTCCTGGCTTCAAAATGTATCAAACAGCTGGAAGATATTAGTGATTGGGGGTGGGTGGGAAATTATCTTATCAACAAGAACAAATTTTAAAACACCAGGGGGTACAAAACAGTACAAAAGTATTTGTTCCAAAAGCAAAACAAACTATACACAGCAGGATTGAAACAGTTTGATGGAGTTTAGAGGAAGAGAAATGCATTTGACTTTGACTCTTGGAATATCCCCACTGATATGAAATTAGATTTTCTATCTTGCATGGCCAGTCAACCTACCCCACTTCTTTATCAAACAATATTTTAACATAACTTTTAAAACTGTTTTCCATTTAGATAAACAAAGTAACCAAACAGCTAACTGGACTTGGAAAGAACAGAGGAGTAGAGGAATATGTAGGCATGTATATTCCTTTATCTTACACAATAGTAAGTAAAAGCACGATATCTAAAGAGTATGAACCAAGAAACAAGTCTAAGCATGTTACTTAAAATTATAAAAGTAACTTAAGTAAGAACCAGTCATTAAAAAATGCAACCAACAAAAATCAGGAGGAGGGTGTCAGAAAAGAAGATGGTACCAGTGAATTAAATTTCAAATTTTTCACCTTGGAAATTCATAGACATTGCTTAAAACCAAGAAATCACGAAGCAGAAGTATAACCATACATTTTCGCATCGGAGGTAGCCATGATAAGACTTTGAAATAAAAAAAAAAAAAAAGACTTTGAAATAGTCAATGGGGCTTACCTGTGAGCAGTAGGGCTGGGCATGGGCAGGAAGATTTTATCTTCATATTATTGCAATTTCAATTTCCACATGCATCTTGAAAGAAATTTCCAAAGGGTGATAACTCCCCACTCAAAAAAACTGGGGAAATGGAGTACTGCTGGCCCACAGCATTCACAAGTACTGGCCATCCCACAGATGAGAAACTCAGTTCCAGGTGGCAGATTTTTCGGTTTGAGGCCAATTCATATTTTTCCTCTTGGAACAAGGCAGATATAATGTCTGTGTCTTGGCCAGTGCGCAGACTTGGGCCTGGAGACAGGGTGCAGCTAGCATCCGACGCCATGTCTGAACAGACTCTGACTGACACAACAGGAGGCAAGCAGGGCTGACCCCTCACTGAATGCATCTGGGGAGTAAAGGCGTAACTGCCGCTGCTGCGTGAGTCACGCATAGCGCAGGCCCTGGAAGGGCGCCCTGCTCTGGACTTCCACGGTTCTGCAGCTTTGGGACCCCTGGGAGATTTGACAGGCAACACCAGGTTCTGAGGGCGGGCACTCCCTCCCCAGGTGGTATCTTGAGCTTTTAGCGTGAGCTAGGAGATACTGGGCTGAAGAACCGGAGAGAATTATTGTTGGCATGAACCGAGAGAAGACCCTCCCCGCCCAGGAGCACCTAGAAATCACTGGGTGAGACACAGAGAGGGAGCTGGGGGTTCTGTGATGTACAGAGTGCTAAGGAGACGTTTGAGTAAGTGCCACAAGCAGATTGTAACCTTGAGACCTTACCTGCACCCAGACTGGTGAGGTCGGGGGAAACTTTAATTATGTTTACCCAGCTTTCAAATTAGCATTACCATCATCCTCCTATTTGGTTGAAACGCAGTATAACAGCAAGTGTGCTTTATCTTGGGCTTCCCAGGTGGTATTAATGCAGGAGAGTTAAGAGATGGGGTTCATCGCTGGGTCGGGAAGATCCCCTGGAGGAGGCCATGGCAACCCAATCCAGTATTTTTGCCTGGAGAATCCCCATGGACAGAGGAGCCTGGAGGGCTACAGTCCATGGGGTCACACAGACACGATGGAAGTGATGTAGCACACACATGCTTTATTTCACTTTCTTTTTGGATGCACAGTGTATGTTGGTGCCCTATTCCAACTTTGCCATCTGAGCTTGCTATCCACAGTGCAGTCCACAAACACACACCAGCAGCACACCTGGGAATCTTTCACTAACGCAAACTATCGAGCCTCACCCGAAGCCCGCTGAACCAGGATCATCACTGTAACAAAAGCTCCCCCACCCCAACTCCTGTGATTGATAAAAACATTAAAGTCTGTGGAGCCCTGCTCTGTAGGGGTAGTTCTTAACCTGGCTGCACTTTAGAATCATCTGGAACACTGAAAACCTTTGAAAGTCCAGGCCCCACCTCAAGCAATTAAATCAGAATCTCTGAGTGTGGAACCAGGTGGCCGTATTTTAGAACAGCTTCCCAGGTGATCCTAATGGTCAGCTAGTGTTGAAAACATTTGCTCAAAGAATCAGTCTGCTTAGATTTCATGAAAGCTTTTACCATGACTGCCCCCTTACAAATTCAAATATGCATCCCTCTCCTTCTCTTTGCCATGGGTTTACCTACCTCTGGCTCCCTCTTTCTCCAGAAATGATTCCTTGTCGAGTGCTAGACAGGAGTCAGACACAGAAGAAAATACAGACAAGTAGCACGGGTGACAAAGGGTCATCCCTCTTGGGGGATGAGGAGGCCAGCCCTGACGCCAGCGGAAGCTTGTGTCAAAGGGAAACGGGGGGGCTTCCCTGGTGGTCCACCAGGGCTGACATTGTCCACCCTGGTTGGACGTCCACCGGCCAAGGCAGGGGACATGAGTTCTGTCCCTGGTGTGGGAGGATCCCACGTGCCTGGGAGCAACTAAGCCCATGTGCCACAACCATTGAGCCCGTGTGCTCCAGCGTCGGTGCTCTGCAACAAGAGTAGCCACTGTGTGCACGGCCCACACTCACGGCAGTTAGAGAAAGCCCGCACGCAGCAATGAAGACCAAGCATAGCCAAAATAAGTAATGTTTTAAAATGTGAGATGAGGGAGGGAGCACCATGAAGGACTTTGATGGTTGGGCAGAAAAGTCTGTTTAATGTGGCGGAGGAAGACGAAGCCATTGACAATGGGAGAGAGGTGGGGAGGAAGGTGTGATGAGAATTTAGCTTGGTGAAGGTGATAGTTGCTCAGTTGTGTCCTACTCTTTGCGACCCCAAGGGACACTGAACCTATATCTGAAAATACATCTTTATCCACTTCAGATGTTGAAGTGATGCTCACTTAGTTATTGGTCTGAAAGTATCTACCAAGGCGTTCCCCATACCAATCTGCTCTGAAGCCCATAATGAAATCCAATAAACGCTTGCTAATTACATTCCCTAATGAACTGTGAGACTGCCTAATCCACAGGGCAGAGCTTTGTATAGTCAATAACTGTGTTAAATAGCCTCAGTGACTTACGTATGATGTCTAATTTTGATGTTATTTATACCCATGAGCCTACACAGAATAGTTTTAAATTCCTGCAGGATGGTTAATCCCCTGGAGTAGGAAATGGCAACCCACTCCAGTATTCTTGCCTGGAAAATTCCATGGACAGAGGAGCCTGGCAGGGTAGGTTCCATGGAGTTGCAAAGAGTAGGACACAATTGAGCACACACACACATGATTAAGTCCTCTGAGGACTTAACCACATTTTTCTTGTCCTGAATTTATTTGACCTTCTGGATTAAGTGACCCAAAACTTGAAATCTCTTTATGTGAAATGCTTCAGAATCTTTGAATTAAAACTCAAACTCAACCCTACTGGTGTTTCCTGCTCACAAAGGTGACAGATGAAGGAAAAGTGACTAGACTCTATCCTTCAGAACCACTTGAAGAAGAACTTTTGTAACTCGAGTTAGCAGTTTTATGAGTCAAGATCTTCTCCAGCTAATCAAATCAGCTCCATTTACCAAATTAAGTGGGCCCAGAATGTCCCTTTACTTTCGTGGGCATGTATCCCTTATGCTGGGAAAGATAGAAGGCAGGAGGAAAAGGGAATGACAGAAGATGAGATAATTGGATGGCATCACCAACTCAATGGATAAGAGTTTGAGCAAACTCCGGGAGATGGTGAAGGACAGGAAAGCCTGGTGTGCTGCAGTCCATGGGGTCGCAAAGAGTTGGACACATCTGAGGGACTGAACAACAGCACATGCTAGCTAAGTAATGCTCAAAATCCTGAGCAACTGAACAACACTGTTAATAGACTTGAGGGCACCATCTTACTTCTGATGGTACATTTCAATGGATGTGGTTGAGATGGTTGGCTCCAAAGGACAGCTTACTCCAATAATCTGATTGAGAGCAGGGTGGAACAGAGTAACTAAAGTTTTAGTTAATATATTTTATTGCACACTAGAGCTTAAGAAGATATCATGGTGTGTAATTCTCGATAGAACAAGTTATATTTTGCCCAATACATGTTTGATAGAGGTTTTGGAAGCCTAGGAAATGCAACTAAGAGCTCTTGTCCTGTATGATCCTGGCAACTGCACACAGAAGGCATCAGTTGCTCACCTTAAAAGAATGCAAGAAGTCCTTTAATCACTATCCTGTGAAAATGTCAATCAACTTAGTATTAACTGATAGTGATGACAGTAAGCTGATGAAGAGGACACTACAAACATATGACACCCTCTGTCATAATCACTAGAGTCAAGTGAATACTCCAAACACAAATTTCACTTGAAAACCCCATTTAAAACATACTTTTGGAAGTCCAGGATTGCTTTTTTTGTAGGACATATAACTTTCTAAAAATACAGTAATAGTCATACATGTTCCCTATAGAAAATTTTAGAAATATAGAGAAGCCAAAGAGAAAAGAAAAGCATCGGCAATCTCACTATAACCAGTGTTATTTTGATGTGTTTCTTGCCAGTTTTATAAAAATGCATTAGGTACACATCACACATGGGTTTATCTTTCTCCCACCTCCTGACCCCCACTCCCATCCTCTTGCTCAAAGTCACTGTGAGTCCTGTGGCAGGCCCCTACTCATTCTGTCCCCAGAGCATGTCTGGTGAAAGTTGGGGCCTTCACTTGATGCCCCCCGATATTCAGCAATCTACAGCAAGGGAGGTATTGTGGCTCACACAAGGTAAGACAGGAGACCAGCCTCTCCAATGACCTTTTCCCGGAAGCAAGTCCTTTGATAACTGACTCAATGGCTGTGGCAAAATCATACTCAATTCGGGACAGGAGGAGTTGACTAGTTGCATACTGGTTTACTGGACTGGTACTGGCCCACTCTTGCCTTCTGTACCAGGGCTGTGAGGTGCCCAGGCCCCACAGCTGACTCAGTTAGTTGGGTAGAGGTATCCACTACTCTTGCCTGGAAGATCCCATGGGTGGAGGAGCCTGGTAGGCTGCAGTCCATGGGGTCGCTAAGAGTCAGACACGACTGAGTGAGCAACTTCACTTTCACTTTTCACTTTCATGCATTGGAGAAGGAAATGGCAACCCACTCCAGTGTTCTTGCCTGGAGAATCCCAGGGATGGGGGCCTGGTGGGCTGCCGTCTATGGGGTCGCACAGAGTCGGACACGACTGAGGCGACTTAGCAGCAGCAGCAGCAGCAGCAGAGGTATCTATGCTTTTCCAGGCAGTCAAGTGACTCATCAGCAGTGAGAAACACTGGCTAGGCCTGCAGGGCTGTGCCACACGGACCTCACATCCGAATTTTCTCCATTTCTCTCTTCTCCCAGTGGCCTCCCCAGCCTGCTCCTTTTCCCTCAGAGCACAAGCCTGCCACTCATCCCTGTAGAAATAACAAGCTCACTAAGACTTGCTCCTGTCTTGCAAGTTCCACCTTCTAAGACCACCAGTGGCTGTACTCCCTGCAGTTTCTTTTGACTCCACCAGGGGCAGCAGTGAGCCTGGATCTCAGTGGCCAGTACTCCAGTTCAGTGGGGTTGATATGGAGACCCTGCTGCTGCTGCTGCTGCTAAGTCACTTCAGTCGTGTCCGATTCTGTGCGACCCCATAGATGGCAGCCCACCAGGCTCTGCCGTCCCTGGGATTCTCCAGGCAAGAACACTGGAGTGGGTTGCCATTTCCTTCTCCAAGGCATGAAAGTGAAAATTGAGAGTGAAGTCACTCAATCGTGTCCGACTCTTTGCGACCCCATGTACTGCAGCCTACCAGGCTCCTCTATCCATGGGGTTTTCCAAGCAAGAGTACTGGAGTGGGTTGCCATTGCCTTCTCATGGAGACCCTAAAGATATGGATAAATGTGAGTACTGATGCTGTTTTCCTAAAACAAGCTCTGAAATCATAGGCCTGACCTTTGTAAGGATTCATTTCCTTCCTGGCAGTATTTATTCCTCCCTGCCTGGGCTGTTATAGTTTCCTTGCCTTAATTTACCAGGAAAATTGGTAAACCCAAGTTGCTTCTTTGTTTCTCCTTAATCTCTAGGTGAGGGTTGGTAGAAGACAATCCACAATAAGATCAAACTGCATATATCCTGAGTTTTCACTTATATTGTGAAAATTTCCCCCATGTCATTAAATATTTGGGGGAAATATGATCATACATGATGATGTATATTTTACATATATTTTGCAAATTGGGTACCATAATTTTTAAACCATTCCTCTATTGTTGGACATCTAGTTTGTTTGCAGTTTTTATTCTTATCAACAACTGCTGTGAATTTTCTTATATATACATCTTTGACCCCTTCAGAGATTATTTACTAAGAATGGCAAGTACCTCGTTTCATCCTTGGAAATCTCAGCACTAACAGCAGGAGTGGCTTCACATATGGTGTATAGTGAAAACTCATTAACTCCACTCATGGTCTAGATCAGCTTGCATTGGAGCCCTGTAAAAACTGTCTCTTTACTATTAAGCTATACGAAATCACAAGATTGTGCCAAATCCAATTAGCATCTATCATGAGCTAGGCATCTCACATTTTGTTATATTCAATTTCCGAAATGCTATTAGCAGAAACCATTAAGGCATTAGGGAATCAAAGCACAAGTAATAATTTTTAAAAAACATGCACTTTCCAATGAATGTATATATCATGTATTATCTATTCATCTGCTACAGCAACAAAATCCCCTGTTCAAATGATGACCTTTTGAGAGGAATGATTTAACTAGGTAATACTAGGGCCTCCCTGGTGGCTCAGATGGTAAAGAATCTTCCGCAATGCAGGAGACTCAAGTTGGATCCCTGGGTTGGGAAGATTCCCTGGAGGAGGCATGGCAACACACTCCAGTATTCTTGCCTGGAGAATTCCATGGACATAGGAGCCTGATGGGCTACAGTCCATGGGGTCGCAAAGAGTTGGACACAACTGAGCCACTAACTTTCACTTTAAGCAGTTTAAGCTACTTTCTTGGTGCCTTATATGATGTATATCATCATATATGATGTATACCATCATGTGCAAATCATAGCATCAAGTCCAGATTTGACAGTTACAAACAACACACACACACACACTCACATCAGTGCACACATTCACATTGTGTATGACACTAACACCCCAGCACTGATAGAACAATCAACTGTTGATTCACCAAGAGGAGGAGAAAGGCAAGACAGAGGAAATCTACATCTCAAAGCTACTTGACTACTGCCTTTTCGGGAAAACAGAATAACAAAAAGCAAAACATTTCCGGAAATCACCTTTCAAGCCTTTAGTTTTACGATCACCACAAAATAGTGCCTACATGCAAAGTCGCTCCAGTTGTGTCCGACTATTTGTGACCCCATGGACTGTAGCCTGCCAGGCTCCTCTGTCCAAGGCAAGTATACTGGAGTTGCCATTTCCTCCTCCAGGGGATCTTCCCAACCCAGGGATGGAAGCTGTCTCTCTTAAGTCTCTTGCATTGGCAGACAAGTTCTTTACCACTAGCGCCACCTGGGAAGCCCACCACGAAGTAGACTGAACTCAAATGCTATTTTAATATCAGCACAGCCCTGGGCCCAGAGTTTCTCACAGAATACAGGTTAACTTGACCAAGATTTAGACTGAATCCTTTTACTTCTCGTTCCTGCAGCTGTTTCCATTCTCTGTGGTTTTACCTGATAGAAACTTCTTTTGATATGAGGGGAAAAGAAATTTGCTGTATTCAATCTAAGAATATCCTACTTCCTAGGGACACCTGGAGATTTACCATTTAAAAAAAGTCCAAGTGTTTTCTATGCATATTCTGTGTGTAGCAGGCTATTTTTAGGCTCTTAGATCTCTATGTTATATAACTTTACCTTGCAACTTTTACTTCCTAAAGTACCAAGTTATAGTAACACACAGTATAAGGAAAAGGTTGTTTCCTGATCTATTCTTAGCAGTTGATAAAATAATTTTTCAGGTCACCTTACCTGGGATGTGAAGATTGGCTTGTGTATACCCTAGAGATGCCAGTCCTCTCCTCTGTCCTTAAGAGGGCTTATACAGGCAACCAATTACCTGGGACCCCTGACTTTATCGGCCTCAGCTGACTGGACGCCAGATCCAAGATGACTCAATTAGGTCTTCTGCCCTGTGCTGCTGTGCTTAGTCACTCAGTCGAGTCTGACTCTTTGCAACCCCAGGGACTGCAGCCCTCCAGGCTCCTCTGTCCATGGGGATTCTCCAGGCAAGAACACTGGCGTGTGTTAACAATTCTGATACCCCAACACATGTGTATTGGAACTGAACAATTAATACATAGCAGATGGTGAGCCAGGCTTCTCATTGTTGGAATTAATGGATAAGCAAGAGGAAGAGGCTAGAATAATCCTTGCAGTAACAGAGTTGGAGACATCAGTATGAGCTCATGTTTAGTATATAGATGGCTACATATAGAAATATTTACATGTATATGTAGATGCATAGGTTAGCATGCACACGTTTCCTTACTCTCTTAGCTGAGAGGGCCTGGAAGCAACCACTTCCCAGTACCCAGTAGCAATGAATACATCTAGTGCCCAGAGAGTGGTTTCTAATACTATTTTCCAATAAAAGGAATGAGGGCTCCTTGGAGAAATTGCTAATTCTAAGGCTGGGCAGGAAATGAACAAGATGAGCCTTAAAAGTTCTAGTCATCAGGAGAAAAAATTATAATTAAATGTGGGTACAGATAGTAACTAGACTTATTGGGGTGATCATTTTTATAATATATACATATATGGAATTATTGTGCTGTATAACAACCAGAAACTAATAGAATGTCATGTTAAATATATCTCAATAAAAGTTTAAAATTTAGATTAAAAAATAAAATAGGCAATTTCTCCAATATTTGCTAAGCTCATATCTCATAGAAAATTTATATATGAAGAACTACTACTCAAAAGACAGCCCCATGATTTGAAGATGTTTGTGCTATAGTACTCTTAGGAAACATGATGTAGCTTTGGGACTAGGAAGACATTCTAACATCTCTTATGACACACAAAATCAATGTGTTTATTCCATCACAGCAAAATGCTTCTTTGCTAAGACCAAGATGAAATAATATGATGTTTCTTCTATGCCCACCTTCTGGCAAGTCTTTATCATAAATGGGTGTTGAATTTTGTCAAAAGCTTTTCCTCCATCTATTGAGATGATGATGATTTCTATTCTTCAGTTTGTTAATGTGGCATATCACATTGATTTGCAGGTATTGAAGCATCCTTTCATCCCTGGGATGAATCCCTCTTGCTCATTGTGTGTGATCCTTTTAATGTATTGTTAGATTCAGTCTGCTCTATTTCATTGAAGATTTTTTGCGTCTATGTTCATCAGTGATACTGGCCTATTTTTTTTTTTGGTGGTATCTTTGTCTGATTTTGTTATCAGGGTGATGGTGGCCTCATTCATTGAGTTTGGGAGTGTTCCTTCCTCTGCAATTTTTTGGAGACGATAGGTATTTCAGAAGTTTCAGAAGGACAGGTGTTAACTTTTCTCTAAATGTTTTAAAGAAGCCGTCAAGTCCTAGACTTTTGTTTGTTGGTAGTTTTCAATTTCAGTTCTTCTGATTGATCTGTTCATATTTTCTATTTCTTCCTGGTTCAGTCTTGAGCAATTGTATCTTTCTAAGTAAGTATTTGTCTATTTCTTCTAGGTTGTCCATTTTATTGGCATATAGTTGCTTGTAATAGTCTCTCAGGATCCTTTGTATTTCTGTGGTATCCATGGTAACTTCTCCTTATTCATTTTTATTGAGTCCTTTCCTTTTTTTTCTTGACGAGTCTCTGCCTAAGGGTTTATCAATCTTGTTTATCTTTTCAAAGAACCAGCTTTTAGTTTCATTGATCATTTTCATTATTTTCTTCATCTCTATTTATTCTGCTCTGATCTTTATGATTTCCTTCTTTCTACGAACTTTCAATTTTGTTTGTTCTTCTTTCTTTACTTTGCTTTGTGTTTGGTGAGGTGGTTTACTTGAGATTTTTCTTGTATCCTGAGGTAAGACTGTATTGCTATAAACTTTCCTCTTAGAGCTGCTTTTGCTACATCCAATAGGTTTTGGATTGTGATGTTTTAATTTTCATTTGTCTGTAGGCATTTTTAAAATTTCTTTAGGAATAAGAGGTACAGATGTCATTTGAAACAATCAGACGAGGTCACCTAGGGATAAAAAATAGAGAAATGGTAATAAAAACCGAGTTGCAGGGCATTCCAACGCTTAGAGGTTAAGAGGTGGAGGAACCACCAGCAAGATGAAGACGAGGCTTCCAGCAATGCAGAAAGGAAAGCAAAAGCAGATTTTTTTTTTTAATAAGTGAAGAAAGTATTTCAAGGAAGGAGGAGACTCTGCCAAATACCTTTAGAAACTAAGATGAGGATAAGGAAATCAACTCTGAATATTCACTGGAAGGACTGATGGTGAAGCTGAAGCTCCGATCATTTGGCCACCTGATATGAAGAACCAACTCATTGGAAAAGACCTTGATGCTGGGAAAGATCGAAGGCAACAGGAGAACGGGGTGGCAGAGGATGAGACGGTTAGATAGCATTACCAACTCAATGGACGTTGAGTTTCAGCAAGCTCTGGGAGATAGTGAAGGACAGGGGAGCCTGATGATAGGGTCAGTCCACAGGGTCACAAAGAGTCAGACACGACTTAACGACTGAACAACAAGACGAGGATTCTTACTGAGAACTAAGCACTAGATTTGCAACATGGAGACCATTGGTGACCTCAACAGGTATACTTTCAGTAGAGTGGTAGGGACAAAAGCCTGATCTCTCAAAGAGTGAAGTGGTTAGAGAAATAGAGGAGGCTGCTGGACCGCTGAGGGTTAGCTTGATGTCCGAGGTTATGAATTTACAGATTTGTCGTGTGTTCTTCATGAACCATGCTCAGCTGTTCAAGTGTAGGCAAAGCATTGGCAGAGAGCTGTATTTAACCAGAGCTGTCCAACAGGAATGAAGGAGATAGTTGAGGATATACAAATTGATGGGCCAAGAAATGTAAACTGAATAGTGAAAACAGTACTTAAGAGTGAAAAAAGTGGTAAAGCAGTAAAGTGGAGGTCTACGTATGGTCAGAGCCCAATTTATTATGCTCATAAACAACATATATACATTCTCTTCTGGGTGAGTTCCACAAGGCTTAATGTTCATCTAGTTTATCAAGAAGTAAGTACAACAAGGCTGGGTAAATATCTTAAATTTTATTATTTGAGTTTACAACAATTCAAAGATGGCAGATGCCCATTATAAGTGGGTATGCTATACAAGAGCTGTATTAAAAGGCAAGGAAACCCAATTACTGAAAGACCCCTAAAAACGTACTTCATTTGGCTACATCATTGATAGTCTATGCCATAGAATTTTCAGTGTCTCCCAGAAGATACATTACTAACAGTTTCTATTTTATTAGGTTGTAAGAAACTTTATTTCTTAAAGAATAAAAAGCAACTGGTGGGCAAAAATAAAGTCTTTGAAAAGATTATCCATGTTTAAATAAAGTGCCTGATAAATTAGTGAGGGGAGGAAGTTCAGAAAGCAAACTTACGTGGTGTAAAAATAAACTTTGTTAATTTGCTTTACATACAACTGATAATAAATGCATTTTGTGGGCAGGCAAAGTTATCTTATTCATTCTATACTTATGTAAAGGCTTTCAAAAAACAGTAAAAAATTTTTTTAAAGAATTTAAATCTGTTTTATAAATTAATTCAGCTAATTGGTGACTGATTTTTCCAAGTCTTTATTTTTTTCCCCGTTACATGTCTTTTAGACATTTTGTTGCTGTAACAAAGATTGGGTAGCAAAAAAGAAAGAGGACAGAACTCAAATCAGTCATTCTAGTTATTGATTAGCATCTATGGAAAATCGGCTAGATTTGTGAAGGCAATTAAATATTCTATGAAATAAGGCATTGTTCTTTCTTCTAAAGTTTTCATTTATCTTTGATTTCCTTGGTCTTAGGAACATGAATAATTTTAGAGTTAGCTATATTTACCAGTAAGATACATTAAATGAAGATTTCCCTGTCTGAAGTTGGAAAGACGTAGCAATACTCTATTCTACTTTAGAAGATCTTGTTTCTGTGGTTGATTTCCTCATAGTTGACAAGTTGTATACACTTGGTACATTTGGAGGGTCACAGAAAAAGAACTGGCTTAGGAGATTGATGATCTAGACTAGATCACAATTTGGGGCCCTTTGTAGCTGTGCAACATTAAAAATGCAACTTGGCTGGTTTTCGTTTCCTTCTGCTGTAAAATAGAGATAGGAATATCTATCTGACCTATTTCACATGTACTGTTGTGAAAACTAAATAACATGATGTATTTAAATGTGCTTTGGAATATGTAATGAACTAAAGTTGTTGGTAAATACTTTAAAAATGTGATTTGCTGTGCATTTTATAGGTAAAAAAATGAAAACAGAAATCGTTGGGAAGTATAAATGCTTATGAATTATACAGCCCAAATATAAATAATTTACAAGTGCTTTACAACAAAATCAAAGAAATTATTTACGGACTTTTTAAATAAAAAATTTTGCAGAATGTTCACTACATGATATTATAACTCTCCAAAGGAGAAATCCTATAATTAGTTCAGTTCTCTGCCTTACAATTTCATTATAAGGCAGAAGAATGGAATAATTAATGTTTTAAAATAAGCAAAATATATAGCTCTAAACCACAGTCACTTTATTTTAAAGAGCTTAATAGGAACACTTCCCTCAATATATATACAAACAACCTACTGTTTATATAATGTTAACACTAACTCACAATTTAAACCATGATGATCAAAGTCAATGTGCATTTCTTCTTCCCTCTATCAGTTAGATTATTAAATATCTGACAATCTTGAGAGATTCCACTGTATTTTTCAAAATGTATGTAATATAAAAAATGCTTACCTATTGAATAACTAAGATGTTGGTCAAGTGTTTGGAATACAGATCAGAGTTTTAGAAAAATATTTGAGAAACACAGCAGTGTACCTGATAGTGTTCCATGCAGACGTGAGCCTGTGCAGAGACGATGTGCACAGGCAGGAGCAGCACTGAAGCAACCCACCCACTCCTCCCTTAAAATGGTAAGCCTGCAAGTTTCAACAGACCTCTTAAGAAGAACAAATGAACCGTTTGCTCATTCTAAATCTGATGATATCTTGATTATATTAAATGGTACCTTTTAAAAAAAATTATGAAGGAAGTATTTATTATAATGTAGCTAACAAATACTATATTCTGGGCAAGAGGAAAATTTTTACACCACATGACAAAAGCTTGTCAATAAAATGTGCTAAAAGAATAACTACTGAATGCTAATATCCCACTATGATCTTTTCTATCAACAAGCCAAGATTCAGCACTCCATCAACAGTTTCTGTCTCTCTCTTTCACACAGCGCACACACACACACACTTTCTCACACCCTCTTGATCTACAAATGCAGCGCAGGTCATCTCATTTTGGACTAGTAAGTCTTCTGAAAAAGATCAACCTTCTTTCAATAAATCAATCATCAAAAATGACCCATTGCTTTCACTAAAGGCAGTTCTGTGTTTAAAGGGTAGCCTGCAGAATACTTGCAGGGTTGAAATAAAATTAGCATTGGCACAGAGAAATTCATACAAGCAGATAAAAGTGAGTTTATCTCATACTCAGTAGAACATATTGAGGTCAGGTTAGGAGCAAACAAATTGGTAAATGGATCCTCAGCTGGCAGAGAGGTGGGCATAATTAAAACAAGCTTGCTTGGGCCCCTTTCATTTTAAAGTCTGCTTTGCAGAACAAACACATCTGTGAGACAAGAAAGATGAAACCAGAACTCTTGGCATTATAAGTTAAACAGTAAGACAGTACATTTTTGCTATGTCTGTGGTTCTAAAATTATTCATTGTAAACATCTTATATTCCTTTCTAGTTAATCAATTTCAGAGCTTGAGCTTGTGTCTATGTCTATGTCAAATTATCATTTATTCTATGAAAAGCAGCACAAATACTGTTCATTCTCATTTCAACACAAGTTCCTTAAAAAAAAAAAAAGTGTTAAGGCCATTTAATGGAATCAGGGCCAACTGAAGATTACCCTGGCAGAAGTCAAACTACCGAATTAAAAATTGTGAAAAAGAGTCATAAGTGGTTATTTTGTATTTTCCTTCTTGGTTACTTGAGAGTAGCTTGTAGGATTTATTAGTCTCCGACATCTCCATCTCGATCTCCAATAAGCCAGAGAAAGTGAAAACTTAAGGCCAACAAGGCTGTCCCAAGCAGATCACCCAGCGCCGTCAGATAGGGGATGGAGAAGCTATCCGGGTCCTTTCCTTTCCTCCAGAAATGATGCACCATCCAGTCAGCGATCCACAGCAAGGTAAACACCTAAAAAAGAACATCAAAGATTATTCCTGTCGCCTGGACAGTCCCAGCCCAGTAAATACGGCCATTAGCCTAGGTCACGGCTCTCTGAAATAAACAATATGTGTCTAGGAGAGAGAGTTAATTGACAAGGTTTTCTTTTCACCAGGAAAAAATACTATATGTCTCTGCAATCAGTGAAGTTTTTCGGGCTTCCCTGGTGGTTCAGCGGTAAAGAATCTGCCTACCAATGCAAGAGACATGAGTTCAATCCCTGGTCCAGGAAGATCCCACATGCTGCAGGGCAAATAAGCCTAGGCACCACAACTATTGAGCCTGTTCTAGAGCCCAGGAGCCACAAATAGTGAGCCCAGCAGCTGCGACTACTGAAGCCCACACACCTAGAGCCTGTGCTCTGCAACAAGAAAAGCCACTAATATGAGAAGCCCGTGCACCGCAACTAGAGAAAACCCCATGCACAAGGAGACCCAGAACAGCCAAAAAAACAAATAAATAAATTTGAGCTTTTCTTCAACTTGTCACATGTATCTTCTCATTTTCTCTAGCCTCCCGCAAACTACCATGAGCCTTAACTTTAGCAGTACTGTACATTTTGCCAAACCACTATCGTTTCAACTCACTGCATCACTGCTGTAAAGGTCAAAAATTGGAAATAACCTAAAATGTTTAATGCCTCAAGAATGGCTAAATTAACACTTAGGTCATACAACCGAAGGGCTTCCCAGGTGGCACTAGTGGTAAAGAACCTGCCTGCCAATGCAGGGGACTTAAGAAAGTGGGTTTGATCCCTGGGTCAGGAAGATCCCCTGGAGGAGGGAATGGCAACCCACTCCGGTATTCTTGCCTGGAGAATCGCATGGACAGAGGGACCTGGCGGGCTATATCCATAGGGTTGGAAAGAGTCGGACACGACTGAAGCAACTTAGCATGCATGCACAGTTAACAGTGGGATTCCTTCAGACCTTCATTTTGTTCCAAGGGACAGGCAGAAGTCTAATTCCCCAGAGAGGAGGTTAGATGTTCAGAATTGGAGGGCTGCCCTGAAATGGCCAATCACCCATGCCCCAATCCTCCAATAGTAAAGTGCCCAGTCAACCACCCTCTCCCGCCGCCAAGCTACTTAGCCTCTCCATGCCTCAGTTGCCTTTCTGTAAAATACAGAAAACAATCCCTCTCTCACAGAGATGATAACATGAGCATTAAATAATGCAGAGCACTTAGAACAGTGCTGGACACACAGAAAGAACATAACAACTGTTTGCTATAATTTAAAAGAAATGAGGTCACAGATGACGGAGAAGGCAATGGCAACCCATTCTAGTACTCTTGCCTGGAAAATCCCATGGATGCAGGAGCCTGGTGGGCTGCAGTCCTTGGGGTCGTGAAGAGTTGGACACAACTGAGCAACTTCACTTTCACTTTTCACTTTCATGCATTGGAGAAGGAAATGGCAACCCACTCCAGTGTTCTTGCCTGGAGAATCCCAGGGATAGGGGAGCCTGGTGGGCTGCCGTCTATGGGGTCGTACAGAGTCGGACACGACTGAGGTGACTTAGCAGCTTAGCAGCAGCAGGTCATATATGACGGAGAAGGCAATGGCAGCCCACTCCAGTACTCTTGCCTGGAAAATCCCATGGACGGAGGAGCCTGGTGGGCTGCAGTCCATGGGGTCGTGAAGAGTTGGACACGACTGAGCGACTTCACTTTCACTTTTCACTTTCATGCACTGCAGAAGGGAATGGCAACCCACTCCAGTGTTCTTCCCTGGAGAATCCCAGGGACGGAGGAGCCTAGTGGGCTGCTGTCTATGGGCTCGCACAGAGTCGGACACGACTGAAGTGACTTAGCAGCAGCAGCAGGTCATATATGAAGAAACAAGAATCTGACTTTTCAACAACTGCAGTAGGAAAAAAGCTAGTGATACCTTCAAAATCCTGAGAGGATATTTCTGACTGTAAACCTGAACCCAATTTATCGACCGAGGCTTGAGGGTAAACTAGAGGTATCGTAAGACATGCTGGCACTCAGGAAAATTCTCCCCTGTTCTCTTTGGAACTTTCTTGAAAATGTGTTGATGCAAAATGAGGGAGAGAACCAAGAAAGAGAAAGACCCGAGGGGCTTCCCTGGAGGTCCAGTGGCTGAGACTCCATGCTCTCAGGGCAGGGGGCCTGGGCTTGGTACCTGGTCAGGGAACCAGATGTCACATGCCACACTAAAGATCCTGTATGCTGCGAATAAGACCTGGAGCAGCCAAATAAGTAAATATATATATTTTTTAATAGAGAGAAAAACCTGAGAGCCAAATAATAGCAGTGCCAACCTAAGAGAGAGTGAGGGAAAGCTCCAGAGAGAGACAGACACAGTAGGCTGGGAACAGAGTCCAGACAGAGCTGAAGGTTTGGAGGCCTCTGGAAGTGAAGTCTCCAGGAAAAAGGCAAGCTGGTAAATTATCTGATATAACAGAGTTTTGGGGAAGGGACTAATTATAGGTGGAACATTTGGGAAAAAATTAAAGGTAGGTATACAGAAAGCTGAGGAGGGCATGGCAACCTACTCTAGTATCCTTGCCTGGAGAATCCCTTGGACAGAGGAGCCTGGTGGGCTGTGGTCCACAGGGCTGCACAGTTGTACATGACTGAAGCAACCGAGCAAACACGCATACAGAAAGCTATGAAAGTGAAAAAACAGGGCAATTATCTCCAGAAAAAATTAAAGAGAGATAAAAAGAAAGGAAATGTATTGTAATACACAATGTGGCTTTGTGATCAATGATATTTACAGCCATAGAATATAAATAGTATTTATTATATAAAAATAAAAATTGGGCATTACTGCATTAGGAGGTTGAAAGTTGGGGAAATAAAGCATGGAGTTAGAGAGCTAATTCCTCAGTACTATAAGTGCGGGTCCATAAATACTTTTTTAAATTGATAGAGCAAAATTAGCAATGCAAGTACAATACAGAGATAAATAACAGAAGAAACAGCTACATGAGCTCTGGAGGACAATCAGTATTGAGCACTTTATCCCCCTTAACACATAAAATATCTTTTGTTAATATACATAAAATATCCTGTTTCAATAGGTAATGCATGCATGGGCTATGAAGCAAATTTAATGTAACTGGTCTTAAGACAGTAAATAGAATAAAATGAATATAATGAAATAGAATAGAAAGTATCAGCATGTAAAAAAAAAGTACTAGCATGTACAGCACACAGTAAGGATATTTCATAAAACGTTAATTTCAGTTATGAAATTATATGTTTAAAAAACATATAAATATGTGTGTGTGCATGCTCAGTCGCTTCAGTCATGTCCAACTCACTGCGACACCATGGACCATAGCCCTTCAGGCTCCTCTGCCCACGGGATTCTCCAGGCAAGAATACTGGAGTGGGTTGCCATACCCTCCTCCAGGATAAAGATGTGTGCATTTATTGAAATACAAACATATTTCTTACTGAGGTCAAAAACATTTGAAAGCTACTGATCGAATACGTACCCCTTGCTGTTACATTCCAGGGGTCTAATATGTAACTCCCCAGAAGGGGAAAACCACATCTTCTTTCTATTTGATCCCTAAGCGTTTGCTTGTACATGATAAGCCTGAAACCAATGGCTGGTGTTGAAGAAGCTCTACCACTGAGTAACTGTGTTGCTATCAACAAGTGAAAAAGCCTCTAAGTATTAGTTTCCTCTCTCTAAAACGAGACTCGCAGGCTATTTGCAGAAATTAAGTGAGATGTAAAGGGTTAAGCAAATGTTTGGTACATAATAAGCACTCAATAAATATTAATGCCATCATCATTGATCGTGAATTGTTACACGATCAGAATTTACATTACAGAAATGTTACAGAATTTACCACCTTTATTTAAAAGGTAATTTGGCATAGAAGCACGACTTCTCACCTTTCTAAGCCTTAGTTTGGACTCCTTTAAAATGAGTGAATTGATGTCTCCATGGTCTGTTTTAGTTCTAAAGTACAAAGGTAAGAAATCTGTGGTCATAAACCACATACTGATCGCTCTCCTTACCTTAGCATTTCTTCCTCCGCCTCTCCCACATTCTTAGTCTCATAATTTAAGTTCTTTTCCCATGCAATTTCTTTTTTTTTCAATGCATAAGTTTTTTGATATTTATTTATTGGTTTGTTCATTAACAAATATTTACTGAGCATCTACTATGGGTCAGGTACTACATACAAATAAACAAATATTCTTGCCCTTTCACAGCTAACATTGCAGTGGGAAGAAACAAATAAAAAAATTTAAAATACAAATAAATAACATAGTATATTAAAAGATGATAGATACCATGGGAAAAATAGAGCACAGTAACGGAGATGGCAATGGAGAGAAGGAATGAAATTTTAAAATTTCTGTATTTTAACTAAAAGTTATTACAAATGAAGCTGAAGTCTCTGTTTAAAAAAGAAAAAAAAGTATTGTTTCACATTAAGTTACTTTCTCTGAGAACGTACTCTCTACCATGCCTAATTTTATTAATGCTCTGCTGAAGCTGGAGACAAATTTCCTTCTAAAGCAAATAAATAATTAATAATTAAGGTAAATAAAAATCAATACCACATAATTGAATACCTAAAGGAACTATTATTAAATAATGGTAACAGTGCTCCATAAAGTTTCTTTTAAAAGGTATTGTGATGACTTAAAGTTCAAGCAGGTTTACATTTATTGTTTTTGGCAAGTTAACAAAGGATATCAGTGTTTCTTAGAAGAAATGTGTATAAATGAATCGTTAAAATCACGGTAAGCATCAGATACTTCTTAATGCAACATGTTTTATTTTCAAACTAAATGATAAGGAATGTATGCTTTTTTACTGGGAAAACACATCAAAAACCTAACCAAGCGTTGACTGTATTTTTACATGGTCTGTTTGTTTTTATGAAATGTGCATAACTTCTTTGGGTAAATATACCTCCTGAAAAGGCAAATCTGTAGCTCCAGCTAGTTATGCATGTTCTAGGTGTATTATTTGGAATCTAAATAAATATCTAAAGCACAAGACTATATATTTGCTTTGGACAATTGATTTCCTTGGCCAGTTTCTTTTCTGAGCTAGAATCAACATTCTCATCCATGAGCATCCCCTCAATGCCCCATTGCCAGTAACAGCCTTGTGTAAAATGTGAAGAAAGATGATTTCTTTGGGAGAGGAATGCTTAGAAATATTATATAAATAAACACAAGGAACAGCAAATTAGTATATTTCTTCCTAAGCCTTAACTTACAAAGGCAGAATTCATTTTCCCTATAAAAGTGTGCTTCCTTAATCCAGTTCCAGACTGGAAATGCTACTCATTAAAATATAATATTTTAATGTCTGCTAAGATTAATTTAGGATTATTAGTCAACAGGAATTCAATCTACTCCTGATATACAGATAAAAGCATCTTTTCTTTGGCCTAAATTATTTTTGTGAGATGGGAGGTGAGGGAAGGCAGGAAATGAAGGAAACTTATTTTAAGAAGGAGGGCATAATTGTCACCAAACTTCTCAAGAAGTCCATAGCACAAAAATGGTTAAGATCTTCTTAGAATGGAAGGACCTTTCTTCTATCCAAAAGAAACCCTTAGAATGTGTTCAGGAGACAAGTTAACAATATTCACAGCCTTGATTTTTAATAGCAAAAAATTACAATCTAAGGCTTCCCAGGTGGCTCAGTGGTAAAGAATCTGCTTGCTAATGCAAGAGGCACGGGTTTGATCCAACTAAAATAAGTGAATAATAGGTACACATATGAATGAATCTCAAATACAATGCTGAGCAAAAGAAGAAAATCATTTAGCACAAATTCACTATGATTCTATTTTTTACAAGTTTCAAAACCATGTAAAACTAAAAACATGTATTTTTAGGTTTTCAAATAAATGCATTAAATCATAGGGAAGAGCAAACACTCATTAGCTATGCAATTCTGAATGAAGAGTTTGCTTTGAAGGGGAGGAAGGAACACAGAGGTAGCTTTAAAAGGTGTAGGTACTAGGTTACTGGTAGTTCCTAATTCTTAAGCTGACTAGTAAGTGTCCTGCTGGTCACTGTATTATTATTTTTTATATCATGTGCATGTCATTGTTGTTTATCTATTCAATAATTAATACACAGTTGAACTTTTTTTTTAAAATACAGTAATTTTTGCTGAAGCATCAGGCTTCCCTGGTGGCTCAGATGGTAAAGAATTCGCCTGCAATGCAGAGACCTGGGCTCGATCCATGGCAACCCACTCCAGTATTCTTGTCTGGAGAATCCCCATGAACAGAGGAGCTGGGTGGGCTACATGGGATCCATGGGGTTGCAAAGAGTCGGACATGACTGAGTGACTAAACACAGCACACAGCACATTAACCCTAGCCCAGTGAGTCTTGCCACTGGTCATGTGACCATGTTATTCTGTTCCAATCATGCAAAGACCAGTGATAGCCAAGGTCACTTAATATTATGAAATGATAACCTGAAAATCCAGCAGAAATTCGAACTAAATAAGATGTTTCTTAGTTTAATAATAATAATAATAAAAGATAGAAATAAAACATACAAACTGCTAGAGGAAATTAACAGTTATTGACTGCCTACTACATGCTTCCTCCTGAGAAACCTGTATGCAGGTCAAGAAGCAACAGTCAGAACCAGACATGGAACAATGGATGGGTTCCAAATTGGGAAAAGAGTACGTCAAGGCTGTATATTGTCACTCTGCTTATTTAACTTCTATGCAGAGTACATCATGTGAAATGCCGGGCTGGATGAGTTGCAAGCCGGAATCAAGATTGCCGGGAAAAACATCAACAGCCTCAGATATGCAGACAATAGCACCATTGTAATGGGAGAAAGCTGAGAGACACTAAAGAGCCTCTTCATGAGGGTAAGAGAGGTGAGTGACAAAGTTGGCTTAAAACTCAACATTCAAAAATCTAAGATCATGGCATCCAGTTCCATCACTTCATGGCAAATAGATGAGTAAACAATGGAAACTGACAGAATTTATTTTCCTGGCCTCCAAAATCACTGTAGATGGTGACTACAGCCACAAAATTAAGACGCTTCCTCCTTGGGAGAAAAGCAATAACAAACCTAGACAGTATATTAAAAAGCAGAGACATCACTTTGCCAACAAAGGTCTGTATAGTCAAAGCTCTGGTTTTTCTAGTAGTCAGGTATGGATGTAACAGTTGGACCATAAAGAAGTCTAAATGCTGAAGAATTGATACTTTTGAACTGTGGTGCTAGAGAATATTCTTTGAGAGTCCCTTGGACAGCAAGGAGATCCAACCAGTCCATCCTAAAGTAAATCAACCTAGAATATTCATTGGAAGGACTGACACTGAAGCTCTAATACTTTGGCCACCTGATGCAAAAAGCTGACTCATTGGAAAAGATGCTGATATCAGGAATAATTGAAGGCAGGAAGAGAAGGGGACGGCAGAGGATGAGACGGTTGGATGGCATCATCGACTCAATGGACATGAACTTCAGCAAACTCCGGGAGACGGTGAGGGAGAAGGAAGCCTGGCGTGCTGCAGTCCACGGGGTCGCAGACTCAGACACAAATCAGCGACTAAACTGAACTGAACTACATGCTAAATAAAATTATTTTAAAGATGCTAATATCCATAGAATATTAGGAAAATATGCAATCAGCAGAGATTAAGTCTGAACACCTCAAGTGTTCCTTCCTCACCCTCTGCCTGTAGCCTGAAGATGGCTCTGCTTCTATACCTTCCCTTTTCAAATAGGAAGACTTTGTTGCCCACAGAAACATTTCAGTGGAAAAAAGAATATTCAATCACTTAAAACTATTAATATTTACTGAATGCCTTTCTAACACATTACTCAAGTCTGGGAAATAATTTTTTAAAATAGCACACCGAAATATTTATGGTGGTGATCTAAGAGTATGGGGATTTTGGACTGTCAGACTCCCCGAGTCCAAACTATACGACAAAGACACAGTAATCAAAACATTATGGTACTGGCACAAAAACAGACATATAGATCAATGAAACAGGACAGAGAGCCCAGAAACAAACCTATGTACCCATGCTCACTTAATCTACAGCACAGAAGGCAAGAATATACAATGGAAACAAGACAGTCTTTCCAATAAAGTGGTGCTGTGAAAAGTGGACAGCTACATGTAAAAGAATGAACAGTCTGCAGCACCATACACAGAGACAAACTGAAAATGGATTAAAGACCTAAATATAAGATCAAATATAAATCTCCTAGAGGAAAACACAGGCAGAACACTCTTTGATATGAATTGCAGCAATATTTTTTGTATCTGTCTCCTACAGTAATGGAAATAAAAACAAAAATATACCAATGGGACCTAATTAAATGTTTTTGCACAGCAAAGGAAACGATAAACAAAATGAAAAGACAACCCATGGAATGGAAGAAAATACTTGCAAATGATGCAACTGACAAGGGGTTAATCTCCACAATATACAAACAGCTTATACACCTCAAAAAAAAAAAAAAAAATGGACAGAAGATCTAAATAGACATTTCTCCAAAGAGGACATACAGATGACCAATAAACACCTGAAAGATGCTCAACACTGCTAATTATTAGAGAAATGCAAATCAAAACTACAATGAGGTTTCACCTTACACCAGTCAGAATGGTCATCATCAACAAATATAGAAACAATAAATGCTGGAGAGGATCTGTGAAAAGGAAACCCTCCCACACTGTTGGTGGGAATGTAAACTGGTACAACCACAATGGAGAACGGTATGGAGACTCCTTAAAAACAAAAAAATAGAGCTACTATATGACCTTGCAACCCCATTCCTGGACATGTATCTGTAGAAAAGCATAACTGAACAGATTACATGCACCCCAATATTCACATCAGCACTATTTACAATAGCCAAGACATGAGAGCAACCTAAATGTCCACTGACAGATGAACAGATAAAGAAGATGTAGTACCTATAAACGATGGAATACTACTTAGCCATAAAAATAATGAAATAATGCCATTTGCAGCAACATGGATACAACTAGAGATTATCTAACTAAGTGAAGTAAGTCAGAGAAAGACAAATATATCACTTATATGTGGAATCAAAAAGATGATACACATGAACTTATTTACAAAACAGAAACAGACTCACAGAATTAGAAAACAAACATCACACCAAAGGGGAAGAGGGGGGAGGGGATAAATTAGGAGGTTGGGATTAACATATACACACTGCTATATATAAAAAAGATAACTAACAAGGACCTACTGTATAGCACAGCAAACTCAACTCAGTACTCTAATAACCTATATGAGAAAAGAATCTGAAAAACAATAGATATATGTATAACTGAATCACTTTGCTGTACACCAGAAACTAACATAATATTGTAAATCAACTATACTCCAATATAAAATAAAATTTAAAAATCCATTAAAAGCAATAAAGTTTAGCATTCTATTTAAGTGGTTAAGCTATTTCCAAAAAACCTAGTTATAACACTTAAGCAGTCAATTACAGAATATTTTATTTGTATTTGTTAAACATTTAATACTTCTTTTAAAAAAGCATCATCTTCAAATAATTTTATGTATATATTTCACCACTTCAACGGATTTATTCTCTCTTTTAGATGAGGAATCTTGTCAAGTATTTGCCTTATTACCCAAATAAAGTACACTCAATACATCCTGAATCCAATTTAATAAATATTTATCTATCTCTAACACAGAAAACACTGTGATGAGCTTTCTGGAGCAGCAGGAGAAGAATAAGACATGGTTATTGCTTTCAGTGAGATCAGACTCTAAATGAAGAAACATAACTGAAATGCCAAAAATAATCCAAGAATAATATAAAGCTGAATATTCATTTGATAAATATTTACTGTACCAGGCAGGGACTGGATGCTGAGTCTATGATGATGAATAATACATAATCTCTGAATGAGCCTGAACTAGCAACATACTCTTCTGTTCTCTGGGGGGAAAAAATGGAATAGACCTTTACACAGAGCTGGAAAGTAACACTATAGGGAACCTCAACTGAAGTTCTCCAGAGCACTTCCCGAAGCAGATGACTCACAGAGGCTGATTATTAACTCAAGATTCTCAGAGCAAAGAGATGAGCACACAGAGTAAACAGCTTCCAACCAAGTCCAGCAAAGTAACAGCTATTGTTACAGATAAAAGAATGGTGTTGGACTTTCTTTTGGCCAAGCAGATTGATGGCTGACACTTCATACTATACCCAAATTAATGTTACAGGTGAAATCAAACAATCTGTATCTGAGCTAAAAGAAAAGGTGGTCTGGAGACCAAGGAAATCACTGGGACGTGTTTTCTTGGTCAGGTCTGAAACATCTCAGGTTGTGGTAGTGAAATACATTCTAGTTCCTTCTTGTTGTGTAGTTGCTAAGTCAAGTCTGACTCTTTTGTGACCCCATGGATTATAACCCGCCAGGCTCTTCTGTCCATGGAATTTTCCAGGCAAGAATACTGGAGCAGCTTGCCATTTCCTTCTCCAGGGGATCTTTCCAACTTACGGGACCTTTCCGAAATATGGGACCGAACCCATATCTCCTGTGTCTCTGCACTGGCAGGTGGATTCTTTACCACTGATTCACCAGGGAAGTTCCTTCTTACAGTTAGAAGTTCCTTCTAATTAGTCTTGTTTATCTCATATTTAATGTTTATTATCCAGTGTCTGAAATGGTTCAACCTAGCCACCGTCCCATCAGATGTTTCAATAAATAATTCAAAGACCCCTCCTCCCATACTGACAGAGTCAAATTGAAAATCAGATATGCTACTTTCAGGAAGAATTGACAACAAAAGTGAAGTTCTGGATAATCCTTAATGATACCCTGCAGCTTTGACTGAGTGAGGAACAAAGTGGAGACTGAGAAAGCACAAAGTTCCCACACTCCCAGGAAAAGACTGTTCTTTGGCTATGGTAACAAGAAGCCACCAGAACTGGTTTCATGTTCATTCAATCAATAAACAACTTGCCTTATTGAAAGCATTTAGAAGGAAGTCAATCAATGATAGTCCTTGCTCCTGAAGTAGGCAATTAGGAATACATTGGGTCCAATAAATACACCTCTGAAGACCAACTAACAATAATAGTCACACCCAAGTATCCAGACCTTGACAGAGGACATCCGTCTACTCAAGCTTCTGGACATCTGCCCATCCCTGGACTCCATGCATCCCTGAAACCCTATAAAAGACCCGTAGTTGCTCTGCTTGCAGAGGTTTTGCCTGCTCCCAGCTTAGCTTCTTCACAATGATGGGCAATAAAATCAATTTTGTCTTTTTACTTCAAATACTGAATGACAGTCTCATCATTTTTTGACTTCCTTTAAACACCCCTTCTAAAAAATGCAAAAATCTTTACTTTCTGCTTTTACATATTTCCCTACATGGTACAAAAATCACAAGTTCATTAGCTTTGTTATGCAGAACTAACACAGACACTTTTTTAAGATAAAAAACAAGAAGAGTGCTAAACGTCTGTTTTTTTAAATAGGAAAAAAATTTTAATGATTGAATCACTCAGGTCAATATTGTCTGGCTGAATATCCTAGGGTCACAACCAACCAAGATTTTATTCTCACAAATTTCTTGGAAGATAGTTTTTATGCTTTTCAAGTCACTGCTTTCACATAGCTGTGTTATAAGATTTTTTTTTTAAGCAGATGTTGTGAAAATTCCTCTAAGTCATGTCTGCAATTGCAGCAGAACTCAGAGCACAGGAGTAATATCCTTAACCAGAACACTAGAAAAAGAAGGCTCAGCTTCTCTGGTCCTAACAGCGTCAGGCTTGACAGGATGGAAAAGAGCTCTCTTTCTGAATGTCTTGCTCCACGGGGCTCTGGCATGCCATGCCTCTGATGAGGCAGGCCGTTGTTTCACCTTCTTTGTTTACTGGCCTGGAGCCCAATTATACCTCTCCAGAGAATGAATCATAAATATGGATTTAGGAAAGTGTCTCAATTTTAAGATCCTGTAATCTAAGCTGTGAAGAAAGCTGAGTGCCGAAGAATTGATGCTTTTGAACTGTGGTGTTGGAGAAGACTCTTGAGACTCCCTTGGACTGCAAGGAGATCCAACCAGTCCATTCTAAAGGAGATCAGCCCTGGGTGTTCTTTGGAAGGAATGATGCTAAAGCTGAAACTCCAGTACTTTGCCACCTCACGCGAAGACTTGACTCATTGGAAAAGATTCTGATGCTGGGAGGGATTGGGGGCAGGAGGAAAAGGGGACGACAGAGGATGAGATGGCTGGATGGCATCACCGACTCGATGGACATGAGTTTGAGTGAACTCCGGGAGATGGTGATGGACAGGGAGGCCTGGCGTGTTGCGATTCATGGGGTCACAAAGAGTCGGACATGACTGAGCGACTGAACTGAACTGAATCTGAGCTATAATAGCATAATACAGTATTGTATCACAAAAAAGGTAATCCCAGGACTAAAGTCCCAGGTTTGATCCCTGGGTCAGGAAGATCCCCTGGAGTAGGCAATGGTAACCCACTCCAATATTCTTGCCTGGAAAATTCCACAGAGAGAGGAGCCTAGAGGGATACAGTTCATGGGGTTGGTCACAAAGAGTCAGACACTACTGAGTGACTGAGCACACAGGGCTAAAAAGGAATCTCAAAAAATACTTGTTTCAACTTCCTTCTTTCACTATATTAATCAACTCCTAAAGTTAAACTAGATTTTTACAGCTAGAAAAAATAACTCCATGGAACTATAGGTCTCCCTTTATACTTCCTTTATCATTCTCTTCACAGTTTCCACTCAACCCAAGCTGATAGACAGAAACCCACAAACAGACAGGGGCAGAAGTGTCACACAGAAAGAATTCAGGGATCCTTACTTCCCAGTCGGAACTTGGTGGATTTAAATCCTGATAAAGGAGGAAAAATGTGCGTGAAATCAATCTGTTAAAATCTCTTCATTGCTTAGCTCTTTCCTTTGAGATGACATCTGGGAATAGGATTTCACTTAATGTCATAATTAAAGGCTTCCCTGATAGCTCAGTTGGTAAAGAATCCACCTGCAATGCAGGAGACCCTGGTATGATTCCTGGGTCAGGAAGATCCCCTGGAGAAGGGATAGGCTACCCACTCCAGTATTCTTGGGCTTCCCTTGTGGCTCAGCCAATAAAGAATCCACCTGCAATGCAGGAGATCTGGGTTTGATCCCGGGGTTGGGAAAAATCCCCTGGAAAAGGGAAAGGCTTCCCATTCCAGTATTCTGGCCTAGAGAATTCCAAGGACTATACACTACATGGGGTTGCAGAGAGTCAGACACAACTGAGCGACTTTCACTTTCATAATTAAAAAAAGACATAACTGCACCATATAATAGGGGCCTACTATGTGCCAGGTATTTAAACATTATAACTACTGTGAAAAGAAGAAACATTACCCTCATTTTACAGGCAAGAACAATAAGACTCCCCCAAGGAATTACTTAAGTAACTTGCTCAAGGCTAAGTCAATTAACTTGCTCAGCTATTTAGAGTCCCTTGGACTGCAAGGAGATCCAACCAGTCCATCCTAAAGCAGATCAGTCCTGGGTGTTCATTAGAAGGACTGATATTGAAGCTGAAACTCCAATACTTTGGCCACCTGATGTGAAGAGTTTGAAAGACCCTCATTTGAAAAGACCCTGATGCTGGGAAAGATTGAGGCAGGAGGAAAAGGGGATGACAGAGGATGAGATGGTTGGATGGCATCACCAACTCAGTGGACATGAGTTTGGGTGGACTCTGGGAATTGGTGATGGACAGGGAGGCCTGGCATGCTGCGGTTCATGAGGCCGCAAAGAGTCGGACACGACTGAACCACTGAACTGAACTGACTGGGTGGTTATCTTGGGATTTCAATTATGGCCACATTGTCACCATATGGCTACATTGTCCTTACTTAGAAGAATCAGCGCAAGGAATGAGTTGGGTATTAGAATCATGAAAGAGATTCAGCACTAGATTCCACCAAGTTCCGATCTTCTCATTGATAACCTGATACTTACTGTCCCAGTAGTCTACAGCCATAAGAGATGATGATATTATAAAAATAAGACACTACTGGGGACAGGGAAGGGTAGAGGTCTATCCTTAGCCTCTTTTTACAGATGAGAAAACAGATGAGAAATTACCTTGATCAACCTAATACAGGCAATGAGTGGGGAAACCAAAGCTCAAGCCCTTCCACATTATATGATGCTGCATCTGAGGAATGTATGAGATCTCTCAAGTTTGTTGGGAATGGGAAAAATGTTGAAAATCTTCATTCTGTAGAACAAACTGAACTCTTAAGTCTGGACTTCAAGACCCTTTTATGATCTTATCAAAGTCTGAAATTTTCAACCTTATTTTCTATTAATTCCCATCCATAAACTCTTTGCTCCAGAAACATTCTTACTTTTTCTGTAAATTTTCTTACTATTTCTGACAACTATTACTATCACCTTATCCTGAGTTTTCTCATTTATTCAGTGAAGGACAAGGAAGCCTAGCAAACTGCAGTCCATGCAGTTGCAAAGAGTTGGATACAATTTAGCGACTGAACAATAACAACTCCCTTTTGCTGAAATGGCATTTTCTGTGGATTGCAAGAAACAAAATTTTATCCATTATAAAACTTCCCTGGAACTTCCATAGCAGTCCAGCGGTTAACACTTGGAGTTTCCAACACAGGGGTTATGGGTTTGATCTCTGGTTGGGGAACTAAGACCACATATGACTCATGGCATGGCAAAAAAAAAAAGAATTAAAAATAAAATAAAGGTTCCCTCCCCATCTAGAAAAATAACCTCCCAGTACTGAAATTCCATAGCACTGAGTCCTTCTCTTGGGATATATTTATGTCCTGGCCTGGATTCCTACTTAACTTCAGTAGGCACAGATCCTAAGTAAACTCCGTGGAATGAATGCCCTTTAGAGGCAGAGCACCAGACTGGAAGAAGTATGAAGAGCTAACAAAACCAGAGAGAAGAGGCAGCTGTAAATCTTCAAAAACTACATCCTAAAAACTACGGCCCTCACTAACAGCAAAACAGTGTCAAACATATTCTTGTAAAATACAGTGGTTAGCAGTGTTCACTGGATCCAGACTCCATCTTGCTGTGTGGACTTGGACCAGTCGCTCAAATTCTCCACATCAACTGCCTCATCTGTAAATGGAAACTAGTTACAACTTACCTCACTGGGTTGTGGTGAGTATTCAGTGAGCTCATGTACCTGAAGTGCCTCATAGAGTGCATGGCTCAGAATATATGTTATATAAGTATTTGCTATTACCATTTTGTAAACATAAATATATATATATATATATATAAAGTAGCTAGAGCACCAAACCTCATGAAGGGAATTGCCAGAGAAGGAAAATTTTCAGAATGAACAACTTAGGTGATAAGGAGATACGCGGGCTTATATACAAGAGAATCGGTACTCTTTTCCTCTCAAAAGTCACAGATCAGGAGGAGATAAAGCTGAACAGTGTAAAATAACAAGTCACACCGTGGCAGAAATAGGTAAATACAGACTTTTAGGTAAAATACAGAGATATTAGAATACAGAATGCACCTGGGAACCTGAAGGAGATTGTTTTAGGCTGAACAAATGCAAAAACAGATACTTTCTAACATAAAAACAGACTAATTCAAAATTAGCTATTTGGACTTAGAACACAATTTTTTTTAGGAAAATAACACTTTATGTGTTGCCTGGGTTCTCTGGCTAACCCATAAAAGCCAACTGAACTTAATATTACCTTAGCAGCAATTATGGACGTTAATATCAAATACTGTCTTAGTTGCCAGAGAATTTTAATATTAGCATATACATTACTAACTATGTACAACAGTGCTTTGTAACAAACCATCTTTATTGGAGGGGTGGGAATTCACAAAATCAACTACTGGAAATGCAAGAAGGGATCTGAGTGATCACTGCAGCCACTCTACTTCTGGTTTGCCCAGGACAGTCAGGGATTATGCTTGTCTCTCTAATCATAATTTGGATTGGAAATGGCAACCTGCTCCAGCATTCTTGCCTGGAAAATTCTATGGACAGAGGAGCCTGGTGGGCTACAATCCACAGGGCTGCAAAGAGTCGGACACGACTGAACGCACGCTAATCCTACCAAGCACTGTATACTATTAGCTTAGTCCTCCTTACTATCCTTTGAGGGAGGGAAAAAAATAAGGCCAGAGATGTTATGGAACTTGACTAAAGTCACGAAATAAGCAGCAGAGCAGAAGTTCAGACTCTGCTCTGACAATGAAGAGCTCTGTGATGTTTCTATAATGTTCTGCACATTGATCTTATCTTCCCTTTTCTTCCTCTGTCCTTTGTATGTGACATAGTGACATATGTGGTGATTTACAAGGTTTATAAATACTTTCCTTCTGTGAAAACATTTATTCATTTATCTTTGTAGTTAAAATAATGACAATGAATCATGTGAATGTGACTTCAGAACTAAGACACTGCCAATTAAGATGTTGTTTCTGTTAGGATGTCCATGGACCATATTTCTGCCCCAAGCATGTTTTACTGGATGAAAAATGGAAGATGTTTACTCTTAATCTGCATTTGTGCTGTGACCACATTCATGTTACCAACACAGATCTCAAAACAAATGAACTATTATTTATGAAACAGAAACACTTCTTAGGAAATTCATTATTCAATATTCAGATTATTAAATTTATTATGAGAGTCATTCATTTGCTCATGTAAGTTGGGCTTGGGCTTTGTTGAGAATATTTTTTCTTGAAAACATGAACATGTTTCTAGAAAACATGAACATCCTTGGAAATGTAAGATGGTGCAATTGGCATGTAAGTATAAAATGGCTTTCCTGGTGGAATCTGCCGTCAATGTGGGAGACCCAGGTTTGATCCCTGGGTTGGGAAGACTCCCTGGAGAAGGGAATGGCTACCCACTCCAGTATTCTTGCCTGGAGGATTACATTGACAAAGGAGCCTGGCAGACCATGGTCCATGGGGTCACAAAGAGTTGGACACTACTGCGTGGCTTTCACTTTTACTTTTCACTTTCATAAAATGAAAAGACAAAACGAAACACTGCCTACTGAAAAGGCAGCAATAAAAACTATAGAGACTTCTGCTTTCAAATTATATTAATAAGAAGTATATGGGACTTCCCTGGTGGTCCAGTGGCTAACACTCTGTGCTCCCAATGCAGGGTGGGACCTGGGTTTGATCCCTGGTCAGGGAACTAGATCCCAAATGCTGCAACTAAGACCTGGTGCAGCCAAATAAATAAATATTTTTAAAGAAACAAGTGTAAGTACTACTGTTTTGCTAAGGGAAGTTTCAAACTTACTGATATTAATTCAAGCTTCTCATCAGATATAGTATATACTCTGATCTTCCCTTTTAAACCACCCCACCACCCCAAACCTACTAAAGCACTTTTAAAGAATGAAATCACGCATGAGTGTAAAGTTTGATTCTGAAGGTACATGGGAAGATGCTTATAACCTACTGTTATAAGGAGGTTAAGTCTTCAGCTCCTCTCTAATTATTTCATGCATTTAAATCTCATTTCCCACAGCTAAGAGAAGCCTGTGCAGGGCAGGGACAATATCTTCTATTTCTTTTGTACAGTGACTAGCACCATGCTTGGAAGATTATTAGCATTATACAGTGGGTAAAATCCTGATATTTATATTTTCACCTTTACGAGTTGAGAATTCATCATTCCACCACTGAAGGGAAACATTTTGCCTCTCCCACATTAAAGAACAGACACAGTCAGGTTTTCCACAAATGTTCACAAGAATTTCCCATGGTATTTGGTACTGCTAGGAGTTTAGAAACGTTCTTAGCAAACTAATTTTGAATATGAAACAATCAGTGCCTAAAAGAGGGAATTAAAATTTTCATTTAGAAATGGTTTTGCTTCATTCTTTCTGAATTATATTAACAAACACTTTGTTGGAATTTAATAGGCCTCTCGGGCTAGAAAAGTCTCATTTTTCTTTCCCACTGAACTATTTTATAGCAGAACAAATACTAATATACTCCATATGGGCCTATCTTTTTGCCTTTTGTAGGTTATGTCATCCAAAGTTTAAGCTTTTATCTCTTCACAGACAAAGGAAGCATATTTAGGATTTCAAACACTAAAGTGAACTAGTAGAGGTTTTAAATTAAATAGGGAAATGAGCTGCAATGAATGCTGTTCTTTCTTTGATGAAGAGATCATCAGTCTGCTTATTTGTCTGATAGTTATCTTTGTACCTTCTCGGGTTTATTATGCTGTCCAGGTACTACATCCTTGAAAAGGACTGCAGGGAATGAGGCAAATAAGTGAATTAGAAAACCCTGAGGAGGTATCAAAATTCCCTTTTGCACATCTTAGAAGGAAGGCCAACAAGGTCTGTCATAGCCTGGAATACTGTATTATGCCTTTGATTTAACAAATTAACAGGTTCTGAGCAGTCAATGGAGCATTTGAATAAATAAGATGTGAAGGCAGAGGAAATGACTGCTTGGTGAGAAAGAATTCAATCATCTCTAAGTCTGCAGAAGAAAGTATACACTCTGGTTCTACGAAATCAAAGTTGTGGGTTCCATGAGCTAATTTGATGCAGATAAAAATTCTCGTTTAAGCCAGCAACTGTACTCTTAGCCATCGCCAGCAGTCTCATAAATGCTGACTGATGGCATAAAAGGTAGAATGGGTGATCAGCATGGTCAGCTTGGTGCTGATCCATTCTTAATGTTGAGAAAACAAAAAAACCCTCAAAATGCATTGTTGCTGGTGGTGAACTAAACTGAATGCCTTCAACACATTACTCCAGCCTTGACATATTCCAATTACTCTGGCTGCTCCTGGGCTCTGGGCAGGAACAAGAGTAAGAGCACAATCCATCATACCTACTGACTCTATGCAGACTAAACATCACATCACAAAAGCACATTCATTAGGGTCCTTCTAATTTCAAGACACAGGATAAATACCTAAACAAGGAAATTTGTGACAAGTATGTAGATTTTTAAATTTAAAAAACAGTTTCAAAAAATGGACAATGTGCACCTGGGGCAAAAAAAGACACGAACTCAACCATTCTAAGTCCCAAACAATTTCAAGTTTACTTTTTACTTTAAGAAATAATCAGCTATAGAACCAAAATTACTAAGGCAATATGCTCTGAAAAACCTTAAGTTTAAAAACTCCTTACTGGACTTCCTGGTGATCCAGTGGCTAAGAATCCATTAGGAGACATAGGTTCGATCCCTAGTCTAGGAAGATCCCATATGCTGAATGGCAACTAAGCCCATGAACCTTAAGTACTAAAGCCTCAGCGCCCTAGAGCTTGTGCTCTGCAACAAGAGAAGCCACCGCGATGAGAAGCCCACGCACCACAACTAGGGAAAGACTGCATGCAGTAATGAAGGCCCAGCACAGCCAAAAACAAGTAAATAAATAACATTTTAAAATTCCTTACTATGTAAAAATTCAAACATATACAAAAGTAGAATACAAACTGTCCCCACATCACTCTCATGTCCTATTCCCTCAGTTGCATCCATTTTCAACAATCATTTCCAATTCTGCTTTATCTGAAGTCAACCTTGCACATTCCCTTAAAGTGAAAGTGCACTATATTTCATCTCTAAGCATTTAAGTTATTTCATCTCTAAACATTTCAGTAAATCCTTACAATTCTAACTGAGTGCCAACAGAATTTGTGGTATTTTGTGTTTTATTTTTCATTGCCTTTTATTTTAAATACTTAGGTCAGTGAAAGAGGAAATTTGGAGCAAGGAGAAAATTTAGATTTCTCAGTTTTTCTGGAATTTCTGGTACCTAAATACAGTTGTAAACTTTTCTCTTCCCAAAGAGGGAAACAGAGCTAGCAAGATATAGTCATTTAGTTTAACAAACATTAATTGAGCACTTGAGATGGGGCAAGGTGCCAGAGACAAAAAAAAAAAAGAGTAAAACAAAGACCCTTTCTGTAGAATGGGTGAGACAGACACACGAACAGACAATGTCAATATAATGTGGAAAAGCTAGGGTAATGGTATTCACAGGGTACCATGGGAACAGAGAATAAAGGCACTTAGACCAAATTAGCTATTCAAGAAAGACTTCCAGGAAGATGACATCTGAGTAAGTGCAAAAATACTGCAAAGAACTGTCACTATGTCATTATAATAAGTTCGATATCAAGTTTCTTTCAAGTGGATTTACTTCATTTTGTTGGGTGAGGAATTAGGTGGTAGGGGGAAGTTTCCTTAAAGAATACTAGTCTGAGAAGAGAGTGAAATATCAAGAATTGAATTGAGAGAGTAACAGGGACACATATACACTACCATGCGCAAAACAAGTAGCTAGTGGGAAACTGTTCGAGCACAGGGAGCTCAGCCGGGTGCTGTGATGACCTGGAGGGGTGGGGTGGCGCTGAGGATATATGTTATAGCTCGTTCACTTTGTTGTACAGCAGAAATTAACACAACACTGTAAAGCAATTATACCCCCCCAAAACAAAACAAAACCATTCTATCATGTCTTGAGAGAATACCAAAAGGCTTGGTCTCTACCCTCAAGGAGGTAGGAATCTATATAGAGAAAAATTAAGCCTGCATTAGAAAATTTTACTATGGAATAGCTAATCAAAATACAGATTTTAGTGATGGGAAGACAGGTATGGACTGAAATATTTAAGTAAGAGCTGGGACTTCAACCAAGATTTTGAACGTAAGTTTCAGTTCAGTTCAGTTCAGTCGCTCAGTCGTGTCTGACTCTTTGCGACCCCATGAATCGCTTAAACCTAGATCAAAAAAGGAAGCCAGCTGAGTAAAGAATATTAAAATATATGTCTTAAGTGGTAAAGAATTCTTCATCTTTAAAAAGTTTTTATTTATTCTTCCATATTTGGATTAAGTGAAGTAGGCAGGGAAAGGTCAAGATTTTTAATCTAAACCTCAAGCCTCCACAGAGATATGTGAACGTGTGTGCTCATGTATGTGTTAGATACGTTAGTGCTGGAGCATGAAGATTTGAATTGAGAATTTACAAGCAGATTCTAAACTATTCCATTGGAATAATACAATGTCAGGTACAAAAACAAAGATCTTCTCTGGAAGGTATCTAATTCTTGGGGAGGAATAAAAACACAAACTCATAAAAATGAAAGTTGTAAAAGACACAGAAAATTCAATCAATATTACAAGATTAAAAAAAATTTCAATTGTCACTCAGAGATTAATGATTCACCATTTATAATTCTATGTTTAATAACCGTAACAATAACAACAGCATCAGCCAACATTCATATAGCATGTACTATGAAGCCAAGTAATTAAATCATTTAATCCTCCAAAGTGCCTATGAGGCAGGTACTACTACAGATCTTCCTTACCTTATGATAAGGTTATATCCAAAAAAGCCATGGTAAGTTGAAAACACTGTAAATGCATTTAATACAACTATCCTACTGAACATCATAGCTTAGCCTAGCCTGCCTTAAATGTGCTCAGAACACTAACATTATTCTACAGCTGGGCAAAATCATCTAACACAAAGCCTATTTTACACTAAAGTACTGAATAGCTGATATAATTCATTCACTACTGTACTGAAAGCGAAAAACAGAATGGTTGTTTGGGTACAGAATGGTCTTAAGTGGATCGGTTTATTGGTTGGTTGCCCTCATGATCGTACAGCCGACTGGGAACTGTGGCTCGCTGTCACTGCCCGTGTCTTAGGACAGGATTATACTGAGTATCACTAGCCTGGGAAATGATCAAAATTCAAACACTGAAGTATGGTTTCCACTGAATGCATTATTGCTTTTGCACATCATAAAGTTGAAAAATCATTTAAGTTGGACTGTCTATATCCCTCCCACTTTACAGAGGAGGTTTGAAGACACAGTGAGATTAGTAATTACTCTTTCTTTAACTCTAGTTTTTCAAACTTTATCAATCAGAATTTGGGCTTTCCAGGTGGTTCAGTGGTAAAAAACCCATCTGCCAATGCTGGAGATAGGGGGTCGATCCCTGGGTCAGGAAAATCCCCAGGAGAAGGAAATGGCAACCCACTCAAGTATTCAAGCCTGGAGAATTCCATGGACAGAGGAGCCTGGAGGGCCCCAGTCCCTGGGGTCACAGAGTCGGACACGACTGAGCATGTACCCACAATCAGAATTTACATCAGAGGCTAACAAAAGACATATAGGTGTACTGTGAGAATAAGGTTGAAATTTAATATTTGTATAAATTCAGATAAATGTCTTATATCCTTCATTAACTTAAGTGAAATGGTGCATGACACTATCTTGGCAAAGAACCATAAAGATAAATGTCAAATCCATCCATGAGGTAAAGAGGTAAAGTTACAAATAGGAACTTACTCTAAAAATGGTGTGTTTAATAGACCAAAGAATGGTCTCTTAAACATTTCCCATCAGATTGAGGAAAGCATCTTTTTCATAATACTTACATACATGGAGAAAATAAATTATAATAAATGACCATAGCATATACAGCAATAAAGATAGCCAGTAGTAAAAACGCATTTGAAATAACTTCTGTCCCTACCGAACAGTAGAAAAATATTACTCCCCAGATAGGATCAGTTGCTTTTTTTTCCAACCTCTGACAGCAAATTATGCATAGCTATTTCCAGCATTTATTTATATTACGTGACATTATAATACAGTTTTTTGTTCAGTAGTCTTCTCTTCAGGCTGTGAGTCTTTGAGTATAGGGCCTGAATTTATGCATTCTGGGATTTAAAGCCCATACCTTCATCTAGTATCATGAATAGAATGAAGGCTTACTGAAGGAATAAATGAATGAATGATTTGACAGGTGACATCTAATAAAATCTCGAGCACTATAAATCATTATAGAAAAGTTAAAACATCAATAAGGTCACAAGGGTTTTGTTACTTTATGAGTATATTCTTGTCTCCCTTGTTGAGCATTTAAGGCCTTTTTACATTGGTCCTAATCTATCCTTTTAATCTTTTCTCATCTTCTCTTCTTTTAGTTAGATCCACTGTATGAATTACTTCCATTTTCTGGCTTGAGTTCTGTGCTCTATCATCTCTATACTTTTACTCAGTAATCTCCAAAAGTTTTAGCTTATGCAGTCCTTCAGTATAAATAAGTATACTTTACTTAACACTGTGATAATATGCTTATTGTAAAGCAATCATAAAAACAGAAGAAATATTTTAAACAAATGAGGTAGACATACATAAACAGAAGTTTTAATCTTTCCTTTGTGTAAACAATGCATTGTTTTGCATGTACTTCACTTTTAAAATCAATGATTTATATCAGAAAAACAAATCCCATAGAGTACTTGTGAGAATAAAATAAGTCTCTACATGTAAAGCACTTAGAACAATACTGGTCATATAGGTAACGTAGTAGATGTTAGTTAATTTAGTTAACATTATTACTGTCAATGCAGTTTCTTTTGACTGGAAAATTAATAATTCCACATACTTATCCTCCAGTCCCACTCCTACAAACCCCTTGAAGGCCAAAGTCATATGATATTTTTTCAAAGAATTGTTTGAATGCATCTCTTAAGTTAGGATTTCTCAAAGTAGGAGGTACTAAATCCTACAGAGCTTAGCAAGAAGCCATGGCTAAAAAGCCAAAAGAAAGATGGAACAGTTGGAAAAAATTAAGGATGGGTTTCTAGAAAATGAGGCAAATGAAAAAAGAAGTGATTATTAACCCTAAGAAAAATAAAATACACAAAAAGGAAATATAGTACATTATCTGGCTCTGTAGTAAACAACGCTTGTGTGTGTTAGTCGCTTGGTCATGTCCGACTCTTTGCAACCCCATGGACTGTAGCTAGCCAGGCTCCTCTACCCATGGGGACTCTCCAGGCAAGAACACTGGAGATCACGATAGGGTTGCCATGCCTTTCTCCAGGGGATCTTCCCAACTCAGTAATCTCCCAGGTCTTCTGCACTGCAGGCAGATTCTTTACCATCTGAGCCACCAAGGAAGCCCAAACGATGTTTAGATAGACCCAATGACAGAAACACTGACTACTAATTTAACCCCAAACTGTGATATAACCATATGGGAAAGATACAGCGTTATGCCAGCCCTCAAATCCTCAACTTTTGTTAGCAAAAGTCTAAAGGGAATTAAACATGAACTAGAAACTTAGGTATATTACTTTAAAACTCATAGATAAATACCAGAAGAAATTTAAAAACAACAGGGAAAAGGAAAAGATTTTCTTTCTAGAAACTTCTAGAAAGATAAAAGTAGTTTTGTACCACGAGATCAGCAGTGAGAATGGCATCTGTTCTTCTTTTCAGTAGTAACAGAAGTTAAAAAGCAAGGAAGCTTTCTCCTTGCTTTCAAAATTTTAAAAGAAAAATTAAAAGAAACAGAATTTTATATCCAGTCAACCTATTCAAAGCATTTTACAACATGCAAAGACTCAAAATTTTTTCTCCTATGCAGCACTCTTCCTCAGGAATTTATCTGCCAAGACACATTCATAGTAAAGAAGAGAATAAAAAAAAAAAGAGGAGAGAGGGAGGACACAGAATCCAGAAAATAGGAAATCCAATAGGTCTATTGATCAAATCATATTAAAAGTTATTGGTTTTAAGATCAATATGAAGGCATTCAGCTGAGTTTTAAAATGTTAAAATAGTTCTTGTGCTTTTAGACTTAGTTATACGTTAACATTAATCTGAACATAAAAGAAATTACAAGAGGTTTTCTCTCTTACCTGTAACACAGCAGCAAATAAGTATACTACTACAAAGATCACAGTTAAAGAAGTGTGACCACTTTTCATCAAATGAATAGTGTAGAGGAAAATTAAATGTCCAGGTATCACTAAAAGCAGTAGAACTTGAGCAGACTTATTATTTACTCCTGTAATATAAAATATAAAAGTTGTTAAAACAAAATCATGTATTGGTGAATAATAGATCATAGTTATTAAAATTTGAGAATTACTTCTAGTTATTACTACTATAGTGCACAGAATCACATAAAATTCAATTGCTAAAAATAAATTTTAACTATTTACAATTTGCTTAATTTTTAGAAATTTTCCCTATATGTTATATATTAATTAAATGAAAGGTGGTTGATGAAAGCTTGCTGTGAAGAACACTGATCAAACTATAACATTATAAAAACAGAGGGAAGACAAAAGAAAAAATATGAAGTTCTTAAAGTACTGGAACATATTTTTTTCCTACATCATTTAATTCCTTATTATTGATCATTTTAATAACTAAATGATACCTAATCATCTTCTAATAGAGGTTTTTTTGGTCATTAGATGTTTTAATTTTATTTTTCCTTTAGAAGTCTTTCACTGCTATTAAAAGACTGGGTATTTCTGAACCTCATTCAAAAGTTACACTTATTACAATACATTTATTTTCATCAGAAAAAAAAAGTTTTCAAGAATTGTGAGGTTTAAAATTGCGGTTTAGAGGCTTCCCTGGTGGTCCAGTGGTTAAGACTGGGCTTCCACGGCAGGGACACAGGTTTGATCCCTGGTTGCATAAGTTCTGCATGCCCGCCACACAGTGCAGTCAAAAATAAAATAAAATGGTGGTTTAGTTTTTTGGATATCATATGCCTGGTACATAACAATGTCCTTGTAACTGAGGTTATCCCCTCTCATTCTGCTTGTTGGGGATCAAATGCCTACATTTAGAAAGGTCAAAAGATTAATGTACGAAAGAGTGTGTGCTATGTGGTTAGCTGCTCAGTTGTGTCCGACTTTTTGCAACCCGAAGGACTGTAGCCCGCCAGGCATCTCTGTCCAAGGGGATTGTCCAGGCAACAGTACTGGAGTGGGTTGCCATGCCCTTCTCCAGGGGATCTTCCCAACCCAGGCTTGAACCCAGGTCTCCTGCATTGCAGGCAGATTCTTTATCAGCTGAGCCACTGGGGAAGCCCATGAAAGAGTATGCTTCCCTAAATCACCTAACAATGTTTTCTTATATGCACAAGGTTCTTCTTTCCTAACTTATAAACAAGATATCCAAGAGAAAGATAAAAAAGAAAAACTATACAAAGTTCTTTAACAATTGCAAAACTGATCCACAGTCTTTCGTTGTTGCTGTTCACTGAGATTTAGTGAACAAAATCTACTCTATTTAAAATCTATCTGGCTCTCAGAAACAGAAAACTGGGCAACATTCATAAACAAAATATGTATTCAACAAATGTTGCCTGCCTGTACTCACAGAGAGGAAGAGTTCCAGGAATAAAATATGCAAAAATCCACAAGCACCTACCTGGACCAAAAAAAGTTCTAAAAGGGTGGTAACAACCTTTGGGTTCATCAGGCAGTTCTCCTGGAATGCTGTGTAAATGAAGGTAGGTAGAAATCCGACTGGCCTGAATGGCCACCAAATTACCACCAATACCTGAAACAGAAGAAAAAACAAATAAGATAGCTTCGCATTTTCAATAATGTGCACAAATTCAACTGAATTTATGTCTCTATGTCACCCTCTGGGCCAATAAAACAGAACAAAGAGTTCTTCTGAAGTGTTGATTTATTTGATGTTGATGTAGATATTCCAAAGGCATAAAATTCCTGCTATGAAAGACTCATTCATTGTTTTTTCAAATCTAACTCACTGTTTGGTCTGAAAGCAGAGTAAGTAATTTTTTAAAATTACTATCGCAATCAAGATATAAAACTAGGTAAAAATATGTTTCACATTTATCATCTTAATACATTTATTCAAGTAGATAAGGCTTGATACACGTCTTCTCAGATTTTGTTGGGGTCGTTTAATGGACTGGGACCTGGTGGTCCGGAGTCGACGATAAGAAAGTGAAAGAGAGAAAGAGGCTGATATTCCCTGGTTTATGCAGAGAACCAATAAAGCCCTTGACACAGGGCTTGCATCGCTCACGAAGGCACAGGGAGCCCTCTCGAGGGGATGAAGGCACAGGGCGCCTTCTTGAGGGGGTCTTGGAAGCCCAGGCAGGAGAGTGAGCATGACGGGTTTCTACGCTCCAGAGAATTAGCCAGGGGAAGAGAGAGAGAGAGAAACAAAAAAGACATGGGGACCTAAGCTCTGATGGAGCAAAGGTGCTTTAATGATCTTTCTGTGAGTATATTTGGCTGTTGTACAAGAAATTTCTTTCGACAATAATAAAGATCAGAAAACCAAATGTACAGCAACTGTTACCAAGGGAACAAGGGATTAATAATGGTCACAAGGTCAGGAGACAATCCATATCTCAAGAAAGAGGATCGAGACTAAGCAGTTTTGTCATAAGGAGAATGTTTACTGAGGGAGACCCAAGCCTGTCTCATACAGTGACCTCAGTCCTGGGAACAGCTTGCTGCTCCACTTGATAAGGAGCAGAGGATTTATGAGAAACAGCACGTAGGAATCCTCCTGTTAAACATTCCTTGACAAGATTACTAAAGAAATTGGTATAAGACAGTAAAAAAAATACTCAAGAAAGTGATCTTTTAACCTAGATTATCCTCTCATGTACTCTGAGGAAGAGGAGTTAATGCCAAGAAGCAAAATTAATTCCAAAGGGTGGTAAATACCCACAGGGTGAATTAGGACACCCAAACTCTTTCTACTTTGACAGATTATGAGAGAAGGAGATAGTAGCCATAAAAAGAAGTAGGAAGAAAAAACAACTGAAAATTTCAAATTGTTGAATGCTGAGCATGAGCTAAAATAATCATTAAGAATATCTGTGAGCCCTGGACACAAGGGGAGTCTACACCCACTGTCAACTGTTGCTGCAAGCATGCTGTGAGTGCTTGTGAGATAGACTCAGGCAGGACAGAACACTTGAGAGAGCCAACTTTGGTGGCACACAGCAAGGAATCATATCCAGGACTTCCCTGGTGGTCCAGTGGTTAAGAATCTGCCTGCCAATGCAGGGAGAACAGGTTCCACTCCTGGTCTGAGAAGATCCCACATGTCACAGAGCAACTAAAGCCTGTGAGTCACAACTACGGAGCCCTCATGCTCTAGAGCCCATGCTCTACAAGAGAAGCCACTGCAACTGGAAGCCTGCACACTGCAATTAGAGAGTAGCTTCCGCTCACCACAACTAGAGAAAGCCTGCACCCAGCAACGAACACCCAGCATAGCCAAAAATTAAATGCATAAATAAATAAGTTTTTAAAAAAGAGAAAGAAACTGCATCCATTTCTGACTCCCTCTCTCATATGAGGGCTTCCCTGGTGGCTCAGATGGTAAAGAATCTGCCTGCGATGCAGGGGACCTGGGTTGGCAAGATCCCCTGGAGAAGGAAATGGCAACCCACCCCAATATTCTTGCCTGAATCCCCATGGACAGAGGAGCCTCGCAGGCTGTAGTCCATAGGGTCGCGGAGAGTTGGACAACAACAACAATAAAATTGGGATCATCTAAACTGAGTCCAGCCAGCTGATTCTAAATATAAAAGTTTTCACTATAAAAAATAAAAGCCTGTGAATGAATGGAGTAAGCAAATGTCTGCAATCTCTCATCATTCTTAAAACTGTTCTGCTCAAGAGGGAGAATAAAGGAATGTTTTCTGTAGAAACTGAACAAGAGAGACTCAGGCCTCAAGGATACCAGACACTATGTGGTACTGATGGAAAATAAGGATGAACTGGAAGTCTGCATAATTAACAGTGGGATTCCTTCAGACCTTCATTTTGTTCCACGGGGCAGGCAGGAGTCTAACATCCCAGAGCGGAAGTTCGATGTTCCAAACTTGGAGGGCTCCCCATGATATGGCCAACCAACCCCACCCCAATCTTCCAATAGTAAAGTGCCCAGTCAACCACCCTCTCCCACCTCCAAGCTACTTAGCTTCTCAAAGCCTCGGCTGCCTTCCTGTAAAACAGAGAAAACAATCCCTGTCTCATAGAGATGATGACATGAGCAAGTTTGTGTTTAAACTTGGCGACTTTACCACTCTTTTCTCATCAACTGATAGACCACACTGATAAAAAATCAGAACTATGAAGAAGTTTTTTAACAATATTATCAATCAACTTGATCTAAAGGACATTTATAGGACACATCACCCAACAATAGCAGAATACATAATTTTTACAAGTATACACATGGGAACATTCACACAGATGGACCACACTGTAAGCCATAAAAGTTTCAATAAATTTGAAATAATTGCAACATATAAAGTATGTTTTCTGGCCACAAGGGAAAAGATAGATATCTGAGAATTCCCCCAAATGCTGGAAAGTAAACAATACCCTTCCAAACAACCCACAAATCAAAGAAAAAAAAATCACATAGGAAATTTTAAAATATTCTGGATTTAATGAAAATGAAAACACAACATATTGAGATTTGTGGGACGTACCTTGAGTAGTACTTATAAATTCACAGCATTAAATCTTACATTAGAAGAGAAGAGTACTAGTCTATATAAAATAACTAATAAGAAACTGCTGTATAGCACAGGGAATTCTGCTCAGTACTCTCTAATGGCCTATTTGGGAAAAGACTCTAGAATGTTAAAAAAAAACAGTGGATGTATGTGTAACTGATTCACTTTGCTGTACACCTGAAACTAACACAACATTGTAAATCAACTATACTCCAATAAAACATTTTTAAAAACTCACATAATGAGACTAGCATAACTCTGCATTCAAAATCCAACAATGACAATATAAAAAAGGAAAATTATAAGCCAATCTTGTGAATCAAAATAAATGTAAAAAGATATCAATCTGCTGACAAACCAAATCCAGCAAAATGTTAAATGTGTAAAATACATCACCAAAAATCAGATTTATCTTAGGAATATAAGACTGACTTAATAATTGAAAATAATACATATAGCACATTAACAAATAAATGAAGGAAAAAGATGATTATATTATATGAATAAACAGAAAAGTTGATAAAATTCAGCATTTTATTATTTATTATTAAAAACGCTTAGCAAACCAGGAATTGAGGGGGACTTCTTTAAACTGATAACCACATACACTCACCCCCACACACACATCCACACACATGAAATGTGTCATATACAAAAGAGGTACTGCAGATCAATAAAGACTGATATATATTTTTCAATAAATAGTGTTTTTTAATTGCATATTTTTAATTCAAAAATTAATATTAAATGGAAGTCTTATAATTACTCTATCGTAAAAGCTCTAAGTAAAACAGTTCATTTTAACTCAGGTAAACGGTTTTCATGGCAGCCACAGCATTACACTTCATATATGTTGTTCTCCTGTCATGTAACATCCAACAGATAAGGTACCAAGAGCTCAGAACAGTTACTAATTGTTTGCTCTTTACATGCTGTAACATAAATAGCCACTATCTCAATCAAGCTACAGGCATCATGATAACAGAGGGAATTTGTCTTACTGCTAGCTGTACATAGCAGACACTGATCTAATTTGTTGGATAGCTATTTCATATTTTAAAATATAATTTTAATTAATTTATTTATTATAATTGGAGACTAATTACTTTTCAATATTGTGGTGGTTTTTGCCATACATTGACATGAATCAGCCACAGGTGTATAAGATAGTTATTAAACAACAAAAAAATACCAGTGGGGGTGTAATGGAATTGTGAATTAGTAAAGATTCCCTGGTGCTTCAGATGGTAAAGTGTCTGCCCGCGATGTGGGAGACCCGGGTTTGATCCCTGGGTTGGGAAGATCCCCTGGAGAAGGAAATGGCAACCCACTCCAGTACTCTTGCCTAGAAAATTCCATGGATGGAGGAGCCTAGTGGGCTACAGTCTATGCGGTCCAAAGAATCGGACACGACTGAGAAACTTGACTTCAAAGGTGAAGTGGCCAGTCTTAGATGAAAGAGTCCACTCTTCTTCTGGGATACAAGTAGAAAAGGTTAAGAGTAGAGATTAAGGTTAAGAGGTTAAGAAGAAGGGTAAAAGAAGAGGAAGGAGAAGGAAGCTGGGAGGTACGGGCCTAAAGCCTCTGTCTTCTCTGCACAGCTGCCCTACAGCAAACATTAAAGGAACTTCTGGCAGGTGGAAAACAAAGCTAGATGGAAATCTGAATCTACAGAAAGTAAAGAAGAGTGCTGAAAATGTTAAATATATCAGATCAGATCAGTTGCTCAGTCGTGTCCGACTCTTTGCGACCCCATGAATCGCAGCACGCCAGGCCTCCCTGTCCATCACCAACTCCTGGAGTTCACCCAGACTCATGTCCATCGAGTCAGTGATGCCATCCAGCCATATCATCCTCTGTCGTCCCCTTGTCCTCTTGCCCCCAATCCCTCCCAGCATCAGAGTCTTTTCCAATGAGTCAACTCTTTGCATGAGGTGGCCAAAGTACTGGAGTTTCAGCTTTAGCATCATTCCTTCCAAAGAAATCCCAGGGCTGATCTCCTTCAGAATGGACTGGTTGGATCTCCTTGCAGTCCAAGGGACTCTCAAGAGTCTTCTCTAACACCACAGTTCAAAAGCATCAATTCTTCGGCACTCAGCCTTCTTCACAGTCCAACTCTCATATCCATACATGACCACTGGAATAACCATAGCCTTGACTAGATGAACCTTTGTTGGCAAAGTAATGTCTCTGCTTTTGAATATGCTATCCAGGTTGGTCATAACTTTCCTTCCAAGGAGTAAGCGTCTTTTAATTTCATGGCTGCAGTCACCATCTGCAGTGATTTTGGAGCCCAGAAAAATAAAGTCTGACACTGTTTCTACTGTTTCCCCATCTATTTCCCATGAAGTGATGGGACTGGATGCCATGATCTTCGTTTTCTGAATGTTGAGTTTTAAGCCAACTTTTTCACTCTCCACTTTCACTTTCATCAAGAGGCTTTTTAGTTCCTCTTCACTTTCTGCCATGAGGGTGGTGTCATCTGCATATCTGAGGTTATTGGTATTTCCCCTGGCAATCTTGATTCCAGCTTGTGTTTCTTCCAGTCCAGCATTTCTCATGATGTACTCTGTATATAAGTTAAATAAACAGGGTGACAATATACAGCCTTGACGTACTCCTTTTCCTATTTGGAACCAGTCTGTTGTTCCATGTCCAGTTCTAACTGTTGCTTCCTGACCTGCATACAAATTTCTCAAGAGGCAGGTCAGGTGGTCTGGTATTCCCATCTCTTTCAGAATTTTCCACAGTTTATTGTGATCTCACACAGTCAAAGGCTTTGGCATAGTTGATAAAACAGAAATAGATGTTTTCTAGAACTCTCTTGCTTTTTCCATGATCCAGCGGATGTTGGCAATTTGATCTCTGGTTCCTCTGCCTTTTCTAAAACCAGCTTGAACATCAGGAAGTTCACGGTTCACATATTGCTAAAGCCTGGCTTGGAGAATTTTGAGCATTACTTTACCAGCGTGTGAGATGAGTACAATTGTGCAGTAGTTTGAGCATTCTTTGGCATTGCCTTTCTTTGGGATTGGAATGAAAACTGACCTTTTCCAGTCCTGTGGCCACTGCTGAGTTTTCCAAATTTGCTGGCATACTGAGTGCAGCACTTTCACAGCATCGTCTTTCAGGATTTGTAATAGCTCAACTGGAATTCTATCACCTCCACTAGCTTTGTTCGTAGTGATGCTTTCTAAGGCCCACTTGACTTCACATTCCAGGATGTCTGGCTCTAGGTCAGTGATCACACCATCGTGATTATTTTGGTCGTGAAGATCTTTTTTGTACAGTTCTTCTGTGTATTCTTGCCATCTCTTCTTACTATCTTCTGCTTCTGTTAGGTCCATACCATTTCTGTCCTTTATCGAGCCCATCTTTGCATGAAATGTTCCTTTGGTTTCTCTGATTTTCTTGAAGAGATCTCTAGTCTTTCCCATTCTGTTGTTTTCCTCTATTTCTTTGCATTGATGGCTGAAGAAGGCTTTCTTATCTCTTCTTACTATTCTTTGGAACTCTGCATTCAGATGTTTATATCTTTCCTTTTCTCCTTTGCTTTTCGCTTCTCTTCTTTTCACAGATATTTGTAAGGCCTCTCCAGACAGCCATTTTGCTTTTTTGCATTTCTTTTCTATGGGAATGGTCTTGATCCCTGTCTCCTGTACAATGTCACGAACCTCATTCCATCGTTCATCAGGCACTCTATCTATCAGATCTAGGCCCTTAAATCTATTTCTCACTTCCACTGTATAATCATAAGGGATTTGATTTAGGTCATACCTGAATGGTCTAGTGGTTTTCCCTACTTTCTTCAATTTAAGTCTGAATTTGGCAATAAGGAGTTCATGGTCTGAGCCACAGTCAGCTCCTCGTCTTGTTTTTGCTGACTGTATAGAGCTTCTCCATCTTTGGCTGCAAAGAATATAATCAATCTGATTTCAGTGTTGACCATCTGGTGATGTCCATGTATAGAGTCTTCTCTTGTGTTGTTGGAAGAGGGTGTTTGTTATGACCAGTACATTTTCTTGGCAAAACTCTATTAGTCTTTGCCCTGCTTCATTCTGTATTCCAAGGACAAATTTGCCTGTTACTCCAGGTGTTTCTTGACTTCCTACTTTTGCATTCCAGTCCCCTATAATGAAAAGGACATCTTTTTTGGGTGTTAGTTCTAAAAGGTCTTGTAGGTCTTCATAGAACCATTCAACTTCAGCTTCTTCAGTGTTACTGGTTGGGGCATAGACTTGGATTACTGTGATATTGAATGGTTTGCCTTGGAAGTGAACAGAGATCATTCTGTCATTTTTGAGATTGCATCCAAGTACTGCATTTCAGACTCTTTTGTTGACCATGATGGCTACTCCATTTCTTCTGAGGGATTCCTGCCCACAATAGTAGATATAATGGTCATCTGAGTTAAATTCATCCATTCCAGTCCATTTCAGTTCGCTGATTCCTAAAATGTTGACATTCACTCTTGCCATCTCTTGTTTGACCACTTCCAATTTGCCTTGATTCATGGACCTGATATTCCAGGTTCCTATGCAATATTGCTCTTTACAGCATTGGACCTTGCTTCTATCACCAGTCACATCCACAGCTGGGTATTCTTTTTGCTTTGGCTCCATCCCTTCATTCTTTCTGGAGTTATTTCTCCTCTGATCTCCAGTAGCATATTGGGCACCTATTGACCTGGGGAGTTTCTCTTTCAGTATCCTATCATTTTGCCTTTTCATACTGTTCATGGGGTTCTCAAGGCAAGAATACTGAAGTGGTTTCCCATTCCCTTCTCCAGTGGACCACATCCTGTCAGATCTCTCTACCATGACCCGCCCATCTTGGGTTGCCCCACGGGCATGGCTTAGTTTTATTGAGTTAGACAAGGCTGTGGTCCTAGTGTGATTAGATTGACTAGTTTTCTGTGAGTATGGTTTCAGTGTGTCTGCCCTCTGATGCCCTCTTGCAACACCTACCGTCTTACTTGGGTTTCTCTTACCTTGGTCTTGGTTAAACATATAGGGAAATATAAAAAGATACCAACCCCTCAGTTTTAATCTTTTAAAAAAATAACTGTGGAAAGCAAAAATGTTACAGGGTTTATAACAAAGTAGAATGTATGACAAAAAGAGCTCATAAGAAAGAGTGAAATTGCAAAAGGATAAGACATAAGGTTCTTATACATAAAGGATAAGAGATAAGGTTTTTATCCTTTATGTAAAGTAGTATATTGCTGTTTGAAAGAGACTGTGATAAAGATATAATAAGCCCTAGATTAGTAGTTCTCAAAGTATGGTCTGGAAAGAAGGTTAGAAGGAAGGTTAGATTCAGAAATTCTAACTCCTGGACAACATATGTACCAGAAGGGGAGGTTCACATCATATATTAGCATGGAAAAAACTTTATGAAATTCTGTGGAAAAGAAGTATTTTTAACCCAATGTTTTCCAAACTTAGCTGACCACAGAACTCACTTTTCAAATTATACTTATTAACATGTCGAGAACTATTGTTACAGGAAATATATTTTAGAAAACGTTACTGGTTCTGAGAGTTGTTAATAAAATTTAAAAGATACCCTAGATATGACTCCTTATCTTTATTTGAGGATTAAATAGTATGCATAGAAGACCTAAAAGTCATTTGCCACATAGTAGGGGCTTACTAAATAGCAAATGATGATGATAATGATATGATAAAGACTATGACAAAACAGGGATCTTTTAAATAGTACATGCCTTAGCACATTTTAAATGAAATTCAATTCTCAGAAGTTCCACTTTCTCTGAGGAATGTGGAATAACTCTTCTCTATCAATGTTTTTAATGAACAGCATTTAACACTAGAAAGAGTTTACAGTGATACCCAACTAAGAGGTTTACTTACTGAGATACAGAAAAAGATTTACCACCATGCCAGACCATACACAGACTTCCAAAGATAGCACTTCAGCAAACTGTTTCTTATGGAAGGTGAAATCACAGAGAAACTAAAATCTTACTACTAAAGGGGTTGTAATTTAAGTTAAATTTCTCATTAAAATGCTGGGCAGCATGGTTCTAGCTGGGCAACACAGTTCTAACAGTCATTGTTGGATAATATTTATCCTAGTAAACTCATCAAATAATAGTCATTGAAAAGGATTTGAACAGGGGGAAAGAAAGTAGTAGCTATTCCAGGCAGTGAAAATTACATCTCAGTACAGCCACAATACAAGAATCAAATCATGATGAAGGATATAGTTGTATGCATATAGGGAGTCTTAATAGCTAGGGAGAAAAATTCTAATTTGATTGGACAGGCAGGAGAAAATCACTGTTAAATCCCATTATCTTAAAACTAATGTAATAAAAACAATGCTTAAGGTAGACCAGTCTTCTAGTGACATTCAATTTGTATTGAATAGGGAGTGAGTCAAGAAGGCTACTTTATTACTTGACTGATGGCTGGACTGAGATATTAGTGGACTAAAGTGGTAAGACATACTTGTTATATAAATAAATAAACAAATAAATTATGTTAATGTACAAATAGACAAGTTTTGGTCATTATCTATTCAAAGAGGATGAAGAACCAGGTAGAATCAAATAGTTTTATGATTTTACGGGCAGGGAGAATGTTGGTATCAGGAAAATTGGAAGGGGCATCTCTGTTGCTGCTGCTGCTAAGTCGCTTCAGTCGTGTCCGACTCTGTGCGACCCCAGAGACGGCAGCCCACCAGGCTCCCCCGTCCCTGGGATTCTCCAAGCAAGAACACTGGAGTGGGTTGCCATTTCCTTCTCCAATGCATGAAAGTGAAAACGCTCCTCCATCCATGGGATTTTCTAGGCAAGAGTACTGGAGTGGGGTGCCATTGCCTTCTTTGCAATTTATTCATTTACTGAAAAATTAAAATGTTAAGTAAAAATTTTAGATATGGGGACTTCTGTAGTGGCTGAGCAGTTAAGAATCCATCTTGCAATTCAGGGGACATGGGTTCCATCCCTGGTTGGGGAACTAAGATTCCACATGATTCAGAGCAACTAAGAACCCACACAACTAGAGAACTGGTGTGTGGCAATGGAGACCTCATGTGCCACAACTAAGGCTGGATGCAGGAAAATAAATAATTTTTTAAAAAAATTTTAGATATGAAATTAGATTTTAGAGAATTTGCCTCTGTAGAACATATTTTCTTATCTATAAATATATAAAGTGATTTATAGTAAATGTTATATCCTCTGATATAGTTTCCTCCAGGAAGAATTATTTTAAATTATATTGGCTTAGGTTATCATGAAATCTAGTTTAATGACAGCCAGCCCTAAAGCCAGTGGGACTGGATTAAAATTATCTTTTTTAAATGGTATTTTAAATGGAATTTATTAAAAAATCCCTGTGAATTTAACTATTATAATTCCCATTTTATAGATAAGAAAAAACATAAAGCAGATCTGAAAAGGATCAGCAGAGGAATGATAGATTTTAATGGGCTGAATTGACTTCAGCAATGCTTAAATCTAGCTAACTCTAATTTAGCCACAAAGATTGATGAGGGCAGCAACAAAACAATGTAAGACAGCATATAAGATAAGGCCAAAGTAAATAATAATAGACTATGGAAATATCCTATGTGGCTCAGATGGTAAAGAATCTGCCTGCAGTGCAGGAGACCCAGGTTCAATCCCTGGGTCGGGAGATCCCCTGGAAAAGGGAGTGGCTACCGGCTCCAATATTCTTGGCTAGAGAATTCCATAGACAGAGGAGCTACAGTCCATGGGGTCACAGAGTCAAACATAAGTGAGTGACTAACACTTTTTTTTTTCATTCTGCACAGTAACTTTAAAAATCAAGTATGTTTGACTCTTAAATTAATATCTAGAGATAAGATTAAGTAAGAGTTTTTTTCAAAAATATGTTCTGTATACTGAGAACATGGAATGTAATTTCTACCACAAGCAACAACCTGGTACTGAAAACAAAATAGATACAACATTTATTTATTTACTAAATGGATAGAAATAAAATGAAAGAGAGACCTCTGAATTCAAAGATTCCTGTTCATACCTAAGAATACCAAGAGATACTACATCGTTATGAAACAGTAATTCTTACCATTAATAACTGGTGTGTAAACAACAATCCCAACCAAGTTTGGATCAGATACAGTTGTGTCCAGAATAAGGCCCCCAATGCTGAAAGATATAAAATCATGTAATTTAGGGAAGAGGAAAGGACATGGACTAATTTGAAATTATTTTTTTATATATAAACACTTCTAGTTTTAAAAATAAATATTTAGCTATTTTAAAAATTGAATAAAAAGAAAAGATATTAACAGTAAAAATCAATGTCAAAAGTAAAACGTTGATAATAAAACATGGCATAAGATGTAGCCCCACATTTCAGGGCTCTCCTTCTGGTCTGTGTATTTACATATGCTATTTGTAAAAAGAAAAAAAAAAACATACTTTCAGTGCACTAAAATGTCTGGAAGAGCATATTAGAAATTACTAACAATGTATATCCCTAGGGCTGAGACTGACAGGAGACTCATGGTTACTTAATATCCTTCTGTGCTTATTCGTTTTTTTTTTTAAATCATGTGCATTTTATTATCTTTATAATTTAAAAATTTTTTAAAGAGTATTTTTTTACATTTGAAGTAAGCAAGCCACTAAGGGATGACTTTTATTCTGTTCACATTAGATATAGTACATGACAGCATCTTATCATTGCTAAGTTAAAGTAATGAGTTGTAGCCAGAGGAGGAGCTGACCTGGAGAACAGAGGTCCAGAAAAGTAACATACTTTTTTCTTTTTATATAGTGGCAAGACATACTATCAATATCTCAATGGAGCTTGGAGATTTTTGTTGTTGTTTCCAAGACCATTATCAATTGGTTAACTTCAGTCTGTTGGTCTACCTAGTATTATATAAAACAGTGTTGGTCCCAGTATTTCATGGGATCCTGTTGTTTAAATCCACATTACAGAAAAATGAACCATATGTTGTCATGGAACAGGGTTGATGGTCAAAGTATCAGATCCAATGTACTTACCACTACCAGATAATACTAGGAAATTATTTTTTAAAATTCATTATTAGATCTTTATTATTTTAGTTCTTGAATAATTCAAAGGCTTAATATGCTTATTCTTCTAGGAGTTCCCATAAAACGGTATACTATAAAGTCTAAAAATAGTTATCCTTAGAAATATTTTACTATTTTATGCCCTAATTTAAAAAAATACATATTTCCTAGAATAAAGTAGTTAAGTGTCAAAGAATAAATCTCCCTGCCAAAACACATAGATAATGCTGTGCAGATAAAAGGAACACTTGCTAAAATACATTTTTAAATAGTTGTATTACCCAGGCAATAAAACTTATAGAAAAGATAGAAAATACAAACAAAAAGAATAAAATAAAAATCAACCATAGTTACATCACTCAGAGTTATACTGTTACCATGTTGATATACAGACTTCGAAACATTTTTAAACATGTATATTTTTAAAAAATAAAAACTCAAATTGTAAAAGTGCTTCTGCTGCTACTGCTAGGTCACTTCAGTCGTGTCCGACTCTGTGCGACTCCATAGACGGCAGCCTACCAGGCTCCCCCGTCCCTGGGATTCTCCAGGCAAGAACACTGGAGTGGGTTGCCATTTCCCTCTCCAATGCATGAAAGTGAAAAGTGAAAGTGCAGTCACTCAGTCGTGTCCGACTCTTCGCGACCCCATGGACTGCAGCCTACCAGGCTCCTCCATCCATGGGATTTTCCAGGCAAGAGTGCTTCACTTTTATTAAATTGTATTTTTATCAAACAAACATATATGCATCATTTAAAAGGTGAAAGTACCACAAAGCATATAACATAGTCCCTAGCCCTAACCCCACGTCCTGCTCTCCACTAGCAATTCTTTTTAACTTCTTTAACTGTTTCTTCTGACATTTACTCCTCTATTTCTAAACAGTATGTTTATACTGCTATTCCTTGATTTTTAATTTCAGACATTTACCTAATGATGTCCAACAGCGGGATGAGCATTTAGTCTCTCTTTCTCTTCCCTCCCCACTGAAGTCCCTTCATAATTCCCTTCCTTGCCCTCTCCTGCCAATCTGGTGATAGCATTCCAACTTTTGGTGAAATATTTAGGTTTCACTTTATTAGAACAGTGAAATCATTATTCACAATTATTCTCCTTCTCTTTCTGTTATTAAAAATTCCACTGTGATGAATATTCTTAACAATTCAATCATTTGCATATATCCATAAGTATATCTTTTAAGTCCTGTCAGAGTCCTAGAAGTGGAGTAATCCAACAGTATGTACATTTCTAAGGTTTTCTGATATTTACTTGAGCAACTTAGTGTTCAAAATAAGCAATGTCCTTGTCAGGTTAAAACTCACACAAAGATAAAAACACCACTGGATTTTAATCATCAGTCTCGTTAGGATTTGGTTGGGGAAAGGTATGAAACTGCTAGCACATGAGGTTCTATGCATATACTGATTTCAGTAATCCTTGTCACTTATATCTCAATCACCTGGGATAATAAAGAGCTGGCTACACAAAATGACAGACCTGAGAAATAAAAATAGGCAATTGGTTTGCTTTAATATATACACAGATATATGCATATATAATAACCCACAAACACACACACTTTAATACTAACCTACTTATAACCATAGCAGTTATGACAGGCTCCCAGCCTGAGTGGAGAACTGTCCTTGTGGCTGGATGTTTGGCAGCTATTATAATCCAGATAGGAGTTAGAGCCAAGAAAACGACACCAACTAACGGAGGAATGTAGTAGTATGTCTCTAAAATTAGAAAAGACAACATTTCAATCTCTCTTCTAACCATGTAGCACATGTAAATATTAAAAGTTTGCCAGAAGATATATTATCAAACATACTCACGCTATATATATACTTTATATAAATTTCAATCAAACTGAAAACTATAGATAAGGTAAAAATGTTACATAATGTAACTGAAAACTAATATATTAATTCAACATTTATTGAAATAGTTACGTGACCTAGAAGTGAACAAGAAGAAGAAAAACAACAGTTAAAAGACTTACTTGGCTCCTACCATTTACCAAGTACTGTGCTAAAAGCTCTGTGCTCATTATCTCACTTAATTTGTCCTTAAACGTATGAGGTAGAAACTCATTCCTACCTTATAAAGAAATGAGGCTTAGGAGTTTAAGAGTACATGCGTGTGTGTGTGCTCAGTTGCTTAGTCATGTCCAACTCTTTTCAACTCCCTGGACTGTAGCCCACCGGCTCCTCAGTCCATGGAATTTCCCAGGCAAGAATACTGGCATGGGTTACCAGTCCCTTCTCCAGGGGATCTTCCTGACCCAGGGATTGAACCCTCATCTCCTGTATCTCCTGTACTGGCAGGTGGATTCTTAACCAATAAGCCACCTGGGAAGCCCCAAGAAATAGCAAAAATTGGGAGAAAAGGACATCTGTTTAACACCAAAGTTAGCGCTCCAATCGCCAAACTATACAGACCGATAGGATATTGTTTTTACCCATCAGCAACTTACAGCATATGCATTCCATAGAACACCGGCCAATCAATTGATAACAGATATCCTCCCCATCCTGAATAGTGTTACAAGCTCCAAAGTAAAAATGAAATACTAGGTCTAATAAAGATAAATGGATTTCTTCACTGCAAAATTCCTCAGAACCTTCATTATGTCAAGACAGAATATAGTATACTATATTAACCACAGTTTGACCAGACTTCCTCATTTCATATCTGGATGTTACAACTTAACTTGGACAAGAAATTTAACTTCTATACACTTCTATTTCCTTATCTATAAAATGGCAAAATTTATAACTATTTCATGAGGTTATTATAAGTCTTAAGAGAATTAACTCACGTAGTTGAACTACAATAGTGCCCTGGCACATAGCTAACATTTACTGAACACTTACTACCATCATAATCATCACTGCCATTAACATACTTTTATTTGTGACATACTTAGGTAACAGACTACCATGATTTTTTTAATACCTCTCGTGGCAGACTGTCTTACTTGATCACAATTATCCTCTCCTCATTCTTGTTATGCTTTCCTAGAGAGTTCAGCAAAGCTTACTGACTTTGGCTTGGCTTGGCTTGCTTCGTATATGCTATCTCTGAGCAAAATCTAAAACGTGTTTTCAGAAATCACTGTAAGATTTACATATATATAGATAGATAATAAGCTGCTTTCAGGACACTGATGACTATTATTACAGTTCTGTGATCCCTGAGACAGGGGAAAGAAATGAGATAAGCCCTACAATAGCCTGAAGCACTGTACTGTGAAGTAGTGAACTGTCGCTCAGTTATGTCTGACTCTTTTGCGACCCCATGGACTGTCGCCTGCCAGGCTCCTCTGTCCACGGGATTTCCCAGGCAAGAATACCAGAGTGGGTTGTCATTTCCTTCTCCAAGGGATCTTCCTGACCCGGAGATTGAACCTACATTTCCTGCATTGCAGGTGGATTCTGTACTGTTGAGCCACTTTCTAACTAAAGACACATTTCAGACCACAGCTCAGAAAGAGAGAATTCTCTAGCAGAGTGGGTCTAAAGCAGCAGGAATTCACAGGGCAGAACACTGGAGAAGAGGAAGCTACTGGAGAAAGAGCTTGCAAACTGAACACCAAGCCATGCACGCATAGGGCGAACTCCACAAGGCTAGACTAAGAATAACGGGAGAGCTGTAAACTGAAAAATTCCCGAGTTTAAAAAGGGGTAGAAGTCATTTGAGATCTAACCCCTAGAGAAGAGAGCCTATTTGAACCCTGAAAACATTTAGTGAAGACCAGAGAAGGTCACTTCTTAGCAGTAGCACTAGTAGCACTAAAGAGTGAAGTCGCTCAGTCGTGTCCAGCTGTTTGCGACCCCATGGACTGTAGCCTACCAGGCTCCTCCGTCCATGGGATTTTCCAGGCAAGAGTACTGGAGTGCGCTGCAACTTCCTTCTCCAGGGGATCTTCCCAACCCAGGGATCAAACCTAGGTCTCCCGCACTGCAGGCAGGCGCTTTACCATCTGAGCCACCAGGGAAGCCCATTTGTTTATTTTTGTTTTTATTTCATTACACAATAGTGTAATGGCTATTATAAATCTATTCCAATGAAGCTTAAAGCCAAGCCTTGTAAGGCTCAAACTAATCCACAAATAGTTGCCTACAAGAACAAAGTCCATTAAAACTATAAGATGCTGATGAAAGAAATTGAAGGCAACATAAAACTGATGGAAAGATACACTGTGTTCTTGGACTGGAAGAATCAATATTGTTAAAAGGACCATACTACCCAAGGCAATCTATAGATTCAAAGTAATCCCTATCAAATTACCAGTAGCATTTTCCACAAAACTAGAACAAAAAAATTTTATTTGTATGGAAACACAAAAGACCTCGAATAGCCAAAGCAATCCTGATAGCAGAACGAAACTGAAAGAATCACACTCCCAGACTTCAGACTATACCACAATGTTACAGTAATCAAAAAAGTATGTTACTGGCACAAGAACAGACATATAGATCAATAGAACAGAATAGAAAGCTCAGAAATAAGCTCACGCATTTACGGCCAATTAATTTACAAGAGAGGAGGCAAGAATAAATAATGGAGAACAGTCTCTCCAATAAAGTGGTGCTTGGAAAACTGGACAGCTACATGTAAAAGAATGAAATTAGAACATTCTCTAACATCAGGCACAAAAACAAACTCAAAATGAATAAAGACCTAAATGGAAGACTGGATACTATAAAACTCCTAGAAGAAAACAGGCAGAACACTCTTTGACATATATTGCAGCAATATTTTTTTGGATCTGTCTCCCAGAGTAATGAAATAAAAACAAAAATAAACAAATGGGCCCTATTATAAACTTAAAAGCTTTTACACAACAAAGGAAATCATAAAGAAAATGAAAAGACAATCTTCAGAATGGAAGAAAATATTTGAAACTGATGCAACTGACAAGGGATTAATTTCTAAAATATACAAACAGCTCATACAGCTTAATATCCAAAACACACACAATGTAATCAAAAAATGGACAAAAGACCTAATAGACATTTCTTCAAAGAGATGACATACAGATGCTGCTGCTGCTGCTACTGCTAAGTCACTTCAGTCGTGTCTGACTCTGTGCGAGCCCATGGACCGCAGCCCACCAGGCTCCTCTGTCCATGGGATTCTCCAGGCAAGAGTGCTGGAGTGGGTTGCCATTGCCTCCTCTGACATACATATGACCACATACTAATTATTAGAGAAATGCAAATCAAAACTGCAATGAGGTATCACCTCATACCAATCAGAATGGCCATTATCAAAAAAAATTATAAACAATTAATGCTGGAGAGAATGTGGAGAAAAAGGAATCTTTCTACACTGGTGGGAATGTTAAATTGGTATGGCCACTATGCAGAACTGTATGGTGTTTCCTTAAAAAAAAAACTAGAAATAGAACTACCATATGATCCTGCAATTCCACTCCTAGACATATACCCAGAGAAAATTCTAATTCAAAAAGATACATGCAACCCAGTGTTCACAGCAGCACTATTTATAACAGTCAAGACATGGAAACAACCTAAATGTCCATCAACAGATGAATGGATAAAGAAGATGTGATACATATACACAATGGACTATTACTCAGCCATAAAAAGAATGAAATGATGTCATTTGCAGCAACATGGATGGACCTAGAGATTATCATATTAAGTTGAGATACAGAAAGACAAATGTCACATGATATCACTTATATGTGGAATCCAAAGAAATGACACAAATGAACTTATTTACAGAAACAGACTGACACACATATGAAACAAACATGTTTACCAAAGACAGGGGATGGGGGATAGAGGAGAGAGATAAATTAGGAGCTTGATATCAATATACACACACTGCTGCTGCTGCTACTGCTGCTAAGTTGCTTCGGTTGTGTCCGACTCTGTGCAGCCCCATGAACAGCAGCCCACTAGGCTCCTCTGTCCACAGGATTCTCTAGGCAAGAATACTGGAGTGGGTTGCCATTTCCTTCTCCCGTTCACACACTGCTGTGCATAAAACAGGAAAACAAGAAAGACCTACTGTATAGCACAGGGAACTATATTCAGCATCTTGTAATAACCTCTAATGGAGAAGAATCTGAAAAAGAACATCTGTATACATATATATGTATAACTGAATCACTTTGCTGTACACTTGAAACTAACATAACATTGTAAATTAACTACAGTTTTTTTAAAGCAAAAAAAAAAAAAAAAGAACAAAGTCTAATACTTGGTAGGAAAAAAGTCAAGCACTTAACATTACATTAATAATGTCTAACATCCAACCAAAGATTATTTTTAAGAGTATGAAATTATATTTGGTTACATTTACAAACTTAGTCAAATACCCTGAGATATTCTACTTAGGCATTTCATTTATCTCACACAGGATTCCTAGTACTTAAAGTAATCTTGCTAAATCGAACAAATGTATAAATATGCTGAGTCTTATGTTTTCATAAATATTCATACAATGTATATAAACTTGGTAAGATTTCTATTTGACAATTATAAGGATAAATTAATAACATAATTATAAATTTTAAAATGGAATCAAAAGACTGACATGTTACTGTAATGGCTTAAGAAACAAGTATATTTAAAAATAAGTACTGCTTTCTTTGGAGAAGGAAATGGCAACCCACTCCAGTGTTCTTGCTTGGAGAATCCCAGGGACGGGGGAGCCTGGTGGGCTGCCGTCTATGGGGTCACACAGAATCGGACACGACTGAAGTGACTTAGCAGCAGCAGCAACTGCTTTGTTAGCATAAAATCATTCATACCATAATTTTGATTCTCAAATATTTTTAAACTGAGTTCTAAATCTCCTTAGGGTTAAAAGTTTGCCTACCCATTCTTGAAACAGTTGCATCATCTCAAGACATTTTTGGTAATATCATTCTAGCTGATAAAGCTTTTATTATTATCAGAGATTTTAGCTAAGACATTCCTGGATTTTTCTCAAGGATTCTAATACTTATTTTGTATAGTAGAGACTTCATAACTTAAAGACAGAGCTGATCTCATGGTCAAGGCAATGGCACCGCACTCCAGTACTCTTGCCTGGAAAATCCCATGGATGGAGGAGCCTGGTAGGCTGTAGTCCATGGGGTCGCTAAGAGTTGGACATGACTGAGCGACTTCCCTTTCACTTTTCACTTTCATTGGAGAAGGAAATGGCAACCCACTCCAGTGTTCTTGCCTGGAGAATCCCAGGGATGGGGGAGCCTGGTGGGCTTCTGTCTATGGGGTCGCACAGAGTCGGACACGACTGAAGCGACCTAGCAGCAGTAGCAGCCCTTTTCTGGCATTCTTCAACTGTTATTCATACCCTTATCTTGGATTAAATCTTATATTTTATCATCTTCTTAAGATATTTAAAGATCTCCTCACCTATGATTAAGTGTTTGAATTAGAAATTCACTTTTTTCCAATCAGGTAGGAACAATTACTATAAATATTAAAGTAAAGCCCAAACAAATTTTATACCCATGGTTTTAGCTGGATTTGCCATCACATCTTCAAAATAATTATGCTAACAAAATTCATTAAATATTAAATATTTTCTTCCACTTGAAAGGATATGACTAATGCTACATATAGAGCAATTTTCTCCATAGTTTTTTTAAAGATGAAAAACCTTTATTGGATGCATTCCCAGTTCTCCTTGCTAAGCCATTAGAAGAGATAAATAACATTCAAATTAAGAAGCATTGTTACTTCCTAAAACAACTAAGGTTGCCAACAATCTCTTTATAGACTTAAACAGAAAACTAAAAGCATTAAAACCCACTAACTACAAATGAAAAGAACTATCCTGCTAGGTCAGATCATCTTTGTATCTCATTTTCAGGTCAAGAGAGGAGCACCATGCCAGGGTTTCAATTTATTCTCAATAACAGATCTCTGGAAGGACATCTGAAGTTGAAAAAAACACTCACCATCCTAACCCCAGAATCACTGCCCTGAATTTTCAAAGAGGGGAAAGAATTTTTCAGGAAAGAAATAAAAAATGAGTGAGCAGTTTCTCAAAAAGTTAAAGACCTATCATATGACCTAGAATTTCCACTCCTAGGTATATACCAATAGAACAGCAAACATATGTTCACACAAAAATGTGTACAACAATGTTCAAAGTAGCATTATTCATAATAGCCAAAAAGTGGATGCAGCCCAGATGTTCATCTAATGGTAAATGGATAAACAAAATGTGATATATCCATACAATGGAGTATTATTCAGCCATATTACTAGTCCATATAATGAAATGTTATCTAGTACTACTTGGTATTCAGTACTGCTTCATGATAAAGCATGAACCTTAGAAACATACTAACAGAAGGAAATAGAATATAAAAGGTCACATATTGTATGATTCCATTTTTTGAAATGTCTAGAATAGGCAAATCCATAGAGACTGAAACTATATTAGTGGTTGCCAGTGCTGGGGACGGGTGGGGTGGAATAGGAAGTGACTGCTAAAGGTATTTTTTGGGGGAGGGTGATGAAAATGTTCCAGAATGAGATAATAGGTTTCATAATCTTATAAATATGACAAAACTACTGAATTGTATACTTTTAAAGATGAATTGTATGATATGATTGAATTATATCTCGTTTTTAAAATTCCAACAATGAAAAAAAAAAGCAGGTGAAGGCTATATTCTTTAACAATGTCAATGTTATAAAAGACAAAGAACATACACATAGTCATAGAGGAAGATGGACAGAATAAAAGATAAAGTAACATAGCTAAAGTAGTCCAAATTGCTATAATTCCACTTAACTGTCACACATAATTGCCATCTTTTTTTTTCTGGCCATGTCACAGGACATGTGGGATCTTAGTTCCCCAACCAGGGATCAAACCCGTGCCCCTAGAGTGGAAGCTCAGAGTCTCAACCATTGCACCACCAAGGAAGCCCCAAAATTGCCATCTTTTTTATTCACAGCTTTACTGTTTCTAGAGATTAGCATGTAGATGTCTTTGAGGACAATCATTATTCAGCCTACCATACTACCCATTTATGATATACCCAGAAATCAAGGCAAAATATTATTTTTGAGCAGGATCATTTAGATGTATTTGATTTTGAAAGTTAGACACTTTTAGATTTTGATATTAATGCAGAAGTTCCTGTTTGGCTCTTAATCAGTTTCTCTTGCTGCTTGTGTCATTAGTGAAGTCTCTAAGTCGTGTCTGACTCTTTGCGACCCCATAGACTGTAGCCTACCAGGCTCCTCTGTCCATGGGATTTTCCAGGCAATAGTACTGGAGTGGATTGCCATTTCCTTCTCCAGGGGATCTTCCGAACCCAGGGCTCGAACCTGGGTCTCCTGCATTGTAGACAGATGCTTTACCGTCTCAGCCACCAGTAATTCTTTAATATTATGACATTTGTAAAACACCAAATAAATCCGGATGTCATAATATTAAAGAATTATATTTAGAATAAGGCAAAGGGGGCTCTGCAGATGTGACTAAATCAAGCATTTTGAAATAGGGAGCCCTAATGTAATCACAGGTGTCCTTTAAGGCAGGAAGTAGAGAGGAATTTGACTACAGAAGACACAATGTGACCACAGAAGCAGAGATCAGTAACATGGCTGCAAGCCAAGGAATGTTAGTAGCTACCAGAAGATGGAATATTTAAGGGACAGATTTCCCTTTGAAACTTTCAGAAGGAACAAACCCTGCTGATGCCTTGATTTTAGCCCTGAAAAACAAGTATCTTGAACTTTGGCCACCAGAGCAGTAAGAAAATTAATTTCTATTGTTTTAAGCCACAGGTTGTGGTAATTTGTTACAGCAACAATGGAACTGAACACAGGCCTATAGAAAAAATGTGAAATTTTAAGCCTAAAAAGTATTTGTATACATTAATACTGATCCCATGATAAACTACAGAAAGGTAATGATTAACATAGCTAAAGTAGTCCAAATTGCTATAATTCCATTTAACTGTCACACATAACTGCCATCTTTTTTTTTTTTTTTTCTGGCCATGTCACATGACATGTGGGATCTTAGTTCCCCAACCAGGGATCAAACCTGTGCCCCCTACAGTGGAAGTTCAGAGTCTCAACCATTGCACCACCAAGGAACCCCTAAAATTGCCATCTTTTTTATTCACAGCTTTCATGTTTTATTAGATTGTTGGTAGTGTTTGCTGGGAGAAATATCAGTAACCTCAGATATGCAGATGACACCACCCTTATGGCACAAAGTGAAGAAGAACTAAAGAGCCTCTTGATGAAAGTGAAAGAGGAGAGTGAAAAAGTTGGCTTAAAACTCAACATTCAGAAAACTAAGATCATGGCATCTGGTCCCATCACTGTATGGCAAATAGATGGGGAAACAGTGGAAACAGTGACAGACTTTATTTTCTTGGGCTCCAAAATCACTGCAGATGGTGACTGCAGTCATGAAATTAAAAGACACTTACTCCTTGGAAGAAAAGTTAAGATCAACCTAGACAGCATTTTAAAAAGCAGAAACTTGCCAACAAAGGTCCGTCTAGTCAAAGCTATGGTTCTTCCAGCAGTCATGTATGGATGTGAGAGTTGGATTATAAGGAAAGCTGAGCGCTGAAGAATTAATGCTTTTGAACTGTGGTGTTGGAGAAGACTTTTGAGAGTCCCTCGGACTGCAAGGAGATCCAACCATTCAATCCTAAAGGAGATCAGTCCTGAATATTCATTGGAAGGACTGATGCTGAAGCTGAAACTCCAATACATTGGCCACCTGATGCGAAGAATTGACTCATTTGAAAAGACCCTGATGCTGGGAAAGATTGAAGGCAGGAGGAGAAGGGGACAACAGAGGATGAGATGGTTGGATGGCATTACCGACTCAATGGACATGAGTTTGGGTAAACTCTGGGAGTTGGTGATGGACAGGGATACCTGGCGTGCTGCAGTCCATGGGGTCGCAAAGAGTTGGACACAACTGAGTGACTGAACTGAACTGGTGGTGTTTTGCAACTATTATTACATAGTTTCATTAATGAAATGAAGTTAAATTTACTCAGTCATGTCTGACTCTGCAACCCCATGGACAATACAGTCCATGGAATTCTCCAGGCCAAAATACCGAGTGGGTAGCCTTTCCCTTCTCCAGGGGATCTTTCCAACCCAGGGATCGAACCCAGGTCTCTTGCATTACAGGCGGATTCTTTACCAGCAGAGCCACAAGGGAAGCCCAATTTCATTAACAGCACTCCTTATTTTCACCCTAAATCCTTCCTAAATATGTAGCTGCTATGAGTGACATTTTTATATGTTAGCTGTTTGTGTGTGAATAACAAATAAATGGGCATGGAAAGTTGGAAATAATTTTTAAAATGCCCTTTATAATAGTCATCAGAATTTTCTCACTAAACGGCCCTTATAGGAGTCACTCTAAACTGGGGATGTTCAGGACTAAAGAACTCTGTATAAGAGTGACATGCACAATGATATTAGATTCTACTCACACCACCACATCAAGGCAGTGATACTCTAGAATGTTTTGTAAATACATTACAGGTGGCCTCCCCATTAGTCTCCACAGGACCCAAGTAACAACCTGAGGCTATTACTGTTCTTAGAGCTTATTTCTTCTTAAGCCATCTTTCTAAAGTTAAAATGAGCCAACATTTTGCTGCTCAGATCTTGCCTGAAAAGAGAAAAGCTGATAATTTTTCCAATCAGTATACACATTGTGCATACAAGAATTATATAACCACATAGTTTGGAGAAGGAAATGGCAACCCACTCCAGTGTTCTTGCCTGGAGAATCCCAGGGATGGGTGAGCCTGCTGGGCTGCCGTCTCTGGGGTCACACAGAGTCGGACACGACTGAAGTGACTTAGCAGCAGTAGCAGAAAAAAAGAGTGTTTAAAATCCTTTAAAAATTATGCAGTCAAGAAAAAGAAAAGGCAACAATCATTGTGTACAGCTATTTCTGTTACTGGCCCAACTTTAGACGCTTTTAATAGCTTTTTAAAGGATGAAGTGACTTAGCACACAATAGCTTTTAAAGACTGCTACATATTTTTATACACACTGAAAAGTATTAGCTTCTCAATCATGTCCGACTCTGTGACCTCATGGATTATAGCCTGCCAGGCTCCTCTGTCCATGGGATTCTCCAGGCAAGAATACTGCAGTGGTTTGCCATCCCCTTCTCCAGGGGATCTTTCCAACCCAGGGATCAAACCCATGTCTCTTACATCTCCTGCACTGGCAGACAGGTTCTTTACACTAGTGCCACCTGGGAAGCCCCTGATATATACACTACCAGGTGTAAAATAGATAGCTAGTGGGAAGCTGCTGTATAGCAGAGGGAGCTCAGCTCAGTGCTCTGATGACCTAGAGGAATGGGATGGGGGCTCAAGAGGGACAGGATATACGTTTGTTAGTTGCTCAGTCATGTCCGACTCTTTGCGACCCCATGGAGTGTAGCCCACCAGACTCCTCTGTCCATAGAATTCTCCAGGCAAAATACTTGTATACATAGCCATTCTCTTCTCTAGGAGATCTTCCCAACCCAGGGATTGAACCCATGTCTCCTGCATTGTGGGCAGATTCTTTCCCGTCTGAGTTAAGAGGGAAGACCTGCTATATATACATACAGACACATATAGCTGATCCACTTTGTTGTACAGCACAAACTAACACAACTTTGTAAAGCAATTATATCCCAATAAAAAAGGTTACTATATGTTTAAACATTACTGTATGAATAAATAAATGCCTTTATATTTTCTCTGCAAGTCAAATCTAAGCATATCATAATCTAGAGCTTAGATTACACTGTACTTTCTGCTAAGGCAGTATACGCTTCCAATAACTTCCGTATACTATGTCTTCTCTAAAAGGATCATTTTTTTTTTCATTACAATCTATTATGTTATGGGGTAGGTACTGTGGCAAAGTCATTCAGAGGGATATCTGTCCTCCGTTTTCCATATATAACACCACTTCCTTAATAATTTCTACACACATTAACTGGATAGCTTTCAAAAAGAATAAAGCATGTGATGAAGTGCTATTTATTTAACACTCATTATGTATACAATATATGGGGTCTACAAAACAAATACATAAAATAAAGACAGTTTTGTCCTTCCTTTATACCTTTATAAGGGAAGACACATTTACTTTAAAAGCTATAATGACTGGCCAAGTGTAAAGAATGTCTTAAGAGAAATGTCAATAACATGCTATAGGAATTCAGGGGAGAAAAGTTTACCTAAGATTAGGGAAATCTATTAATTTAGTACTGCAAAATGACGATTCTGATTGACCTTCAGGGAGAGGAGGGGGATAACATAAGAAAGAAACGACAAAAAACACCAGCATGTATGAGAATCAGTAAATGTTGGAGTTTGGCTGGAATATAAGAAAGGGAGGGGCGGCTGGGAGCTTGAGAAGGTTAAGTCTCCAAGAGGCCTGAACACCAGGCTTAAACTCCAACTCTGTTCACTAAGCAATGGAGGCTTCCCCAGGGCTGTGACAAAATAAACTCAGGAAGAGTAAACAAAGCTTAGTTTCTTTTGTCTTGTTTGTTTTGGAGGACTGGATAGGCGGGAAGGGGGGAAATTTCATATTTACTTCAGGCATCAGAAATCAGCACATTTTATTGGGAGCGAAAGAAAGGTTGCGCATTGAATGACTGTGGAGTGAGTCTTCGTACACATGCCAAAGCCCACAGACCACCAGGGGAGCTAGTCAAAGTCATTTCCGAATATCCAAAACTCTTAAGTGGGGAGTCAAGTGAGACTTCTCGGTGTTCGGTTCTTTCATAGCCACACAATTCACGGCCTCTATTTACAACCAAAGCCTATGGTTGCCATGAAACCCTCTTTTTATCTCTGAAGACTGCTAAGTGTTTCCAATATATAATAGTTCAGGAATTAAACCTTTGTTTCCTAGAGGTAGGCATCCCACTCGGCAACATGAGGGGATCTTGGAATTTTTTAAAATTAATTTATTTTAATTGGATGCTAATCACTTTACAATATTGTGGTGGTTTTTGCCATACACTGACATGAATCAGCCATGGGTGTACATGTGTCCCCACTGTCTGTGCCCATTTCTAACCTCTGTTCAGAACACCCTCAGTACTAGGATTCCAACTGCTGGTGCTACGAGGCCCCCTAGTGCTCATAATGCAAACAGTGACTTCAGAAACACCTTCAAATTAACCAGAATCAATCAGCAGCCCATTAAAACCATATCATTTTAAGGAATCAAAATGATACTGACGAAGCATAAAAGATTCTGTTTTAATGAATTCATCTTGAATAATGATGCGTCAACTTTCAGAACACAGGCCTAGAAAAGTCTAAGCAATATTTGATAATAAAACTATTTTTCACAAAATTATGATCTATACTATTATCATTATATTTCACTTTTTATTTCCTGACTTAAACACTATTGTATCATCTATAACACTCAAGATACTAAAATTTTTAGAGAATAACACACTTTTATTAAGTCTTTTGTAAGGAGAGTTTACCACTTATATAATTTTTAGAAATAAATTTAAAAAGTGAGATTTTCCTCATATGAAATATCATAATATTTAGTCTGTCTCATTATAATAACTGTCACAGTTATAGTAACATTCTTCAATGGCTTTAACTGGGGAGACACCCTGGTATTTAGCAGGCAGCTGAGAAATGTGTTACAAATTACTTCACAGTAATTTGAATACTCAAGGGTACAAATACTATACCTTTATCTGTTATGGGAACAAGATCTTATATTTGGGTCCTTGATCATTTATTGTCTTCTACCTTACAACACGTAGACACATCTTATCTTCCAAAAGAGAATTTTCCTTGAATATATACATCGTCTTAATGAGTACTGCTTTTTATATCACTCATTAAATAATGTAAGGTAATTTTATATACTAAATGAAGCTTCTCTTGATATCCCCAAAGGTAGCAGAAAATCACTGCCTTGGTTAGGTTAAAGCTCTTTCTTTAGTTCAAAAACATTTATCTGAGATTCTGACTTCTTCAAACCAAATGTACTTTTAGACTTATTCTAAAGTATACCATAAATCTGTCTAGAATCCATGAAAATATATGAGGATATGTGAATATATGTTTGCTTCTGGTTTGGCTGATAAACTACCTTTCTCTCTTTTTGTATTACTGTGGTTTTATATTTTCTTTAAATTTTTTTAAAAATTTGGCATCTAAAAAAACGAAACTACAATCAACTTTTAGCACTAAATGTATGTTCACAAATCATATACATTTACATTGACAATAGTTCCGGAGTATAAATTTGCATTAAAACAATTCATTAGATTCTATAAATACCCAATAACTATTATCAGGAATTGCATATATAACTTCAAATACCCACAACACTCAGGCTAATTTTCATGGTGATTTTTCAGCTGCTATTATTAATTGCCACACTGGTTTCTGATATGGGGGGAAATCACTAAATTTCAAGCACAACCTTATGCTCTGAGACAACAGTGCAACATGTTTCAGAATCCTGTGGGTTGATGCCTCAGCGCTACACATTCAGAGGAGAGAATTCAAAGACTATGACAGACTTGCATTCAACCTTCACATAACCTCTATGACACTCAGTTTTCTCATCTGAAATCAGAGATGATATTCCTTATCTTTTAGAGTGTTAGATTCTTTATGAAGAGAAGAAGTATGTGATAACCTCAACATATAGTAGGTGTACAGCAAGTAGCAGTGATTGTTCTAATCAGCCTCAACCACAGTTCCAACACAGATGAAGGCCACTGTGAGTCATGATATTGCTGCAACAATATTTATTTAAAGAGACTCTGAATAACGCATTATATTTAATTTCAGGTCAACTTACCAAGACAGGAGTACAAACCCTGACTTATCCAAGCTAATATGGCAAGAGTTATAAGGTCACCAAAACTAGCAGCAATGGGTGTAGCAACATTATCAGGGTTTATACCGGTCTTCTTTGAGCCAACGATAACCCCAACCATTATTATTCCTAGGGGAAAAAAAAAAGTTAATTACTTTTTGTGCTATGGTTTAAAGAAAATCCATTCCCCTAAACACTGAAGTACACACACTAGACAAACAGCGCATCAGTTCCCGTTAGGCTGCTTAGATAAGCTGACTAAAGCAAACAAAACATTTTACTTGAATGTTTTGGTAAAGTGTCTTTCAACAAATTCCAAGTAGGGATCACAAAAGATGTGAGAAGTTCAGTGTTGCATTTAGAGACCTGAAAGGCTACTGTAAAATAACATTAAAGTTTCCAATTTAGTAACATGCATGTCTTGGATGTAATGTATTCATGTGTACAAAGCCAAAGATTTTATTTTAACCCTCAAATAAAGTATGAAAATGTCAAAGAAAGGTGAGTTATATTTACACATATAGCAACTGAGAAGGAGGCCAACAAAACCAGATTTGTTTACACAGAGGTAGCCAGAAATGCTTGCCCCATTTTTTATTAAAAAGTGTTGAAGTATTAGGAAGAGAAGAGTAATTAAATTTTGAACACTGGAGGTCAGAATACAAGAAGCAGTGTTTGTACAGGATATTCTTAAACCCCAAAGTTTCTGTCTATAAACCTACAACAACAGAAGATGAAAATGTGACTGGGTTCTTGTACATTTAAATCCTCATATTCTCGAATATAGAAATGGGAGAAAAATGGTAACATCATATCTACACCATACTGGACAGATTTTCTCATGCCAACATTTTAAGAGGATGCAGTACAGAGAAAATTTAAGATTAGTTAATTTACATGCTAAGCATAAATTAAATCCTTGCTTAAGGTCACACAGCTTGTAACAGTGTTTTTCCTACTACCCGTAAGGCCCAAATTATTAAAAGTATAAATTTTGTCTTGGTTCAATGCCTCACATCTTATATTCTGGAGGCTTTTTCAATCTATGGACCTACCTTTCCCATAATATCATTGTAAATAGGAAAAAAAAAACATAGCAGGGAAACATTTAAATGTATATTACAATAATTATATAAGATGTAATCATATAATTTTTTTTTTCAAAATTAGTACATTTAAAAATCAATGTGGAAAGTTCTCCTATGACAGAATGCTATTTAACTTTTCAGCTGAAAACAAGTTATTTTGCCATCATGGACCAGTGAAAAGAGTTGGGAGTCAAGAAACAGGTTTTAAATCTGATTTTTATGTTCATAATCTTATGAAATTATATAAGCCTACTTACCTAAGTCAGTTTTCTCACCTACAAAAGGTGGTTCAATACCATCTGCTCTACATATATAAAGGTCAAGTTACTAAAAAATTGGAATATACATTATTCAAAATAAAGGTGTAGACATATATTTTTTAAATCTGAATTTTAAAGTTTTAAAAATCCCAGGCAATACAGATACTTGTTAGTCTGAAATTTTTCAAACAATTCTTTCTAAATGAAACTAGAGAGAAAACAGAAGCAATTGAGTCTAAAGTAATAGTGTTAATGCTTTAACACTTTTTCTTACTGGAAATCAATTTTCCAATAGCATAACTTCACTCTGCTTTACCCGTGTTAACATCAGTCAATTCCAGTAATTCTATATAAAGACAAGATACTACCCTTGGTATAATTTGAGTACTAAAACAAAATGCTTGAAAATATTTTTGTAGTCAGGTCTTAATTTTAATAAGAGCTTCTAAATTATTAGAAAAGAAAGAAAGTGAAGTCGCTCAGTTGTGTCTGACTCTTTCCAACCCCATGGACTGTAGCCTGCCAGGCTCCTCCACCCACAGTATTTTCTAGGCAAGAATACTGCAGAGGGTTGCCATTTCCTTCTCCAGGGGAATCTTCCCAACCCAGGGATCGAACCCGGGTCTCCTGCATTGCACGCAGACTCTTTACAGTCTGAGCCACCAAATTATCAGAATCTAGCCCCAAAAGTTACCTTCATTGTATGAGATCACCTGATATGAGAGTATTCCATTTTTAACCTTGCTGGTGATATAAAATGAGAAGATGGCAATTATAAATAAAAATTAACAAGTCTTTATGATTATGATTCCATAATCTAGTTCTCTAGTGTGAAGTTCATATAAATAAATCAATATAAAAATGGTATCCCAACTAAAAAACCTTCTGGCTATTTAACATTCTATAGCCAACAATATGCTATGTTAAGCATATGGTTATACTTCTACTGCCACAGACAGTAAAGGAATTTTTTCTGAAATCTGAAACTTCAAAAAATTTTAACGGAGGGACAGCTTTTGAAATCTAGAATTCCTGGAATACTTGTTACTCAAATGACAAGCTAGCAAATCTTCTGCATGATTTCCAGAAAGGAGCTTCTCAATTAATTTAACTTACAGAGACAAATAAAATCTCTAGGCTGTTTTCCTGGTCTTGTTTGGGAGCTGTACCAGGGGACCTAAAGCCTGGACACAACCTTAGGAAGATTGCTCTGTATGCTAAGGTTTACATGTGATACATATAAATATATCTGAAATAAGCTATTTGAAAAGTTGTAGATAACTTTTCTCTGTTTTTTTAAAATAATGAAAAAATATCAGTTAAGTAAAAATAGCTAACATGGAAAATGAATAATTAGAAAGTAGAGATTGCAGAGTAGACACTGAAATTTACTTACCCTGCAGGAGCGATGCAATGAAGGCGGTTGCTACACTGCTAGAGCACAGAAGTATGGAATGATCAAGATAGTATTTTCCCTCTGGAATCCAACCCAATATAATTGCTGCCACAGCTGCTAGGAAGCCAACTACTGTTGCTTGAACCTTAAAAAAATATTTAATAAAACCCAACTGAATTATTCATTGAGAAAACACATTTTTTTATTTGATGATGTCAATAGGCATATAAGGAGTCAAAAGAAAGTATTATATATGGTAACTAAGTTGCCTTACCTTTTGAAGAGGCTACTACATTTTAGTTTTACTATTCCCTAAGCTAGTGGGTTCTCAAAATGTCCTGATCTGGTAGCAGTAGGTATGGAATGGGGTTTAGGAATGTATTTTTAACAAGCATCTTAAGTGACTTTGGTGGTGAAATCCATAGATCATCTAAGAAAATACCAACCTTAAGACTGAAAAGTACCCAATCCACGTAGCTTAAGTCTGACTCTTGAGGCAGTATTGGCAGGAGACTGAATTCTATAATCAAATGATAAGGGTTTCATTCCTAGCTATACACTTAATCTGTGGTAAGTTATTCAACAAGCATTAATTTAGGGTCTACTATATACAAGGTGCTATGCCTGGTGTTAGGCTACAGCAGTGGTCAAAACAAATTTATTCCCTGCTCTCATAGAGCTCCTGGTCAATGGGAGAGGCAGACATTAAAAAATAACCTCACAAACAGCTATTAAAAACTTCAGCTCCGAATCTGAAAAATGGTAATATTGAACATGGAAGGGTTATTTTGTATTTAAATGAATTACATGAATATATAAAGTACTTTCCACAGTGAAAGTGGAAAGCACAAAGCAACCCTCAAAAAAAAAAAAAAAAAAGCAACTAAAAAAAGTCACACTGTGAACTCTTAGAATCACATTAGACGAATGCTAGAACCAAAAGAAACCCTAAAGGCACCTCTAGTTCACTTATTCTTTTTGTGTTTGTGTCATGGACTCCTTTGACAATCTGGTGAAAGTTTTATAGATTCTTCTCTTCACGAAAACACCATGCAGTCAAAATTTTGAGCAGAATTTCTGTGTGCTCAGAGACTCTCTGAAGCTAATCCATGTACTGAAATCCAGGGCTCCAGATGAAAAACCCAAGTATTCTGATTTTGTCATAGAGTAAATTAATGGAAAAGCCAGGCTAGCAAGTTCAGATAGTCTGGATTCTAGCCCCAGATCTTTCATTGCAGCAGATTTAGTGCGGAGCTACAAGCATCACTATGCTAGTACCAGTTGTTAAGATACTTCGGCATTCTGATCCTGGTTCAATTCAGTTCAGTTGCTCAGTCATATCCAACTCTTTGTGACCCCATGAACTGCAGCACAGCAGGCCTCCCTGTCCATCTCCAACTCCCAGAGTCCACCCAAACCCATGTCCATTGAGTCGGTGATGCCATCCAACCATCTCATCCTCTGTCGTCCCCTTCTCCTCCTGCCCTCAATCTTTCCCAGCATCAGGGTCTTTTCAAATGAGTCAGTTCTTCCCATCAGGTGGCCAAAGTATTGGAGTTTCAGCTCCAACATCAGTCCTTCCAATGAACACCCAGGACTGATCTGCTTTAGGATGGACTGGCTGGACCTCCTTGCAGTCCAAGGGACTCTCAAGAGTCTTCTCCAACACCACAGTTCAAAAGCATCAATTCTTCAATGCTCAGCTTTCTTTTTAGTCCAACCCTCATATTCATACATGACTACTGGAAAAACCATAGTCTTGACTAGACAGACCTTTGTGGACAAAGAAATGTCTGATCCTGGTTCAGTTCAGTTCAGTTCAGTTGCTCAGTCATGTCCGACTCTTCGCGACCCCATGAATTGCAGCACGCCAGGCCTCCCTGTCCATCACCAACTCCCGGAGTTCACTCAGACTCACGTCCATCGAGTCAGTGATGCCATCCAGCCATCTCATCCTCCGTCGTCCCCTTCTCGTCCTGCCCCCAATCCCTCCCAGCATCAGAGTCTTCTCCAATGAGTCAAGCTTCTCATGAGGTGGCCAAAGTACTGGAGTTTCAGCTTTAGCATCATTCCTTCTAAAGAAATCCCAGGGCTGATCTCCTTCAGAATGGACTGGTTGGATCTCCTTGCAGTCCAAGGGACTCTCAAGACTCTCCAACACCACAGTTCAAAAGCACCAATTCTTCAGTGCTCAGCCTTCTTCACAGTCCAACTCTCACATCCATACATGACCATTGGAAAAACCATAGCCTTGATTAGAGGGACCTTTGTTGACAAAGTAATGTCTCTGCTTTTTAATATGCTATCTAGGTTGGTCATAACTTTCCTTCCAGGGAGTAAGCGTCTTTTAATTTCATGGCTGCAGTCACCATCTGCAGTGATTTTGGAGCCTGTTTTCCCATCTATTTGCCATACAGTGATGGGACCAGATGCCATGATCTTCGTTTTCTGAATGTTGAGCTTTAAGCCAACTTTTTCACTCTCCACTTTCACCTTCATCAAGAGGCTTTTTAGTTTCTCTTCACTTTCTGCCATAAGGGTGGTGTCATCTGCATATCTGAGGTGATTGATATTTCTCCCGGCAATCTTGATTCCAGCTTGTGTTTCTTCCAGTCCAGTGTTTCTCATGATGTACTCTGCATATAAGTTAAATAAGCAGGGTGACAATATGGAGCCTTGACGTACTCCTTTTCCTATTTGGAACCAGTTTGTTGTTCCATGTACAGTTCTAACTGTTGCTTCCTGACCTGCAGTCCTGATCCTGGTTAGTAAATAATATATGTAAAAGCAATAAAATTAATAATTTAAATTCTAATACTGTGACTCCAAGGTTTTTCTTGTAAATAAAATGCAGAGTTTTTGTTTCTTGGAAATGAAATACAGAACTAGGGAGCCTATGGAAGACATTGTAACACACACACAGCTGAGATAAAGAAGTCCTATTGTGTAAACCTGCAAAGGAAAGACCCAATTGTACCCAAGAGAAGAGCAAACTCCAGGTTAAGGAGGAGCTGTGGAGGTTAACAGGAGGCATGGGCCTAAATAGACGTGAACACATGATACATCTATCCTGGCGAGGGAATGACTCTTCAATGAGATTGGGAACTCTAGGGTTCCCCCCCAAAAAATAAATAAATACCTACTTATTTGACAATTTATGGACAGGTTGAGATGGCCACTGTGTACAATTGTGAAGAAATTCTATGATGGTCATCTGCTTGGGATCCCATTTAATAGTCAGAAGAACACGAACGCCAGCTAATGCCAGCATGAGGTGCCTCTGTCCTTCTCATCTCTCCCCACCCATCCCCTCCACAGCCAGCCTCAAGTCAGAGGAGCTCTGCCAGCCCGCCCTACTCCCCCAGCCAGCCGTCTACTCCCTCACAAGCTGGAGCAGATAAAGCTTCAGAGATGGCACCAATGTCACCCCCACCTGACCTTATTTTCTTCTCCCCTCTGCTTTTGTCTACAGGTAACTAGGCTCCAACCAGTTGCTGCCTCACTGGCTTATACCAACTGGGTCCTGATGAGCCCGTGTGGGGTTCCCCGTTTCTCATGCATCCTTGGTGGAGTGAGACCCAGACACAGACTTCAGGCTGTGGCACTATTATGATAGGATCAGTGAAACCCCAGCCATCTCTAGCTCTCATCCTGACCAACAGTTATGGAAAGAGAGGATGGCAGGGGAAGGGCGGAGACTAAGAGTGAAAGGCAAAGTTAAAAGCGGAGATGGGGACTTCCCTGGTGGTCCAGTGGTTAAGAATCCGCCTGCCAATGCAGGGGACAGGGGCTCCATCCCTGGTCTGGGAAGGTCCCACATGCTGACGAGCGACTAAGCCCATGAGTCACGACTACTGACGTCTGCACACCTAGAGCCTGTGCTCTGCAACAAGAGAAGCCACTGCAATGCAAAGCCCGCGTACCGCAACTAGAGAGGAGCCCCTACTTGCTGTAAATAAAGAAAGCCCACACAGCAATGAGGACCCAGCACAGCCATAAATAAATAAAAATCTTTTAAAAAGGATGAGCGCTTCTTAAGAAAATAAAACAAAAGCAGAGGTGGAAAATTATTAGAATAATTTATAGTCTAACTCATATTACTCAGTAAGAGTTTACAGTATTTAAAGAATAAAATAGGATATATTTTCAAATTTTCATTTATTAGTTTATAAGTAGCCTACTGGTTGTTGGATATACTGCTTATTACTCCAGTATAGATTCCTACAGTTTCAAGCTGAAAAGGATCTTGGGTATCCCTAGTGCAACACTATGGAAATGAAGAGGAAAATGAAACATAGAAGAAAGGCTAAATTAACAAACATTATATAGCTGGTGATTGCTAGAGCTGAGACTAGATTTCAAATTTTGTTTCTAAGCCTGTGATCTTAGAAACACAGATACCTTTTAAAAGCCTATATCCCAAAACTGCCTTTCTTTCTTTGTCTTTGAACATAACATGAAATTTCTTTTCTGCAACCACGTTCTCAACATTACGTCTGAGTTGACCTAACATTAAAATTAGTTGAGCCAGACTTCTCCAATGGTCTAGTGGTTAAAACTCTGTACTTCCAATGCAGGGGGCACAGGTTTGATCCCTAGCAGGGGAACTAAGAACCCACATGCTGCACAGCGCAGCCAAATTAAAAAAAAAAAATTTTTTTTAATTAGCGAGCACTTCATAAACTCAGATTTGCTAAAGAGGTGCTGGGAGCTGCAGTCTTGTGTCTTGGGGATAGCAGCAGGTAGTGGGAGAGAAAGAGATATTCCCCTGAGATTAGAAAGACCTGTAGATGATCTATATATAATTGACAATTTAATGTGCTCATTTGTATTAACACTGATAATATTAACAAATTAAGGAAAATTCAGCTTACACATCCTATCATATAAAAATGAGTGAAGTTTAATTAGAAGATTTACTTTTAAAAAGTCAAAGAAAAATAGCATCTAAGCAATGAAGTGCTACATATTTATTTGTACACATATTAACTCAAATTCTGGCTCTATTACATATGGGAGAAAATATTTTTTATATTTACTCTATATTTTGTATGTTATACATTTTCCATATTTAGAAAAATATGATGTTTCTAGAAAAAGAAAACTTTCAGAAGTTATCCATTTATTCTATCATTTGTTCATAAATATATGTGTGTGTATACCCATATACATATCACTTACCTGTTTTAAAGCCAAGTTGCCAATTATTAGGTTCCACTTTTCAATGGGTGAATCCATCTTCCCAATGTTTACCTGTTAAAATGAATATTTTCATGTATCACTGAGTAAGCTATATGTCCTCTATTCTGCTTAAATAGCATATTAAGTATTAAAGCCAAAAACAATCCTTTAGTATATTTGATGAGCTTATACTGCATATTAACTATAGTTCTACATTCACTACAAGTCTTGCATCTCATATTTAGCTTGCCTGAGATGTTTAGAAAAAAAATTTTTTTAACTTAACTACTAGCTCAAAAGAACCAGTGGACTAGTTAGTATTGTCCACCTGCCCTCCGTTATTTTACAACTAACATCAAGCATCATCCTAATATGTTAAATTTTGTCTACTGAGACCCAACATAAATAATTACATAATTTTGAGATGCTAGCATTTAATTCCACATCATAAAACTTATGCACTGACCAAAAAACCAGATGTAAATAAATAATTCATATTACATAATTTATATCTGAGTCATAACTAAGTCAAAATTATCAATAAAAAATTTATATTGTTCACATATGAATGTTGATAATGTATCTCACTATTAAAATGTATATATCTGTTGGCTAAATGGAAGAATATTCTTCAAAAATTAATATTTTATTCACACATTCAACTGCTCTGTAAGCTAAATCATACTTTTCAACAACTTAGGATTCAAAAAACATATATCCAAACCTGATAGTTTTTCTAATGCAGTCATTTGGAAAGCAATAAGCAATCATTACTAAAATTCACTGAGCCAAGTTTCAATTATTCATTATATGGTTGGTTATTGAAGACAGATGAATGGGTAAAGTAACAGATACATAAGGGTAATTATTTATGGGTAGTTAACCATGGACAAACCATAGGTTAGCTCACTGGTTTCAAACCAACAGGTTAAGTGCCACATCAACATTCCCTGTTTCAATCTGGAAAACAGATTCTGTTCTCTAACTTCACTCTTGACTGTTGTCTCACAGTATCAAGCAAATGCACATATTAAGATTTTTCAGTGTTTTAGAATAATTATTCTTGCTCTCTTTACTTGTATTATTTGCTTCCTAAGCCCAGAAGTCTGAATTATTCATAAAACTTGTGTTTGTAGCTCTGAGTCTCTGCTCTAGTGAATAAAGTATAAGTGAAGTGAAAGTGAAGTCGCTCCGTCGTGTCCGACTCTTTGCGACCCCATGGACTGTAGCCCACCAGATTCCTCTGTCCATGGGATTTTCCAGGCAAGAGTACTGGAGTGGGTTGCCATTGCCTTCTCCTTTATAAAGTATAAGCCATGTTTAAAGAGTGGCTTATACTTTAAACACTAAACCTATGTTTAAACACTAAACCTAGCTCAGGTTTAGTGTTTAAGAAACAGGTATAAGGGAAACTCATGTTATTTGTAATAACTTTTAGAAAGATGTCTACAGGCATAGGAATCAATCTAAAATGATTCCATGAAAAAGTACAAGATGTCAAGACTTCAGAACCCCTTGATGATCAATGGAGACACATTCATTACAGTCTAGGAAAACAAAATAAGTAAACAAATAAGAAAAACTGGTTTGAGAAGCTTCATTTGTATTCTTTGCTTCCCCTCAATGGGTCTTACAGATACTAACAAGAGTATTAGAGTGATCAATGTTAACAAAAAACTTGTAAGGAAAGTCTAGCTATTACTTTCTACAAGGTAAATTTTAAAAGGAGTTAAGAAATATTTAGATGGTTATTTAAAATGGGAGAAATAAAATGGATATTTATGTGATGAAAACAAGATTTGATATTATTACACTGTGCTGTGCTGTGCTCAGTCCCTTCAGTCATATATGACTCTTGGTGATCCTATGGATTGTAGCCCACCAGGCTCCTCTGTCCATGGGACTTTTCAGGCCAGAATACTGGAGTGGATGGCCATGCTCTGCTCCAGGGGATCTTCCCAACCCAGGGATCGAACCCACGTCTTCCTGCATCTCCTGCATTGCAGGTAGATTCTTTACTGCTGAGCCACTGGAGAAGCCCCTTATTATACTACCCTCAGGTTAAATGGGCCAAAAGGGACCCCTCCCTCTAATATTAAAAGCCAAACAAGTCTTTTCTATACCCCAGTTTTAAAATATATATATTTAAGGGGCTAGAAAAATTTACCCTGAGATATATAATACTAGCAATTATTTGCGGCAACAGTTAGGCCAAAGAGCGTGACCTCCTTGGCTTAACCCCACTCTGGGGATTCCAGAACTCTTAAGTAGGTAAAATGGACAAGAAACAAAAGAAAAACTTTTAAACTCCTCCTCTAAGATCAAAGATTGTTGACTGGATCCCAGTGAAAACTAAAGTTAAGGGTGGACTTCCCAGGTGGCGATAGTGATATAATCCACTTGCCAATACAATAAGAGACTTGATCCTTGGGATGGGAAGATACTCTGGAGTAGGAAATGGCACCCTACTCCAGTATTCTTCCATACACAGAGGAGCCTGGTGGGCTACAGTCCATGTAGCTGCTAAGACATGACTGAGCAACTGAGCACAGGAAAAGATCAGGAGGTGAGAGTTCTCACACTGGTCAGAATGGCCATCACTAAAAAGTCAACCAATAACAAATGCTGGAGAGGGTGTGGAGAAAAGGGAACCCTCTTACACTGTTGGTAAGAATGTAAGTTGGTACAGTCACTATGGAGAATAGGATGGAGGTACCTCAAAAAACTAAATATGATTACCATATGATCTAGCAATCCCATTCCTGAGCATATATCCAGGAAAAATTATAATTTGAAAAGATACATGCACCATTATGTTTATAGCAGCACTATTTACAATAGCCAAGACAGGAAAACAATCTAAATATATGTCTATTGACAGTTGAATGGATAAAGATCTAACCGAACACTACTTAGCCATGAAAAAGAATGAACTAATGCCATCTGCAGCAACATGGATGCAACTAGAGATTATCCTAAGTGAAGTAAGTCAGACAGAGATAGATAAATACTATAATATCACTTATATGTTGAATCTAAAATATAATAGAAATGAACATATCTACGAAACAGAGACTCATAGACCTAGAAAACAGACTTGCAGTTGCCAAGGGGAAAGGAGTACAGGGTGGGGGATGGATTTGGAGATTGGAACTAATAGGTACAAACTATTACATACAGAATGGATAAACAACGAGAACTATATTCAATATCCTATAATAAGCCATAATGGAAGAGAATATGAATAAACAATGAGAAAAATTATGATTCTATTTATATGAAATTCTAAAAAAGTAACTGAAAGAGCAGAGATTACTTGAGGTCAGAGGGATTACCTGGCAGCTGAATTAACAGCAAAAGTGCATCAGGGTGAGAAAAATGTTCTGTACCTTGTTGATGGTGATAGATACACATTTAATATATTTGTCAAACTCATCAAATTATACAGTTAATATGTACATATATTATTAAATGTAAACTATACTTCAATGAATTTAACTTTTATAAAGATAATTTCATACAACAGCAATTGCTTTTATGCTCTTCAATAACATTTATATTCCCACTACCTGGTTTGGTCAAGTATTAAAACTTTTACCATATGTAGTATACGAATATATCACACATATGTTTAACAAAAAAGATCTTAATGACTCAGATAACCACGATGGTGTGATCACTCACCTAGAGTCAGACATCCTAGAATGTGAAGTCAAGTGGGCATTAGGAAGCATCACTATGAGCAAAGCTACTGGAGGTGATGGAATTCCAGCTGAGTTATTTCAAATCCTAAAAGATGATGCTGTGAAAGTGTTGCACTCAATATACCAGCAAATTTGGAAAACTCAGCAGTGGCCACAGGACTGGAAAAGGTCAGCTTTCATTCCAATCCCAAAGAAAGGCAATGCCAAAGAATGTTCAAACCACACAACTGCACTCATTTCACGTGCTAGCAAAGTAATGCTCAAAATTCTCCAAGCCAGGAGTCAATAGTAGGTGAACCAAGAACTTCCAGATATTCAAGCTGGATTTAGAAAAGGCACAGGAACCAGAGCTCAAATTGCCAACATCTGTTGGATCATGGAAATAGCAAGAGAATTCCAGAAAAATAGCGACTTCTGCCTCATTGACTACACTAAAGCCTTTGACTATGTGGAGCACAAACTGTGGAAAACTGTGGAAAATTCTTAAAGAGACAGGAATACCAGACCATCTCACCTGCCTCCTGAGAAACCTGCATTAAGGTCAAGAAGGAACAATTAGAAATTGACATGAAACAATGGACTGCTTCCAAACTGGGAAAGGAGTATATCAAGGCTGTATATTGTCACCCTGCTTAATTAACTTATATGGAGAATACATTATGCGGAATGCCAGGCTGGATGAAGCACAAGCTGGAACCAAGATTGCTGGGAGAAATATCAATAACTTCAGATATGCTGAAGACCCCATACTAATGGCAGAAAGCAAAGAGGAACTAAAGAGCCTCTTGATGAAGGTGAAAGAGGAGAGTGAAAAAGCTGGTTTGAAACTCAACATTCCAAAAAACAAAGATCATGGCATCTGGTCTCATCATCCCATGGCAAATAGATGGGGAAACAATGAAAACAGTGACAGATTTTATTTCTTGGGCTCCAAAATCACTGCAGATGGTGACTGCAGCCATGAAATTAAAAGACGCTTGCTCCTTGGAAGAAAAGCTATGACAAACCTAGACAGCATATTAAAAAGCAGGGATATTACTTTGCCAAGAAAGGTCTGTCTAGTCAAAGCTATGGTTTTCCCAGTAGTCATGTATGGATGTGAGTTGCATCACAAAGAAGGCTGAGCACCAAAGAATTGATGCTTCTGAACTGTGGTGTTAGAGAAGACTCTTGAGAATCCTGTGGACTGTAAGATCAAACCAGTCAATCCTAAAGGAAATCAACGTTGAATATTCATTGGAAGGACTGATGCTGAAGCTGAAACTCCAATACTTTGGCCACCTGATGCAAAGAACTGACTCACTGGAAAAGACCCTGATGCTGGGAAAGATTGAAGGCGGGAGAGAAGGGGATGACAGAGGACGAGATGGATGGATGGCCTCATCGACTTAAGGGACATGAGTTTGAGCAAGCTCTGGGAGATGGTGAAGGACAGGGAAGCCTGGCATGCTTCAGTTCACGGGGTCGCAAAGAGTCAGACATGACTGAGCAACTGAACAACAATGACAACAACAATGTTCAACATCATTATACAGTCAGATATCCAAGACTCAATTTATGATGTCTTCAACCTTTTCCTCTTATTTTTTCCGACTGAATAATTTCTACTGATTTATCTTCAAGTTCATGAATTCTTTCTTCTGCTCTCACCAATCTGATACATTCACTCATTAAGACACATTTGTTTAATTCTTTGAACATTTTTTCCTTTACTTCTTTGAACACATTTATATTAGCTGCTTTGGAAGATTTTGTTAAACTCGACATCTGGGCCCACTTTGAGTCACTTCCTGTTGACTGAATATGAATCACACTTTTGGGTTTGGTTTCTTTCCACTAGTGATTTCAGTCAAAAACTAGACATTATAATAATGTGTTATAATAACTCTGGATAATGTTATGTTCTGCTGAGGGTAACTGGATTTTCCTTCTAATAGGCAGTTAATTGGTCTAGACTCAAACTGCAAACCACTGTCTCTCCCACAAGGTGCAGCAGTTCATATCTCTGCTTGGTTCTTCCAGCTACCAAATACTGCTTTTCAGCTCAGCTTTTGGGGAGGATCTCTCCTCACCTATGTAGTTTAATGGTCAGCCAAAGATTTGGACAGAATTAATGCTCAGATTTTGGGGCTTATCCTCTTTGCAGTTCTCTTGCTGCTGGGATTTCCCCATAAATTTCTACCTGCTCTGTCAGCTTCAAGCTCTGTTATCTGATAATTCATGCCACCAAAACTTCAATTTTCTGCCACTATGGGTATGCATAATAACAGAAGGCACTTAGTCAAAAAACGCAAAAACTCAAATTGTAGCCAGTGTATTTGTCTTTCAAGTATAGGATGCTTCACATTTTTGCCTACTTTTGTTCTTTTTTTTCTTTTGCCAGACTCCTTGAACTTTGTCACCTCAAGTTGGGAAGACTATGGGTTTTCTACCACATGAGATTGGGGAATTCCATTAAGAAAAAGAAGCCACAAATTTTGCCATTCTTACCCACTGCAGTTATGGTCTCTTAAGGGAGATACCAAGGGAACATTTCATGCAAAGATGGGCTCAATAAATGACAGAAATGGTAGGGACCTAACAGAAGCAGAAGATACTAAGAAGAGGTGGCAAGAATACACAGAAGAAAGAACTGTACAAAAAAGATCTTCATGACCCAGATAATCACAAAGGTGTGATCACTCACACTTACCTAGAGCCAGACATCCTGGAATGTGAAGTCAAGTGGGCCTTAGGAAGCATCACTACGAACAAAGCTAGTGGAGGTGATGAAATTCCAGTTGAGCTATTTCAAATTTTAAAAGATGATACTGTGAAAGTGCTGCACTCAATATGTCAGCAAATTTGGAAAACTCAGCACTGGCCACAGGACTGGAAAAGGTCAATTTTCATTCCAATCCCAAAGAAAGGTAATGCCAAAGAATGCTCGACAACCGCACAATTGCACTTATCTCACATGCTAGTAAAGAAATGCTCAAATTTCTCCAAGCCAGGCTTCAGCAATACGTGAACCATGAACTTCCAGATGTTCAAGCTAGTTTTAGAAAAGGCAGAGGAATCAGAGATCAAATTGCCAACATCCACTGGATCATTGAAAGAGCAAGAGAGTTCCAGAAAAACATCTATTTCTGCTTTATTGACTATGCCAAAGCCTTTGACTGTGTGGATCACAATAAACTGTGGGAAATTCTAAAAGAGATCAGAATACCAGAGCACCCGACCTGCCTCTTGAGAAACATGTATGCAGGTCAGGAAGCAACAGTTAGAACTGGATATGGAACAACAGATTGGTTCCAAATAGGAAAAGGAGTACATCAAGGCTGCATATTGTCACCCTGATTATTTAACTTATATGCAGAGTACATCATGAGAAGCTGTGGGCTGGAGGAAGCACAAGCTAGAATCAAAATTGTGGGGAGAAATATCAATAACCTCAGATATGCAGATGACACCATTCTTATGGCAGAAAGTGAAGAAGAACTAAAGAGCTTCTTAATGAAAGTGAAAGAAGAGAGTGAAAAAGTCGGCTTAAAACTCAACATTTAGAAAACGAAGATCATGGCATCCGGTCCCATCACTTCATGGCAAATAGATGGGGAAACAGCGGAACGGTGGCTGACTTTATTATTATGGGCTCCAAAATCACTGCAGATGGTGATTGCAGCCATGAAATTAAAAGACGGTTGCTCCTTGGAAGGAAAGTTATGACCAACCTAGACAGCATATTAAAAAGCAGAGACATTACTTTGCTAACAAAGGTCCTTCTAGTCGAGGCTATGGTTTTTCCAGTGGTCATGTATGGATGTGAGAGTTGGACTATAAAGAAAGCTGAGCGCCAAAGAATTGATGCTTTTGAACTGTGGTGTTGGAGAAGACTCTTGAGAGTCCCTTGGACTGCAAGGAGATCCAGCCAGTCCATCCTAAAGGAGATTAGTCCTGGGTGTTCATTGGAGGGACTGATATTGAAGCTGAAACTCCGATACTTTGGCCACCTGATGCAGAGAGCTGACTCATTTGAAAAGACCCTGATGCTGGGATAGATTGAGGGCAGGAGGAGAAGAGGACGACAGAGGATAAGATCGTTGGATGGCATCACCGACACAATGGACATGGGTTTGGGTGGACTCCGGGAGTTGGTGTTGGACAGGGAGGCCTGGCGTGCTGTGGTTCATGAGGTTGCAAAGAGTTGGACACGACTGAGCAACTGAACTGAAGGGTAAACTCTAGTTTCTAGTTGGTTTTGTAGGCTTTCAATAATCTACAAATAATCTATTATCCTGATTTTATAACTGTTATTCTCTGAGAAGGTTCACAACTGAATTGGGAACACTATTACAATGTTACATGCTTGAAATATTTAATAATAAAACTTAATATGCTAAAATACACACACACCCTAATATATTTCTGAATTGTCAGGGGTGAAGCATATGCTTATAATCCTGATTGTGATGATGGTTTCACAGGTACATACTATGTATTGAAACTCATCAAACTGAAGACTGAATTTGTCTGGTTTCTTGTAGATTGATTATACCTCAAAAAAGCTATAAAGAAGAGGAGAGAGCTTAAAAATCTAGTTGATTAAAACAGTTCTTGATTAAACTTAAGCAGTTCCACTCCACAAAATTATGACTATGGGTTAGTAGTTATAACTTAAGAAATATATCTTAAAATTAAGATTAATAATAGGAATTTGCACTCTTAATTGTATCTAACAGTGAGGGTAAGACAATAACATAAAATTTAGAATTATGCCAAATTTAGGAAAAAATACTGAGACTGTAACAGTACCTACATTATGTCAGAGTTATTAATGTCATTATTGGGGACTTTCTTTTTTTAATTTAGAAGTTTTACAGTTTGAATGGAAAGTCTAATGTAAAATTATTATGGAAAGAGGTTTTTTCCAACTTTATATGCCTCCACTGGAATGTAAGCTCAAAGAAGGCAGGAACATTTTCCAGTTTGTTTATTACAGATTCCCTAGCACACGGACCACCATTTGGCATATAGAAAAGGCTCAAAAATATTTTTTCAATTAATGAATTTAAAAGGTAGAATTTTTCAACATAACTTCAGAGAACCAAGGTTTGAGGCAACAAAAATAGCAATTTGCTCCCAGAAAATAGTTTTAAAAGCTTAAAAAAAAAATCCTACTATCATTGCTGCTGCTAAGTCGCTTCAGTCATGTCCGACTCTGTGCAACCCCAGAGAGAGCAGCCCCGTCCCTGGGATTCTCCAGGCAAAAACACTGGAGTGGGTTGCCATTGCCTCCTCCAATGCATGAAAGTGAAAAGTAAAAGTGAAGTCGCTCAGTCGTGTCCAACTCCTAGCGACCCCATGGACTGCAGCCTACCAGGGTCCTCCGTCCATAGGATTTGCCAGGCAAGAGTACTGGAGTGGGTTGCCATTGCTTTCTCCGCCTACTATCATTAGGACAGTGAATATCATTCCTGACTCTTTAGCATTCAGAAGCAGAAAATTTTAGACCTCAGATAACAGAACTTAAACTCAGCAATTTATAGAACCACTGTATTTGGTTTATTTTTCAATTATAGACTACTGCTATATATTTATAAGAATATCTACTCTAACATATATCTACTGTTGAAAAGATAAAAATCTAGGAAAAAATTTTCAAGTTAATCATTATACCTTTAGAGATAAATTTTGACTAAAGTAAGGAGGGTGAGATAAAGTCAATTTGGATTCACTGTTATGAAATCTCCCTTGTTGAAACAGGAAATCTATTTTATTGGAATATCTTTTTTATCTGTGAACATTGAATCTTTAGCTTTATAAAACAACAAATTTTATATACAACTGACCTTTGACAGATGGGGTGAGCAGGCTATATCTGATATCTCGTGTTTTAAATTCTCTATCTTTATAGGCCTTTCTTAAAATCCTATAAGTTCATTTAACCTATTTCTATTGCAGACAATCATAAAAATGAGAAAAGACTACTTCATGGAGCAAAAGATTAAAGTAATCATAGACTAGCCTTCTACAGCTATAATGATTTTTACTCCTACTTTCACAAATGAAAATAAATAGATCATCGAAAAATTAGAAAATGTATAGAAGAATTATATTTTGACCATAGATGGAAGAGGTGACTTTCAAATAGTGCTTGTTTAAAGTTAAAAAAAATTACATTCGTCCAACCTTCTTCCTGGAACCAGGGAGTACAGTCAGCAGTCTGCTACAGCATCCCAATTATAAACAGGCAACCAAATTAAGGTGGTGGCAGGTCGGGCATAAGAGAAAATGATGAGGATTTCATAGGTGGAACTGACAGACTAGTCAATAACTAGATAGAGGGAGGGTAAGTGATTGTAACGAAAATAAACTGACAAGGCAGACAGAAAGCTGTCTTACTTGTTAGGTAAGAGAAGACGAGTTTAGCTTTGAAACTACACTGCAGTGAGTGGTGCAGATAGTTGAAAATTTCAGCCTGGGAGTCAGCAGAGACTGGAGATGCAAATCTGAGAATCAGGATGTGTTAGCGGTGGTGGACTACAATTATTGATGGAGAACATGGAAGACAAGGCACTGAAACTTCAAGAAAATCTCACATGCAGAGAATGAGCAAAGAAGAAGTAAGAAGCGGTGAAAGAGGTGAGAGGGTAGCACAGTGTGGGGTCTCAAAATCAAGAGTAATAAAAATTTCAGGTAGGCTGTTTCAGAACAGTCGGTGAAGAGTCTCTAGAAGGTGAGGCTTTGGGGGTTTTGTTGTTAAGAAGTGATTAACTTGGAATTGCTTTAACAGCAAATAGGGCTTCCCTGGTGACTCAGATGGTAAAACAATCCGCCTGCAATGCAGGAGACCCAGGTTCGATCCCTGGGTTGGGAAGATCCCCTGGAGAAGACCATGGCAACCCACTCCAGTATTCTTGCCTGAAGAATTCCATGGACAGAGGAGCCTGGTGGGCTATAGTCCATGGGGTCACAAAGAGTCAGACACAACTGAGGAACTAACACACACACACAGAGCTTTGGAGCTGGACTACAAGTTGATAAAGATTCTCCAGTACTCTACCAGAATGGCAGTATTCTACCTAGAAAACCTGAAGTCAGATTCTCTAAGCAATTAAAATATCACAAGCTAGATGAATATCTTCTAGTCATGTCAGCCATGTCATCTAAGCTTGATGCCACAAGTGACTACTTTTCCCTCTTCTAACTTGGCTATTCTTAACCCTCTCAAATTTAGAGAATATTTCAACTCTTTACTTTAGTTAATCCATCAGCCAATTCTGTCAACTCCCCCTAGAAAATGAGTTTTGGACTCCAACTATGTCTCACTACATCCTCTGCTTGCACCCACCCTGATCCAAGCCAACCTCATTTCTAGTCTGCAGTACTATTGCAATGGACTCTCAACTTGTCTCCCTGCTTTAATTCTTGGCTTCCTACTGCTCTGTTGCAACACAACAGTCAAAATAATCTCTTAAAAATACCTGTCAGATCACACCACTCAACTGCTTAAAATCTTCCAAAGGCTTCCCATTCACACAATAGCCAAAGTCCCCACAGTGACCCACCAGGTGATCTCGCATCCTGTGATTTCCCCCTTCTCTCACTTGGTCCCAACCCTATCGGCCTCCACGCCACTCATTTAACAGGGTGGTTCTCAAACTCCGATGTGTATCACAATCATCTGGAAAGACTGTTCAAATACAGATGGTAAGCCACACCCCAGAATTTCTGACTCAGTAGCTTTGGAGTGGGGCTGAGAACTTGCTATTCTAACAAGATGCTAACACTAATGTTCTGAAGACCGCATTTTGAGAACTACTGATCCAACAGTGGCCCTGCCTCGGGCCCTGGGACATGTCATCTTACCTCTAATAGCCTCAAAAAATAAAACTAAACAAATTAGTAGATGGAAAAGTAGTAATTCATGACATCAAACTTTAATAACATGGTTTATTCATCTCTTTATGCTATTTTAATTGCTTAGAGAACTGAATAATTTCTTTAGTTTATGACTCAGATATCTTATAATCAGTGACACAATTCTTGACCTATGGAAGACAGCAACTCCACCCCAATCTTTCCAATGAAAGGCCCAGCTAAATGACCCTGCAGTAACGACCTTGTGCTGAGCTTCTATTCAGCTTTGGAGTTCTCCTGTCTTAAATATGAACAGAAAAATAAATATAACTAGACATATGATAAAACGTTCTAATATAAAATATAGTCACAACAAATAAAGTTCAAATAAAAAGACGAAATTCAGCTTTAATGGTAATGGGTGTATGTGTGCTAAGTCGCTTCACTTAGTCGTGTCCGACTCTTCGTGACACCATGGGCTGCAGCCTGCCAGGCTCCTCTGTCCATGGGACTCTCCAGGCAAGAATACTGGAGTGGGTTGCCATGCCCTCCTTCAGGGGATCTTCCTCACCCAGGCATCAAACCCACGTCTCTTATGTCTCGTACATTGGCAGGTGGGTTCTTTACCACTAGCACCACCTGGGAAGCCCCTTAATGGTAATACATGATCAAATTAAACAATTTAACTTGCAGCATATTCTTTTTTAATCAGATTCCCTACAGCATGGCCTATTTTAAAGTGGATTGGTATGTTTAATCTATTATTTGAATCTAAACAAATGCTGGGTAATGCTCAATAATGTCACTTTTAGAAACATATTTTTTGTGGTAAGTTAGTCAAAATTTCAATTTTCCTGGCAAACTTATCAAGCTGCTTAAATGTTTGTATGCCTAACTATATTCATCAGAACGAAGTTCATTTTCTAGCAAAATGAAAGTAAAACCATCTTTTAACTCTCATTCTAATAACTTTCTTTTCCCTTAAATGTTGACACTCTTGTTTTTCAAGAACTCTTCTTTATTCACATCTCCTGCCAAAAACCCTTTTGGAATGAGTTCTATCTAGGTAACCTACCAGCTCTTAAGACAGTTACAAGTGTGGATCACTGGGAAAAGATGGAAGATTAAACACATGTAATTTCACTAACTTGGAAAACTACATAACTAGTAAAACTACATAAACATACTGTTGTTTTTTAAGACAAAAGTTCAAGATATAGTAGCTTTTAAACACATGCCACACATTCCAGTTGGATGCCAAATGTTAAAAAACAATATTCAGCTGACAGCAATGTCACCATTACACGATGAACTTCTGGAATATTAGAACAAATGTGAAATTTAATGAAATTTTAAAAATCTTATTGCTGCTGTTGTTGTTTAGTCACTCAGCTGTGTCCTACTCTTTTGCACCCCATGGACTGTAGCCCATCAGACTCCTCTGTCCATGGGATTTCCAGGCAAGAATACTGGAGTGGGTTGCCATTTCCTTCTCCAGAGGATCTTCCCAGCCCAGAGACTGAACCTGTGTCTCTTACACTGCAGGCAGATTCTTTACCACTGAGCCACCAACTGGGGAGCCCAAAAATCTTATTTTATTTCTAAATTTTTTAGAAATAATTTCTTAGCACTGAGGGCTGCTAGACTGATCTTGTGGCCATTATACTTCATAGCTGTAATACTATGCAGATGCCCACTTTCAAATGAAGTCATTAGAGAATCAAGATTTGTTTTTGGCTAGTTTTGCCAGTCTAGATACTGCTGAGAATGATGGTGTTATCAAATTATTAGGCTTTCTCTCCTAAACAGGAAAAGAAATATAATTGATAAAGGACTTCTATACTCTTTAATTTCCAGGTTTGATGTTTTGGTTAATAGTAATGATGCATTTTCATTGAAATAATTCCATAAACTGAAATTTTGTATATTGCTTCATGATGATGCTTTCTAAATATTTTCAGAGTCAAAGGAATGTTGCCTTAACACATTTTTAAATTTTAATATTTTACACATACTTACTGCTTCACATGATCACTTGAGAAAAATCTGCGTTTAAATTTTGGATCTTTTCAAAGTGTAACAATGGAGTGATGTGTCTGGCTTCCAAGACATCAAAAAAGTAATGAAATTTCATTAGTATCTCAGCTTTTATTGAATTCATGACAATTTTAGTCCCTTCTCAAGAGTAGGATAGTAGGATAGAGATCATGTAAGAATAATTTGTATACTCAAGGTGCATCCATTTGGGTACTTAAGATGTTTCCAATAAAAGAACTGCTTTTCTGTAAGCAATCACTGATTATTAGTAAGTCCTGAGACTGTTGCCTTCAGTGTGTACTAGTAAGGCTATTTTATCCAAGCAATCCTTCTTAATATATAACTTTCCCCCCTTGTTTTTATATCTTACTAAAGTACATCACAAGGCAGCTTTGAAATCCCTTCTATGTCATGTAATTTTCCTTAGGCCAGAAGTTTTGAATCTGTAAAAGGGACTCCAGCTTTGAGAACCATAGCTTAGAAGGCCCCACTTTGGTCCTCCATTAGCCGTGCCCCTTTCAACAGGGTGAAGAGTGCATGGGACCCAAGCAGTGTGCCCACTCAACACTTGTGCCTCATCCCCTTCTAAGCCACACTTCAGATACCTAGGACCATAGAAGTCCATGACCAAACAGCCTTGAGTCCAATTCCAGGGCCTCTTCCTGAAGCCAATCCTCCTGAAGACAGGCCATGCCACCTCTGGTGCATGCCCAAACCCAGGAGTGCTCAGAGGCTGGCTGGCTGTTGAGGGTGTAGATGGATGTGAGGTCTGAGGGATGTGTGAGGTCTCCCACAGTGCAGACCATAGAGCCAAGGGTGGGGAATGAAGTGGGGCAGGGCTCAGACCAGGAACTGGCTCCTTCCACAACACTGTGTTCCAAAGCAGAACCCAAGGAGTCCAAGAAGTATAAATTTGATGTTGGACTTTCAGATTGTCAGAGGAAACATTTGCAAAGGTGGAAAGATGGAGATTTTTTTTAATGTGTAAGCTTGTTGTATAATTTTAAACTAAGTACACATATGGCTACATGGGCCTCTGTTTTTATTCCTGCCCCAGGCTCAACTGTGAAAGTGAATCTGTACAGAATGCCTTTAAACATCTGATACTATTACACTGACATCATTATACTGATCAGATACAATAGTAAACTGGAATGGTCTTTTCCCAGATTTTGATATGCCTGACTCACTTTTATCATTCAGGTTCCTTGGTAGCTCAGCTGGTAAAGAATCCGCCTGCAATGCAGGAGACCCCGGTTCGATTCCTGGGTTGGGAAGATCCCTGGAGAAGGGATTGACTACCCACTCCAGTATTCTTGGGCTTCCCTGGTGGCTCAACTGGTAAAGAATCCACCCACAATGTGTGAGACCTGCATTTGATCCCTGGGGTGGGAAGATCCCCTGGAGAAGGGAAAGGCTACCACTTCAGTATTCTGGCCTGGAGAATTCCATCGACTGTATAGTCCATTGGGTCGCAAAGAGTCAGACATGACTGAGCGACTTTCACTTTCCATTTTCCAGCTTACACACCACCTGAGAGAATTTGTCCCTAACCACCTAATATAAAACAGCTCTTGTGAATCATGCTTCATCACATTACCCTGTTTTATGTTCTTTAATGCCTCTACCAATATCTGAAATTATTTATGTAAATTCTACCATAGCAGAGACCATGCCTGCCTTGTTATTCATCTGCAAACTCGTGGATTCTTATCTAGTGCTATGAGTTATAATTTGGAAATATCATTATTTATTTTGTTGCTCGAATTGTCCCAGATCTGGTTTGTATGTTACCCTTTCATCATCACCTATCATTCTTTGTTTGTTTCTTCTAGCATTTCTTTACTTTATGGCACAAGATGTTCCAGGGTCATTTTGAACTTTTATGTTCAAATCTAAGGAACTCCAGCTTCTATTATTCTCCAGTTCTTTTACTACTCAATAATGTAAAATTAAAGACTAGACTAAAGTGAATTTACAAAATAATTCTATGTGGTTTGGTTCCAACTGATACCTCTGTATATTAACTCCAACTAACTACAGAGATAACCAAATATACATATTTGTGGTTATACAAATATAACCACACGGTTATATTTACAAATAATATTTTTTTAATATAAAAAGTTAAGTTTTAAAACATACATACCCCAAATATAGTATAGTGGTACTAAGACCAAGACCATAGGAGAGCATTTTTACAATGTAGAGGAGGAGATTATTCAGTTCAGTTAAGTTCAGTTGCTCAGTCGTGTCTGACTCTTTGCGACCCCATGAATGGCAGCACGCCAGGCCTCCCTGTCCATCACCAACTCCCAGAGTCTACCCAAACTCATGTCCATCGAGTTGGTGATGCCATCCAACCATCTCATCCTCTGTTGTCCCTTCTCCTCCTGCCCTCAATCTTTGCCAGCATCAGGGTCTTTTCAAATGAGTCAGCTCTTCCCATCAGGTGGCCAAAGTATTGGAGTTTCAGCTTCAACATCAGTCCTTCCAATGAACACCCAGGACTGATCTGCTTTAGGATGGACTGGTTGGATCTCCTTGCAGTCCAAGGGACTCTCAAGAGTCTTCTCCAACACAACAGTTCAAAAGCATCAATTCTTTGGCGCTCAGCTTTCTTTTTAGTCCAACTCTCACATCCATACATGACTACTGGAAAAACCATAGCCTTGACTAGACGCCAGTACTCTGGCCACCTCATGCAAAGAGTTGACTCACTGGAAAAGATTCTGATGCTGGGAGGGATTGGGGGCAAGAGGAGAAGGGGACGACAGAGGATGAGATGGCTGGATGGCATCACTGACTCGATGGACGTGAGTCTCAGTGAACTCCGGGAGTTGGTGATGGACAGGGAGGCCTGGTGTGCTGCAATTCATGGGGTCACAAAGAGTTGGATATGACTGAGCGACTGATCTGATCTGATCTGACTAGATGGACCTTTGTTGGCAAAGTAATGTCTCTGCTTTTTAATATGCTGTCTAGGTTAATCATAACTTTCCTTCCAAGTAGTAAGCATCTTTTAATTTCATGGCTGCAATCATCATCTGCAGTGATTTTTGGAGCCCATAAAAATAAAGTCAGCCACTGTTTCCACTGTTTCCCCATCTATTTGCCATACAGTGATGGGACCAGATGCCATGATCTTAGTTTTCTGAATGTTGAACTTTAAGCCAACTTTTTCACTCTCCTCTTTCACTTTCATCAAGAGGCTCTTTGGTTCTTCTTCACTTTCTGCCATAAGGGTGGTGTCATCTGCATATCTGAGGTTATTGATAATTCTCCCAGCAATCTTGATTCCAGCTTGTGTTTCCTCCAGCCCAGAGTGTCTCATGATGTACTCTGCATATAAGTTAAATAAGCAGGGTGACAATATGCAGCCTTGACATACTCCTTTTCCTATTTGGAACCAGTCTGTTGTTCCATGTCCAGTTCTAACTGTTGCTTCCTGACCTGAATACAGGTTTCTCAATAGGCAGGTCAGGTGGTCTGGTATTCTGATCTCTTTTAGAATTTCCCACAGTTTATTGTGATCCACACAGTCAAAGGCTTTGGCATAGTCAATAAAGCTGAAATAGATGTTTTTCTGGTGTGCTGAGAAGAGCTACCCCAGGCCCGAGGCCAGGGGCGGCGGCTGAGAGGAGCTACCCCAGGCCTGAGGTAAGGAGCAGCAGCTGAGCTTTGCTGGAGCAGCCGTTAAGAGATACCCCACATCCAAGGTAAGAGAAACCCAAGTAAGATGGTAGGCACTGAGAGAGGGCATCAGAGGGCAGACACACTGAAACCACAATCACAGACAACAGGACAATCTGATCACACGGACCACAGTCTTGTGTAACTCAATGAAACTAAGCCATGCCATGTGGAGCCACCCAAGACAGACGGGTCATGGTGGAGAGGTCTGACAAAATGTGGTCCACTGGAGAAGGAGATTATTAGGGTTTTGCTATTGTGTTTATTTACTGGTTTTATAAACTCAGACACAGTTATTCTGTACAAGTAAAAGGAAAAGTTCTGGAATATGACTTATTTCACCACATACTACCTCTGTGTCTTCAGGAAAGTTACTCAATTGTTCAAAGCCTCAGTTCCTCCTCTGTAAAACAGGAAGAGTGTTTATCTCATAGGGTTTGTTATAAGACATCCTAAAGCAGTTAGCACACTGCTGGCACATTATGCGCACGTGTTAAGTCCCTTTAGTCATGCCGACTCTTTCCAACTCTATAAGCCTGCCAGGCTCCTCAGTCCGTGGGAGTCTCTAGGCATGAATACTGGACTGGGTTGCCACTTTCTTCTCCAGGGGATCTTTCCGACCCAGGGATCGAACTCATATCTCCTGTCTCCTGCACTGTCAGGTGGGTTCTTTATCACTAGTGCCACCTGGGAAGCCCGGCACATTATGAGAACTCACTAATACCCAGCACTTCATTATTGCCTGGACGGAGTATAGCTATATGACCTTTATATATAAGCAAACGGCTTATAAGTTTCCATTGGGTATATGTAGCAGTTCTTGAAAAAGCAAATAATAATGTTAATAAAACATTACTTAATGCATTTCCTTTCCAAGCATCTGTTTCACTCAAGAAAACTTAGGGATCTCACAGCTGCCTGGAGAAAAATGAGGAGAGGGGAGAAGGAGGAAAAGGGGGCTTCTAGCTAAACACAGTTGTTCAGCTTCCACATCTTCATTACCCTTAGATACACAAATGTTTTTTCCTAGTTCACAGACAGATTCATAGGCTGCATCTTCTTTAAAGGAAAAAACAAACCTCATATACTAACAGCACTGCAATCAGTAATGACAGCTTAGTTAATTTGGGGCTAACATTCAATGTGGTGCTGGAAAAGACTCTTGAGAGTCCCTTGGACTGCATGGAGATCAAACCAGTCAATCCTAAAGGAAATCAACCCTGAATATTCACTGGAAGGACTGATGCTGAAGCTGAAGCTCCAATACTTTGGCCACCTGATGCAAAGAGCCAACTCATTAGAAAAGACCCTGATGCTAGGGAAAGACTGAAGGCAAAGGAGAAGAGGGTGGCAGAGGATGAGATGGTTAGACAGCATCACCAACTCAATGGACACGTATTTTAGCAAACTCCATGATACAGGGGAGGACAGAAGAGCCCGGGGTGCTACAGTCTACAGGGTCACAAAGAGTTGGACATGACTTAGCAACTGAACAACAACAGTAACGTTCAATGGGCTGATGGTTCACTGAAGTGAGCCTCACTAGCTACATGGATTAATGATAATTTGGTTCCACGATGGTGGAACCCCCAAAGAATATTATAGTGAGAAAACAAAATCCTTTTTGTCTACTAAAAAAAAAAAACTCAGAACCCTGCTAGTGGCAGTATTTTTAAAAGTGTTTAATGTTTCTGGATGACTGTTTTCTAGTATGTGGCTAAAGCCATAAGAGTATGCTTTTTTCCTCCCCTGAACAATAATTTCATCTTAGAATTTGCCCAAAAGAAATTAGAGTATATAACTGTATATACAAGAATAGTCATAACAGTAAACATTAAAAAGAACCTACATATTCAATAACAGATTAAATCCCAGTAGAGCTATACAACAGAAAAACACACAGCCAATAAAAATGGCATAGGTCCACATTTCTTGATATGGAAAGATGATCATGATGTCTCTTCAAATGGATATCAAAGATTATAAATGAGAATATGTATGATTCCAGTTTTTTTTTTTAAGAATATAGTGTGTGTGTGTGTGTATCACATTATGCCAAACCTATGTGTAAGTAGAGTTATCCAAGTATAGAAGGATCTATAACAAAATAGTAATAGAGATTGTGTCTAGGTAAAGAATTGAGGGTAGTTTTAAATTTTCTTCTTTATACGTTTTCCCTTTCCTTCAGTTTTTACAATAAGCATGTATTACTTTTACAATCACAGAAAATCTAAATGCCAATCAACCAACCATCAAACCATAAAGAATCTCAGTGTCTGACTTGCCCATGTCTTAAGCACTGATGATGACTGCCAGAATCCCCTGAAGTGAAAGGAGGCAAGAATGTTACTTCTTCTCAGGGTAAAGGAGGGTCTGTAATTCCCAAATCAGACAGCCCAGGGAACTTTCAGGACATGATAACAGGCATAACTACTTAGCATAGCCCTGAGGTTCAGAAACTTATCAGTAGAGAGAGGAGAAAATTTTTTTTCCTCATAAAAGTTCTCCTCAATAGAGAGGAACAGCATATGTGATATATATATACACAAAGAGACACAGACACACACACACACATATATATCCGTGTGTGTGTGCACATGTGTAGAAAATATACATACTTAGAGGTAGGAATGAACTTACTGCAGTGGATAATCTGGATGCCAGTGTCATTTCCAAGTTCCCTTTGAGACCAAGAAGTGCAGGAACTAAAATGAAAACTTCTGTTACTTTTTTGAACACCTCCCAGTGCTGTAAGGAAAAAAAAAATAATTTTCAACACGCTTTAAAAACACTTTAGAATAAAGATTTCCAAAATTTTCAGCTTTTTTCCCCCCAATGTTGCATCTACGTTTTAAGTAACTACATAGGTCATTTAATCATTGAACATTCAGCTTAACCCATTCCCATAGATAGGGGAAAAGTGGAAACAGTGACAGAGTTTGCTTTCTTGGGTTCCAAAATCACTACAAATGGTGACTGCAGCCATGAAATAAAAAGATGCTTGCTCCTTGGAAGAAAAGCTATGACAAACCTAGATGGCATATTAAAAAGCAGATATTACTTTGCTGACAAAAGGTCTGTATAGTCAAAACTATGGTTTTTCCAGTAGTTATGTATGGATGTGAGAGTTGGATCATAAAGAGGGCTGAGTGCCAAAGAACTGATGCTTTCAAACTGTGGTACTAGAGAAGACTCTTGAGAGTCCCTTGGACTGCAAAGAGATCCAGCCAGTCAATCCTAAGGGAAGTCAATCCTGAATATTCACTGGAAGGACTGATGCTAAAGCTGACGCTACAATAGTTTGGCCACCTGATGCAAAGAGCAGACTCACTGGAAAAGACCCTGATGCTGGGAAAGATTGAGGGCAAAAAAAGAAGAGGGCGATAGAGGACGAGATGGCTGGATGGCATCATAGACTCAGGACATGAGTTTGAGCAAACACCAGGATGTAGGGAAGGACAGGGAAGCTTGGCATGCTGCAGTCCGTGGGGTTGCAAACAGTTAAACACGACTTAGCGACTGAACAACAACTTCCAGAGTTCTGAAGCCTTGAGTTACTTTAGAAGACTCAGTTACAGTTGGGAATAATAGTTGATAAAGTCATTGTATCTCATAGTGTATCTAGCTTGTTACACAATCTTTTTTTTTTGGCTGCCCTACGTCTTCGTTGTGGCACACAGACTTTCTCTAACTCTGGTATATGAGCTTAATTGCCCAGCATCACGTGGGATGTTAGTTCCTGCATCAGGGATTGAATTCCACATTTCTGTAAAGCAGATTCTTAACCATTGGACCACCAAGTTAAGTCCAACTCTGTTACTCTTAAAGTCTACTTTATCTCTTAATGATGCCAAGTCAGTGTAACTAGTGATTAGGAGCACAGATTCAAGAACCAGATAAACTGTATTTGAATCTTGGTTCCAACACTGATTATAACCAACCTACAGAAAAATTACAGTCATATTATTAGCTAGCTTCACAAATGAAGAAATAGAGATTCAGATAAAGTGATTTTCCCAAGACCAAAAGATGGGACCTAAAACTGACCCCAGAAGTTCTGAGTTGTCCCGCGCTCTGCTCCCCACTTTAGGATGTGAGGCAAGAGGCTGTAAAGCACAGGATCATAAAGAGCACGGAACTGGAAATCAAGGCATGGGTCTGTCACAAACTGGCTGTCTGATCTTTGATGAGTTATGTACTTTTCTGATTTCAACTTCTTCAACCACGAAATGAAGATACTATCTGTCCTGTTGAGCCTATGGAGAAATACCGTAATAATGAAAACAACAGATATTAGAGCACTTTATAAACTGGAAATGCCATACAAATAACTAACACAAAATGCTACTTCACAAGTGCTATTAAGAGGTGATTGTCCCAGTATGAGACTTTAGTAACTAAGAATCTTAATTTATGCCAAAACATATCAAGAATACAGTCCTGTCACTAATACCAATACAGTTGAGAAAAGACTTAAATCTATCAGATAAGTGAAAGGAAATTTTAATTTGTCTCCAAAGTTTCCCTAGAGGCTGTTCCAAATAGATGTTGAACTAGGGACTAAAGAGAGTTCAGGAAATATCTGTCAGACCAGTCTCTGGTAAAAACCTGGTTCAAAGGATTCACAAGTGAATCCATCCAGGGATTCAATTAAGGATGGAGCTAAAAGAGGCACTGGAGGTCCAGAAACCTCTCAGATTCCTTAACCTATGAAAGAAACTACCAAACAATTTTGCCTGTGTTTTATGTTGGGTAAGAATTCTGCTGTCCTAGTGGGATATGCATCCTTCCGAGATGATGGTGATGATGACGACGAACAAGAAGAGACAATAATAATAATAAATACGAACAGCAGTCAACATTCACTGATTGCTGGTTATGTGCCAGTCACTGTTCTAGCCTTCATCATTTAATTTTCACAACAAACTTATGAGATAGCATTTTTATCAGATTAGACATAATTCAGGAATATGTTTTACCTAGGTCATAATTTTAAGACACCTATCTATACAATGATTTTAAATTTCTCTATGAGTCACATGCACTCCATCTGTGGATCTGTTGGGATGCAGTCCATTGGGTTCCTAACATCCTTTCCGAGTGTAATTAAAATCAAATGCTCCTGTGAGAATTCCTATGAAAACACTTACACCTTAGCACTGATATAACAATAAGAACTTTCGTATACTGCTTTCCTACCTTGTGCCCAATAGATCCTGCGTTCTTCTCTCTATAGCCTGCACACATGTGCTTATTGAAGTTCTCAAACTTTCTCAGCTCACAGCACCCGAAGCATCTCAGAAATGTTTTCATGGCTTCCTTTGGTCAAAAGAAATACCTAACAGTCCTGCCAAGCAGCTAGGTCCAAACAATTTAATAGGTATTTATTCCCTAACAATTCTTTAGCCTTCTAAAGAAATAACACAAACACTGGAAGGAAAATATTGTATTTTTATGTCCTCTAACAACATTAATTCCTAATGGGATGTGTGTATCTCTTGAGCACTGTATAACTTCTCCAACCTTGTAACCAGAAACCACTGTCTTCATTTCTTGTTCCATGTTGACTTTTGTGTGACACCTGCTTTTTTTTCCCAGCACTGTTGAAAATCTAGCTTTGCAGAGGTATGTCATCAAGAGAAATGCAGTATGATTTAATGCTGAATGCTAAACCACCTCGAGCCAGTGGTCTGCAGCGATGTCCAAGAGATGTCACCGTGTTTCCCTCAAAAATTTAATATACACCACAGCGCCTCTAAGGTCCAGCCACACAGATTGGGAAATATGAGAATAGTGAGGAACACTATGGTACAGTAGCCAAAGGGAGGGATTCTGCAATCAGATTATCTGGGTTGGAATTCTGATACTAATTCCCAGGCAGGAAGGCCAGCGGTCTCCTAACAGAGGAAATAGGCTGCAAGTGTCAGACATTTTTTCTCTCTCTTTAGCGGCAAGAGGAAACAAACTACTAGTGTTATATTTTTTCCCCTTCTCTATAAAAATTTAAAAAGAGGTTTCTTTTAAAATTCTGTGTTGCCATGACAACACCTGGTTTCACCTGAACTTAGTTAATGATTTCAGTCACTCAGTCGTGTCCGACTCTTTGCAACCCCATGGACTGTAGCACGCCAGGCCGCCCTGTCCATCACCAACTCCCGGAGCCTCCTCAAACTCATCTCTACTGAGTCGGTGATGCCATCCAACCATCTCATCCTCTGTCGTCCCCTTCTTCTCCTGCCTTCAGTCTTTTCCAGCATCAGGGTCTTTTCCAATGAGTCAGTTCTTCACATCAGGTGGCCTAAGTATTGGAGTTTCAGCTTCAGCATCAGTCCTTCCAATGAATATTCAAGACTGATTTCCTTTAGGATGGACTGGCTGGATCTCCTTTCAGTCCAAGGGACTCTCAAGAGGCTTCTCCAACACCACAGTTCAAAAGCATCAATTCTTTGGTGCTCAGCTTTCTTTTTAGTCCAACTCTCACATCCATACATGACTACTGGAAAAACCATAGCTTTGACTAGATGGACCTTTGTCGGCAAAGTAATGTCTCTGCTTTTAAATAAGCTGTCTAGGTTGGTCATAACTTTTCTTCCAAGGAGTAAACATCTTTTAATTTCATGGCTGGTCACCATCTGCAGTGATTTTGGAGCCCAAGAAAATAAAGTCTCTCACTGTTTCCACTGTTTCCCCATCTATTTGCCATGAACTGATGGGACCAGATGCCATGATCTTCATTTTTTGAATGTTGAGTTTGAAGCCAGCTTTTCCACTTTCTTTCACTTTCATCAGGAGGCTCTTTAGTTCTTCTTCTTCACTTTCTGCCATAAGGGTGGTGTCATCTGCATATTTGAAGTTATTGATATTTCTCCTGGCAATCTTGATTCCAGCTTGTGCTTCATCTAGCCTGGCATTTTGCATGATGCATTGCAGAAGGAAATGGCAACCCACTCCAGTGTTCTTGCCTGGAGAATCCCAGGGATGGGGGAGCCTGGTGGGCTGCCGTCTATGGGGTCACACAGAGTTGGACACAACTGAAGCAACTTAGCAGCAGCAGCAGCTCTGCATAGAAGTTAAATAAGTAGGGTGACAATATACAGCCTTGACGTACTCCTATCCCAGTTTGGAACCAGTCCATTGTTTCATGTCCAGTTCTAACTGTTGCTTCCTGACCTGCATACAGAATTATCAAGAGGCAGGTCAGGTGGTCTGCTATTCCCATTTCTGTAAGAATTTTCCACAGTTTGTTGTGATCAACATAGTCAAAGGCTTGGGCATAGTCAATGAAGCAGAAATAGATGTTTTTCTGGAACTCTCTTGCTTTTTCGATGATCCAACAGATGTTGGCAATTTGGTCTCTGGTTCCTCTGCCTTTTCTAAATCCAGCTTGAACATCTGGAAGTTCCCAGTTCATGTACTGTTGAAGCCTGGCTTGGAGAATTTTGAGCATTACTTTACTAGCATGTGAGATGAGAGCAATTGTGGGGTAGTTTGAGCATTCTTTGTATTGCCCACCTGAACTGAACTTTTCTCAAACCTTGAGTTAACCAATGCATTTTTCTTTTTTTTTTAAATTTATTTATTTTTATTTATTATTATTATTATTTTACTTTACAATATTGTATTGGTTTTGCCATAAATCAACATGAATCTGCCACGGGTATACACGTGTTCCCGTCCTGAACCCCCTCCCACCTCCCTCCCCATACCATCCCTCTGGGTCATCCCAGTGCACCAGCCCCAAGCATCCTGTATCCTGCATTGAACCTGGACTGGCGATTCATTTCTTTTTTTTTTTTATCTTTTCTTTTTCTTTTTTTAATTTTATTTTATTTTTAAACTTTACCATATTGTATTAGTTTTGCCAAATACCGAAATGAATCCGCCACAGGTATACCTGTGTTCCCCATCCTGAACCCTCCTCCCTCCTCCCTCCCCATACCCTCCCTCTGGGTCATCCCAGTGCACCAGCCCCAAGCATCCAGTATTGTGCATCGAACCTGGACTGGCGACTCGTTTCATACATGATATTATACATGTTTCAATGCCATTCTCCCAAATCTCCCCACCCTCTCCCTCTCCCACCCAATGCATTTTTCCTATGGAAATGTTAGTCTTAAGCTATGTTAATGAACTATGTATTTACCCTAGACTCTGTCTTCAAGTGGGTTCTGCCTAAGACTCAGAACTGCCTTGACAAGCCAGTATATTTCACTCATGCAAATATTCTCTTAAACTATGTTAATGAGACTGTATTTGCTTGGAAACCTGCCTTTCTTGTCATGTCAATCATTTTATGGCCTGAGACAACTCACTTTGTGCCAATTTTATCTCAAAATGCATGTTGTGGGTAAGGGGCCTGGTGCCAGTCTCTGAGTTTTGAGACATTTCCTTTCCTCTAATTAGCAGACTGCCCACTCCAGTATTCTGGCCTGGTCCCATGGATGGAGGAGCCTGGTAGGCTGCAGTCCATGGGGTTGCAAAGAGTCGGACACAACTGAGCAACTTCACTTTGACTTTTCACTTTCATGCATTGGAGAAGGAAATGGCAACCCACTCCAGTATTCTTGCCTGGAGAATCGCAGGGACGGGGAAGCCTGGTGGGCTGCCGTCTATGGGGTCGCACAGAGACAGACACGACTGAAATGACTTAGCAGCAGCAGTAGTAGCTATATAACATCCAGCTAAAGACTAGCAGGGGGGGCACTCTTTCTGCTCTCTTCTGATATCTATGTCAGAAGCTTTCTATATCTCTTTTATACTTTATACTTTAATAAAACTTTATGACACAAAAGCTCTGAGCGATCAAGCCTTGTCACTGGTCCCAAATTGAATTCTTCTCATCTGGAGGCCAAGAATCCTGGTGTCTTTAGTGGCTCAGCAACAACCTTTCACTATTTTTACTGTATGCCTTGAGTATGCTATGTAAAACTATGCTTTACTTTCTCCACCTAAAATAGGGTCATAATTGTACCTACCTCATACGATTGTGTTCAGGACCATTTCTGTACATTGTAATAAATAACAATATTGAGACTTTATTAGTTCTAACACCAAAACATATTATCAGTAAATCTTCCTGTAAGGAGGAAGTAATGAAAAAAAATATCCAGACATGGAATGCTGATACAGCTAGTGACCCTGTTAGGGGAAGCACACTGACTGAAACCGCCCACCCTGGCCAGGCACCATAGTAACCATTTGCATGAGTTGTTTTCTGACAGGAGGTCCTGGTAAGGAATACAGAAGTAATAAGCCACCACCAACTGGAAGAGTTCAGGAAAGGTCAAAAGGAGACACCACATGTCCGACAACCTTCCAGAATCCTTCTCTCTGGCATCCATCTTGGCCAAACAAGGTGTGCACCACCAGGAAGGACTCCTGAGTCAGATGATTGGCTAAAGACAACCAGGAAACTAATGCCATCACCATAAAACCTGAGATGCAAGCCATGTGACACAGCTGTTCTCTTGGGTTCCCTGACCCTACTGCTCTCCATCCGAGTGCCCTTTCCCAGTAAACTCTCTTGCTTTGTCAGCACATATGTCTCCTCGGACAATTCGTTTCCGAGTGTTAGACAAGAGCCCAGGTTTGGGCCCTGGAAGGGGTCCCCCTTCCTGCAACACCCCCAGTAAATTTCACCTACTTACAAATTTTGCCATGATACAGACATGTCCTCCGAGGCAAATTATTATGCAGTGCAAGCTTCCACAAGACTCTGCCCTACAGAAATCGGTTTTTAATCTTACCTAATTTTGGACACCTGTCAATAACCAGAATCTTGGGCAAGAACCCACTTCTCAAATGTAATGTTGGATTGCTTACAAATGTACTACATTTGAAACCTATCCATTAGTGCCCCAAAGGACAAACAAATATGAAACTTAAGAAAAAAACAAATAACATAAGCTACTGCTGCTGCTGGGGAAAACATAGAGTCTTAAAAATAAATAGAAAAGGTTAAAAAATATCTGATTGGTAAAACATGCTTATGTAATTTTAAAACATATAACAGAGAAGAATTGTTTCTCATTTTAACTTAGTTTTAAAAAGTTAAACCCATTCACTTTTAAACATATGACTCAATGACCAACCTCATTCATAATTATAAAATGCAAATTAAAAGATGATCAACTTTCTTCTGTGAGACTGGTACAGGTCAAAAAGTTGGATAAAGTTTGAGAGTTTGGAATGGACATGTATGCACTGCTATATTTAAAATGGATAACCAACAAGGACCTACTGTATAGCACATGAAACTCTGCTCAATGTTATGTGTCAGCCTGGATGACAGGGGAGTCTGGGGGAGAACGGATACATGTACATGTAAGTCCCTCAGCTGTCCACCTGAAACTATTAAAACACTGTTAATCAGCTCTATTCCAATACAAAATAAAAAGTTTTAAAAAATAAAAACTTAAATTTTTAACAACTTGAATAATACTCTGCTGGTAAGAGTATTAATATAAGGAAACAGGCACTCTATTATACTTTTGGTGAGAACATAAATGTAAAGGTTTAACTTTGCCGGGGGGGGGGGGGCGTGGAATTCAGCAATACGTATCAAATGTAAAATGCACATAATTGTCGACTAAAAACTCTACTTCAAGGAAAGTTACCTTACAAATAAACTTGAACATGAGTTCAAACACGTACATATAATGAGTCAACTTCATCATTGTTCAGAATCACAAAAGATCTGAGGCACTTTAAATCTCCTTCATTAGATAACTTGGTAGAAAAACAATGATACATCTTTGCATAGCTGGAGAAGAATCTGGTAAATCTGTGTGTATCTATAAGGAAGCTCCAATATAAATTAAGAAGAGCAAGGTAAAGGGCAGCATTATAGGATGTTTTTTGCTTCTGTTTTTTAGTGAATACACACACATATTAACATGTATGTATGCATCTTCATGCATTTAACTTCAGTTGAAGGAGACAAAAAAAATTATACCACTAAATTCTAAAGAAGAGAATAGGGCAAGGGCATGCAGAAGACTCTTTTCTCCATTACATATTCTTTCATACAGCTTAGATATGCTCAACCAGATACACGTTTTTCATTAAACTTTTTGAAATAATTATAGATTCACATGCAATTATAAAAAGTAATACAGAGAGATTCCCATGTACCCTGTATCAAATTTACCCCAATGCTAACATCTCTCAAAACTCTAGGACAATCTCACAACCAGGATAATGACATTGATAGTCAAAATACAGCACATTTCTATCACCACAAGGTTTCCCTATTGCCCTTTTATAGCCATGTCCACTTTTCTTCACTTCCAATCTCTTCTTAGTCCCTGGCAAACAGTAATCAGCTCTTTATGTCTATAAAATGTCAACTCAAGAATTTTTATAAATGAATGTAGTATGTATAACCTTTTGAGATTTGCTTTTTCCGCTCAGCATAATTCTCTGGAGATTCATCTAGATTGCTGCATGTGTCAATAGCTCATTCCTTTTTGTTGCTGAGCAGTATTCCAGCATACAGATTCACCAAAGTTTAACCATTCAGTTATTGAAGGACATCTGGCGTGTATCCAGTTCTTGGCTATTATAAGTAAAGCAGCTGTAAACATTCACATACAGGAGCTGTATAAGCGTAAGTCCTCATTCTCTGCAATAAATGCCCAGGAATGCAATATATAGGTTGCAAGACAGTTAATATCTAGGTTTTGTTTTGTTTTTAAAGAAACTATTGAAGTGTTTTCCAGAGTGACTGTATCATTTTAAATTCCCACCAGCAATATATGAATGACGCCACTTCTCTGCATTCTCAATGGCACTTGATACTACTACTGTTGTTTATTATAACCATGCTGATAGATACATAGTGATAGCTCATTGTGGTTTTCATGTGTATTCTCTAATGGCGAAAGATACTGAATATCTTTTCAAGCTTATTTACAATCCCTACACATTCTTCAGCAAAATGCCTTTATGGTTTTTTGCCAGTTTTCCAACTGGGCTGTTTTTGTTTTTATTGTTGAGTTTTTGAGAGTTCTTTATTCTAGTCTTTTGTCAGATGTGTGGTTTGCAAATATTTTCTTCCACTTGGTAGCCTGTGTTTTCCTCCCTTTAATGAAGTCACTCACAGAACAAAAATTGTATTTGATGAAGTCCAGTTTATCCATTTTTCCTTTTGTGGATCATCCTCTTGGTGTCAAGTCTAGGCATGTTCACCCCTCCACCGATACCACAGTCTTGATTACTGCGGTCATCTTAATAAACTTGGAATCAAGGAGACAGATCCTTTCCACTTTATTCTTATTTTCAAAAAAGAAAATTCTACATTCTGTCCCTTTGTGTGTACATTTTAGAATATTATTTATTCTATAAAGAAATCTTATGGAGATTTTAAAAGTTCTGTTATACACTACATCAATTTGGGGAGAACTGACATCTTTACTACGTCACATCTTCTAAGCCATGAATACAAGTCTCTCCATTTATTTAGATGTTCCTTGATTCTTTCATTGGTGTTTTATAGCTTTCAGCATGTAAGTCCTGTACACGTTTTGTAAGATTTACATCCAGGTATTTATTTTTTGAGTAAATGTTATTGTCATCAACCACAAACTGGAACTTGCCATGGGTAATTGCCATCTACAAGGATTAAATCAGGTGTTGCTGCAGCCGTTGACCTCCAACACCCCCTGAAGGACTTCAGGGTGGAGAGCAGAAATGAGGTACTCTGTGCTCCAGGAAAACTGGCAGGACAGGTCTTCAGATAGTCAGATATTCTCAGGAGCTGATTTTATGAGCCCAATTCTTCTATCTCCTCATATCTAGAAAAACACTAAAATCCTTCATGGTGATGACTGTTTCTCATGACTAGTAGAAGCTTCACGAGACCAGCAGAAACTTCCTACAAAAAAATATATGCTTGATTGCATGTGCACCCCCTTTACCAAAACCACATATATACTGTCCTTTCCCCCTGCTTCTCTGGAGCAGTCTCTCAAAACTTAACTCACAACTCTCACATTGTGCATTTTTTTTCAGTTGACAGTTATTTTTTAATTTCAACATACTCATTGCTAGAATCTGAATTTCTTTTTTTGTACATATCGGGTATCCATGGCCTTGCTGAGCTCATTTATCAGTTCTCAGAGTTTTTGTTTTGATTTTGGTAGATTCCTTGAGATTTTCTAAGTAGACCATGATGTCATCTGCAAATAGGAAGTTTTATTTCCTCCTTTCCAACCTGTATGTCTTTTATTTCCTTTTCTTAAATTATTGCATTATGCTGAATAAAGGTAATGAGTGTGGACATTCTTGCTTTGAACCTGTTCTTAGGAGAAAAGTAATCAGTATTTCACCATTAAGTACAAGGTTGAGGAAGTTCTACTCTGTTCCTATTTAAGTTTGTTTGTTTGTTTGTTTTAATCATGAATGCATGTTGAATTTTGTCAACTGCTTTTTCTGTATCAGTTGATAACAGTCATGTGATTTTCTTCTTTAGCCCGTTTATATGGTGAATTACAGTGATTTTCAAATTGTGAACAAGACTTTCATCCCTGGAATAAACCTCATTTTCCATGGTGTATAATTCATAATATGTTGCTAAATTCTATTTGCCAATGTTTTCTTAAGGATTTTTTTGTCTACATTTATGGCAACCCACTCCAGTGTTCTTGCCTGGAGAATCCCAGGGACGGTGGAGCCTGGTTGGCTGCCGTCTATGGGGTCACACAGGGTCGGACACTACTGAAGCGACTTAGCAGCAGCAGCAGTAGCAGGATAACTATTGGTCTGTGGGTTTTGGGAGACGGGGTTGGGTTTGTTTGTTTGTGTTTTGCATTGTCTTTGGTTTGGTATCTGGGTAATACTAGCTTCTTGAAGTGAACTGGTAAGTGTTCCTTCCTTATCAATTTTCCAGAAAAGCTTGTGTAGAATTAGTGTTGATTCTGCTTTAAATATTTGGTAGAATTTTTGGGTGAAACTATCTGTGTCTGAAGATTTCTTTTTGGGGAGTTTCTAAAAGTATGAATTCAAATTCCTTAGTGAATAAGAGCTATTCAAAATACCCACTTCATTTTGGGTGAAATGTGGTAACTGCGTTTATAGTTTAAGTTGTAAAATTTATGTGTGCACAGTCATTTATAGCATTTCTTTATTACCCTTTTGATGTCTGCAGAATCTGTAGTGATATCCCCTATGTTGTTCTGATACTGGTAATGTCTTCTCTCCTTTTTTTCATTGTCAGTCTGCTACAAATTGTCAGTTTTATTGATCTTTTCAAAGAATCAAATGCTTGTTTCACTGATTTTTTTTCTATTATCTTCCTGCTTTCAATGTCATTGAGTTTTGCTTTTATATTTATTATTTCCTTTCTTCTGCTTGTTTTTGGTATATTCTATTCATTTTTTCTAAGTCTGAGATGGGAGCTTAGATGATGGATTTGAGATTTTTTTCATTCTGAGGTATGCATTCAGGTCTACAAATTTCTATCTCTGGACCACTGCACCTGTGACTCACAAATTTTGATACTGTACTTTCATTTTCACCCAGTTCAATGTTTTGTTTTGTTTTTTATTTTTCTTGAGACTTCCTCTTTAACCAACGGGTTCTCTGAAAATATGCTGTTTCATCTCTGAAGATTCTGCTGTTACTGCTTTCAAGTTTGATTACACTGTGGTCGAAGAACATACTCTGATTTCAATATTTTGAATTTGTTAAGGTTTCTGTGATGGCTCAGGATATGGACTATCTCTAAATATGATCAGTAAGAGCTTGAGCAGAATGGCATTCTGCTGTTTCTTGGGTGGAGTGTTCTGTAAACGTCAGTTAGATCTTGTTGATTGGTGCTGTTGTCAGATTCTTCTACGTCCCTACTCATCTACTGTCTAGTTGTTCTATCAGTTACCGAGAGAAGAGTGTTGAAGTCTCCAACTGTAACTGCGGATTTTTCTATTTCTCTTTCCAGGTCTCTTGGGGCCCTCTCATTATCAGCGGACAAGATGAAATTCTCAGCACTCTACTTGCCCTTCTCTGATACCATCTTGGCTAAAGTACTACAGCACCTCATTTCAGCCTCCTTCACCCCACCCCGGCCCCCAGCTTTACTGAGGTACAACTGACAAACAGAACTGTAATATATTAAAGGGTAAAGCAGGATGACTTAAAATACATACACATTACGAAAGCAATTCCACCAAAAAGTTAATTAATATGTTCATCACCTCACAGTTACTTTTTCTTTTTTCAGTGTGAATGCTTAAGACCTATTCTCTTAGCAAATATTGAGTATGCAATTCAGTGTTATCAAGTACAGTCAACATGCTGTACAGTAGATCCTCAGAACACACTTAGCTTATAAGCAAAAGTCTGTACCCTTCTACCAACTTCTCCCTGTTTCCTTCACCCTCTCAGGCCCTGGCAATTACCGCTCTACTCTCAGTTTTTATGACTTTGACTTTTCTTTGATAAGAGATACCATGCATTATTTGTCTTTCTCTATTTTATTTTACTTAGCAGAATGCCTCAGGCGCCCCACTGGGGCTCCGCTGAGGTGGCTGTGGGTGGGGCCACAGTTTTCTCTGTAGTGTTTGGCTAGAGTAGAGCAGTTATTGTCTAAAACTTTTCTGTCTTGTTAGGGCGTTCCTCTCCTAGTCCTGCAGCTACAAAGACCAGACTTAGGTTGGTTTGGTTTTGTCTGCGGTTGTTTGCATATCTCTGCTGCCGGCTTTTTTAGCTCCAAATCTGGGATAAATGTGGGCTTCCCTGGTGGCTCAGACAGCAAAGAATCTGCCCGCAATGCAGGTGACCCAGGTTTGATTCCTGGGTCAGGAAGCTCCCCTTGAGAAGGGAATGGCTACCCACTTCAGTATTCTTGCCTGGAGAATTCCATGGACAGAGGAGCCTGGAGGGCTACCATCCGTGGGGTCACAAAAAGTCAAACATGACTTGAGCAACTAACACTTTCACTTTCTGGGATATATGAAGCAAAAGAAAACCTCGGGAACTCATTAATGTTTTGCTCCTTGAGCCCTAAGGGGCCTCACCAGCCTCCTTCTTCTTTCTTTCAGAGTCTTCTTATGTGTGTTTTATATAAAGTTTCTGGGGTTTGGGGGATACTTAATGGGAGGAAAAGTGAAAGTATATTTACTGCAGCTTCCCAGAAGTAGAATTACATTTATTATTTTTGAAGTAAAAACCAGAAACATTACATCAGCGTGTTAGTGCCTTCCTCAGGTCACGGTTATGTTAAAAGAGGAATTTTATCTTTAATACAAACTCTTAAAACTACAGCTATACCTTGTAAGGAGGGACAAATGTGATGTCCCTAGCTTTGCGAAACGAGAAACTGATGACAAAAAATTAATCTAACACTGATACTGTCCTCTTACCTTCTCTTTGCACTTTTCAAAACACACTGGTATTTAACCCACAAAACTTCAACACACTATCCCTTTCCTCTCTGATCTCTCTACTTTATACATCAGAAAAACAGTGTTACTCAGAATTCCAGGGTCAGTGCATCATTCTATCTGAATTCTGAAACATACACAAACTGCATTAGCAGCATACTAATTAAGGAATACTTGAGAGTCATACTATGGTTGATTTCAAAAGAAGATTTTTCAGCATTCCAATAATACCGTCTTCATAAAATACAAAAGATCTTGGGGTTTTGTAGCCATCAGCTTCCAATAATATTCTAAGTATAAATTTACCTAGGAAACTCCTGGAAAGTCCAAAGGTATTAGCTCAGTTTACTTGTATTTCTTTTAGATGGATGGGTGGCTATCACTAATCCTACGTGATAGATTAAGTCTATAGACAATCTGAGATACATATATAGCATGTTACACAGGGAACAGGATTTAGCCACATACAGGGCTCTGTCATTTACTAGCTGTATATTCGTATATTCTTGGGTAAATCACTTACAACTCTGTTCATTTTTAGTAAGGGAAGAAAAAACAAGGAGCTTGGATCAGGTGATTTCTAAGGATTTCCAAATCTGACATTCTATGACTTAAAACTCTTAAATTTGATTATCAAAATTCAGGGATCTTTATAACTGAGGTAGAGTTTAATTTTATTTCATTCATTATATTATCAAGGAATCACCAAACATCTGCTCTGTGTAAGGCATTAGGCTGGTTTTTTGGTCTGGGCCCTACTTAAATGGGACCAAAAACTATGTGGCCTATCTATTCTACCCGACCCCATTTACTAGCAAGAAAGGAACCTGGATTACTTTAGATGATTAGTGCTCAAACTTTTACCCATAAGACTCTTTGCGACCCCATGGACTGTATAGTCCATGGGATCCTCTAGGCCAGAATACTGGAGCGGGTAGCCTTTCCCTTCTCCAGGGGATCTTCCCAACCCAGGGATTGAAACCAGGTCTCCCGCACTGAAGACGGATTCTTCACCAGCTGAGCCACAAGGGAAGCCCGTCAAGATACCAGGAATGCTTATATAGATTGCTGGGCCCCACCCTAAGGGTTTCTGATTCAGAGGAACTGGAATGGAGCTTGAGAATCTGTGTATCTAACAAGCTCCCGGATGCGCTGGTTCAAGGAGCACACATGGAGAACCACTGATTCAGATAAAGTCCCACGTGTCGGGGGTCTCTGCTGTAAAGCTGGTGCTCTTGCCTCTTCACACTCTTTCATCTCCATTTTCCTTGCAACAATATTCATTCCCTCTCTACTGAGAAGCAGTTACATTCCTTTTTTTGTGTGTAGTTCTGATAAAATTACTGATCCAAATGCCCCTCTGTTCCACGGATAAAAATGTAAATTTCAATGGGCTAATCATCACCCACTGATCCTGGGGGTAAGCATGTGACCAAAGACAAGCCAACTACTGAGCTCTGCCCTAGAATTTGCCAACTTACAGAAGGCTGGCTCATTCTTTCCTTCTGTAAAACAAACTAAAAGGACATGACCTCACAACTGTCAGCAGCCACATAACAGGAATGAATGAGGGCCACAAACAAAAGTTGAAGTGAAAGACAGAGAGAAGGTAATCACGAATTTAATCATAAATGTAAGCCCCAGATCTACTTATATCTGCGGTAGATACATATATATCTGAACAGACTCACTGGAAAAGACCCTGATGCTGGGCAAGATTAAAGGCAGGAGGAGAAGGGGACGACAGAGGATGAGATGGCAGGATGGCATCACCGACTCAATGGACATGAGTTTGAGCAAGCTCCAGGAGTTGGTGATGGACAGGGAAGCAGGGTGTGCTACAGTCCATGGGGTCACCAAGAGTCAGACATGACTGAGCAACTGAACTGAACCGAACTGATCCAAAAAGTAGCTATGTTCCCTATAAATAAGGAGATGGTGTAGTTGAAAGCATGAGTTTTAGAGTAACAAACTTGGGTTTAATCCATCCACTTACCACTTGCGTGACCTTAGGCAAATCTCTAAGCTTCATAAAATAAGAATAACATCACCTACCTCAGAGTCTTTCTTATAGGCATCAAATGAGATAACTCATGCAGAGTCCTGACAGGGAACATTCATGCAAAGAATGATACTTGTTAGTATTACACCACTCATGCAACGTTTATCTCCCAGGTAGTATAACTGGTGCTTTATATGTTCTTTTACTAATCTGGGACCAAAAATGAATATAAAGGATGTTCAAGGCATAAGCACAAAGAGGTATTTAGACTGGCACGAAAGCTTACTCCTTTGGAAAATCTTGAATATGTAGAAGCAGACATTCTCTACTCCTACAGGTCTTTTTGTTACCTCTACAGAATTCCTACACCACTCACTTTTTACCTCTATAGATACATGAACATACCTGCAACACGTAGAAAATAATTTTTTAAAACTGTATCACTTAGAAGAGTATTGTGCTGTGTGATTAGTCGCTTAGTCGTGTCCAGCTCTTTGTGACGCCATGGACTGTAGCCCACCAAGTTCCTGTGTCCATGGAATTCTCCAGGCAAGAATACTGGCTTAGGTTGCCATTTCCTCCTCCAGGGGCTCTTCTCCCCCAGGGATCAAATCTGTGTCTCCTCTGTCTCCTGCATTAGCAGGCTGATTCTTTATCCACTGAGCAATCCAGGAAGCCCTTACAATAGCATTAAAAAGTATCAAATAACTAGAAATGAACCTAACTAAAAATGTAAAAGACTTTTGTTCAGAAATTGTAAAACATCAGTGAGGGGAATTAAAGATGACCTAAACAAATGGAGGACTATTATTCCACATACATGGAACAATAGACTCAGTTCTCCACCTAATTATCTCTGAATCACAACTGCAACAACTTTTTTTTGAAAACTGACACGTTTTTACACTAAAACATACATGGAAATGCAAAGGGAAAGAATAACCAAAGCACTCTCCTGGAAGACTAAAGAGAAAAAATTCTCTACTAGATAGCAAGACTTATAGAGTAAATGATGACAGTGTGGCTTTCACGACAAGAGACATAAATACACCGAAGGAACAGAATTGAGAGCCCAGAAGTAGCCCTACTCACAAATGGGCACTTGAATTACAACAAATATTTTAGTTATATGGTAGTGAGGACACAAATGAAAATCCATGTGGAAAGGAAAAAATAGAACCGCTACCTCACACTCTATATAGAATGGATTCCAGGGAGGGAAGGGTCAAAGTGTAAAAGACAAAACAAGGACACTTCAAGGAAGTATTATATGAGAACATCTAAATTCACAGGGTGTAGAAAGATTTCTTAAACAGCAGACAAAAAGCACAGACCATAGAAAAGCAGGGAAAAGAGGACTGTATAAAAATTAAGAACTTCTGCTCATCAAAACATACCACTGAGAGAGTAAAAAAGCAAGCCACGGTGAGGGGGTGGGGGCGGAAATATTTGTATCACATATAACTAAAGGGCTTGGGGCTTCCCTGGTGGCTAGAGAGTAAAGAATCTGCCTGCAGTGTAGGAGATCTGGGTTTGATCCCTGGGTTGGAAAGATCCCCTGGAGAAGGGGATGGCTACCCACTCCAGTATTCTTGCCTGGAGAATCCCCAGGGACAGAGGAGCTACAGTCCATGAAGTCAAAAAGAGTCAGACAGACATGACTGAGAACTAACACTTCCACTTTTTACTTTCACTAAAGGGCTTACATTTATAATATAAAAATAACTCCTATAAATCAATTTAAAAAAAGACAAACAACTATATACAAAAATGAGCAAAGAAAATTCAGCAATGACATACAAATGATCAGCAAACATCATCATAGGAAAATCCCACTTAAAACCTCAATGAGATACCACCCGCATATGCCAGAATTTCTAAAATTAAAATGACTGCTGGGGCATTCCTGATGGCTCAGTGGTAAAGAATCCACCTGACAATGAAGAAGACGTGGGTTCAATCACTGACCTGGGAAGATGCCACATGCCGCGGAGCAACAAAGCCTGTGCATCACAACTGCTGAGCCTGTGCTCTAGAGCCCATTGAGCCGCAGCTACCGACCCACGTGCTGCAGCTACTGAAGCCTGGGCGCCTAGAGCCTGTGCGCTACAAGAGAAGCCACTGCAATGAGAAGCCCACATACCACAACTAGAGAGGAGCCCCTACTCACTGCAACTAGAGCAAAAGCCAGCCCAGGAGCAAAGACCAAGAACAGCCAAAAATAAATAAATAAGTAAATTAAAATCATTTTGGGCTTCCCTTGTAGCTCAGTTGGTAAAGAATCTGCCTGCAATGCAGGAGACCCGAGTTCAATTCCTGGGTCGGGAAGATCCCGTGGAGAAGGAAATGACAACCCACTCTAGTATTCTTGCCTGGAGAATCTCATGGAGAGAGGAGCCCGGCAGGCTACAGTCCATGGCATTGCAAGAGTCGAACACAACTTAGAGACTACACCACAAAATCATTTTAAAAAAGACTGCTGATACCTTGTATAAATTAATAATATAAGACAGTGGAACTGCTCATATTTGGCTACATTTGTCTGTAAATTGATACAACCACTTTGGAAAACCATTTGACAAACATTACATTTAAATACTTGCATATTCTAAGACCTAGAGATTCCATTTCTACCTATATATACCCAAGAAAACGCATGCATATGTACACCAAGAGCCTGGAAACACCATTCAGCCCAAAGTCCATCAACAGTAGAATGCACTGAAGAAAAGAATAGAATGGATAAACTGTGATGTACTTATACATTGGATTACAACACAGCAACAAAAATAAATGACCAACAGTTTTCTAAAATTTACATAATGTTGACCAAAAAAACCCAAACATAAAGGTATACTCCACACTTCCATTGCATAAATTTTAAAAAGAATTAAGTAAACCCAAGCAATGGTGTTTAATAATACACAGTTATAAAGACAAAAAAGTACTGAGAAATATCAGGTTATTGATTATCTTCAGTGATGGAGAAAAAAGAAAAGGTTTTGGAAGGGAGCACCAATGAAAACTAATGAAATACAGGTAAGATTCTATTTGTTGACCCAAGTGACCGTTATATGGTTATTTGTGTCATAAAAGTTCACTGAACTGTATATTTCTGTTTCTTACACTCTATATATTTTAAACTTCACAATCTAATAAGTTTTTAAAACCTCATCAAATTAAATCTTTCAAAACATTTATATTATACCTTTATGGTTTTTAACACCAAAGTTTAACACTATAAAGTTCTTAGGGCTAGCAGTGTTAAAGTTCATACAATCATAAAAGCAAGGGCTTCCATGGTGGCTCGGTGGTGAAGAGTCCGCCTGCCAATGCAGGAGACATGGGTTTGATTTCCGATCCGGGAAGATCCCACCTGCTGTGGAGCAACTAAGCCTGTGCACCACAACTACTGAGCACGTGCTCTGGACAACCCAGGACCCGAAACTACTGAAGCCCTTGCACCCCGGAGTCCATGCTCTGCGACAAGAGAAGCTACTGCATTGAGAAGCCGGTGCACTGCAACTAGAGAGGAGCCCCTGCTCTCTGCAACTACAGAAAAACCCACATGCAGCAATGAAGACCCAGCACAAGCCAAAAAGAAACAAATAAGGAAAAAATTTTATAAATCATAAAAGCAACTTTTCCCAATTACACACATGCTCTTCTCTCAAACATCAAGAAATCAATGAGCATACACCAGGGGAAGGGACATAATAAGTTATGTAACTATTCTACCTAACAATCTATATACACTAACATATTTTTCCTACAGATGTTATCATACTGCTGCTACTGCTGCTAAGTCACTTCAGTTGTGTCCGACTCTGTGCGACCCCATAGATGGCAGCCCACCGGGCTCCCCTGTCCCTGTAGCTAACTGTTGAGTGTTTCTTCAGAATAACTGTCACCAAAAAGTCAGAAAAAAAAAAGTCAACCCAAAACATTATATTCATTTTAGCAGTTATGATGCTATGGTAGTAACTTAAAACAATCATATTTCAAGTGGACAGATGATAGGTTTGGTCCCCCTTTAGTATTACTGTCTATTCAAAAATTCAATAAACTTAACAGTTTTCTTCATATCTTTTTTCCACCTGATGGTATAAAAATTATGTTTCTATTTAGATAAAATGTACGTTTTCCATTTAGATAAAAATGTTATGTGTTTAAAAGTGTCTTAGAGTCATAAACGACCTGAGATTTACTTTAGAGAGCAAACAGTGAAAGAGAAAGGCACATTAGGATAAGGTATCTAACACATTCCTAGACACAATCTTCTCCTGACTAATGAATGAAAATTGATAGCAACAGAATGCTACCTTTTTACAATGTACTATGTTAGAAAGATAATTATATAACAGGTAACTTTGTAACTTTATATAATACTACATTAAGAACTCCTACAAGTAGATAAGTAATGTACCCATTTTAAAATGGATAAAAGAAAGAATGAGATGGCAGAGAAGCAGGTGGACGTGGAGTACATCTCTCTCCACAGATACATCAGGAACACATCTTCAGACATAGAAGTTCATGCAGAACACCAGCTGAGAGCAGACAGGAGGAAAAGAATATATAGAAGCACGCAAAACTCGGTAGGACGAAGGAACTAGGGGGAAAACAGGAGTGTTAGAAGGACTGGACCTGCCCTCAGCGGGTGGGGGAACTGAAGCAGGGGTCCGATCCCCACATCCGGGCAATTGTCTGAGTCAGAGAAACATTTAAGGCTGTGAGTGAAACAGCTGATCTGTGGCAGCCGAAATGGAATCAGACAGTCCTTGCCGCAGCCATACATACCCCGGACAGGGATGTAGATTCCCTGGAAGGGGCAATGGCTGGGAGCTGGAGTTGACGGATTGTGGAGCAATTCCAGGGTGAGGGCTACTGTTGACTGTGGAGAGACGGATCGAGGGGATGTGAGGGAGGAGACTGTAGTGGGAAATGCCTGTGGAGGAAAGCCAAGCAGCCATGGAAGCAAGGCAATACTGCTGAGTCATGCTAGGGGATGGAGCCCTAACCGCAGCCTCTCTCTCCCCACATGCCAGCATCAGCAGCTGAACAATAGAAGGGCTGGCCCATCAAACACCTGCTGATGCACTGAACTACAGAAGAGGGTCCTGTCTAGGGTGCCCCTTTAAGTGCCTGACGCGCTGATTTACAGAGTAGGACTGTAGCCATAGCAGGGCCCTTTATGTGCCTGATGAACCGAACAACAGAAAAGGACCCCAGGCAAGGGAGCCCTCTAAGTGCCTGAACGGGCGGAGCTACGGACAAAGACTGGCCAAAGAGGCCTTCCGATCACCAGCTAGAGAGGCTCAGAAAAAGACTCTGATAGGGCCATAACTCTTGTGGCTGAGGCAGTCTGTGTCCCTGTACACTTGGCGCCACCAGGGTCCCTGCAAGCCAAGAAGCCATGCCACCTTCACGCTCAACTCACTGGGGCTGAGCTGCCACAGGCAAAAAAAGTATTGCATCTATGCACGCAAGGTCACTTTGGTAGTGTTCGATTCTGCGACCCTGTAGACTGTGGCCTGCCAGGCTTCTCTGTCAGAGAGGGCGGTTCTCCAGGCAAGAATACTGGAGCATATTGGCCAATACTGGCTGCCATACCCTTCTAGAGCACTATATTTCCTGCTGCCCTAGCCGCCAACTCCCCCGAGTATCTGGTGCTGCCAGAACCCCTGCAACCCAAGCAGCTGCACCAGCTCTACACCTGGCCCTCAGAGGGGCAAACCCAAGTCTTCCAGGGTAGCCTCAGGAGCAAACCCCAGGGGACGACCCACATGCAGAGGTGGAAATAAAACCACCTCAGTTTCAATTTCAATAAAATTGAAACACAGGGGCAGTGTGACTAAGGAAGAAGACCCCAAACCTTCCACCAGCTGTACAAGCTACAGATTAAATCCACACAATCAACTAGGCAGACTCTGTGTCTATGGAATATATAAAAGGTCATTAAGTGCTCCCACAAAAGAAAACGCACTAATTCTGATAGCTGTGGATATTGGAGGCAAGAACACAGAGTAGGACCAGAATAGAATCTGAGCTGCCCCCACAACAGGTCCAGAAATCAGCACAGTGTTGGAGGGCATCCTAGGGAGGTGAGGTGGACTGTGACTCCCAGCGAGGGAAAGGACTCGGACAGCAGTGACTCGAGAAAAACATCTATTAAATTCTTATGTTTTGACTTGTTCTTTAGATTCTTTTGGATTTTTTTTCTTTTTTTTCCCTTTATCCTCCCTCTGTTGTAACTGTTGATTTTATTGGCACTATGAATCTAATTAAGCTTTTGAGCTTTTTTTTTCTTTTTTGTTTTTCTCAGTCACATTTTTTTATTGTTGTTATAAACTTCTGCCTGTACATTGGGCTTTTGCACTTCTGGGGAGTTTTCCTTTTTTTTCTTTTTTCGTTTTATTTTTAATTTTTAAACCTATTATTATTTTTCTACATTTATTCCTTTGTTTGCTTTTCCTGCTGTTCTTTTCCCCTTGCAGTTAATCTTTAATGTATATAAATCTTCTTTATCTACCTCTATTTAACTTTACATATCTATTCTTTCTTTCTTTTCTTTCTTTCCTTTCCTCTCAACATATTTGTTAGTTTTATTTTCACTGCTTTATTCCCCAATTGGCATCTTGCTTTAGTTTTGTTTTCCAGTTTCTGCTTTAGTTAGTTCTATTCTGGTAGACATAATTTTTGGTTTCCTTTGTTTGCTGGGTCAATTTATTGTATTTTATTTTTGTTGGACTGTGTTTGATTTTGTTTATGGGTGTATACGTATATGTATATATTCAGTCACACTTTTTATTGCTGTTATAAACCTCTGCCTTTACGTTGGGCTTTTGAGATATCTGAAGTTTTCCTTTTTTCTTTTCTTCCAGTATTTTTTTTTTTCTTTTTATAATTTTAATTTTTTAAACCTACTATATTTTTTCTACATTTATTCCTTTGTTTGCCTTCCCTACTGTTCTTTTCCCCTTACAGTTCATCTTTAATGTATATAAATTTTTTTCATCTACCTCTATTTAACTTTGCATATCTATTCTTTCTTTCTTTTCTTTCTTTCCTTTCCCCTCAACATATTTGTTAGTTTTGCTTTCATTGCTTTAGTTTTGTTTTCTACTTGTGCTTTTGTTAGTTTTATTCTTAACTGGTAAATACAATTTTTGATTTCCTTTGTTTGCTGGGTCAATCTATTGCTTTATTTTTGTTGGACTGTTTTGAATTTGCTCATGGGTGTATATGTATATGTTTATATTCCATTATTTTAGTTGTTATTTGCCTGATTTTGTAACTGCCATTTGTCTGGGGTTCATCTTTGGTTTCATGGTTTTGGATATTTGTTTTAATCTCACTTAATGCCATAACAAACCACTTGTGGAATCTTCATTCCTGATCAGAGATCAAGCTCTGAGCCATTGGAGTGGGAGCACTGACTCCAAGACCCTAGACTACCAGAGAACTAACCCTAGGGAGTATCAAATAATGAGAACTCACACAAAGGAAACCACTTGAATACAAGACCTGGCATCACCCAACCACCAGTAGCACCCTGTGCAGGATGCCTCATCTCATGGACAGGATTACCACCTGACTCAGCCTTGCCCATCAGAGGAAAAACAAACAAAAAACTCAGCACAAATCTCAACCTATACAAAGCTAACACAAATGACTGGACCAAACTTATGAGGGCAGAAACCAAAAGGAAGAAAGAATTCAACCTTGAAGCCTGGGAATAGGAGACCTCAAACACAATAAGTTTAAAAAAAAATAATGAAAAGGCAAAGAAATACTAAATAAACGAAGGAACAAACTAGAAACACAGAAGCAAATCAATGAAGAGGAAATAGGCAAACTACCTGAAAAAGAATGTGTTATAATGATAGTAAAGATGATCAGAAATCTTGAAAACAAAATGGAGAAAATGTGCAAGAATCAATTAACAAAGACCTAGAAGAATTAACGAATAAACATGTAGAGACAACATAATTGCTGAAATTAAAACTACTCTAAAAGGAATCAACAGCAGAATATCTGAAGCAGAAGAACGAATCACTGAGCTGGAAGGTAAAATGGTGGAAATAACTTCTAAAGAGCAGAATAAAGTAAAAAGAATGAAAAGAACTGAGGATAGTCTCAGAGACCTCTGGGACAATATCAAACGCACCAACATTTGAATTATAGGGGTCCCAGAAGAAGAAGAGAAAAAGAAAGGGTATGAGAAAATTTTTGAAGAGATTATAGTTGAAAATTTCCCCAACATGGAAAAGGAAATAGTCAATCAAGTCCAAGAGGCACAGAGTCCCATACAGGATAAACCCAAGGAGAAGCATGCCAAGACACATACTAATCAAACTAACAAAGACTAAACACAAAGAAAGAATATTAAAAGCAGCAAAGGAAAAACAACAAGTAACATACAAGGGAAACCCCATATGCTTAACAGCTGATCTTTCAGCAGAAACTCTGCAGGCCCGAAGGGAATGGCAGTATATATTTAAAGTACTGAAAGGGAAAAATCTACAACCAAGATTACTGTGCCTGGCAAGAATCTCATTCAAAATTGATGGAGAAATAAAAAGCTTTTCAGATAAGCAAAAGTTAAGAGAATTCAGTACCACCAAACCAGCTTTACAACAAATGTTAAAGGGACTTATACAATCAAGAAATACAACAAAAGAGAAAGGAACTACAAAATCAACCCCAAACAATTAAGAAAATGACAATAGGAACATATATATCAATAATTACTTAGAATGTAAATGGATTAAATGCTCCAACCAAAAGACACAGACAGGCTGAATGAATACAAAAAAAAAAGACCCATATATATGCTGTCTACAAGAAACCCACTTCAGACCTAAAGACACACATAGACTGAAAGTGAGAGGATGGAAAAATATATTCCACGCAAAAGGGAAGCAAAAGAAAGCTGGAGTAGCAATCCTCATATTAGACAAAATAGACCTTAAAATAAAGTAGATTATAAGAGATAAGGAAGGACACCACATAATGATCAAGGGATCAATCCAAGAGGAAGACATAGCTGTAAATATCTATGCACCCAACATAGAAGCACCTCAATACATAAGACAAACACTAACAGACATAAAAGGAGAAACTGACAGTAACACAATAATAGTAGGAGACTTTAACACCCCACTCACAACACTGGACAGGTCATCAAAACAGAAAATTAATAAGGAAACACAAGTCTTAAATGATACATTAGATGAGATGATCTCATTGATATCTTCAGGACATTCCATCCAAATACAGAATACACCTTCTTCTCAAGTGCACATGGAACATTCTCCAGGACAGACCACATCTTGGGTCACAAATCAAATCTCAGTAAATTTAAGAAAACTGAAATCATATCAAGCATCTTCTCTGGCCACAATGCTATGAGACTAGATATTAATTACAAGAAAAAAACTGTAAGAAACACAAATACATGGAGATTAAACAATACATTTCTAAATAACCAAAAGGTTACTGAAGAAATCAAATCGGAAATAAAAAGATTTCTAGAAACAAATGACAATGAAAACATGACAACTCAAAACCTATGGGATGCAGCAAAAGCAGTTCTAAGCAGGAAGTTTATAGCAATACAATTCTACCTCAAGAAACAAGAAAAACATCGAATAGACAACCTAACTTTACACCCAAAATAACTGGAAAAAGAAGAACAAAAACCCCCAACATTAGTAGAAGGAAAAAAATCATAAAGATCTGAGCAGAAATAAGTGAAAAAGAAATAAAAGAAACAATAGTAAAGATTAATAAAACTAAAAGCTGGTTCTTTGAGAAGATAAACAAAATTGACAAACCTTTAGCCAGACTCATCAAGGAAAAAAAGAGAGAAGACTCAAATCATCAAAATCAGAAATGAAAAAGGAGAGGTTACAACAGACAATGCAGAAATACAAAGGATTATAAGAGACTATTATGAACAACTATATGGCAATAAAATGGATAACCTGGAAGAAATGGACAGATTCTTAGAAAAGTTCAATCTTCCAAGATTGGACCAGAAAGAAATAGAAATTATGAACAACCCAATTACAAGCACTGAAATTGAGGCTGTGATCAAACATCTCCCAAAAAACAAAAGCCCAGGACCAGATAGCTTCACAGGAGAATTCTATCAAACATTTAGAGAACAGCTAATGCCTATCCCTTTAAAACTCTTTCAAAAAACTGCAGAGGAAGAACACTCCCAAACTCATTCTACGAGGCCACCATCACCCTGATACCAAAACCAGACAAAGACAACACACAAAAAAGAAAACTACAGGCCAATATCACTGATGAACATAGATGCAAAAATTCTCAACAAAATTTTAGCAAACAGAATTCAGCAACACATCAAAAAGCTCACACACCATGATCAAGTTGGGCTTATTCCAGGAATGCAAGGATTCTTCAATATACGCAAATCAATCAATGTGATACACCATATTAACAAATTGAAAGATAAAAACCATATGATAATCTCAATAAATGCAAAAAAAGCCTTTGACAAAATTCAGCACCCATTTATGATTAAAACTCTTCAAAAAATGGGCATAGAAGGAACCTATCTCAACACAGTGAAGGCCATATAAGATAAGCCTACAGCAAACATTATTCTCAATGATGAAAAACTGAAAGCATTCCCCTAAAATCAGAAACAAGACAAGGGTGTCCACTTTCACCACTATTATTCAACATGGTTCTGGAAGTCCTAGCCACAGCAATAAGAGAAGAAAAAGAAATAAAAGGAATCCAGGCTGGAAAAGAAGAAGTAAAGCTCTCACTGTTTGCAGATGACATGATACTGTACATAGAAAACCCTAAAGATGGTATCAGAAAATTACTAGAGCTAATCAGTGAATTTAGCAGAGTTGCAGGATACAAAATCAATACACAGAAATCACTTGCATTTCTATATACTAACAATGAAAAAACAGAAAGAGAAATTAAGGAATCAATCCCATTCACCATTGCAACAAAAAAAATTAAATATCTAGGAATAAACTTACCTAAGGAGACAAAAGAACTGTACACAGAAAATTATAAGACACTGATGAAAGAAATCAAAGATGACATAAACAGATGGAGAGATATTCCATGTTCCTAGGTAGGAAGAATCAATATTGTGAAAATGACTACACTACCAAATGCAATCTACAGATTCAATGTGATCCCTATCAAATTACCAATGGCATTTTTCACAGAACTAGAACAAAAAATTTCACAATTCATATGAAAACACAAAAGACCCCAAATAGCCGAAGCAGTCTTGAGTAAGAAGCATGAAGCTGGAGGAATCAAGCTTCCTGACTTCAGATTATACTACAAAGCTACAGTCATCAAGACAGAATGGTACTGGCACAAAAACAGAAATATAGACCAATGGAACAAGATAGAAAGCCCAGAAGTAAACCCATGCACCTATGGGTACCTTATTTTTGACAAAGGAGGCAAGAATATACAATGGGGCAAAGACGGCCTCTTCAATAAATGGTGCTTGGAAAACTGGGCAGCTACAAGTAAAAGAATGAAAGGAGAACACTTCCTAACACCATACCATACACAAAGATGAACTCAAAATGGACTAAAGACCTAAATGTAAGACCAGAAACTACAAAACTCTTAGAGGAAAACATAGGCAGAACACTTGATGACATAAATCAAAGGAAGATCCTCTATGACCCACCTCCTAGAGTAACGGAAATAAAAACAAAAGTAAACAAGTGGGATCTGATTAAACTTAAAAAGCTTTTTCACAGCAAAGGAAACTATAAGCAAGGTGAAAAGACAACTCTTAGAATGGGAGAAAATAATAGCAGATGAAACAACTGATGAAGGATTAATTTCCAAAATACACAAGTAGCTCATACAACTCAATGCCAGAAAAACAAACAATCCAATCAAAAAATGGGAAAAAGACCTAAACAGACATTTCTCCAAAGAAGACATACAGAAGGCTAACAGACGCATGAAAAGATGATCAACATCACTCATTAGAGAAATACAAATCAAAACCACAATGAGATCACCTCACACGGGTTAGAATGGCCATCATCAAAAAGTCTACAAGCAATAAATGCTGGAAAGGATGTGGAGAAAAGGAAATGCTCTTGCACTGTTGGTGGGAATGTAAATTGATACGGCCACTATGGAAGACGGTGTGGAGATTTCTTAAAAAACTAGGAATAAAACCACCATATGACCCAGCAATCCCACTCCTAGGCATATGCCCTGAGGAAACCAAACCTGAAAAAGACACATGTATCCCACTGTTCACTGCAGCACTATTTACAATAGCCAGAACATGGAAGCAACCTAGATGTCCATCGACAGATGAATGGATAAAGAAGTTGTGGTACATATACACAATGGAATATTATTTGGCCATAAAAAGGAACGCATTTGAGTCAGTTCTGATGAGGTGAATGAACCTAGAACCTATTATACAGAGTGAAGTGAGTCAGAAAAAGAAAGATAAATATTGTATTCTAACGCACATATACAGAATCTAGAAAAATGAAGAATTTATTTACAGGGTGGCAATGGAGAAACTGACATAGAGAAAAGACTTATGGACATGGGGAGAGGGGAGGAAAGGGTGAGATGTATGGAAAGAGTAATATGGAAACTTACATTACCATATGTAAAATAGATAGCCAATGGGAATTTGTGGTATGGCTCAGGAAACTCAAACAGGGGCTCTGTATCAACCTAGAGGGGTGGGATGGGGAGGGAGATGGGAGGCAGGTTCAAAAGGAAGGGGATATATGTATACCTATGGCTGATTCATGTTGAGGTTTGTCAGAAGACAACAAAACTCTGCAAAGCAACTATCCTTCAATAAAATATAAATTAAAAAGAAAAAAAACACCTTAAAAAATGGATAAGATACAAAAAAGTAATTCATATAAGCAACATTCACAGAAAAGGTAAGAATGGCCAATAAACATATGAAAAGAGGCTAAAACATTAATAGTAATTAATGTTAATTAAGATAGGATAACATTTTCCTATCAACTGGCAAAAATGAAAAAGATCAAGAACATCAAATGTTGATAAAGGTATGGAAAAATAATTTGACAATACCTATAAAATTTTAAACACACACACCTGCTCTAATACCCAATAATCCCATTTTTAAAATCTATCTTATGAAAAAATTAGTATGAGTGTATAAAAATAAATTTGTAAGGATGTTTGTTATAGCACCAGCATAGGAGAAGGAATAAGTAAATTTTGGTATATATATACATACAATGAAAATATCAAGCACTCTTTTAAAAATGCTAAATATCCTTTTTACTAATTCAGAAACATGTCCAAGATATATCAATAAGCAGTGACAATAAACTGAGAAAAATACACACAGAATTTAATTTTTATTTTTAAAAAAAAGCACATATGCTTGTATATAGCACAGAAAAATCATCTGCAAGTATATTCAGCAAACTCTTAACAATGATAACCTCCAGAGGGGAAGAGAGCTTTGATTTGGAGATGAAGAACAGGACTTTTTATCATTTACTTAATATTCTGCATTGTTTGAGTTCATTTTAATGGACATATATTATTTTTTATTTTTAAAACAGGGACAGTGTGGGGAGGGAGGAGGGAGGAGCGTTCAGGATGGGGAACACATGTATACCTGTGGTGGATTCATTTTGATATTTGGCAAAACTAATACAATTTTGTAAAGTTTAAAAAAAAAATAACAACAACAAAAAAACAGGGACATATTTAAATATATTGAGTTATTCATTTAGCTGATTTACCTATTTGGGATTACTTTATATTTAATATTTTATGATGAATTATTTTATGGTCAGAATCAGACAGTTCTCTTAGAATTTCGGAAAACAAACAAAAGATACCTAGAAAGAGCAGATTCTCCACCAGAGTCTGCATCAGTTCATTTTAACTAAGGGATAAATTAAAACTAAATATAATGTCTGAGATTAGTACCTGACACGAAGCACTTTAAACAACAAAGTCAGTGAAGTTAAACAAAGATGAGAACCTACCTGGACAATATCCAAAACCATGCCAGCTGAGACTGTTCCAAAGCCAGCTAACAAAAATGGCACAAGTATTTGCAGTGCCATGACACCACTGGATTCCTTTGGTAACTTCTGGCCTGTCTCCACAATGACATCTTCATCAGCATCACTAGACGCATCGTCATCTTGTAACATGGCTGTAGTTTCTGAAGCCTCCCTTCCATCACAGTAATTGTAGTTGGCATAGTCATCATACTTTTGGCTACAGCTTGATGGCGCGTGCCCACTGTTGCCATGAAAAGCCTGCTCCGAGAAATTGTGATATTCCATGTGCTGTTCGGATCTATTACTGAAAGTCTGTGCTGCAGGTGATAACCCATCTTGCCAAATGCTATTTCCTTTTTTGTGCCTGTCTTCCTGGTTTTTCTGGTATATTACTGGAACCATACTCAGCAGTAAGTTTAAAAACTTATCAGACTGAATTGTATTTAAACTTAAAGTCCAGTCCACAAAACCTCCTCCACTGCTTCGACCACCACTTGATTTATTAATAATAGATCTTCCTTTACTATTAGTCATATTGTCATTGCAAAAGACCCTGTTTGCCTTAAATCTCAAGCTTCGTGAACCAGAGCAGATGAATCAGAACCACACAAATGCTGGTGTAAATTAAGATGTTGACTTCATTGTGCAGAAAACAGCACTTCCACTAATAGAAGATGTTTAGAAGCTCCACACAGGGACTGGATCTGGAAAAATAAAATTATTTTTAAAAGTCAGAATAACTCTCTTAATACCTCATAGTTACAGATACAAAAAACACATGTTCTTAAATGAACCCTGAGGTACTGACATTATATTCTGTGGGCTTAACACATAACTGGTTTATGCCATGCAACCGCTTTGGATGCAGAAATGTAGCATACAGCTTTTTTTGGTGGCCTATTTTGGTTAAAAGTATTTATTTTTGCATACTTTATGTAATTAATACCCATATAATGCCTTCAAAGTGAAAGTTGTTCAGTCACGTCTGACTCTTTGTGACTCCATGATTGGAATTCTCCAGGCCAGAATACTGGAGTGAGTACCCTTTTCCATTCTCCAGGAGATGTCCCCAACCCAGGGATCGAACCCAGGTCTCCCACATTGCAGGAGGATTCTTTACCAGCTGAGCCACAAGGGAAGCCCAAGAATAGGAAGGGGTAGCCTATCCCTTCTCCAGTGAATCTTCCCAACCCAGGAATCGATCTAAGGTCTCCTGCATTGCAGACGGATTCTTTACCAACTGAACTATCAGGGAAGCCCTTCAAATGTCTTCAATGTCTCTGCAATTCTACAAAAGAAAAATTTATTAAAGTAATGGCTTCCATTACTTATCCTGAAGTCTCAGAATTAAATTGCTACCACCCTTTACATATATCAGCACAACAAGGTAAAGTATATGACATTATATTTTAAATATATTAAATAATATCTATTACTTTATCTCCAACTTAATACAGTATACATCTTGCTATTAAAATATGAAGAAACAATGATAATGTTTGCCATGAAATTACTTGATAAATATCCTAAATAGTGTACATGGTATTTATTTCACATGTAAAAGTATGTTGATCTTATATCTGTAGTTCCAACAACAATAAAAAATCATTATAGTTGATTTAGGGATATAATAATGTTACCTAAGAAACAACAAATGAAAAGGGATTACAAAATCACTTAATCCTATTTTGCAAGTCAACCAAAAGAAAGCTTTTAATGCCCTTCTCAAAGTTAGCTCTGACCTTCAACCTCAGAGTAGGCTCCTGATTGGCTAGTCAGTGATGAGATTCTCTCTCTGAAGATGTTAAACTAGAGACACATAGTGTAAGCTTTCAATCCTAAAGGAAATCAGTCCTGAATATTCATTGGAAGGACTGATGCTGAAGCTGAAACTTCAATACTTTGGCCACCTGATGCAAAAATCTGACTCACTGGAAAAGACCCTGATGCTGAGAAAGACTGAAGATGGGAGGAGAAGGGGATTATAGAGGATGAGATGGTTGGATGGCATCAGCGACTTGATGGACATGAGTTTGAGCAAGCTCCGGGAGCTGGTGATGGACAGTGAAGCCTGGCGTGCTGCAGTCCATGGGGTCATGACTCATGGGGTCAAGAGTCGGATGCTGTTGAACAACTGAACTAAAGTATAAGCTAGTTTGAGAGTGACAGACACTGAAGTTGTGAGGTCATATATCACCTGCCCAGGTAAAGAGTCTCTTTGGACAGCTGCCACCAAGGTACAGAGGTTTTCAAAGTTATTAGAGTGGGCCTAAGGCTGCAGGTGTTTCTCAGAACACCCAGCCCTATCTTACACTTCCAAGAGCATTCAAGATCAACTAATTAGCCCTGATTTCATAAGGGACAGATAGCCCCACTGCCTAACTGGAGACTGTTCACCAACCAAACTAGACTAAGAACTGTTGCTGCTATACTGCTGCTTTTAATGAAAACTATTCTATTCTTCAATATTTGTTTTCAACTTCTTAGAATGGCAATCTCCTCTCCTTGGATAGGAAGATCAATGGCAAGAAATGGCAAAGGGAAAAAAGAGAAGGGGCTATGTCAGGGGAAAGTGGATGCTAGGGCCTGGGTTCATCTACTTCATCATTCACTCACTTGCTTTCTCTTGTGATTACAGACGGGTCTGGCAATTCCTGCGAGGGAAAAGTCTCAACATGTAGATTCTAGGACTCTAGACCTACTGGCTGAGAATATGTTTGAGGCATAGAAATCTTTTTTTTTTTTTTTTACAATCCCCTAGTGATTACAGTACAGACATTCTGTGGACTTGCAGAGAACCCAATGAGATGAAGTACTAGTTGCCATTTTTGCCACTGGCAGGTGGATCAGTATACAAACTCAGTGTTTAAAGAAAATCAAATGAACAGAAACAATGTCCAGAATGAAGCAAAGAAGAAACCAAGCAATCCAAAGAGGAGAACAGAATGGCTCCTTGAGGCCCTTCCATGTAAGAAGAGGCTCAGCTGTATGTCTGAAACTTAGGAGACTGCCAGCAGCCTTACATGAGTCAGACTGAGTGGGTTTCTGTTCCTTAAATCAATTTGCCTCCTTTTAAACAGTGAGCACTTCACTGCCCCAAAGAGATCTCTAATCAAACAAAAAACAGAACAAACTTTTAAGACAGTATATTCCACTAAAGGGCCAGTGATGGACATAGGCAATTTCTTCTTCCTCTTGAAGCAGAATTATAAAGTAATCAAACTAGAAATGCACAGAAATGCAGATGACAGTATGTATACTACCATTCAGTCAGCATTCACCTCAAAATGCATGGTCAGGAAACTTGACCAACTAACCCTAAATAGAAAAATGGAGGTAAGAAAAAAGGGGGAGGGAGGAATTTTCCAGAAAGTTATCTCTCTTAGAATACCTGCAGGGCATGGCTAAGCATAGAGTCTACACTGAGTTGGCCAGCGGGATCCAGATGCATCCAGCTCACACACTTTTGCCCCTGGTATTCTTTCTCCAGGGAAGCTATTAAGAAAGTGAGATGGCGACACAGATATTCAACCGGGCCCAGTGGGCACTGACCAGGCAGAACTTAGGGGTAAATTTAAAGCAATGCCTCCTGGAAAAAGGAAGCCACAGGTGTGGAGTCTCGTGTTGGATTTCAACCCCTCTCCCTCTCCTCAGCAAGCACCTCATGCACTGCAGAACGTGCACAACTTTACACACACACTGGGCAGCTGAGTGAAACAGTAAACCACACTTAAAGGGCACAAAAAACACGTGCTTTTGTTGTTGTTTCCTCGGCATCTTTTCCCAATTTTTCAGCTTATAGTAGCTCCATTTCCCATGTGAAATCACACTTGCCTCGTCTATGAGGCTCCGGTGTGCCCAGTAATCAAACTTCCCTGACCTCCAGACCACATGACAACTGCCTGGGGCAGGCCTGAGTCCTACCCTGGAATTTCACATACTTGTTGCCTTATTATTTCCTGAATGGCTGACGGATGCCAACAAAAGAGGCACTACTCCTTCTTCAGTGATTTTACCTTGTGGTGGAGAGGAAAAACAATCAGGTGAGCCAGTAAGTAAAGGAGATAATTTGTGATAAAGGTAATGAAGGAAACAGTTGATAGAGCAAAGAGTCAATGACGTACAGGGCCACTTCAGAGGGGGAGGCCTCTGGAAGAGTGTTTTCTCAGGACCTCCCTGGTGGTCCGGTGGCTAAAACTCTGCACTCTCAATGCAGGGGCCTGGGTTCAATCCCTCGTCAGGGAACTAGATCCCACATGCTGCAACCAAAGATCCCGCATGCCGAAACTAAGACCCAGTGCAGCCAAATGAATAAATTAATTCTTTTTAAAAAGAGTGTTTTCTCACTTCCTTTTTGAATGGGAAAATTCTGAGGTTTGTCACTATATTTTTATCCTCCAAAAACTCCCTCCACCACCACCACCACCATTTACACTTGGAGGAAAGCTCATCCATCCACAGAAACAGAGAATCACAGCTAGGAGATGTTGAGAGGGTTCTGATAACACTACATGATTAGGATATCTCATTTATTTAAAGCCCATTCCATCCTGGTTCTCCCCAATTTTATAGGCCACTAAATCTCCATTGCTTAAGCTAGGCTAAGCGGTGCTTGTGTCCTAACATCTGTTTGTAAAACAATGCAATTTGGAAGTACTAAGAATTATCTTGCTACAAGTGTATACCATAGACCACATACCACAATCTTGCACTGAGGAAAATGTGCTCATTTTTATTTATCCTTCCTTTTACCCAGCTAATGAGTGATCAGTTAGTCTAATGCTTGCATACTGACAAGGTCTATAAAGATCTATTATCTCCCTTAAAGATTTCTTGAATTTTCTTCCTTTAAAGAACTCACTTAGAAACTCATTGAATAATGACTACAATCAAATTACTTTGAAGTTGATTTTAAATGGGTAATGTACACATATGGCACTAAATAAAAATCAGTTGGGTTGCTCTATATTGCTCTTCATCCATAAATGAGTAAAAATTACTAAAATGTTTAAAAATAAGTAAATAGGATTGGGCAAAATTTCTCTAGTTTTACGTGCTATAAGTGAAAGAATATCAGTGGAGATACTTATGGGTCACAGGTTCAATCACTGGGTTGGAAAGATCCCCTGGAGTAGGAAATGGCAAACCACTCCAGGATTCTTGCCCAAAAAACCCTATGAACAAAGGAGCCTATGGGACTGTAGCCCCCCAGTCCCCCATCACTCTTTGTGATGGAATCTCAAAGAGTCGGACACGACTGAGCAACTGAGCACAGGACACAGCAGCAGCAGCATCACCTGGATGGTTACGAGAAACGCAGGATCTCAGTTCCCAAGCATAACCCAACCTACTGAATCACAACCTTGCTTATAGTATTAATACCATCTCCATGTGCTTTGCTTCCCTGGTAGTTCAGTCGGTAAAGAATCTGACAACAATTTGGAAGACCTGGGTTCAATTCCTGGGTTGGGAAGACCCCTTGGAGAAGGGCATGGCAGCCCACTCACTCCAGTATTCTTGCCTGGAGAATGCCGTGGACAGAGGAGCCTGGCAGGCTACAGTCCATGGGTTCTCAAACAGCAGGACACGACTGAACGACTAAAATACAAACCATGTGCTGTATGTAAACATGGAAGTTTAAGAAGCACCTCCCTGAACATCCAAGAGAATTTGATTTATACACATTAGACTAAAAATTAGATGTTGTCACACTTTCAGACGTGACCAAAGACCTGAGTACTGGTAACACATACACCACCACTAGTGGGAGTGGAAACTGCACAACCACTTTGGAAAACAACGTGGTCTGATCTATTAAAACTGAAGACATGTACGTGCCACATACCAACAATTCCACACCTAAGTCCATACCCTGAAGCAACTCTTGCTTTGTACACAGAAGACACATAAAAAAATATCCTTAGCAACATTTTCACATTAGCAAAAAAAGAAAAGAAAAAACTAGAATTAACACAGTAAAAGATAAATCGTGGGATATTCACACAATGGAATCTATGAAGGAGGGGATTATAAGCAAGCACAAATTTCAAGAGAATGCTTACATTTGTGAAAGTAGTACAAAAACCACCCAGGGAGCTCCAAAGGTAGTGGTTATATTTTTAAGGCTGGGTAGTAGATACCTAAATGTTTATTATTGTTCTTTAGTTCAGTTCAGTCACTCAGTTGTATCTGACTCTTTGTGACCTCATGGACTGCAGCACGCCAGGCTTCCCTGTTCATTACCAACTCCCGGAGCTTGCTCAAACTCATGTCCATTGAGTCACTGATGCTATCCAACCATCTCATCCTCTATCGATCCCTTCTCCTGCCTTCAATCTTTCCCAGCATCAGGGTCTTTTCCAATAAGGCAGTTTTCCGCATCAGGTAGCCAAAGTACTGGAGTTTCAGCTTCAGCATCAGTCCTTCCAATGAATATTCAGGACTGATTTCCTTTAGGATTGACTGGTTTGATCTCCCTGCCGTCCAAGGGACTCTTAAGAGTCTTCTCCAACACCACAGTTCAAAAGCATCAATTCTTCAGCGCTCAGCTTTCTTTATAGTCCAACTCTCACATCCATACCTGACTACTGTATGGATGTAGTACATAGCTACATGCAAAAAACCATAGCTTTGATGAGACAGATCTTTGTTGGCAAGTAATATCTCTACTTTTTAATATGCTGTCTAGGTTGGTCATAGCTTTTCTTCCAAGGAGCAAGCGTTTAATTTCATGGCTACAGTCACCATCTGCAGTGATTTTGAAGCCACATAAAATAAAGTCTCTCACTGTTTCCACTGTTCCCCCATCTATTTGCCATGAAGTGATGGGACTGGATGCCATGATCTTAGTTTTCTGAATGTTGAGTTTTAAGCCAACTTTTTCACTCTCCTCTTTCACTTTCATCAAGAGGTTCTTTAGTTCATCTTCGCTTTCTGCCATAAGGGTAATGTCATCTGCATATCTGAGGTTATTGATATTTCTCCCAGCAATCTTGATTCCAGCTTGTGCTTCACCCAGCCTGGCACTTCTCATGATGTACTCTGCATATAAGTTAAATAAGCAGGGTGACAATATACAGCCTTGAATCCTCCTTTGCCGATTTGGAACCAGTCTGTTGTTCCATGTCCAGTTCTAACTGTTGCTTCTTGACCTGCATAAAGGTTTCTTATCTCTTTAAGAATTTTCCACAGTTTGTTGTGATCCACACAGTCAAAGGCTTTGGCATAGTCAGTAAAGCAGATGTTTTTCTGGAACTCTCTTGCTTTTTCGATGATCCAACAGATGTTGGCAATTTGATCTCTGGTTCCTCTGACTTTTCTAAAACCAGCTTGAACATCTAGAAGTTCACAGTTCACGTACTGTTGAAGCCTGGCTTGGAGAATTTTGACGATTACTTTGCTAATGTGTGAGATGGGTGCAATAGTGCAGTAGTTTGAGCATTCTTTGGCATTGCCCTTCTTGGGATTGGAATGAAAACTGATCTTTTCCAGTACTGTGGCCTCTGGTGAGTTTTCCAAATTTGCTGGCATATTGAGTGCAGCACTTTCACAGCATCATCTTTTAGGATTTGAAATAGCTCCACTGGAATTCCATCACCTCCACTAGCTTTGTTCGTAGTGTTGCTTCCTAAGGCCCACTTGACTTCGCATTCCAGGATGTCTGGCTCTAGGTGGGTGATCACACCATTGTGATTATCTGGATTGTGAAGATCTTTTTTGTATAGTTCTTCTGTGTATTCTTGCCACCTCTTCTTAATATCTTCTGTTTCTGTTAGGTCCATACCATTTCTGTCCTTTATTGTACCCATCTTTGCATGAAATGTTCCCTTGGTATCTCTAATTTTCTTGAAGAGATCTCTAGTCTTTCCCATTCTATTGTTTTCCTCTATTTCTTTGCATTGATCACCGAGGAAGGCTTTCTTATCTCTCCTTGCTATTCTTTGGAACTCTGCATTCAAATTTAACATTTTGATTATTTGGCATGTGTGCTTCGGTCTGAATGATTCTGTGACAGATTTTATTACTCCCCATTATTGCTTCCCTCCTGTAAGAGGACTGTCATCTCTGCCTGTTGCCAAATAACCTGCAGGGAGTATGTGAAGATTACACTGCCTCATCTCTACTGACATCAAGTCTGGGCAGACTCAGGAAGCAACAACATCTACAAACAGAAGCAGTTCAACTCTGCCATCTTTTCCCTCCGTCATGGGAACGACATGTCCAAGGTTCAGACTGGGTCCTGGGACAAAGATAACACCCAGAGCTGCAGGTACTGAAGCTCATCTGCAGCAACCTACGGGCAACATGTAGGAGGAGAGAAAGAAAGCTTTGCTGCTGAAAGCCACCGAGGGTTCAGGATTGTTTACTACCACAGCAAGATTTAATGAAAACTAAACTCAAAAGCAGGCATCTTAAAAAAGAATCTGACCCAAATATTCCCATCTATTTTAGTTTAATAGAGTCTCTCTGATATACTGAGCATGTAAGGATTCCATCTATGGTTAAAGAGCTTTAAAAGAGTGTTTTCCAAATATTTAGATCTCGTTAACCACACTTCCCCTCAAATTTTATCAAGTTAACAATGATTTTTCCTTTAAAATATAAGTGCACATTTTAACACCAAACAAGTAGAAAGGACAGACTCTTAGACTAAAAGCCTTTCCATCGAATACATTTAGATTTATTAAGAACTCACTCCTTGCTTCCTGTGGAAGCTCTGTCATGGGCCAACATTAATCAGAGAGTTGTGTTAGGGAACCACTGACTTAAAGGAAAACAAACTAATATCAGACAGTCCTGACTAATTCAACTGCAGTTACAAAAATAATAATAATGTTAAAATCGCTTGTTTTTAAAAGTTAAGAAAAAGAATTGTATGTGTGCTGATTTACTAAATCAGTATCTTGGAGAAAATCTGCCCATTGTGCTGGAGGAGGCAATCTGTTCCTTTGTAAAGGTTAAATAATACACTTGAAAAATTCATCAGAGCAGCTGAGTTAGCAGACTTATGTCACGCCTCATTACTAAGAAAGGCAATAAATGTAAGTTTAATACTTTATCTTCCCATTAGAACAAAAAGATGAAAGGAGACAAAAATCTCAAAACTTGTCACAGCACTGTCATACACATATATTCACACCAAATGACCTAGAAGTCAAGGCAGATTATGGTTATTATGTACTCTTAGTTTTGCCACTCTCCAAGTGTGCATTCTGCTTTTCACTTCCTCTGAATATATGTATTCTGCATCTCTGTTTGTTAGAAGATGCAGATAGTCACCAAACAGGATGTATTATGCTGAACTGAACTGAACTGAACTGAACTGAACTGAACTGAACTGAACTGAACTGAACTGAACTGAACTGAACTGAACTGAACTGAACTGAACTGAACTGAACTGAACTGAACTGAACTGAACTGAACTGAACTGAACTGAACTGAACTGAACTGAACTGAACTGAACTGAACTGAACTGAACTGAACTGAACTGAACTGAACTGAACTGAACTGAACTGAACTGAACTGAACTGAACTGAACTGAACTGAACTGAACTGAACTGAACTGAACTGAACTGAACTGAACTGAACTGAACTGAACTGAACTGAACTGAACTGAACTGAACTGAACTGAACTGAACTGAACTGAACTGAACTGAACTGAACTGAACTGAACTGAACTGAACTGAACTGAACTGAACTGAACTGAACTGAACTGAACTGAACTGAACTGAACTGAACTGAACTGAACTGAACTGAACTGAACTGAACTGAACTGAACTGAACTGAACTGAACTGAACTGAACTGAACTGAACTGAACTGAACTGAACTGAACTGAACTGAACTGAACTGAACTGAACTGAACTGAACTGAACTGAACTGAACTGAACTGAACTGAACTGAACTGAACTGAACTGAACTGAACTGAACTGAACTGAACTGAACTGAACTGAACTGAACTGAACTGAACTGAACTGAACTGAACTGAACTGAACTGAACTGAACTGAACTGAACTGAACTGAACTGAACTGAACTGAACTGAACTGAACTGAACTGAACTGAACTGAACTGAACTGAACTGAACTGAACTGAACTGAACTGAACTGAACTGAACTGAACTGAACTGAACTGAACTGAACTGAACTGAACTGAACTGAACTGAACTGAACTGAACTGAACTGAACTGAACTGAACTGAACTGAACTGAACTGAACTGAACTGAACTGAACTGAACTGAACTGAACTGAACTGAACTGAACTGAACTGAACTGAACTGAACTGAACTGAACTGAACTGAACTGAACTGAACTGAACTGAACTGAACTGAACTGAACTGAACTGAACTGAACTGAACTGAACTGAACTGAACTGAACTGAACTGAACTGAACTGAACTGAACTGAACTGAACTGAACTGAACTGAACTGAACTGAACTGAACTGAACTGAACTGAACTGAACTGAACTGAACTGAACTGAACTGAACTGAACTGAACTGAACTGAACTGAACTGAACTGAACTGAACTGAACTGAACTGAACTGAACTGAACTGAACTGAACTGAACTGAACTGAACTGAACTGAACTGAACTGAACTGAACTGAACTGAACTGAACTGAACTGAACTGAACTGAACTGAACTGAACTGAACTGAACTGAACTGAACTGAACTGAACTGAACTGAACTGAACTGAACTGAACTGAACTGAACTGAACTGAACTGAACTGAACTGAACTGAACTGAACTGAACTGAACTGAACTGAACTGAACTGAACTGAACTGAACTGAACTGAACTGAACTGAACTGAACTGAACTGAACTGAACTGAACTGAACTGAACTGAACTGAACTGAACTGAACTGAACTGAACTGAACTGAACTGAACTGAACTGAACTGAACTGAACTGAACTGAACTGAACTGAACTGAACTGAACTGAACTGAACTGAACTGAACTGAACTGAACTGAACTGAACTGAACTGAACTGAACTGAACTGAACTGAACTGAACTGAACTGAACTGAACTGAACTGAACTGAACTGAACTGAACTGAACTGAACTGAACTGAACTGAACTGAACTGAACTGAACTGAACTGAACTGAACTGAACTGAACTGAACTGAACTGAACTGAACTGAACTGAACTGAACTGAACTGAACTGAACTGAACTGAACTGAACTGAACTGAACTGAACTGAACTGAACTGAACTGAACTGAACTGAACTGAACTGAACTGAACTGAACTGAACTGAACTGAACTGAACTGAACTGAACTGAACTGAACTGAACTGAACTGAAGTTTTTATAAAGTGACTCAACACCTTTGTGTAAAAGGTAGTGTACATGAGAATAAAACATAAATAACACATTTCCTTACTGGTTTTCTCTGGCATTTATAAATCTGAAATACTTCAATATAGATACTAGGTAACATAATAGGATAAGATGAACTCCAGCATTTCAAATGAGAAATTATTATTCAGAACTCTCTAGAGTATACTTCCATATTTTAGTCTTAATACATCCTTATACTCTTAAAAGAATTCAGTTTGAAAAATCTGAACACACTTCTTCAGACAACTTAAAAGATATACTTTATTCTTTGCATAATTAAACTGAAAGCTGAATATAAAATCTTCCAGAATTGTAAAGTACAGAAAAGATAATCATGTGTCAAAGCAAAAATCTTCTAAGAAAAGGCAAAGGGAAACATGATATGCCATGGGTAAGGTTAACATTTTTCTTTCTTTGAAGACCAAGAGTGCCCCATCATTTTCACGGTGATTCCATTCCCAGTATTTACTCAGAGCACTTCTGGTCCTCCAGGGACCCTGGTTCCTCCCCCCCGTCACAGAGGTGAAGTGGCACACTACATCCAGATGAGCAGGCCACAGTACATTACTCTACCTTCCACCAGGTGATGGAACAGGACAGCCCCCACATCGAGCCGGGTCCTCCTCAGGTGGGGGTCTAGCTTCACCTTCCCTCCCTGGGACACCTTCACCATGGCATCACCCAGGGAAATGAGCCAATCTTCCACGTTCCCAAACTGGACTTTTGCTCAATATTGCTCCCTGGTACACGGTGCTGTGAAGTCCACTCAAGCACACAAACTCACGGCAAGAGACTCTTTGCAGAAACGGTGAACCACAGGTACATGGTGTTACATTAGCCAACTATTTTGGCATCAACCTCAAAGAATGATCTAACTCTCTCAGTATCTTTACTCTCTGAAACCATGTCTCTACCCTTTGGTCAGGGCTGCATACTTTCTTGTTCAAATACCACTTAAAAAAAAAAAAAAAGGAGCCCAAAAGCTTTAAGTCCAACTTGGAGTTCAACTAAAACTATCCTCAGGTAGTTAAAATAACCTGACTACCTTTCTTTCTCAGCTTATTTGAAATGGTGTTTCTGATGTCCACTGGCACAGAGTTCTCTTTCACTACTCTGTTTTTCACAGAATACGTGTTAAATTCCAAAAAAAAAGGGGGGGGTAGGGGAGAAGCCCAAAGGACAAACAAGAATTGTTTATTTTAGAAACCCACCATCCAGAGATAATCACTGATGATATAACAGTATATATGATAAATTTGCTGTATTTTTCTATATATACATGTATGTTTAAATCAAAAATACACTCATATTATACACACTGTTGGCATCCTGCTTTTGCATTTTGTAAAATATCAAAAGACTTTCTTATCAGTATTCTACAAAGTTATTTTTAACAGCTACTTATATTTTCCTCACCTATATGCAGGTCAGGAGGCAACAGTTAGAAACGGACATGGAACAACAGACTGGTTCCAAACAGGAAAAGGAGTACGTCAAGGCTGTACACTGTCACCCTGCTTATTTAACTTATATGCAGAGTACATCATGAGAAACGCTGGGCTGGAAGAAGCTCAAGCTGGAATCAAGACTGCCAGGAGAAATATCAATAACCTCAGATATGCAGATGACACCACCCTTATGGCACAAAGTGAAGAGGAATTAAAAAGCCTCTTGATGAAAGTGAAAGAGGAGAGTGAAAAAGTTGGCTTAAAGCTCAACATTCAGAAAATGAAGATCATGGCATCTGGTCCCATCACTTCATGGGAAATAGATGGGAAAACAGTGGAAACAGTGTCAGACTTTATTTTTCTGGGCTCCAAAATCACTGCAGATGGTGACTGCAGCCATGAAATTAAAAGACGTTTACTCCTTGAAAGGAAAGTTATGATCAACCTAGATAGCATATTGAAAAGCAGACATTACTTTGCCAACAAAGGTCCGTCTAGTCAAGGCTATGGTTTTTCCAGTGGTCATGTATGGATGCGAGAGTTGGACTGTGAAGAAAGCTGAGTGCTGAAGAATTGATGCTTTTGAACTGTGGTGTTGGAGAAGACTCTTGAGAGTCCCTTGGACTGCAAGGAGATCCAACCAGTCCATTCTAAAGGAGATCAGCCCTGGGTGTTCTTTGGAAGGAATGATGCTAAAGCTGAAACTCCAGTACTTTGGCCACCTCATGTGAACAGTTGACTCACTGGAAAAGACTCTGATGCTGGGAGGGATTGGGGGCAGGAGGAGAAGGGGACAACAGAGGATGAGATGGCTGGATGGCATCACCGACTCGATGGACATGATGCTGCTGCTGCTGCTGCTGCTGCTGCGTCACTTCAGTTGTCTCCGACTCTGTGCGACCCCATAGATGGCAACCCAGCAGGCTCCCCCATCCCTGGGATTCTCCAGGCAAGAACACTGGAGCGGGTTGCCATTTCCTTCTCCAATGCATGAAAGTGAAAATGGAAAGTGAAGTAGCTCAGTCATGTCTGACCCTCAGCGACCCCATGGACTGCAGCCTTCCAGTCTCCTCCATCCATGGGATTTTCCAGGCAAGAGTACTGGAGTGGGGTGCCATTGCCTTCTACTCCATGGACATGAGTTTGAGTGAACTCCGGAAGTTGGTGATGGACAGGGAGGCCTGGCGTGCTGCGATCCATGGGATCGCAAAGAGTCGGACACGACTGAGCGACTGAACTGAACTGAACTGAACTATATTTTCCTCTTTCTAAAACTCTCAAGGGCTCTAAAATTTATTTTTCCTACTTTATCCCCCTCCACGGTTTCCCAACAGGAACACGACTAAAAGGCAATAGTCTTCATTCATTAACACACCCTAAACAACTTCCAGAAAACGAACATTCTGCTGTATTCATAGAAGTGATTTCATTTATATTTTATATTGTTAGATGATCGTGGATACAATACTGGATCTACCCCACCAAGCTCCAAGGCAGGGCCAGGGTGCCACCAAGTCCATGGTGTGTCTCTCCCATGATCCATCACATATAATTCAAAATGGACTTTCCCTCAATAATTCAAAATGATAATAACTCCAAACAAAGTAAGAGTCATAACAAGCTGTGACTTTTCCTAGAAAGACCATCTCGTTGTTTCTTTAAAGACTACAAAATAGTAACAGATGGCCAACAGGCAACAACATATTAGAGAGATGCAGATCAAAACCACAATGAAGTATCATTTCAAACTGGTCAGAATGGCCACCATCAAAAAGTCTAAAAATAATAAATGTTGAATAGGGTGTGCAGAAAAGCGAAGCCTCCTACAGTGTTTTGTTGTTGTTGTTGTTGTTATTGTTTTGTGGGAATGTAAATTGGTGCAGTCACTATGGAAAATACTATGGAGGTTCCTTAAAAAGAACTAAAAATAGAGTTACCATATGATCTAGCAGTCTCACTCCTGGGCATAATATCCAGAAAATATGAAAATTCTAACTCACCTCAGTGTTCGTAGCAGTACTATTTACAATAGCCAAGACATGGAAGCAACCTAAATGTTCACGGACAGATTAATGGATATTATTCAATGATGAATGTAATAAAAAGAAAGGATGCCATTTGCAGGAACACGGATGGACCTAGAGATTATACTGAGTGAAGTCAGTCAGAGAAAAACAAACATATGTATGACTATATGTGGAATCTTAAAAAATAATACAAGTGAATCTATAAACAAAGCAGAAGCAGACTCACAATCATAGAAAACAAGCACATGGTTACCAAAGGGGAAGGGAGGGAGGGGAAGTGATAAATTAGAAGTATGAGGTTAACAGATACAAACCACTATACATAAAACAGATAAGCCACAAGGACCTACTATTTAGCACAGGAAACTATATTCAATATCTTGTAATAACCTATAATGGAAAATAATTGAGATATATATATACATATAAAAAATTACAAAACATGATTTAAATGTTTTTGTGTTTTTGGTGCCCCTCACTAATGCTCAACCACATGCTTGTGTGTGTGCTTAGTCGCTCAGTCGTGTCCAACTCTTTGCGACCCCGTGTACTGCAGCCTGCCAGGCTCCTCTGTCCATGGGGATTCTCCAGGCAAGAATAACAGAGTGGGTTGCCATGTTCTTCTCCAGGGGATCTTCCTGACCCAGGAATCAAACCCAGGTCTCCCGCACTGCAGGCACATTCTTCACCGTCTGAGTCACCAGGGAAGCAAGACTGTCTATTAAGCACTGCCCCCAGAGACTGAGGAAAGAATAGGCTTTTTTCCAAGGAACAATATGAGTTTAAACTCAGATGATAAAATCTATGCATAATCAAAATCTCAGACTTGAATACACAGATTTCAGTCTAACACATTTTGAAAGGGACAATATTAACTGCTTGTTCCAAGTTGTATTATTCACGTGGAATCACTGGCAAATGCTTTATGCCATGTTTGAAACTATACAAAGCTTCCTGAGATATCTGGCATGCTTTCATTAGATGAATAAACTGATAACATGATTTGCATTGGGTGGTTTTATGGGGAAATTTCAAGTGACTTATTCAGCAAATCTTCACACTTCAGTTAAGAGAGATGATTTGCTTGCAAAAAATTAAATGTGAAGAAGTGTCAACACACTAAGGATACTGACAGTAGTTAAGAGGTTGGCCTCCGAAGTCAAACTTTGTTGTTGTTGTTTAGTCAGTAAGTGGTGTCTCTTTTTCGACCCCCTGGACTGTAGCCCACTAGGCTTCTCTGTCCATGGGATTTCCCAGGCAAGAATACTGAAGTGGGTTGCCATTTCTTCCTCCAGGGCATCTTCTCAACCCAGGCTGGCACTGAACCCGCATGTCCTGCATTGCAGGAGGATTTTTTACAACTGACCCACCAGGGAAACCCTGGTTTTGGTTAAATTCTGACTTTCACTAGCTATGGGACTTATGCCTCTATTCCTCAGCTTCTTCAAGGTAAAAATATCTCCTCCACACGTTACTGTGAAGATTAAGTACTTTACTACATGTAATATGCATAGAACAGTGTATTGAGTCTTCAATAAATACTGGCTAGTTATCATCATCATTACTCAGAGTATCATTATTACTCTACACTTTTTATAAAGGGTTCATAACCTAACTTTCTACCTCTTTCTCCCCATAATTAGGAATATACCAGTTACACATTGCTACATTAAACCCCTGCCTTATAATTTTCAGATCAACTGTTTTGTTTCAACTTTCTCTAAAAAGTCAACTGAAGTTTAATATTTACATTTTGTACACTGTCCTCATCCTACTTTTTATTAAACTGCCAGCATGCTATAAAATATTATATAATGACTAGTATATACAGAGACCAGATGGTACATATTATAGATACTGAACAACACAGGTCTTCAGGAAACCACAATCTCCTAAAAGAAAAAAAGAAAATGAAACCTGGAATAGGAAGTAGCTCTAATCCTGTTGTTAAATTTAAATATCACATCTAATGTATGTTTTTACTTCTAAAAAGATATCTAAGTAACATTTTTATAATTTACAAATAAAACAAACAACCTTAAACCATCACTGTAAGGTTCATTCTAGATTAGAGGACTAAGCCTGCTCAACCAGAGCAAGAAATATTCCAAAGAATCCGTCATGAGTTTGCCTGGGGTTATTCTGAAACCCACAATCCAGAAATAACAGACAAGAATTTTCCGACTTTTCTTTTTCCAAGAGTACTAGAATGTCACCATAAAAATTCTTTGTTTGTTACGTAAAAGATAGAGGAAAGCAGCACATAAAGTGAAGCAAGGAGTCCAGGCTTTGGACTCTGGTTGCTGCTGCTGCTGCTGCTAAGTCGCTTCAGTCGTGTCCGTCTCTGTGTGACCCCATAGACGGCAGCCTGCCAGGCTCCGCCATCCCTGGGATTCTCCAGGCAAGAACACTGGAGTGGGTTGCCATTTCCTTCTCCAATGCATGAAAGTGAAACGGCAAAGTGAAGTTGCTCAGTCGTGTCCGACTCTTCGCGACCCCATGGACTGCAGCCTACCAGGCTCCTCCATCCATGGGATTTTCTAGGCAAGAGTACTGGAGTGGGGTGCCATCACCTTCTCCATTGGACTCTGGTACTACCTGTTAATTTTGCTTTCTTGATCATAGATATGACAGTCTGCTTAAAATCCCAGGAGAATACACTGGCTAACAATGAAAAAGATTTTTCTCCACTAAATGTTGGCCTTATTACCTTCCTATACTATTTATTTATACCTTACCAGGAATATGAATAGCTTATCAAAAAGCCACTCTTGAACTAAAAAAAAAAACCAAAAAGACACTTCTTCAAAGAACTAGTCAGGGACTTCCCTGGCAGTTCAGTGGTTAGAACTTCATGCTTTCAGTGCAAGGGGCACAGGTTCAATCCCTGGTCTGGGACCTAAGATCCTGAAAGACGTATGGCATGGCCAGAAAAAAAAAAAAAAGAACTAGAGTCTAATCCATACGTCCTACAAAATATTTCAAAACTTAAACCTAAAAGAAAGGAGAACACTCACTCATTCTTTAGAACAGGGGTCCCCAACCTCTGGGATCTAATACCTGATAATCTGAGTGTAGCTGATATAGTTAATAATAGAAATAAAGTACACAATAAATGTAATGCACTTGAATCATCCCCAAACCACCCCCACCCCATCCCCGATCTGTGGAAAAACTGTCTTCCACAAAACTGGTCCCTGGTGCCAAAAAGGCTGGGGACCTTCTGCTAAGACAACAAAACCACTGAAAGCAAAAAGAAGAGACTTCGTTGGTATGTACTTGTGTAATCTTTTCTGAAAACCTAGGAGATAGACATGTTCATACACCATAGCTCAGGAAACTGAGTCTCAGAGAGGTTAAGTAATATGCCCAAGTTATAAAGTAAAATAAAGAGTCTGGAAAATCCCAGGGACCGGGGAGCCTGGTGGGCTGCCGTCTATGGGGTCGCACAGAGTCGGACACGACTGAAGCGACTTAGCAGCAGCAGCAGGCTTCCCTGCCGGCTCAGTGCTAAAGACTCTACCTGCCAATGCAGGAGACATGGGTTCAATCCCTGATTCGGGAAGATTCCACATTCTGAGAAGCAATTAAGCCCACGGGCGGCAACTACTGAGCCTGTGCTCTGGAGCCCGCATGACGCAACTACTGAACCCTGTGCACCGAGAGCCTCTGCTCTGCAACAAGGGAGTATCCTCGGCTCTCTGCAACTAGAGAAAGCCTGCGCAGCAATGAAGCCCCAGCACAGCCAAAAATAAACAAATACATAAATATTTTTAAAACAAATAAAGGCACAGGACTCAAATTCACAACTTTCGAACCAGCTAACGATAAAGAAGAAATGACAGGCATCCCCCGTACAGCAGTGGGAGTGGTCAGAGATGAGGAATACAGAACCAAGGCCTGCTAGCGCTTCCTCCCAAGTCCACTCATGCCCAGCACTGGATGGATTAACTGGATTCAAGCTCTCTTTGAACACAATTGATGGCTCAGGAATGGAAACAGCTTCTTCCCATGTCTCACTCCCTAATTCACAAGTAAATTATCTTGTCTTACTCAATAAACAAGCAGTTACTGAAGACCCAGAAATGTAATCATACCATAAATTGACCATTTTTTAAGTGCCACACTCCAGTATTCTTGCCTGGAGAAATCCATGGACAGAGGAACCTGATTAGCTACAGTCCATAAGGTCGCAAAGGGTCAGACACTTAAAAGTGCTATATAAGATAGTGTAAAAGAGGATATTTATATCTTTAATATCTGCCCCTCAAATGCGCTTGGTTTACAGTAATTGCACTTACTTATATGAAGTTCAGTTGCCTTTTACTAGTCTGTGAACTCTTGATACAAAATTCTATATATTCCCCACTTGTTGTTTAGTCGCTAAGTCGTGTCTGACTCTTCTGCAACATCATGGACTGTAGCCCGCCAGGCTCTACTGTCCATGGGATTTTTCAGGCAAGAATACTGGAGTGGGTGGCCATTTCCTCCTCCAAGGTATCTTCCCCAATCAGCCTGTGTTGCCTGCATTGGCAGGCAGATTCTTTACCACTGAGCCACCAGAAAGCCCCATTCAGTATTACGTAGGTGGCGTCCACTAAAAATGTTAAAAGGAGCAAAAGAAATGATGATGAGCTGAACCTTAAATAACAAGTAAGAGTTAGAGATATGGGAAAAAAGAGGGGAAAGTGCATTCTTACAAGGTGGCTGGTAACCAGGCAGACATCCTGGGGAAATGAACAGGCAGGTCAGAGCAGAAGATCCACATCATCAAGCAGCAAAAACGGTAAAACGAAGACGTGGAATTCCTTTCCAGGGGTTAGGATTTCGTTTTCTGAATTAGGCTGATTTGTTTTTAAACGTTTATTTTAATGCAGGAGAATTCTGTGTTTAAATTAAACCTGATGTGAAACCCCACTATATTGATAGAAAACAGGTACTCTGTAGCCCCACTCAGTCCCCACCTTATCTGACTTGAGAAGACTCCAAAGACCCTCCTTGGACCACAATCTGAAAAACCCTGAGTTAGAAAAATGTCTGGAAGCACAGATGCCAAAGGGCTCAGAGCACTGACCTCTGGGTTGGCCTAGGCTGGGGAACATAGTAAGGAGGGACTTGAAGTAATATTTTCACTTTTTAAATCTCACATATTTTTATATTATTTGAACTGTTGTTTATATTGAGCACTTTTTACTTTCTAGACTTTAAAAATAAATAAGACACCATCGCTCTAAAAAAAGCATTTTTTAATGGTTCAATTTCTTCAAGTGGATTGCTACATTTTAATGAATTACTTACTTATAATTGCAGGATACTTTTTAAACTAAATTACATCGCAATGAAAATGAACATCTCTGTGCATAAGACTTTCCCATATTTAGAATGATTTGCTTAGGACAAATTTATACAAGTTAATGGTTTCCATCTAAGTTCTATAATACATGGCTTAAAATAAGACTCTCTAGAACATAAAAAAAATATAAAATTCAGTGAGTATTTTTAAATGCCATTCTACAGTAGCAAGATTTTGATTCCAGCATTCATGATTAAGATACATAAAATCTAATCTATCAAACTAATCAGCAAAGTTTCCACAACTCGAAAAACGTATTAAAGAGAAATCTGAAACAGAACTTGAAAGCGCTCTACCTTTCATGAATTTTTCATAACTTCTCTTGCCACTTATCAAAACCATACACTGAAAGAATCTCTCTTCACAGTTGGGTTTCACAATCTAATTCTGTGAAGTCACAGTCCTGTGACAGTACAATCATTCTCTGGCAACAAACTAACATCATTAAATTCTTATTTGGAAGTTCTATGGGGTATAAGGATGTTCTATTTTTACTTCTAAGATCAAAATCTATTTTGTGTTGCCTCTCCATTAAGCTCCTATGATTGATACATCTTGACCGAATTTACTCTCGTTTCCAGCCATCTTTATAAAACTACCTTTTGGTGAGGGCTCAGAGAATGCCTGTCTCTGTTCAAACAAAATATAAAGGGTTGCTAGATTGCCTCTGCCTGTGAACAATCGGTTAATGCTCTGTACTCCTTGGAAGGTGAAACCCCAAAGTCAGGAAGTGTGTTGTTCTTTTTCTTATCTCGATTACTGTTGTAATATAGCATAAGAGTACTTTTTACTAAATTATCTTTTAAATAAGTGAATGGGGTTCCATCACTAAGGTTTCTAACTGGGCAAAAAGAATTTCTAAATACCCCCTTTTCTTTTTTCCAAAAGCAAGGATTGCTAGACATCAAGGTCATTCGTAGTAATATGTAAAAGTTCTAAAAGCAAGGATGGCTAGAAAAATCCAGGTCATTTCTACTACTATGTGACAGTTCTAATTTTAAGTGTATTCAGACTCTATCAGCAAAGATTTGCTTAGTCCCTGCCGGGCACAGGGCGCTATGCTTCTGTGTGAACAAGACAGAAGAAGATCTGCTCTCATGGGCCTCTCTCTCTTGGTGCAAAGGTATGTTTGTAAACCACAAATCTTTATGAAATGAGAAGTTCCAATATCAAAAACAGAAATATGCTTTAGAAGAAAGAGACTGGAACCAGATTTTGGAATACCTGTCAAGGCCAAGGAAGGTGGCATTTATGTTTGAATAAAGGAAACCTAGGTATTCAAAGGGATCCTTAGAAAATATTAATCTATGCAGGTGCTAAAACTTTTGGATGACTTCTCATTTCTTATAAGAGAAATCCATAATCTTTAAAAGAAAGTCTTGAAAAGGGTAACTAAATCTTGCGTCATCATCCCCACCTACCCAAGATCTTGGGTTGTGGTCACACTGCACTTCTGTTTCCTCTGTTGTAGGGATTTTCAAACTTTTATACACTGTCATTTACTAAAGTATCAATATATGACACATTTATTTTTTATTTTATTTCTTTTTAAAAACATGCAGGTCACAACCACTAAACTGATTTTATAATCTCTTGGTCAGTGCTTAAGTACTGCAGTTTGAAAAACAGTACTTTAGCATATACCACACTCTCTCTCGAGCTTCCCAGGTAGTACTAGTGGTAAAGAACCCACCTGCCAATGCAGGAAATACAGGAGACACGGGTTTGATCCCTGGGCCCTGAAGATCCCCTGGAGGAGGGCATGGCAACCCACTCCAGTATTCTTGCCTGGAGAATCCCATGGACAGAGTAGCCTGCTGGGGTTTTATAGTCCATGGGGTCGCAAAGAGTCAGACACAACTGAAGCAACTTAGCACACATGCACACTCTCTCTCTCACTTCTAGGCCTTTCCATGCATTCTTTCTGTCTAACATTCTTGCTCATCCTGTTTCCTTTTTTCTGGCTACTTCCTATTCTACTTTGTGACCTGAGCTCATAAACATCACTTCCCTGACCCTCTTGGATTAGTTATCTGTCTTCTGTGTTCCTAATACTCCATGCTTTCTAATGTTCATTAAGCTTTACTGTAATTGTACATGGCCTGTCTTTCTAAGTGGCAACCCACTCCAGTACTCTTGCCTGGAAAATCCCATGGACGGAGAACTCCGGTAGGTTACAGTCCATGGGGTTGCAAAGAGTCGGACAAGACTGAGCAACGTCACTTTCACTTTGTCTTTCTAAGATGTAAATCCCATGAGCATCAGGACCCATTCTTGTTCATTGCCGAATCCTGAGAGCCACACCCAGTGCCTGCTACAGATTAGGCCCTCAATCAATGTTTGAGGAGTAAAACAAGTGAGGAAATGGACTTGAATAATCTATATGTTAATATTTAACCACATGATGAAATGAGCACCCACTTAAAAACTGTTAAAAGGTTTAGCTAGTTCCAAGGAAAATATATGCTCAGTTCCAACTGTATAAATGGTGATTAGGCTCCTAAACTAGCCTGCAAAATACTATTACCCCACACACACTTAACTGATAAGAGGACAGCTGCTTATTTCCCTCTCTGCCAGGACAACAGAACTTTCACTCCTCTAAGTAGGAGAAAACAGGATTAAAGGGACACTTTGCTTTCTCCCTATTTTATCAGTTAGTTCCTTCTAGAGCAAAGTGGACTTCCCTGGTGGCTCAAACGGTAAAGAGTACGCCTACAATGCAGTAGACCCAAGTTTGATCCCTGGGTCAGGAAGATCCTCTGGAGAAGGAAATGGCAACCCACTCCAGTACTCTTGCCTTGAAAATCCCATGGACAGAGGGGCGTGGTAGGCTACAGTCCATGAGGTCACAAAGAGTCAGACATGACTGAGCAACTTCACTTCACTCCTTAGAGCAAAGTGACTTAGCTAATGGCTGAGATGAGATTAGACAGCTAGTGGGAAGCTGCGGTATAGCACATGGAGCTCAGATCTGTGATAACCTAGAGGGCTGGGATGGGGATCGGGGAGGAAGATTCAAGAGGGAGGTGATATATGTATTCGTATAGCTGATTCACTTTGTTGTACGGCAGAAACTAATACAACATTGTAAAGCAATTATACTCCAATAAAAAAAATAATAAATGAGAAAAAAAAGAATAAAGGTCAATATTCCAGACAGGCCCCACCCCTGAGCTCTCACTGGTTCTTGAATCTATCTGTCTTCAAGAAGAGAAAGTTTTCCTTTCCCTTCCAAATCCTATGAGAAAATCTTTCTGAGACAGGGCTTTCTGTACCTGCAGGAGAGACCTGCAGTTTTTTAGGTGCTAGACAATAATCCGGGCAGATAAAGCAAGAAGGAACACAGTAAATATGAGTCTAAGCTAAACTCTCCAAACCAGCTTTACCAGAAATGAAAATTAAACTGTATTTTTATAGTACTATAATTCTCACCTGGCTTCATGAATCTGACCTCAATCTGCAAAATCGGGAGACAGAAGAGATGTAATCAGGAATAGTAACAACAGTCATCCTAGTCTGATTCCTGGGTCCCAGGAGAACAGCAACATACAGGAGCAACGTGGGACAAAAGGGAAGGGAATGGCATGAAAGCTAAGGTTTCTTCCACTTCTCCTTTCGAATTTTTCTTGGGCAAAAATGACTAAACAAGTTGAATCTATCTTTGAATACTACAACCTTCCGTTCCAAATTTTCATTCTTGCTTCTCTTTTCTCTTCTTCCAAATCCCCTTATGCTGCCCGAAGATCTTCATTTTCAACACCCACACTTCTAGAAACAAGCAAATTTTTCTGAAACCTCCAAAATGTTCCTTTGAGCCCATACCACTAACCTCTCCTCTCCCTCCTCACACCAAAACTCCCACTTTCTCAGTGCAGCTGATCAGCAGGAAAGCAATCTGACTAAATCCATTCACATTAAGATAAAATAACTGACAGTCCTAGCTTTTAAACCCTCCTAGAAATACATCTGGGCTTCCCTGGGGGCTTAGCAGTAAAGAATCTGCCTCCAATGACTCAATCCCTGGGTCAGGAAGATTTCCTGGAGAAGGGAAGGGCAACCCACTCCAGTATTCTTGCCTGGGAAATCCCATGGACGCAGGAGCCTGGCAGGCTACAGTCCATCGTGTCACAAGAGTTGAACATGACTTAGTGACTAAACCACCACCACCAGAGATACATATATGTTTTATTTTATACACACATACATTTTTAAGCTATAGACATCTAACCACAGTAATTTCAGAGAAAAGATGAGGGGTGCCTAAATTTGCCCTAAAGGAGTCAGGTCTGCTCTGACCAGCTTTCCCAAAGATCATGTCCCCAAAGCTGTTCCCACATTTTCCCCAACTTTCAGTCCTTGCTGCTGCTGCTGCTAAGTCACTTCAGTCGTGTCCGATTCTGTGTGACCCCATAGACAGCAGCCCACTAGGCTCCCCCGTCCCTGGGATTCTCCAGGCAAGAACACTGGAGTGGGTTGCCATTTCCTTCTTCATTTCAGTCCTTAAGTGACACTAAAAACCCAAGAGGACAGAGAAAGCCAACTTGAGAAAGCATCTATAGCTACAGGATACTTATTCATTGATTGGGCAAGTCAATGACAATCAACATTAGATTGGATAGGTTATACTTTAAGTATATTTGATAATCATTCCATTAGGTAAAACAAAAACATTCACTCAGGTTATATATTGCAATTATTGCCTCATTCTACTAATGAGGTCAATGAGGCATAACGGGGTTAAATAACATTCCCATTGTTTAAAGTTCAGTAGTTGAAGAACAGGATGGATGGCTCTTCACACACTTTGAATAGGTTGTTGATACATTAATTCCACTTGAAAATCTTTAATTTTATTTTCCATAACATTTCTGAAATTTGATAGTATACTTTAGAACAGTCATATTAGAGTAAAAGAAAAATGACTTGAATTCCTGGGAGGCAAAATCATGTCTTTTTCAGGCGTTTTTGTAAGAAAGACCTAAGCCTGAGATTGAATTTGTGTGCACTCAGAAAAAAAAACACAAAAATAGGCCAAGTAGCGTTCATTCAGCTCCAAGTGGTTTCTTAACTTCAGCGCCATGAAAAATACTTATTTGCCACCCAAATAAGAATAGAGCTATAATAAAGATTACACAAACTGAGGATAATAAGATCTTTCACTTTGCCTGAGAGATATGTGAAATTTTAATTGAGGAATTAGTTTGTTATGAGTTTGTTTGTTATGAGTTTGCTTAGCTAGCCACCAAAATAAATTACTTGAAATTAAAGTGATAACAGGAACTTTTCAAACCGAGCATAGAATGTATGAAAATGCTAACTGGGTGTGGTCTCCCTTGCCTTTGGTCATGAACACACTTTTTGTGACTTTTCTCAAAATTCCAGAAAGGGTAAAGGGTCAGTAAGATTCCCAAGAAATGACAGGTTATTCAGAAAGACTGAAACAGCATTTATTCACCTCCCCCAAGTACAAGCATTGTGTTGCTTAGTATGGAGTTGTTTGGTTTTTCAGGCAGTGCTAGCCCCCTAAACCTAGAATTTTTAACATATAATTCAACAATAAAAAGACAAATAACCCAATTGAGATACGGGCAAAAGATATGAACAGACATTTCTCCAAAGCAGATATGTAAGTGGCCAATAAGCAAATGAAAAGACACACGACATATTTAGCCATAAAAAACGCAAATTAACACTACTTTATTCCCACTAGAATGTCTATAATAAAAACTAGTAAATAGTCAATAACAAGTAGTGAGAACGTGGAGGAACTGGAACCCTCATACACTGTTTGATGAGAGTGTAAAATGGTGTGGCTACTCTGGAAAAGTTTGACGGTTTCTTAAAAGTTAAATATATAGACCCAAAACAATGGAAGTCATATGTCCACCTAGAAACTTGTGCACAAATGTTCACAGCAGCGTTATTTACAATGACCAAAAACTAGAAACATCCTTAATGTCCATTAACTGAAAACCAGTAAACTGTGATAATGTGGTACACTCATACACCAGACTATTATCCAGCCATAAACAAGAGTTAAGCACCGATGAATTCCACACGTGGATAAACCTTGAAAACATTATGCTATGTGAAGGAAGCCAGACACTAAAAGCCACATAAAGTACGATTCCATTTATATGAAATTTCCACAACAGTCAAATCCTTAGAGACAGAAAGATTAGTGGTTGCCAAGAGGTGGGATAAGAGGGAATGAGGAGTGACTGATAATGGTACAGGGTTTCATTCTGGGGTGATGAAAATATTCTGTACAGTGGTGATAGTTGCAAAACCTGGTGAAAATACTAAAGACCGTGCTTGAAAAGGATGGATTTTATGGTGTGTGAAGTATATCTCAATTTTTTTTTAATTGTTCATTTACGGAAAGAAATTACATACACATGTAAAGTACCTACAAGTGTATTACATACATATACGTAATCTCTAAAAATCAACGTTTGGGTTTTTTTTTTTTAATTGAGCTATATTTCACATATATAAAGAGAGAAATGAAAGAACACGGTGACACGGAGCAACTGTGAGCCCTGAAGCCGTGGATCTGGGGTGTGCCCCAGTCCGCCTCGCAGCGTCCCCATCCTGCTCGCCTTCACCCATCACTCAGCCTCCACCCGCCGTCTGGTCCAGTGTCAGGGCCGGGGACTACCCACCGCGGCTGCCCGGCTCCGCGGCGGGCGCCCAGGGCCGGCCAGCCCTCCCGCCCAAGGTGGGGCAGCCGCGGCGGGCCGGGCTCGGGCGCTGTCTGCGGGCCCGGAGGGGATACGGAGCTTCGGGCCAGCCCCGCCGCTCCCCCTGCCCCGGCCTCCCCGCGTCCTGGCCGCGAGTCTCAAGCCCGTCGCCGCCGCACCTCCCTCCAGTACCTGGGATGCGCCCGAACCCGGCGCCGCGGCCAAAGCCGAGACTTTCCCTCCATATCACCTGCCCGGGAGCGCGGTGCAAGGAGAGGGACCTCGCCTCCTCAGACGCGACCAAGGAACCGGCACCAGGGCACGGAAGGGGAATTCACCTAGTCCCCCGGGCGGCGGCTGAGGCAGCTGCCCAGCGCCCGCGGCTCCTTCCTCTCGCGCGCCTCCTCGCGCCGTCCCGGCCCGGAGCTGACAGCCCCGGAGCCGGCGCTCGCGGCCCGCTGGCTCCCGGCTGCCCACCCCGCCCCCGCGCGGCCGTCCCGCGCACGCGCAGCGGCGTCTGAGCCCGAGGGGAAGCGAGAACCTGGTGATGTGGCCGCGGGGGTGGCGACCTGCAGCGCCAGCGCCACCCAGTCCTAGACCCTTGGCTGCACCCTGACCGACGCGCTCCGGGAACCCGATCGAGCAGAGCAAAAGGGGAATCTTCATGGGAGCCTACTCAGTAGAGAAGGGCTGTGGCCTTCCTTGTTCGCCAGCCCACTCCATCCCCGTAGCCCTACTGCTCCCACCGCCCCACATCCACATCTCTGGCTGCTCCTTGGTCCTAACGCTCAAATTTATGACTCATGACTTCTATTCTCAAGCTGGGAGCCTCCTGGTTGGCTGGCTTCGTGTTTTCTTCTCTCGCGGAGACTTGGATTTAAACTGCGCAGAATGGTCCAAGTTTGATCCTAGGCAGGAAAGAAGGGGATTGGCCCCCAAATGGGATAAGATTAGGGCAGGTCCCAGCAGTGGGAGAGTGGTGTTCAAAGCAAAGTGCATGGACCCAGGGGAGGTGGCTGGAATGCCAGACTTTTCAAACTTGCTCATGCTTGTTTTTAAATCTATGTAAAAAAGTAAGCTAGAGTTTGCAACGTAAAGCCAAGAATTCATTTACATTATTTAACAACTATCTTTTGAGCATCTTTTGCAGGTAATGGGTGAAGCCCTGGAGGTATTCCAGTGACCAGAACAAAGGTTTCTGTCCTCAGGCTCTGCTAAAAGAGAGACTGCCCTTTTAAAAATTACCCAGCACATGACACTTCCTCAAGTCAAAGCTTCCACCAAATCTTAAGTCACTCCAATGATTTAGTAGCAGATTTTCGGGTGCTAAGAGAGATCAGAGAGTATATTTACCCACTTTTTTTTTCTTGAGGCGTGTTTTTTTTTTTTTTTTTTTTTAGTTGCAGCATGCAAATTCTTAGTTGCAGTATGTAGGATCTAGTTTACGGACCATGGACCAAACCTGGGTCTCCTGCATTGGGAGTGTGCAATCTTAGCCACTGGACCACCAGGGAAGTCTCTGCCATGAGAGTTTTGACCTTCACCTTCAGGATGAAGGGTACTTCTGTATCAGTTTTGGTCATCTGAGGTAATGCTTTTTATAATGGCCCATGCAAGTTTAAGGACAGGGAAGCCTGGGGTGCTGCAGTCCATGGGGTCGCAAAGAGTTGGATACGACTGAGTGACTGAACTGAACTGAACACGCAAGTGTTCTTCACCCCTAAACATTGGTTAGGAATGAAAGTATAATTGCAAGGAAGTGGAAAAACAGTGTTTCCACTGCATTTTCAAATGATTTTTGTTCTAAAGGTTTTGAATTGCATATCACCCCGAGGTAATTAACTCCTCTTGAAAGCTTTTGTCATTGTTGTTGAAAGCTTGCTAGAAGTAAAAGTTCCAAAAAGATACATACCTCCTCTGGGTCCTGTAGTCTCAAGATTTCTACACAAACCATACATAGGATACACCACCCTCTGCCGGTTTAGAAAATCCTACCAACGTTTTTTTTCCTGAGAGCTAATGGTTTCCATTGCCCTGAATTTTACTAGCCAGCATGTAGCAACTTTCTCCTCATGCAGTGCCTCTCATTCTATATGCCACAACATGGAGTGTGTGTGTGTGTATATATATACACACACACACATATATATACATTTAGTTATTTTAAGCTTCAAATTGGAATCCAAATTTAAATCTCAACCCTGAAAATAGCTCAAGGTGGAAGCTGGTGAAGGGATACCCCCTTCTGAAAAGTTAGGTCCCAATGTGTGCAGGCAACAGCATCATATTATAACTTCATTTTCTACCTGACAGCTGGCAACTCTAAATATGAAGCAAGTGACTTAGAATTGAGGATATGTAGTAATCACGGTTGTGATGATTGCTAGAGAGAGGCCTGGGAGTTATGAAAGTGTGTAACAAAGAGACCTGTCTGTTCTAGAGGCTAAGAAAGAGCCCTTTGAAGAAGTGACATTTAATCTGAGCCTTGAAGAATAAGGAGTAGGAGGCCTGGCAACAAAGGGAAGGGGATGGGGTGGGGAGTGGAGTTTGGAAACTGCAGGTTTGAAGGCCCTTTGGTAGGAAGGGGTTCCACCTGTGGAGGCCTTGAGAAGGGACCACTGTGGCTGGAGTGAGATGGCTAATACTGCAGGAGAGGACAGCAGGAGCCTTGAATGCTACGACGAGGACTTTATTTATTCCAAAAGACAAAAGGAAGCCACTGAAGAGCTGGAAATGGTCCATTTGGACGTGATCAAATTTGTATTCATGTAAGACATTTCTGGCTGCAGCAGGGAGCACAAATAAGAAAGGAGCCACGGAGGAGGCGTGAAGACCAGGTTGTAGGCAATGGGAACTAGGAGGCAGTGAATCAAACAAATAAGTGAGGGTTAGAACTGCAAAGGCTTGATTTTTGACTGTGTGTGAAAGGTGAAGGAGAGAAAAGGATCCAAAAATCACTCCCCATTTTCTGGCTTGAGCTTATCCTTTTCCCAGAGAGGGGTAACCTGAAGGAGGAAGTCTAAAGGAGATCATTTTGAGTTACTTTGGCTATGATGGGTTTGCTGACTCTATGAGATATCCAAGTGAAGATGCTAAGAATATATTTGGAGAATAAATCTGGAACTCAGAGATCTGGACTGGAGATAAACTCAAAGCTAAACTTTAAGATAACATGAAATATAAATACAGTAATTTGAAATGCTTTCTTGATGAAAAATAAACAATTTGTATATAAAAAAAAGAACATGAAATATGATTTGTTTGTAAGAATTTAACCTCTAAACTGTAGAGAAAATGAGAGAAGCAAACGGAACCTAAATTGACTGTGAGACACTTCACAGAGGTTATTTTAATCCTTACCCCCTATGAAGGATTATAGTTATAATCCCGTTTTTCATATGAGGAAACTAAGGGTTAAATCCTCACTCAAAATTACTTAAAATCCCAATTAAATAAGAATCTCTGCGGGTAGCTTTGATGATGACTGAGGTTCAAGAACTACCCTGTGGACTGTTTGAAAGTGGTCCTGCAGGGACTTCCCTGGTGGTCTAGAGCCTAAGTCTCTGCATCCCCAGTGAGGGAGCCCAGGTTTCAATCTCTGATCAGGGAACTTGATCCCACGTTGCTCAACTAAGAGGTCCCGCATGCTGCAACTAAGACCTGGAAAAGCCGAATAAATAAATATTTTTTTAAGTGGTCCTGCAAACCATATAAAATACTCATAAAGAAAACGGATTAGAGAAAACCATGACTCAGAAGACATGCAGCCCATGCAGTACATGTTTCGAGGCATATGTTCCAGTTTCTTCATCCCCATCCCCTGTTATCAACACCCTTCTTGGGAATTTCTAGAACATTCACTTGTTCATTCAGCAAGTATTTATAGTGGACCTAGTAGTGTTAGTTGCCCAGTTGTGTCTGACTCTGTGCGACCCCATGGGCTGTAGCCTGCCAGGTTCCTCTGTCCATGGGATTCTCCCAGCAAGAATAGTGGAGTGGGCTGCCATTTCCTTCTCCAGGGATATTTACACTATCATGTGTAAAATGGATAACTAGTGGGAACCTGCTGTATAGCACAGGGAACTCAGCTCAGTGCTCTTTGGTGACCTAAAGGAGTGGGAAGTGGGTGCGGAGTGGGAGGAAGGTGAAAGGTTGTTGTTGAATCACGCGAAGACACCGGGATTCTTGGCCCCCTGGAGGAGAAGAATTCAATCTGGGGCCAGAGACGAGGCTTGATCGCTCAGAGCTTTTGTGTAATAAAGTTTTATTAAAGTATAAAGGAGATAGAGAAAGCTTCTGACATAGACATCAGAAGGGGGCAGAAAGAGTACCCACTTGCTAGTGTTAACAATGAAGTTATATACTCTCCAATGAATCCAAAGAATGTCTGGAGGTTGTAAAGACCTCATCAGACCTACTCCCATAATTTACATTTTAAGATAACAGAAGGTTTAATCCAGAGATTGTCCTTAGGCAAGATACATTATTGTTATATAATCCTAAGGAATGTGGAGAAATAAAAAAAGTTTGTCCTTTCTTCCTCCTTGAGAATTCCAGACCCCTCTCTCCTTGGGGACCCCTAGACTCCTTATCAACCTGCCTAGGAAATGACTCTCTCAAAGGTCCAAAAGGGAAGGCATATTTGTATATATAGTTGATTAACTTTGTTGTACGGCAGAAACTAACACATCATTATACAGCAACTATATCCCCAATTTTAAAAAAATGTTTTAATCAGTTCAGTTTAGTCGCTCAGTCATGTCCGACTCTTTGTGATCCTATGGACTCTAGCATGCCAGGCTTCCCTGTCTATCACCAACTCCTGGAACTAAAGTTTTAATTAAAAAAAAAAGAGCCATGTCCTGTGTGACTGGAGTGACCTGATCAAGGGGACAGTGGTCACAGATGTGGTCAGGACAGTGGGTTAGAGGCAGGTCATGGGATCATAGGTCACAGTAAAGTCTTTGGCTTTCACTCTGGGTGACACAGGAGCCACCAAAAGTATCTGAGCAGAGAAGTGGTTTAGGGAACAATGGTGTCACCATGGAGAACTGAGTGAGGGAAGGAGGGCAAAAGCAGGAGGACCAGCAAGGAGGCCTTCACAGTAACTCAGGTGAGAACGCTGAGGGGACAGGCCAGGCTGGTTGCAGAGAAAGTGGTGAGAAGGGCCTGGACTCTGAATACGTCTGACAGTGGAGCTGAGAGATAGGATTTGCTAATAGATTAAATGAGGAATATTCTAGAAAAGGGGGCTTCCCAGGTGGCACTAGTGGTAAAGAACTCTCCTGCCAATGCAGGAGACATGAGAGAGTGGGTTTGATCCCTGGGTTGGGAGGATCCCCTAGAGAAGGGCATGGCAACCTACTCTAGTATTCTTACCTGGAGAATCCCCATGGAGAGAGGAGCCTGGCGGGTCCATGGTGTTGCAAAGAGTCGGGACACGACTGAAGCGACTTAGCATGCACGCATGCAGGAGAAAAAGAGAAGTGTTCAGGAGGCCTCCAACGTTTTGGTGTCAGTTGATGGAAGAATGGAACTACCATTTGCTGAAAGGGGAAAGACTGCAAGAAGAAATTCAGGAGACTGGTGTGAGGTCACCTGGTGAGGGCTCACGGTTCTAAATGCCCATCTAGGTGAACTCATCCAGTCTTCATGACAACTCTGTACAGTAAATACTATTGTTATTACCATTCTGTGGATGAGGAACTGAGCCCTGAGTGTGCCTCAGATGCCACAGCTGTAAAATGCAAAGACGACTCCTGAGTTTACCACTGCACTGTCTGTAAGGGAAGACAGACCACTCAATAGACAACTACAGCAATATCTGGAGCTCTGGGAGAGGGAGTCTGAGGGGCTGCAGTTGTACAGAGCAAGAGCATCTCCCAAAGTTTCCGGGGAGGGAAGACAGGCAGAAGTCAGAGAAGCCTTACAAGAAGTGATGGTGGGCTGAAGTGTAAAGGATCAGTGGCTAAACTAAAAGGCATTTTAAGAGGTAAGATAGGATAGGAAGGAGAGAGTCTTCCAGGCAGAGGGAACTACTTGTGCAAAAAGGAGGGGGGATGGGGATTTTAAGGAACTAAAGAATTTCAGAGTGGTGCTTCTGCCTCTTTTAGAGCAACTTGTTGATTGATCCCTATAGAGAATTTTCCTCCACCAAGTCACGGTAATGGTTCAAGGGTTCCCTTTCCTGCTGTCTTAGACTGTATCGCTGAGAAAGCAGAGGTCAGCTGTCTTTGATCACTTATCAGGGCCCTGCTGTTCCTCAACTGTGCTCACCGGTTCCTGCCTCCCAGCTTCAGGGCTTGCTGTTCTCATTAACTAGGACACTCCATTCTCCCAGAAGCCTTCCCAGGTCTGTACCCACCAGGTGAACTCAGAGTCTTCCCTCTTGGTTTCCATGACAGCCAGTGAAGGGCATGATCATAGTACTTAAAAATACCACGTTGTAATGTGTAATTATCTGTCCATCTTTCCTTTTTTCGTTTTTTGAATCACCCACAGGTGCTTGTTTTAATTACAGACCTCCCGAATCCAAACTTTCCTGGAGAAAGGCCTTGGAATCTTTTTACTAGCACCTAGGTGATTTTTTTAAAACTTTTTTGACTGCACCTCACAGCATGTGAGATCTTAATCCTCCAACCGGGATCGAACCAGTGCCTCCTGCACTGGAAGGCAGAGTTTTAACCACAAGACCGCCAGGGAAGTCCCCTATCTGTCCATCTTTCTACTAGGCTGTCAGCGGGGCCTTGTATCTCAGATTAGCACACCATTTTTAGCCTTAAACAGATACTCAATAATTTTTACCCTGAAATGAATGAATAAATACATTTTAATTGAACTTCCTTTGCATTTAGTGATGCTGCTACTGGCATTTTGATTTTCTGTTCTAGTTCCACTCCCAGCAGAATTATGAATAGATTTTAAAATGTAATTACGTATGGCATTGTTCTTGCTCCTTGAGCCTGACATTTTGGATGTTGTTGGGAGACAGGCTTTCTCTAACACTGGGATGCTGGTGGCTATTTTTCCAGCCTTTTCCAGCTTCTAGAGGTGGACCACATTCCTTGGCTTGTGGCCCCCCTTCTCTGTCTTCAAAGACAGCAGTGTACACAGCATTTCTGACCCTCTCATCATCACAACTCTGATTCTTTTTTTCTGTCTCCCTCTTCCACTTTTAAAGGCCCTTGTGAATACATTGGGCCTACCAGACAATCCAGAATAATCTCTCTATTTTAAAGTTAGTTGATTAGCAACCTTAATTCCATTTTACCATGTAATGTATGATGAATAAATATATTGAGAATAATGAAAGTCAGATTTCCAGTGGTACTCTGCTAAACTGGTTCTCTGTGGGAGGAGGGGGGAAGGGGAATAAGAAAATTTGATTTGCAGCATTTGCCAATCGCAATGGTATAAATGGTCCCATGACTGATTTTCAGGCAATGATCAGCTCAAAAAATTACAAATAGCTAGTAATCAGCTTTTGTGAGCTGGTTCATATTGGTTCCAGCACACTGTGGCAAGCTTCTCATTCTTGAAGTTTTTAAATATAGATAAATATAGAAATAAATATAGATATATTGTGGATAAGGATATGTATGTGTGTGTTTCCTTGCCCTCTACAATGGAAAAGCCTAAGAGCTAGGGCACATCAGTAGCAATTAGCTACTGTGTGTTCGTGCTCACTCACTCAGTTGTATCCAACTCTTTGTGACCCCATTGACTGTAAATTGCCAGGCTCCTCTGTCCATGGGATTTTTCAGGCAGGAATACTGGAGTGGGTTACCATTTCCTCCTCCAGGGGATCTTCCCAATCCAGGGATTGAACCTGCATCTGCTGCATTAGCAGGCAAATTCTTTACCAAGGAGCCACAATTAGCACACCTAGCTAACTAATACATTCAGATCTTACTTTCCAAATACCACTCTCACCATTAAAAGGAACCTTGGAGAAAAGGTTAATTCCAGGGCTGGGGACAGGAAAGTACAAAATGAGCCTGCAACAACTTGTACCAGAAATTAATGAACTGTGCAAAAAAAGACGAGGATACATGAAAAGGAGAGATTTGCAAATAGAAAGAGCTCCCTCTGGGACAATTTTGTATCAAGATAAATTATAATAGTAATGGCTTAAAGCCCTTTAAATAGAATAAAAATCCATGAGTTAAACAGACATAAATAAGTGAACAAATAAGTAAATGGAAGGACAGAAAGCTTTCTCACAATAGAATACCAACTCATACATAGAAAGTCCGCCTGCAATGCAGGAGATTCCTAAGTCGATTCCCCAGTTCGATTCCTAGCTCGGGAAGATCTGCTGCAGAAGGGATAGGCTACCCACTACAGTCTTCTTGGGCTTCCCTTGTGGCTCAGCTGCCCACAATGCGGGAGACCTGGGTTCGATCCCTGGGTTGGGAAGATCCCCTGGAGAAGGGAAAGGCTACCCGCTCCAGTATTCTGGCCTGGAGAATTCCATGGACTTTATAGTCCATGGGGTTGCAAAGAGTCAGACACGATTGAGAGACTTTCACTTTCACATAGAAAATCATCAGTAGGTGAAAAATTGAGTGAAATTTTAATGAGACAATATGTTTACATCTCTCCCCACAAATACTTGTTAATTGAAAAGAAATAACTAGTAATTTGACAGAGCAGAAATTTCACAAATACCACCTTAACTGAGTGATCAAAGTTAATATCACCAGTAGTGAGACAAATCTACGTCATGAACATACATGATGGACTGAAAGGACCTAATATCAGCTCTGTGATTAATTTGCCGGAATATATGATTTGAGTCTAACCACAAGGAAACAGGAGAGAGACCCAAATTGAGGGATATTCTACGAAATCTCATCTATCCTCTTTAAAAATGTCAGTTATAAATGGCAAACGATGACTGATGACTGAAAAACTATTTATCACAGATTGATAAAAAGGCTTGAATGCAGTGCATGACCTTGTGTTTGATACTGGCCTGGCCAAAAAAAAAAAAAAAAAAAAGTCATAAATGACAGTACTAAGACAAAGTCTGAATACAAATAGTGGGTTCCATAGTGGAAATAAATTCATGGTAAACTGTCTGATTTTGTTTATTGTACTATGGTTATGTAAGAAAATATCCTTATCTTATACTTAGGATTTATACACTAAAATACAGACTAGGAAGTTTACAATTTGCTCTCAAGTTATTCAAAGAAAGGATTGTGTTGTATGGTGTGGGGAGAGAGAGAGAAAATATGACAAAGGGTGGCTCAGTGGTAAACAATCTACCTGACAATGCAGGAGACATGGGTTCAATCTCTGGTCTGGAAAAATCCCATGTGCCATGGTAAGCCCGTGTGCCACAACTATGGAGCCCATGGTCTAGAGCCAGTGGCCCACAACTACTGAGCCTGTGAGCGTCAACTATCGAGGCCTATGCAGAAGCCTCTGTGCTTCACAACAAGAGAAGGCACCACAGTGAGCAGCCCAGGCACTGCCGCTGGAGAGCAGCCCCTGTTCTCTACAACTAGAGAAAGACTGCAGCGTGGAAGATCCAGCACAGTCAAAAACAAATCAATAAATAAACAAATGGGGCAAAATAGATCCATGTTTCAATCTGGATAAAAGGTTTACGGGGCTTATACTGTTGTGGCAACTTGTCTTCTTTTAACTCAGAAGTTATATCACCCAAAAATGTGACCAAAAAATTGAGATGGGGAAGTGTGTGTGTTTACTCGCTCAGTCATATCCGACTCTTTGCGACCCCATGGACCTTAGTCCGTCAGGCTCCTCTCTCCATGGAATTCTCCAGGCAAGAATACTGGAGTGGGTTGCCAAAGATGGGGGAAGAGGGACATAAAAAGTTATTTTGGTAACATTCCACCAGTGCAGAGGGAAAAGTCATACAAAAATATGATGGTTGTATCTGCTCCTGCTCTCTGTACCACTTCTCTGTTGATACCGTCTGTATTCTTGGCTAAAACAAAACAAAACAGGAGCTTCTAACCAGTGTGTAGGTGGTCTGTTTGGGCAGCTTCAAAGACAGCTTTTGTGAAAATGAAAGTATTCATTTTAAAATCATAGAGATCTCTCTGTCCTGCATAGCAATTTGGGAGCCCTGTCATAGTTTGTAATCAGAGTGTCTAATCTTGCAAAATATTCTTTTTTTCTTTCCTAAGTCAATTTCTATTTTTAAAAATTTTTAAATATTTATTTATTTTTAATTCATTGATGATTACTTTACAATCTTGGTTTGATTTCTGTCATATATCAATATCAGTTAACCATAGGTATACATATGTCCCCTCCCTCTTGAATATCCTTCCCATCTCCTGCCCATTCCCACCTATCTAGGTTATTACAGAGCCCCAGTTTTGAGTTCTCTGAGTCATATAGTAAATTCCCATTGACTGTCTACTTACATATGTTAGTGTATATGCTTCCAGGCTCTCTTCATTTATCTCACCCTCTCCATTTTCTCCCCTACCCTTACCCATAAGTCTGCTCTCTATATCTGTCTCTCCACTGCTGCTCTGTGAACAGACTCATCAGTACCATCCTTCTAGATTCCATATATATGCATCAATATACAATATTGTTTTTCTCTTTCTGACTTATTTCACTCTGCATAATAGGCTCTAGGTCCATCCATCTCATTAGAACTGACTCAAATGTGTCAATTCTTGCAAAATATTCTTAACGTAAGATAAATGAAAGAGGTGGTATGTAGGACCAGAAAAAAGGAACAGTAAAACCATACACAATTTATGATTTTTTTTAATAAAAAGGTATTTCCTTCCAGTCCTCTCTTGGGATTTAACTCATGGGTATTATCGCTTCTTGTTCATTAATATTTAGCAGAATTTAACACAGATCTCATTTGTTCCTTTTGATGAAGAAATGATGCCTTGCACTATATACAAAATTCAACTCTTAAAAAAATAACTTAAAGATTTCAGCACAAGAGGCAGAGAATCAAGGTTTAAGCCAGTTTAGCTTCAGGATGAAAAATAAAATCTTGTTCTGCATGCCTCCCTACTTCCTCCACTGGGTGAACATTTTATGTTGCTAGAAAATAAAGCATTTCTTTGACACAAATGTTTGATTTGATCCCTAGTGTTAAATAGATGAATTGAGAGGCTAATGAAAATCAATTATTTGCAATCTAATTACACCATAATTTTTAGCATTTAAGTATCCGTATCTCTAGAGATAAAATAGTTTTGATTTACAAAACTGGGTAATTAAGCATATAGGCCTATAGGCCTGAGAGCCAGGTAATAGCAACTTGAAAAGTTAGCAATATAAACGATCAGTTTGGTTAGTCTGCTGAAGATAAAAAAATGAGTAAAATTTACCCCTGAGGAGAAAACCTCAAAACAATCCCAAATATTATTGACTGCAGTTGAGATGTGAATGCTTCCCTAGTTTCCTTTGCACTCTCTCCCTATCACAGCAGCGCTGCCTTCTGGGTGATATTGACCTATCCACCCCCAGCTGGAGGGGTAGGCCCTGATTGGCCTAAACCAATTAGGATTGTCCTAATCGTCTCAGCTAGTTCAATAGCAGGCCTTGGCCCAAGTTGGTTAGTTTTACATTTAATTTCTGGAGAGCGCTCTTTTTTTCTTTTTTTGCCATACCACACAGCACATGGAATCTCAGTTTCTTTGACCAGGGATCAAACGCACATCTCCTGCATTGGAAGGGCAGTCTTAATCATTGGACCACCAGGGAAGTCCCTGGATAACAATCTTAATTCCAATTTCTTGGGAAAGTTTTATGGTAACACCTAATCACCAACCAGGACCTGCCTCCCTTCTCCCATCATCAGAGCTTGCCCATGATCATAACTATATACAGTAGAAGTGACAAATGGATTCAAGGGATTAGATCTGATAGACAGAGTGCCTGAAAAACTATGGACAGAAGTTTGTGACATTGTACAGGAGGCAGTGATCAAGACCATCCCCAAGAAAAAGAAATGCAAAAAGGCAAAATGGTGTCTGAGGAGGCCTTACAAATAGGAGAGAAATGAAGAGAAGTGAAAAGCAAAGGAGAAAAGGAAAGATATATCCATCTGAATGCAGAGTTCCAGAGAATAGCAAGGAGAGATAAGAAAGCCTTCCTCAGTGATCAATGCAAAGAAATAGAGGAAAACAATAGAATGGGAAAGACTAGAGATCTCTTCAAGAAAATTAGAGATACCAAGGGAACATTTCATGGAAAGAGGGGCACATTAAAGGACAGAAATGGTATGGACCTAACAGAAGCAGAAGATATTAAGATGAGGTGGCAAGAATACACAGAAGAACTATACAGAAGAGATCTTCACAATCCAGATAATCACAATGGTGTGATCACTCACCTAAAGCCAGACATCCTGAAATGCAAAGTCAAGTGGTCATTAGGAAGCATCATCACAAACAAAGCTAGTGGAGGTGATGCAATTCCAGTTGAGCTATTTCAAATCCTGAAAGATGATGCTGTGAAAGTGCTACACTCAACATGCCAGCAAATTTGGAAAACTCAGCAGTGGCCACAGGACTAGAAAAGGTCAGTTTTCATTCCAATCTTTAATAAAGGCAACGCCAAAAAATGTTCAAACTATCGCACAATTGTACTCATCTCACACGTTAGCAAAGTAATGGTCAAAATTCTCCAAGCCAGGCTTCAACAGTACATGAACTGTGAACTTCCAGATGTTCAAGCTGGATTTAGAAAAGGCAGAGGAATCAGAGATCAAATTGCCAACATCCACTGGATCATCGAAAAAGCAAGAAAGTTCCAGAAAAACATCTATTTCTGCTTTATTGACTATGCCAAAGCCTTTGACTGTGTGGATCACAATAAATTGTGGAAAATTCTGAAAGAGATGGGGATACCAGACCACCTGACCTGCCTCCTGGGAAATCTGTATGCAGATCAAGACGTAACAGTTAGAATTGAACATGGAACAACAGACTGGTTCCAAATCAGGAAAGGAGGACATCAAGGCTGTATATTGTCACCCTGTTTATTTAACTTATGTTCAGAGTACATCATGTGAAATGCCAGGCTGGATGAAGCACAAGCTGAAATCAAGATTGCCAGGAAAAATGTCAATAACCTCAGATATGAAGGTTGCTGCTAAGTCACTTCAGTCATGTCTGACTCTGTGCGACCCCATAGACGGCAGCCTACCAGGCTCCCCAGTCCCTGGGATTCTCCAGGCAAGAACACTGGAGTGGGTTGCCATTTTATTGACCTTCATATAACCTCTGCCACCCTTATGGCAGACAGTGAAGAAGAACTAAGGAACCTCTTGATGAAAGTGAAAGAGGAGAGTGAAAAAGTTGGCTTCAAACTCAACATTCAAAAAATGAAGATCATGGCATCTGGTCCCATCACTTCATGGCAAATAGACAGGAAAACAATGGAAACAGTAACAGACTTTATGTGGCTCCAAAATCACTGCAGATGGTGACTGTAGCCATGAAATAAAAAGACACTTTCTCCTTGGAAGAAAAGCTATGACCAATCTAAACAGCATATTAAAAAGCAGAGACAATACTTGCCAACAAAGGTCTGTCTAGTCAAGGCTATGGTTTTTCCAGTGGTCATGTATGGATGTGAGAGTTGGACCATAAATAAAGCTGAGCACCAAAGAATTGATGCTTTTGAACTGTGGTGTTGGAGAAGACTCTAGAAAGTCCCTTGGACTGCAAGGAAATCAAACCAGACAATCCTAAAGGAAATCAGTGCCGAATATTCATTGGAAGGACTGATGCTGAAGCTGAAACTCCAATACTTTGGCCAGTTGATGTGAAGAACTGACTCATTTGAGAAGACCCTGATGCTGGGAAAAGTTGAGGACAGGAACAGAGGATGAGATGGTTGGATGGCATCACTGACTCGATGGACATAAGTTTGAGTAAGCTCCGGGAGTTGGTGATGGACAGGGAAGCCAGGCGTGCTGCAGTCCCTGGGGTCGCAATGAGTCAGACATGACTGAGACGCTGAACTAAACTGATGATCATAACTCTAAGTTATAATATATGCAGGTCAACCAACAAGCTTCTTATATGCCTTTTAAGTATCTTAATGTTTAAAACAGTTTATCTTCCTTTTCTATGATTTTCATTTTGAATAAAACAGAAATTTATCCTGTAGAATTTCCCATATTCTAGATTTGATTGGTTGATTTCTTGAGTGGTTTCACTAATCCCTGTTTCTCGTTTTTCCTATAAAATGGTAGTTTGTACTAGGGGCTTGATTTAGAAATGTCATTGTTTTACAAAATGTATTAGGTGGCACTGTGCGCTTCTTAACACATTAAAGTCAGAACCACACAAACTTGGGTTGGCCATAGTTTTAGTGATATCAGAATGGTTGGCAGAGTCAGATTTAGTTCATTTGAGCTAGTGGGAATTTCTGGAGTTAGTTCCAGATTCCTTTTGACATGACCCCAATAGTATTTGAGAGCCTCCTTGCTTTCTGGTTCCCCCAGTGTCCCAGGTTTATATTTCCTGACCCAGACATGAAATCAGCCATGTGTCTAAGAAGCTCTGTTCCTTTTCTTAATAGTGGGGAAAGTTGTTTAGTGGGCACCACCTGGGCTCAGGAATACTTGTAACAAAGGGTTGTTACTGTTTCTAGACCTGCCAGTGGGCCAAGCTAGGGAATAAGTAGTTTTTCAGAAAGAGAAAAGGAAATCATGAATTTATACAGATATTGCCAATTTAAATTTAAGATTATAGAAGAGCTTTACCTCTTATCTCTGACACAAAAAATCTGAGCCGCAATTCGTGTTTATATAACTTTATTTGCTTTATCTAAGAATGTTTAAGAATCTAACAGTATTTAAAAATCTAAGAATCTGAGCAAACTCCAGGAGATAGTTTACGGACAGGGAAGCCTGGCGTGCTGCAGTCTATGGGGTTGCAGAGTCAGACACAACTTAGCAACTAAACAATTACAACAAGAATATTTATATAAGCAGTTTCAAAATAATCATATCAATGCTGCTGCTGCTGCTAAGTCGCTTCAGTCGTGTCTGACCCTGTGCGACCCCATAGACAGCAGCCCACCAGGCTCCCCGTCCCTGGGATTCTCCAGGCAAGAACACTGGAGTGGGTTGCCATTTCCTTCTCCAATGCATGAAAGTGAAAAGTGAAAGGGAAGTCGCTCAGTCGTGTCCGACTCCCAGTGACCCCATGGACTGCAGCTTACCATATCAATAGGAGTACTAAAAATTAAGATGATAGAATGCAAATTTTAAGATTTGTTGAGGGTGTGTGGCTATTGTCTTTCTCTTTAAGATATATCTTATTAAGGATGTACTGTCCAAATATTAAGTTTTAGAGTTATCTAAAATAAGTCTTTTCTGTGTTGTGCCACAAACTTGATATACAGTTAAATTCAATGACTTCTGTCCATTTTAAGTTTTGGGAAGAGGGTTCTTTCTTTTTGTATTTAATTTTTTAAAGTATAGGTTATTTACAGGATTCCAAAATCAAAATGGTTAAACAGAACACATTCAGAAAAGTCTAACACCCTTCCTTGTTCCTTCCTTTCCCTTCTGTTAATGTTATGAAATGAAGTAACATTTTTATATGAAATGAATAATAACTTTTATTTATTTTTGGCTTATCCTCCATTGCTTCTTTTTGAAAATATACATGCATATGTATCTGTATGTGTGTGTATATAAACATATATAGGTATTTTCCTCATTTTATTAAACAAATTTGCTTTATGTGCTTATAAATATATCCAGAAGATCCTCCATAGCAGGATATACATATTTACCTCATCTTTTTACCATGCATAGTATTTCATTTTGTGTTTATTGAAATAGACCCCCATTGATGGACATATCTAGGTTATTTTCATTTTTACCATTACAAATAGTGCCACAGTGCCTACGTTATCTTAAATTTTTTCCCAGAATATTGATAGGAATTTCTGGGTATAAGGTAAATGCATATATGTAACTTACTGGATAATGTCAATTCCTTTCCATAACAACTCTATTATTTTTCATTCCCAACTTTAATGTACGACACTGCCTGCTTCCCCATTACTTTGCCAATGGGTATGTTTTAATTTTTCATTCTTGCCATTCTGATAGATGAGAAGTAGCTCCCCAATGTCTTTTTCTTTTATGTGTGTGTTTTTTAATATGAGTGTGTTTCAGCATTTTTTTAAATATGAGTGTGTTTGAGCAACTTTTGTATTTCTGTTTCTGTGAATTGTTGGTTCACTTTTCTAACCTTTTTTTCTGTGGAGTTATTGGTCTTTTTCTTCTCAGTTTTTAGAAGCTTTTAATGTTATGGGTATTAACTCTGTGATATAAGTTGGAAGTCTTGTTTTCAGATGTGTCATTTGTCTTCTTACATCACTTATGCTGATTTTTCTTCTGTAAAAATTATTTTTGAATTTTTATATAGTCAAATTCATGAATCTTTTCTCTTATTGATTCTAGATTTTGAATGATAGTTAAGAAAGTTTTCCCCATCCATTTCAGTTATAAAGAAAACATTCTATCGCCCTCTCTTTTCCTAGCTCTCTTTTATTACTTTTAAAGTTTCATTTTTTAAGTTTGACTCTCTAATACATTTGGAATTTGTCTGGATGCATAGTGTGTGGAATGGACCCAAATTTACCTTTTTTCCTTTTTTCTCAAATGGCTATTCTTTTGTTCTAATACCATGTTTGTTTTGTTTTTGGCCATACCACATTACCTATGGGATCTTAATTCTCCACCCAGGGACCAAACCCAGGACCCCTGCATTTAAAGCATGGAGTCTTAACCACTGGACCACCAGGGCAGTCCCCTAGTAAGAGGCACTTATTTAAAAGTGCCTCTCTTCCTTACTGATTTGAGATGCTGCCTTTATCTACACTAAAATTCCCAAAGCGTGGGGATCTACTCCTGAATTGTATTTTTTGTCCTCTGTTTAGTTTGTGCATCAGGACTGTTTTTAATTATTAGGCAGACTCTACAGTACGTTTTACTAATAGAGGAAACACCTCCCTCTCATTGTAGCTCCTCTTTTTCAGTCTCCTTGCTGCTACTGTCATTTTGTATGAACTGTTTCATCATTCAAAGGGAAAAGATTACCTGATGGCATTTTTATTAGGATTATGGAAATTTCATGGTGGACCTTAGGAGACTGACAGTATTTTTGATATTGAGTCTTTCTATCCAAGGCAATGGATATATCTGTTACATATTTCCTTTTATTCAAATCTATTCTTTATCTTTCAAGAATATTTTATGGTTTTCTTTATATACTTTTTGAAGATTTCTTGTTAAGCTTATGCCTAGGTGTTTTAGTTTATCTTATAAATGGGTTTTCCCTTCCACTATATTTTCGAACTGGGTGGCGTTTCTCTGCATTTATTTCCTACTATTTTACAAGATTCTCATTTGTAGCAGTTTTTCTGATTCTTTCCCCACTCCTATTCTCAGATATACTATTGTAACATTTGTATATAGAAATAGTCTTACCTCACACTTTCCAAGTCTTATGTTTCTGTTTCCTCTTGTGTAAATGTTTTGGCTAATATTGCCAATTCAATGCTTAGGTAATAGCAAAGACTGAACATCCTTGCATTTCCTCTAGAGGCTTTAGGAAGAAAGCCTCGCATTTACCCATTAAGTAAAATGCTGATTTGGGGGCAGAAGTATATATGATTTTATTATGCATAATGGGTATCAATTTTCATCTTATTGAATGCTCATCTGTAGATACGATCATATGATTTTTCTTTGTAACTGTTAAACTGATATATTAATGACAATACTACTATTAATATACTAAAGACTATACTAATCCCTCTTAGAATAAGCACCTCTTGTATGGCATCTAGTTTTTAATGTACTCTTGGATTCTCTTGCTAGTATTTAATTTGTTTCATCTTAAAGAGATGGGAATACCAGACCACCCTATCTGCCTCCTGAGAAACCTATGTGCAGGTCAAGAAGCAATAGTTAGAACTGAACATGGAACAATGGACTGGTTCCAAACTGGGAAAGGAGTACATCAAGGCTGTAAATTGTCACCTTGCTTATTTAACTTACATGCAGAGTACATCATGTGAAATGCCAGGCTGGATGAGGCACAAGTTGGAATCAAGATTGCTGGGAAAAATATCAATAACCTCAGATATGCAGATGACACTACCCTCATGGCAGAAAGTGAAGAAGAACTAAAGAGCCTCTTGATGAAAGTAAAAGAGGAGAGTGGAAAAGCTGGCTTCAAACTCAACATTCAAAAAATGAAGATCATAGCATCCAGTCCCATCACTTCATGGCAAATAGATAGGGAAACAATGGAAACAGTGAGAGACTTATTTGGGGGGGCTCCAAAATCACTGTAGATGGTGACAGCAGCCATGAAATAAAAAGACACTTGCTCCTTGGAAGAAAAGCTATGACAAACCTAGACAGTGTATTAAAAAGCAGAGACATTACTTTGCCAAGAAAGTTCCATCTAGTCAAAGCTTATGGTTTTTCCAATAGTCATGTATGGATGTGAGAGTAGGACCATAAAGAAGGCTGAGCACTGAAGAATTGATGCTTTTAAACTGTGGTGTTGGAGATGACTCTTGAGAGTCCTGTGGACTGAAAGGAGATCCAACCAGTCAATCCTAAAGGGAAACAATCCTGAATATTCATTGGAAGGACTGATGCTGAAGCTCCAATACTTTGGCCACCTGATGCTAAGAGCCGACTCATTAGAAAAGACCCTGGATGCTGGGAAAGATTGAGGACAGGAGCAGAGGATGACAGAGGATGAGATAGTTGGATGGCATCACCAACTAAATGGACATGAGTTTGAGCAAGCTCCAGGAGATGGTGAAGGACACAGAAGCCTGGCATGCTGCTCCATGGGGTCGCAAAGAGTTGGACACGACTGAGCGACTGAACAACAACAAATCTCTCGCATCAATATTCATAATTAAGACTGGTCTTGTCATAAAGGTTGTCAGTGCCTCACCCACATCCCATTGGCACTTACTATTTATATACACTTCTGCCCAATTTTCTTTTTTCAAAAAATTGTTTTAATTAATTAATTTAATTTAATTTAATTTTTAGCTGCACTGGGTCTTTATTGCTGGCATGGGCTTTCTCATTGTTGCCATGAGCAGGGGCTGCTCTCCAGTTGCCAAGCATGGGTTTCTCATTGCAGTGGCATCTCTTGTTGCAGAGCATGGGCTAGAGCTCATGGACTCAGTAGTTGCAGCAGGTGGGCTTCAGAGTTGTAGCCCAAGGGCTTAATTGTCCTGAGGTATGTGGAATATACCTCAGAGCAGGGATCGAATCTGTGTGCCCTGCTTTGGCAGGAGGCTTCTTAACCACTGGATCACCAGGAAAGCCCCTGCCCAATTTTCAATGACCAGCATTTGTAACTCTCTGCCTGAAGATTTTCTCTTGCCACTGGAGCCCACTTAACTAGAAAGCAAAGAACAGGCTGGTAATGCTGGGCAACTTGTACCACGTAGGAGCAGCCCTCAACCAATAACTGACATGAGCTAGTAGACAAATACCTAGGCTCACTGAGGGTAACTGAGAATTCCCCAGCAGTATTAAGTTCCAGTTGCCCTTAGCCACAATTTACTTGATAGTAACACATTATTGTTAATTCTCAGGTGGCGCTAGTGGTCAAAGAATCCGCCTGCCAATACAAGAGACTTCAGAGAAGCAGATTTGATTCCCTGGGTTGGGAAGATACCCTTACCCTGCAGTAAATTCTTGCCTGGGAAATTCCGTGGACAGAGGAGCATGGACAGTCCACGGGGCCACAAAGAGTCGGACACAACTGAGCACATAACACAATACTGGTTCCTTTCCTTCTTTGTTTCTCTTCCCCCTTCTGGCTTCAAAGCTACTTGCACTTGAACCTCATCTCTAGGCTGGCTTCTAGGGAAACCAATTAAGCCAGTTCTATGATTTTCTTTTTTGTACAGTCTTTCTGAAGTTTGGGTATCAATGCTATATTCATTTCTTAGAACTTGGGAATTTTACTTTTATTTCCCATGCTCTGAAATAGTTTAAGTAGCATTAGGTTTATCTGATCTTTGAAAGTTTGATAGAAATCCCCTTGTAAAACCAACTGAGCATGGTGTTTTTATGTGAGAGCTCTGACAACCCTCTCTGTGACATCTATAAAAATTGCTCTATTTAGACTTGCTATTGAATTCTGGGGAAATTTTGTAAATTATATATTTCTGGAACATTAACCATTTCAAATGGTTTCATTTAGGCTTTCAATTTCCTTTGCATAGAGTTGTGCAAAGTAGCGTTTATACGTTTTTATATATTTCCTCTGATTTTATGGTTATTGTTTCATTACCTTTTATTTCATATATTTATACCTTCAAACCTTCCTTCACCCCTGTATTTTGACTCACATTAAGCTAGTGGTTAGTTTTTTAAGGGCAAAGGTTCATTTCATTATTTCCTTTTAATGCAAGGATTGATTAGCAGTGTGTTTTTACATTTTTAGGTGGAAGAGACTTTTTTAAAAGTCATTATTTGCTAGTTATATAGAATTGTGATCACAGAAGGCCACTTATATCATTTATACTTTTGGAATGTATTGAAATTTTGTGGACTATAATACAGCAATTTTGTGAATTTTTCATGTGACTTAGAAGAAGGTTTAATCTCTGTTATCAGGATTCAGTGTTTACATTTATTATATTTATGTGTGTGTGCTCAATTGAATCTAACTCTTTGTAACCCCATGGACCGTAGCCTACCAAGCTCATCCGTATGTGGAATTTTCCAGGCCAGAATACTGGAGCAGCTTGGCATTTTCTACTTCAGGGTATGTTCCTGACCCAGGGATCAAACCTGTGTCTCTTACGTCTCCTGAATTGGTAAGGTGGATTTTTCACCTCTACTTTATTTATAATTTTGTTTAGGTCTTCTGTAACCACATAATTTTTTGTTCAATTAGATATAGTCTGTTCTGAAACAGTGTTAAAATTTCCAATTATTAGAGTTTTTTTGCTTAATTTTCTTTGCATTCCTTTTTAGTTTCTGTTTTATAATACTTGTTGCTATTTTATTAGGCACGTGGATATTAATGATAGTTTCCTCTTTGCAGATTCTAGTATTTAGCATTATATTTATATTTAGCATTATAAAGTATCTTTTTGTTTCCTTTTAGGGAAAGAGCCTGAATTCTTTTCTTTCTATCTTATTAATTTTTATTTTTATGAATATTTTTATTTTGTTCTAATAACTGTACTCAATATCATTCAGTCCCCTTTTATTTTGATATTGTCTTACTATGAACAACATTGTAACTTACAAGTAACCTCCTCTTTCTCTTCTCTCCATTACCCCCAACATCTAACTTAAAATACTATCCTTTTATTTCAAGTTTTTAAAAAGTCAGATTTCCTCTTACTATATAGTCTCTGCTTCTCCCCCTTTTTTGTTTTATATCCGCACTATCAAAACCTATAAAAATTAAAGACTATTCTTTCAACCTTATTCTCACTGTTTTCCCACAATTCTACTGTAAAATGCTCACTACCAAAACTTAAGTTGCATTTCTCCAATTATTTTCTGAATCATATTTTCTAGGAAATTCCTCAAGGAGGGTTTGGGAGCAATATTTCCTGAGTTCTTGTATGTTCATAATGGTCTATGTCTATTATCATATATCTGATAAGAAAATATAAATAATTCCTACAATTCAACACCAACAAAGCTACCTGAACTAAAACAGGCAGTGGATGTGAATACACATTTCTGCAAAGTAGATACACAAATGGCCAATGAACACATGAAAACATGCTCAACATCACTAATTGTTAGAGAAATGCAAATCTAAACTACAGTGAGTTATCACCTCACACCAACTAGAAAGAAAGAAAGAAAAAAAGTGAAGTCTCTCAGTTGTGTCCAACTCTTTGCGACCCCATGGACTGTAGCCTACTAGCTCCTCTGTCCCTGGGATTTTCCAGGCAAGAATACTGGAGTGGGTTGCCATTTCCTTCTCCAGGGGATCTTCCCAGTCCAGGGATCGAACCCAGGTCTCCCACATTGCAGGCAGATGCTTTACCATCTGAGCCACCAGAGAAGAACTCAACTAGGATGGATGGCCACTATTAAAAAAAAAAAGAAAGAAAAAGCAAATAAACATTGACGAAGATGTGGAGAAATTGGAGCCCTTGTGCCCTAGTGGTAGGAATAAGATAGTGCAATCACTATGGAAACACACTGAAGGGTCTTAAAAAGTTAAAAATAGAATTACCATATAGTCAGTAATCACACTTCTGGGTATAATATATCCAAACAAATTGAAAGCAGGGACTTCCCTGGTGGTCCAGTGGCTAAGATTCCATGCTCCCAATGCAGGGGGCCCATGTTTGATCCCTAGTCAGCGAAGTAGATCCCATACACTGCAATGAAGATGGAAGATCCTGCATGCCACAACTAGGACCTGGCACAGCCAAATAGATAAATATTAAACAAAAAGGAATTAAAAGCAGTACCTGGAAGATATATTTGCATATCTATGTTCACTGCCTCATTGTTCAGGGTACCCAGAAGGAAGCAACCCAAACACCTGCCAAGGGATGAAATGCATAAAGAAAGTGTGGTATATGCATGGAATGGAATACTATTCAGTCTTTAAAAAGATGCTGCTGCTGCTGCTAAGTCGCTTCAGTCGTGTCCGACTCTGTGCAACCCCATAGACAGCAGCCCACCAGGATGCCCCGTCCCTGGGATTCTCCAGGCAAGAACACTGGAATGGGTTGCCATGTCCTTCTCCAGTGCATGAAAGTGAAAAGTGAAAGTGAAGTCGCTCAGTCGTGTCCGACCCTCAGCAACCCCATGGACTGCAGCCCACCAGGCTCCTCCGTCCACGGGATTTTCCAAGCAAGAGTACTGGAGTGGGTTGCCATCGCCTTCTCCGTTAAAAAGATGGGAATCCTATTACTTGCTACAACATGGATAAACTTTGAGAATGCTATACTAAGTGAAATTTGCCAGTCAAGAAAAGGCAAATTTTGTATGATTTCGCTTATATGAGATATCTGAAGTAGTTAAACTCACAGAAACAGAAATTAGAATGGTGGAGGCAGGATGCAATGGTGGGGGAGGGGTGGGGGTGGGGCGTTGCTCAATGAATATAGAGTTTCAGTTTTGCAAAAATTCTACGGATCTGTTACATAACAATGTAAATAGTTAACACTTCTGAACTATACCCATAAAAATAGGATTATATGGTTTTTTTTTAAGATTTCTTTTTGGTGTGGATCATTTTTAAAAGTCTTTATTGAAATTGTTGTAATATTGCTTCTATTTTATATTTTTATTTTCGTGGCTGGGAGGCATGTGGGATCTTAGCTCCCAGACCGGGAATCCAACCTATACCCCCTGAACTGAAAGTCCTAGTCTTAACCACTGGACCGTCAAAGTGTGTTCTATATCACAGAGGTTTGAAGAGGAGGGCAGCCCCTATGGTGCGCTCTTCACTTTTAAATCCAGCCTTGCTAGCTCTTTCATCGAATCACAGGATCTCTAGAGCCTCCACCTACCTTTTCTCCGGATAGGAATGGCCTCCTCACTCCGCTAGGTGCCGCCCTCTCCGCGGGCCTCCCTCGCCCTGCCCCTAGCCCCGCTCCTACGAGTTTCCTCCAATCGCAGTCCTGGCCCCGCCTCCTACCCCAGCCTTTTTCCTGCATCCGGGCTTGGAGAGGCCGCTGTGAAGACCAGCGAGCAGCATGGAGGTTTCCGGCGAATCCCACTCCGGCCCAAGCTGTTCGTCGTCCTCGCGGGATGGCTCCGGGGTTTCGGTCTCCAAGGAGTTGCTGATGGCGGGGAGCGGCGGCCGCGGAGGTGACGAATGGGTGGTCGGCAGCGGCGTGGGGCGCGCACGTGCAGCTGGGGGCGGCGCTGCTGGAGCTGCGGGTCAGGGGCTACCTGCCTAGCTAGCGAGGGACCCGGACATCACCCCGGCTGCGGGGTTGGGGGACTGGCTGGCCTAGGTATGGGCATCCGGCCTCGAGCCCGAAGGTGGTTTGTGTTTTCATGTTTTAGGCACAGTGCTGAGTGCCCAGTGCTGAGCGCCGCAGCACGACCTTCCCCCGCACCCCTCCTCCTCCCAAGGGGACGACCTTAGAATCAGGTCTGGGTTCCAGCAGTTGGCTAGTAAGGGGAGCAGGTGAGTATTATGGATTGAGCACCCTCTCTCTGCAGATGCTCACAGAGCCATCCTTAGTGCGCTCCCTTAGTGCGCTGCTCTGGTAGAGGGAGACGCGTCCAGGAAACCCTCACAGGTTTTTAGACATCATAATAGAGAGCTAAAAAAAACTAGGGTTCGAATCCCAACCCCACGAGTAATTAGCTGTCGAACTTTTTTTTTTGGAGGGCGGTGTTTGAAGAGAATAAAGTTCATTCGAGTGGTAGACGCTGTTAGAACAGATGGCTGGCTCAAGGAAGAGCAGAACCAGCTGTGGAACTTTTTTGTGGCTCGGTGTCCGACGCTTTGCGACCCCATGGACTGCAGCACTCCAGGCTTCCCTGTCCTTCACTATCTCCCAGAGTTTCCTGAAACTCATGTCCGTTGAGTCGATGATGCCATCCAACCATCTCATCCTCTGTCGCCCTCTTCTCCTCCTGCCCTCAATCTTTCTCAGCATCAGAGTCTTTTCCAGTGAGTCGGGCTCTTCACATCAGGTGGCCAAAATATTGGAGCTTCAACTTCAGCGTCAGTGCTTCCAATGAGTATTTCAGTGTTGATTTCCTTTAGGATTGACTGGTTTGATCTCCTTGCAGTCCAAGGGACTCTCAAGAGTCTTCAGCACCATAGTAGGAGAGTTGTTTACATCCCCAAAGCTTCAGTTTTTACATTTGGAAAATGGAAGTAGTAGTACCTATAGTGTTTGTTTTTGTTTTTTTTTTTTTGAGAAGAAGAATGAGTGTAATGTCTTGGACATATCCTCATTAAATATTAACTTGAAAAAACATTCTTTGAGAATCCAGAGCATCCGATAATAGCTGAAGCTTCTTAGTGCCTACTCTGCCCCAGGAATTAATTCGCTAAATTTAATCCTCACAACTTCCCTGTGTGGAGTTGGTTCTGTTAGGGCAGTTGTACAGATGAGGAAACTGAGACCTGGTGTATCACACAGATAAGTAACTTGTTGGAGATCATGTGGCTGGAAAGTGGCAAAATTGGCATTTGAATCCAATCGGTGTGGCCCCAGAGTCCATGCTCTTTTCACTAATCCAATTATTAGGTATAAGCTATTGATAGTAGCTAGGAGTGTGGAGCTGCTGCTTTGAGGGTGAACAGGATTTTTATGCCAGAGTGAAGAGATTTTCCAGGTGTGGGAACCGGGGTGCATAAAGCCTTGGGTTTTGAAAGTAAGTCCTGTTCTCTGTGCTCTGATGGGCTGGAGAGTTGGGTTGATTTGAGGAGCTGTGAAAAGGCTAAAGGGGTTCTCTTTAAAGGGCTGTTTTGTCTACATCAGACATCTTGACTGAAAGGGAACTTACCAGGCAGAGATGTTTTATAAATGAAGAAATTAATACTCAAAAAGTGTAGGTGATTTGCCCAATATAATGTAGCTGGTAAACCATTTCTGGCTTTACTTAACCCTTATGTATTCTGTACTGCTTCCTGCATTCTGTCATTGCCGACCTACATTTGTTGCTGGTAGATTTCTGGCCCAGAAAGGTGCAGTTTAGTGGGCATTTACTACCTGGCATTGGTGAGGCAGAGATGTAAGAGACAGGTTTAAAGGGGGGAGATCTGCAGAAAGAACTAAAATGTTGTCATGGAACTTGGAATGTTCCTTTTTTTTTTGTTGTTTAATGTGTTAGAAAGTGAGGAAGGAACAGTCAAGACTTGAGGGTGGAGGGTGGTCTTGCAAAGTTTGCTCTTGGGCTCCTATTTCTTTGTGCTGTAATAAAGGAAGTGTGTGTGTGTGTTTGCAGGTATATGGGACAGGTTGCTCATCAACTCCAAGCCTAATTCCAGAAAGAATTCTACTCTTCAAACAGTTCGGATAGAGAGGAGTCCCTGTAAGTACCCTTCCCTCTCTTCTCTTTCTCTCTCTCTCAAGAACCCTCTGTGATATGAAATTCTGCCTAATTAATCACTTATTTGTTGGGACAGTGTCTGCTTTTGTTGTCAGAGAGTCCATTCTAGCAAGTCTTACTTGGAAATTACATCATGAATTCAGTGCACAGGGATAAAATTTCTTGTATTATTCCCCTGCTTTAAGAGGGTGGGGCTTAAACCAGGCAGGAGACTCGGGTTTGATTCCTGGGTTGAGAAGATCCCCTGGAGACGGGAGTGGCAACCCACTCCAGTATTCTTGCCTGGAGAATCTCATGGACAGAAGAGCCTGGCAGGCTACAGTCCTTGGGGTCACAAAGAGTCAAACACGACTGAGTGTGACTAACACTTAAGAGGATAACCTTGCCCAGAAAAACTTGTGGGATGGATTTTTGGAAATCAAAATCAATTATTGTTAAACTCCATGGGGAATGTTTCCAGAGGTTACTGACTCCTAAATTTCACACACGGATGTGGGAAAACACCACCAGATTTTATTAAATTGGACACAGTTACTTAAATGGTAAACGTTACTCATAACAGGGCCAGTTCTTTTTATTAATTACTCTGTGATATTGGTGTACCACATACTCTAAATATATGTGAGTCAGACTTTGTTCAGATAGCATCATGTAACACTTAGCATTTGTGTAATTCCCTTTTAATGTTTAAAAGAAAATAAAGACAAGAATTAGTAAAAATGGTGTAAATGATACATGAGGTTATCATGTCTGTAAACTACAAAATCGTGAGTAGTTGAGGGGAAGTTAACCATAATATGCACTAAATGTACAACAGCTGAAATGATTGCATGGTGGGTCCCCATTCAAATATAAGTTTTTGTGTAGACATAGGTTTATATTTTTGGAGCGTACGTATCTCTGAGTGGAATTTTAAGAATTTTTATTTTTTAGTATTTTGGCCGTGCCACCCATCGTGTAGGATCTTAGTTCCCCAACTAGGGGTGGAACTGTCACCTCCCTGCATTGGAAGCATGGTGTTTCAGCCACTGGACCCCAAGGGAAGTCCCCAGAGTGTATTTTTTAATAGAGAAAAGATTGCCAAATTCTTTTCCAAGTTGGGTATACCATCTGGAATCCTAGCAGTCCTGTTTCACAATTCAAGGCCATTTCTTGATCCTCACCTCCATTTTCTTCTTCCATGCTCTGAACATTTTAGTCCACTGTTACATGGCTGTGTCAGTGACTTAAGTTCTGAGAGCTCATAATGTGCATGGTTATATGCTGGGCCTCTTGAGAGCTAACTCAGTAAATGACATATCCCTGTTCTTTGTCTCCCCTGTGCTTAGCACTCACAGATGAGTAAACTGAGGTTTTGATTGGTTAAATTAAATGTATTAGATTCCTGTGGTTGCACATGAATGAAACCCAGCTCCAGTTGCCTTTAGCCAACTGATGTTGGCTCATTTTTGGGGGAAAAATACCCCCAGTGATTTCAGGTACATCACCTGGGATCTGCCACTCTATATCTCTTAGTTCTACTTTCCTAGGTGACTTTATCTAGAACCAGTTCTTCCCTGATGATGGGTGGTAGCTGGGCGGTTTATCAGCAGCTCTAGGTTTACATTCAGCAACTCACCTAGTCATTGACTCTGGAAGAATGGACATCTTTCTCAACAGTCCAAAACAGAGTCCCAGGGTGATCTCTAATTGGCTTGCCAGATCACGGTGTCATGAGACCAAATCCCAGTGGCCAAGGTTGTGGAATACATAGGCAGGAACTGGGTAGGGGCAGGAGTGACTAAGAGTGACAGAGCTTAAGAAAGTCATCATTATCAGAAGAAAGGGAAACAGATGTGGGCCTCATCAACATCCATTGCTTCATTAACCTGCCCAGGTAACTCAGGTAGTAAGACGTGGAACTGGGGTTCTCTGAAGAGCCTCAGCAGTCTGACCCCAAAGCCTCGGAGTCTCATGCATTTAACTATTAAGTCCAACTGCCTACTTAATCAGTTTACTGTCTGTTGAATGCCATTCTTCTAGGAATTTTCAGTTCTGGGCATATATGAAAACCAGAAAACTTTGAGAAATAATTGCTGAATTGTACAGTCATACTGTTTTTCATGGACAGAGGAATTCCCCAGACAAGAATACTGGCGTGGGTAACCATTCCCTTCTCCAGGAGATCTTCCTGACCCAGGGATCGAACCCGGGTCTCCTGCATTGCAGGCAGATTCTTTACTGTCTGAGCCACCAGGGACGCCCACCATTTTAAGAATTCAGAAGAGAATGAAAAGTTTTAAAATAGAAGGAATTTGAATGCTTTTTTATTGAACTGTTGTTATTATTCCTGTCAGATTGAGAAGTGTTTATATAGAAATTCTGAATTTTAAAAGTTTGGCCAAAGACTAACATAAATATTGATAAATGATATTTTCGCTCCTTAGTATTGGACCAAGTACGGACCTTTCTCCCACAGATGGCTCAGGCAAACGAAAAGCTAAGAAAAGAAATGGCAGCTGCACCACCTGGTCATTTCAATATTGAAAATACTGATGAGACTCTTGGACAAGTTATTCAAATGGTAACTATGCCTTGTTTTCATTTCATAGTATAAAATAAACAATATGTTTCATCACCTGAAAAAGAAAGAGAACTTTTAAATTTTAATTCCAAGTGTTATTTTCCTTTTTGCAAAGTCAGCTCATGTTTCCAGTACTGCACAGGTGCTCAGTCATTTGATGATTAAATGACCGAGTTATTTAATCCTAATAACCTCATAAGTCAGCAAGCTTCCCTGGGTGAAGTCTAGGAATTTAGTCGTTCAGAATCATAGAAAGGCTTTTTCCACTCCAGTAACACATGTGTTATCTAGAAGCATTTATATACTAAGTGTCCTGAGTTTTTAAAAGTTTTCCCATTCAAGGCCCAAAAGAAGTAATCAGAGTCTGATTCATTGAGAATGCAAAAATAAACAATGTGTATAACAGAAAAACTGCTTATATAACTCAGGTGTGAAAATTGTCTTTCACTTTGCTGCTGCTGCTGCTAAGTCGCTTCAGTTGTGTCCCACTCTTTGTGACCCCATAGACGGCAGCCCGCCAGGCTCCCCTGTCCCTGGGATTCTCCAGGCAAGAACACTGGAGTGGGTTGCCATGTCCTTCTCCAGAGCATGAAAGTGAAAAGTGAAAGTGAAGTCACTCAGTTGTGTCCGACTCCTAGTGACCCATGGACTGCAGCCTGCCAGGCTCTTCCATCCATGGGATTTGCCAGGCAAGAGTACTGGAGTGGGGTGCCATTGCCTTCTCCAGTCTCTCACTTTGGGCTCCTCTTATTTCTGCACTGAAATCCCCTTTATAACACTCATGTCTGGACAGATCTGACACCATTTTTAATAATCATATACCTGATCCATCAGCAGATATGGCAGCTCTGCATCTAGAGTACATCTCGAATCAAGCCACTCCTGCTCGGCACCCAGGACCCTCACTCTAGGTGATGACAGTCTCTCCTCTGGATTATCCCAGGAAGTTCCCAGCCAGGCTTTCTGCTTCCACATTTTTCCCCCCAAAGCTTGTTCTTGACACATTGTATGTGGCTCCCAGTTTGGGAACCAGGGGGCTTCCCATCACATTTCTAATTAATTCAGAGTCCTTCATGGGCCAGTGTGATCCTGCCTCCATCTCTCCATTGACCTTCTCTCCCACCAAGGACCCTCACTGATTGTACTCCAGCCTCCGTCTCCTTGGCTCTGGGCCTTTTCCCTCTTTGTAAAATCCCATCCCCAAATTCCTCCATCTTTCATCACTTGTCACCTCAATGGTTTTCTTTCTTCTTTTTTTCTTCTTTAACTTTTCACTGCCCTACACTGTGCTTTCTGAGTAATTGTTTATTGCCTTTAAAAAAATACATTTATTTATTTGGCTGTACCAGCTCTTAGGCTTTTAGTTACAGCACGTGGGATTTAGTTCCCCAACCAGGGATCAAATTTGGGCCCTCTGCATTGGGAGCGTGGGCCCACTGGACCACCGGAAAACCTGTTTCTTAACTAAAACAGAGGTCAGCAGCCATTATTTGTAGGGGGCCAGATAGTAAATAACGTTAGGCTTTGTGGACCATGCTGTCTCCGGTATGACTGTCTATTTCTGCCATTTCCATGTGAATACAGCTGTGTGTGTGTGCGCGCTCGGTAAGTCGCTTCAGTTGTGTCCAACTCTTTGCGACCCCTGGACTATAGCCTGCCAGGCTCCTCTGTCCATGGGATTCTCCAGGCAAGAATACTAAAGTGGGTTGCCATGCCCTCCTCCAGGGGATCTTCCCGACCGAGGAATTGAACCCACATCTCTTATGTCCACCTGCATTGGCAGGCAGGTTCTTTACCACCAGCGCCACCTGTGAAGCCCCAAAGACAGCTGTAGATGATACGTAATGAGTAGGCACGTTTTATATACTTTTTATGGAATCCAAAATTTGAATTTCATACAATTTTTGCATTTCATGAAATACTATTCTTTTGTTGTTTTGTTTTTTTCCTACCACTCAAAATGTAAAAGCATTCTTAGTTCATGAGCTGCATGAAAACAGGCAGGGGGCTGGGTTTGCCCTGCAGGCCATGGTTTGCCACCTCCTGCTCAAAAACATAAGTTCCACCAAGGCAAGGATTTTGTTGTTGTTGTTGTTGAGATTCTAATGTGGTGCCCGGTTAATGTTGGTATTTGTTAATATTTGTTGAGTGAGTTTTGTTGGGTAGATTCAGCTATATAGAATTCAGCTGTGAGGAACATTTTAGACTTGTAATAAAAGTAAATCCTTAGGCCAGACTCTGGCAACTGAAAGAATAATGCTGCTGCTGCTGCTGCTAAGTTGCTTCAGTCGTGTCCGACTCTGTGTGACCCCATAGATGTCTGGCAGCCCACCAGGCTCCCCCGTCCCTGGGATTCTCCAGGCAAGAACACTGGAGTGGGTTGCCATTTCCTTCTCCAGTGCATGAAAGTGAAAAGTGAAAGTGAAGTCGCTCAGTCGTGTCCGACTCTCAGCAACCCCATGGACTGCAGCCTACCAGGCTCCTCCATCCATGGGATTTTCCAGGCAAGAGTACTGGAGTAGGGTGCCATTGCCATCTCTGGAAAGAATAATAGTATTGTATTAAAAACATTTCCTGTCTTCTGTGCTTCAGTATTTGTCCTAAGTGTTGGTCATTCCCAAAGTTGTTTTTATAACTTTTTAGGGAACTGCCCCAAAATAAATCTCCCACATGGTGTGTAATTTTTTTTCTTTCAGGACGTGGCCTTGTTTGAGATGAATCAGTCTCATTCGAAAGAAGAGGACAGTTCGGAAGAGAATTCACAAGACAGTTCAGAGGAAAGTTCAGAATCTGAGGATGAAGACGACAGCACCTCTTCGGAAGGTGAAGTCACCATAGATAATATTAAGCTTCCTCATTCAGAAGATGGAAAAGGCAAGATAGAGGTTCTGGACAGTCCTGCTAGTGAAAACAAAGAAAAACAGGGAAATAAGTGATCTGAGAAACAGGTGATAGATGCCTGCTAATTAAAAGGCAACCCACTCCAGTATTCTTGCCTGGAGAATCCCATGGACAGAGGAGCCTGGTAGGCTAGTCCACGGGGTCGCAATGAGTCGGACATGACTGAGCGACTTCATTTCACTTGACTTCAATTCTATGGAAAAGAGTGTGACTCACTAGTTGTTTTGCATTTCAGATACCTATGGTGCTTTTTTGCAATATTGAATATACTTTGTTTTTTGGAGAAACAGAAGCTGGCTTTTAAAGAGCTGGAAGAGATAGCATTTGGGGATCCTCTAAGAGCACACTGTATTTGATTTCATGCTAAAGAGATTGCGTTTAGAAAGCTTAATTTTATGTATGGTAATGAGTGAGATTGTTGGCATCCTTCTTCATAGCATAGACTTCAGAAATCTCAAACTTATTTTAAGGTAAAAATACATATCACCTGTTTGTTTTTACTTTAAATTGTCCACTTGGATAAAACAACCTAGGTTGGTTTTTATTTTTTAAGTTTTTATAAAGTCAGACTTATTTATTACCATCAAAATGGGGTCAATGAGGTAGAAATCTTTTAAAGAAGTTTTTTACAAAGAAAATAATTACTTACATTTAGCCACCCTCAGACATATCTACTTTCATTAAAAAAAAAAAAAAAAAAATTCCTTTCCAATTTGAGCGGGAAAACTGGTGTTCTGGTTTAATCACTGGTTTAAACTGGATTAAATTGGTTTAATCACTGTCGATGACTCTGTAGCCCCTTATTACATACTAATATGTAGAATTTTTATATTTCTCCCTTGCCATGGCTGTCTCATATAATACAACCAGGTGTGCTATACAGTTAAAGAAGTCATCTAAGTTCAGTTCTCTGAATTGTATGTAGAATTTACTTTTTTGGTTTTGTTTTTTCTTTTTCTCATAAAGCAATGTTTTTGTTTGTTTCAACTATTGAAATTATTCCTCACAGTTGCCCAGTTTTGAAATCTGTTCATTGTAGAGAATAGGGACACCCCAAGAAAAATAGGGAACAGTACATAAAAAGATAGTAATTGGTTTTCCCTTTCAAAAGACAAAATGATCCTACTTTGGGGTCTCCTTTCTGCCTTATTCTTGACCTTATTAAACTTGTTTGGGTTCTTATTTGCCATGGAACTGGCTTTGCTCAGGATGTAAACTAGAGAATTTAGAGGAGTGTCTCCAAGTGCATTGAGCTGATGGGACTTTGTTCCCTAATGTTTTAGGGTTTTTTTTTTTAACTGTTTTTTTTCTTACTCCTCACCTTATCCTTGTGAATACTCTGAAGATTATTCTCAAGGTTCTTTCTGGTATTTCCCATTGGAAATTGGAACCCAGGCTGTGCCTTAAAAGTATGCAGAGTGAACAGATCTGGAAACCAGATTTCTTAGCTAGAAAAGATACTATGTTGTACCTGGTAGCACCAAACACAGCTGTGATGAATTATTGGTGTAAATATGTATTTAAATAAATTAACAAATATTTAAATAATGTCTTCTACCAGCTAATATTTATGCCACATTGTGGGAAGAATTGCATTTGTCTGGTTCACTCCTTAGCATGGTGCATGGTATACAGTAGGCACTGAATGATGTAGATAAATGAATCAACAGGTATATGGGGATGTACAGGGCATTTTAAGCCATGGTATCCATGGGGATATGAAGGTGTAAGTTCACCAGAAATGCATACCTAAGTAGTAGACTGGTCAGTGAAAGAGACTAGTCAGTGTAGAATTACATACTAGTACGTAGAATTTTAATATTTCTCCCCTTCTTTGGCTATCTCATATAATACAACTAAGTGTTCTATACAGTTAAAGAAGTCACCTAAATTCAGTTCTCTGGACATTCTTATGACATTGGAGGAAAAAAAGAAATCTAATATGTGATAGGGTTGTCCTTTTCAGTTCAGTTCAGTCGCTCAGTTGTGTCCGACTCCTTGCAACCCCATGAATCGCAGCACGCCAGGCCTCCCTGTCCATCACCAAATCCCGGAGTTCACCCAAACCCGTGTCCATCGAGTCGGTGATGCCATCCAGCCATCTCATCCTCTTTCGTCACCCTTCTCCTCCTGCCCCCAATCCCTCCCAGCATCAGAGTCTTTTCCAATGAGTCAACTCTTCGCATCAGGTGGCCAAAGTATTGGAGTTTCAGCTTCAACATCAGTCCTTCCAATGAACACCCAGGAGTGTTTTCCTTTAGGATGGACTGGTTGGATCTTCTTGAATTCCAAGGGACTCTCAAGAGTCTTCTCCAACACCACAGTTCAAAAGCATCAATTCTTCAGTGCTCAGTTTTCTTCACCGTCCAACTCTCACATCCATACATGACCACCGGAAAAACCATAGCCTTAACTAGACGGGACCTTTGTTGGCAAAGTAATGTCTCTGCTTTTGAATATGCTGTCTAGGTTGGTCATAACTTTCCTTCCAATAGTTAAGTGTAAATTGGATCCATTATTTAATACACAGTGTCAGGGATGGCTGTTTTTAAACAAAGTTAGAATCTAGGCTCATACCATGTACTAAAGTCAAGGGACAAATTGGGAAAAATATTTGCAATAAAAGGCAAAGAATGAGTGTTATTAGTATAAAATGGGCTCTTACAAATTAGTAAAAAAAAAAAAAAAAAGTAATACTCTGAGTTAGTGAAATGTGAGCAGATAATTCACAGGGAAAAAATGCTCAGTCCCATTTTTCAAAGAAATGCAAATAAAACCAAGGTTATACTTTTTTACCTGTTGAAGTGGCAGGTGAAACAACAGCTAGTACTTAACTAGTACTTAACCTTTTTGTGTGCCTGCCACTATTCTGAGTGTTTTGTGAGTTACCACCACTCTCACACATAGAAAAATTTATCGAGTTACACATTTAACATCTGTGTACTTTATGTATGTTATACCTTAATGAAAAAGCTGTTTTGTTTGTACGCAGCTTGCTCTACAGTCTCTTGGAAACTGAGTCACCGTCATGCTTTGGTTGGTCTGACCCTGTGCATTCTCTGCCTGATTCTTAGGTGTAAGGTGACGGCTGCCATTTGAACAGTCTTGTTCCTGCTAAGGCTGCTCAAATGTTCTCTTTAGCCTTGTGTGTTATCTTTTTATGGCTCTTTGACAGTCATAAACTGGGTAATTAGGTTTAATGGTCTTGGAAGCAAAAATATTCTTAATGAATCTCCTCTATCCTCATAATACTTTGTGCATCAAATGTGGTATTTATTAAAAAAAAAAAAACTGCCTTGCCAAGTAGCTTGTATTCCTGTGCCTGAGTCCACGGCTGTGGCAGAAAAGACAAAGAGATTGAGTCTTTCACTTGTATTTCCCTCAGTGCCTGGCATGGTGCCTTTCACTCGGAATGTACAGTAAATGTTCATGAAAAAAAACTTTTTTTTTCCTCTTGACGCCAATAAAGTAATACATCTTAAACATCAGTGGTCACCAGTCCTGAAGAAAGACAGGTTTACTACTGTCTTTTGTCTAACTGATTAGTAGACTTTTCCCCAGAGTTTAATGTTGGCATCTTTGTGGGTGACTCCCCACCGTATGGGCTTCCCTGGTGGCTCAGACAGTAAAGAATCTGTCTGCAGTGCAGGAGACCCGGGTTCGATCCCTGGGTCGGAAAGATCCCCTGGAGAAAGGAATGGCAACCCACGCCAGTATTCTTGCCTGGAGAATTCCATGGGCAGAGGAACCTGGCAGGCTACCGTCCATGGGGTCACAAAGAGTTGGATACGACTGAGTGAGTGACACTTTCACTTTCTCCACCATTTGTTCATGGAAAATCCTGGCAGTGATTGGTTTGGGCGATGGGTATGTGACAACCTTCAGAAAGCGGCACAAGCCAAGTCTTATTAGTAAACTTTCTGGAAAGAAAAGGATTTCTTATTCCGAAGAAGGAGGCACATGAAAAAATGGCTCCTTCTTTGGAACCGTGGATATCTTGTGGTTGGATATGGCTCTTGCCACTCTGACCTAGTGGGCATACCTGGAGCCACAGTCAGCACGCCGAGGAGAGCACAGAGAAGCAAGGAACATCACTGAATTACTGCATCAAATAACTTGACAAAGCTATCACTGGATTTCTAGTTTTGTGACAGTGAACTTCTTTTTTATTTAAAAAAAAAAAAAGGCCACTACCTTATGAGATACTCTTATAGCTACTTCACAGATTTAAAGAAAAAAGTGGCAGGGAGACACTAAGCAAAAATTTTAAAGCCTCCCAATAGGTAAGTGGTGGAGAGACTTCCCTGGTGGTCCAATGGCTGACTGTCCTTCCAGTGCAGGGCGCCCGGGTTCAATCCCTGGTCCAGGAATTAGATTGCACATTCTGCAACTAAGACCCCATGCAACTTACGTGGTGGAGCCACATTTTCAATTCAGTCAGCCCCACACTGCCATTATGGGTCTTTGTGCCAGTCACAAAGCCACAAGCGTAGGCTCTGAAGCAGGATCAATCCCAGCCCAGCCACTTACATTAGTTTTTCCATTTGTAAGATGGGAATAATAGTATCTCCCTTATGTGGTTTTAGTATTAATAAGAAATGAATGACTTAATACCTATCACGTGCTTAGAACAGTGTTTGGTAAGTGTGAGGTGTTATGCTATAAGAAAAATACAGTGGTGGCAAAAATGTGGAGAAACTGTTGGCAAGATTGCTATATCCTTTTAATCAGAGATTACACCTCTAGGAATTTATTCTAATTAAGCAAATACAGTTTTGTTCACAAACTTCTATATAAGATTGATTGCGGGGACCTCCCTGGTGTCCAGTGGTTAAGAATCTGCCTTGCAGTACAGGGGACTGGGGTTCAGTCCCTGGTCAGGGGACTAAGATTCCACATGCCTCGGAGCAACTAAGCCCGTGTGCTGCACCTACTGAGCCCACACACTGCAACTAGAGAGTCTGTGTGCTGAGACAAAACATCCTGCGTGTCGGATCAAGTAAGACCCAGTGCAGCCAAATTAATATTTTTTGGGGGAAAAAAAGATTGATTGCAGTGTTTAAAACAGTCAAAAAGCAAATATAAATGTCCAACAATAAGAGAACAAGTTGAATTAAAGCCAGTGAACATATGTAGAGGTATTTATTGACATAGAAAGATGGTTACATATTTTTAATTGAAAAAAGCAGATAAAGTTATGTACAGTATATATTAGTTCTAAAAAAAAGTATATTCATAGAAAAAAATCTGGAACAATTTCAGATATCATCTGGTTATTTGTGGAGAGTGGTTGAATCTTACCTTCTCATTTTATTATTTTTACAAAATAAGGTGTGACTTAATCATTAAAAGTCCACTTAGGTATTATTTGCATGATAGTAATAATCATAATAATTCATCCTTTCAATCATGTTCATGTCTGATAACCTACTTCTAGACCAGGTTCCCTTGAGAGCTTCTGTTTTCTTAAAAAGGCAGGTATAGGGAAACCAATTTGTTTCCTTGCCCTCTTTTTTTTTTTTTTCTTGCCCTGTCTCTTGATGTTTCCACAAAAGCTCTCACATGTTCCACTCAGTTTAGCTTTGAGTTTGACAAATATTTAACACATGCCTACTCTTCATTATCCAGGGTCTGATTTGGTTATGGGCAACAACGGGATCTTAGCTTGGTTAAAAGACTTTCAGCTTCATTGCTTGAGTACCTGCTCTGCCACTGAATAGCTGTTTGATCTGGGCTGGTTACTTAACCTCCTTCATTTGAAAACAAATATTTATTGAACTCCTCCTATGTGTTAGACACTGGAGATACAGCATTGAACAAAAGCCCCTGTTCACAAAGCTTCAGTTCTAATGGGAAGAGCTGGATGGTTAATAACCATGTGGTGATAAGTGCTGCAAAAACAATGCAGGAGAAGGCAAATGACAAAATGAGAGGACAAATGAGGTGTGGATGTGGGAATCTCATGTGCTATTTTAGGAAGAGTGATCAGCGAATGGACCTCCACTGAGATGGTGTTTGAGCAGAGACCTGGAGATGAGGCAGCCTGTTGGGAGGTGGTGTGTGGGACAAGTTTCAAAAAAAGCAGTGGTGTACTGGCTGTAGCCCACACTTGTTCTAATCACACGTATCTCTTCCCAATTCTGTGTTCAGTGAAGTTTGTACCTTGAAAGCAGCCAGTATGAGAGCATTTATACACAGAAATCAGAAAATGCTACAAGTCAGAATTTTGTTTTTGATTTTTTTCCCCAGAGAGCCACTTGTTAAATATTTACCAGCACACTGCTGGGAAGAAGGAGCAGTAAGTGCAAAGGCCCTGCACTTAGGAGTTAGGAGTGTGCTTGATCAGTTTGAGGAACATCAAGGCAGCCAGGGTGGCTAAACAGAATGAGAGGGTAGATGGTAGGAGATGAGGTTAGAGGTAGCCAGGAACAAAGTTGATAGGACTTTGCAGGCATGGTAAGGGGTAGACTTTATTGTAAGCGAAATGGGGGCCATTAGGAGGTTTTGTGCAGAGGAGTGACACATTTCTGACTTAGGGTTTGAACCACACAGGGAGGGATCAGGAAGGCCAGTCAGGAAACGCAATAACCTCTTGGTGGGGTGGAGCCAGTAAAAAGAGCGCCTCGATTTATTCATCTTTTCAGATGTGAAGTTTAAGTAAGTTGGCTTAGCATAGTGACTAGCATACAGCAGCCCCTACATAAGTGATAGCTGTTATTATTGACAGATGCCAATCCTGGGAGTGGGGAAGGGGTTCTCATATCTAATTAGGAAGATCAATCATTCCAGCACCACGCGGTAAGAACTGTGTTCCAGACAAAGTATAGAGGAGAGATACTTAAAACCAAGTTGGGCACAAGAAAGGTCAGGAAGGGTGTTTGAACAAAAGGGCAGCACTGGGAAATGGAAGGAAAATAGAACGTTTAAAAGTGTCCACACCTCCTCAACTCCCCAGTTAAGGGAACAAATCACAGCTTTATCCTTTAGCAAAATAATCAGTGATGTGAAGAAATGGTGATAAATTACTCTGTATGTTAATTAAATTATCTAGCAGGCTGTGTATCATTATATTCTCATTCAAATTCACTTGTCATTTTATAAATCCCATGTAGCCTTTGACTCTGGTCAGCAATTGGATATAAAAACTCAAGCCACTAAGAACTTCAAAACTCACTATGGAAAAATGAGTTCTTAATCTAGAGCTCAAGCATGGGTTTTAGGAGGTCTGTGAATTTCTTGAAGATATTTGCAGAATTAGGTGTGCAGGTGTGAGTTTTGGACAGGGGGATCCATAGCTTTTATCAGATTCTCAAAAGAGGTTTATGACCCCCAAAAGATTAAAAGCACTGCTACTGAGATTAATATTAGAAGGTAAAAGTCAGTCTAAAAGAAATGGGCATGTTTTTGTTTGCCATTTCATCTATCAGTAAAATATTCAGTGATATAAAATAAAGTGATATTTTAAATCACATGAAATCAGTAAAAAAACTGCATTTAAAATGTGGTTCCTTTATAATAAGAACTTTGTCATTTTATTCAAATATGAACTATCAATTTGGACCCTGTTGGGTCCAAATTTAGAATTTTACCTGTGCCAGCTTGCTTACAGGCAAAATTTGCTCTATTGATCATGCCAGGATCATACCTAATATTCTTCCTTTTGAAAGTTTTCTGTCCCTGATTTTGTTATTGTTGTTTATTGATTAACAATTCCCTGCACTCTTCTTGGTTAAACTGCTGAGTTCCAAAGTAGTTAAGTAATCCCTAAGGGCTTCTTCAAAGCCAGAGAGATAGGAATGTTTACTGAAATTTTACTTTAAAAAGAGAATTAATGGAAATTAATTGCTCTGACAAACTTCTAGAGACTCTTCAAGTCAGGATCTCACCTTCTGCTAGTCACACCTGGACTACTTACCCACCTATTTTTGTCTGACATCAGGCAATTATGAAGTGCTTCATGAGTTGTAATAATTCCTCTTTCTTGAGCACAGAGAATGATCTAGACACCTTGTTGAGTGCATTATGTATATAATCCCATTGAATCCTTACGACACCTAATGAGATAGGAACTTTATCCCTATTTTATAGATTCCACCTCTCAGCTTTATATTGATATATTAGGTAACCAATCTGCCCTTTATTGAGTATTTACCATGAACAAAGCCCAGTGCAAGGTGCTTTACTAAGATTATTGCATTGAATCCTCACCTCATCATAAGGTTCCTGAGGGAGGCATTACTGTCCCCATTTTACATACAAGGAAACTGAGGCTTGGAGAAATTGCATCGGTTTCCCCAAGTCACATAGATAGTAAGATGGTATGATATGAACCAAGATCAGCCTCCAAAAACTACTTACTTAATAATATATCATACTGTAAAATTCACTTTAAAAGCTGTTGACAAGAATTTCAACTATTTGGGGTCAAAGATCATGTCATTAAACTTTGTGTACTCCTCAGGACATAATATAGCACCTCGTACTTAGTAGGTACTCAAGAACTGTTTATGAGCTGGTCACTTATCACAGTGGGTTGAAAAATAGAACATCAAGGGCATAATGATGTATCTTATTTCTGAAAGAAAATAAACTTCCTTCGCTTTCCTTGGGGGGGATATACTGTTTCTTGAGAGCAAAATAATAGGGGAAGAAAGATTGTGGCAAATGGAGAAGGTGGTATTGACATGTATGTGCTACCATGTGTGAAACAGACAGCTGGTGAGAAGCTGGTATATAGCACGGAAGCCCAGCTTGTGCCCTCTGATGACCCAGATGGGTGGGATGAGGGAAAGGGAGGGAGGCTCAAGAGGGAGGTGATACACGTATAATTATGGCTGATTTGCCTTGTTCTGTGGCAGAAACCAATACTATATTGTACAGCAATTATCCTCCAATTAAAAAATATATTTAAAAGATTACAGAAAATCTTTTTAATAACCCCCACATGCCTGGTTCATAGGTTAAAACCTTACCTATTATACAAGGGTTCCCAACTTTCTGTACTATAACTGCATCATATTGATGTTTGCAAAACGAACAACCTTGATTAGGATTAGTCTTGGTGGGGGAAAAAAAGCAGCTCAATATTTTAGAAATACGTGTGGTATACAACATAGTCAAAACCCAACATCATTTTAAGGTATAAAAGGGGTATTAGAAAACACTCAGGCACAGGTGTAAATGCTTAGACATGTGGCCCCACCCTCCTCATGGTCCCTGTGCATGTTTTTTGGCTGGCGGCTGGCACCTCTGTCCTCGGCACAGCCAGGCTTCTTCAGTGGGAGAGCTGAAGAGTGGTGGGCCCGCGAGGAGTTCCTGAGGATGGCACTGCTCTAGTACTCCAACGTCACAGACTTGGTTTTGAGGTATTCGTTTAGAGCTTCCTCACCTAGGAAAGAGAAAAGCAGTTGATGGACTGTGTTCACAGGTGGACGTGATGGCGCCAGGTGTAGTGTATCTCACTGAGCAAGAGAGTGGGGCTGAGACAGTGCTTCTCAAACGTTCGATTTCATGTGAATCACCTGATCTTATGACACTGTAGAGTCTGATTGGATTAAATCCAGCAGAGGCCCCAAGGTTATAAGTGAAAGTTGCTCAGTCGTGTCTGACTCTCAAACCCCATGAACCATAGCCCACCAGGCTCCTCTGTCCCTGGGGATTCTCCAGGCAAGACTACTGGAGTGGGTTGCCATGCCATCCTCCAGGGGATCTTCTCAGCCCAGGAATAAAACCTGCATCTCCTGCATTGCAGGCAGATTCATTGCCATCTGAGCCACCAAGGAATCCCTATATGCTTCTAACCATTCCCCAAATGCTGATGCTCATGGTCTACACTTTGAGGATAAGGGTTTAGACCAGCTACCAGGCCTTCTAAGGACCACACTGTTGACTTATCAACCTCTACCCAAAACCCTTCTTTATGTCCTGGCTTGATGATAAATCTTCATCTCTCTTCCTCGCCATTTAAGCTGAACAAAAGTGATCAGGATACTGTCCTTCCAATTACATTAAATGTAATTATATTAAATGCAGTTAAATGCATTAAATCCAATTACAATAAATGCAGAATAGAGTGAAGTTTGAGATCATTTTGTTTCATTTTGTTAGAGAAAAGAGAAATGTATTTTTCCTGACTTACATAGTATGTTAAAGACACAGAAGGCATGCATGCGTGCATGTAGTTACTATAGTCGTGTCTGACTCCTAGCAACCCTATGGACTGAAGCCCTCCAGGCTCCTCTGTCCATGGGATTCTCCAGGCAAGAATACTGGAGTGGGTTGCCTTGCCCTCCTCCAGGGGATCTTCCTGACCCAGGGATTGAACCTGGGCCACTTGTGTCTCCTGCATTGTAGGCGGTTTCTTTACCCACTGAGGCACCTGGGAAATCCACAGAAGGCATATCCAGGCAAAAAATAGGTCTGCCATTTTGTTTCTGTGCCATTCCTGTTTTGAGCTTCCGCAATCATCGATTTCTACAGCAGTTAAGGGGCATGAATACCATGAGTGAAACTGATGAGTATATGATTCTGGAGTTAAGCTTAAACTCAGGGTTCTTACTGTTAAATTAGAATCACCTTAGGGAGCTTTTAAAATTCCTGATCCCAGGTCACACCTCAGACCAGTTAAATCAGCATCTTTGCATTTTTTTTTTAAAGCTCCCAGGTGATTCTAATCCAGTGTGCAGCTGGGAACCATTGAGCTGAGGGAGTTTCAAATTCAGAGAGGAAGAAACTGTTAAGACAAAGTCTACTGTGTTATAATAAAACAGACAAATCGATCATTCTCTATCAAAAGACAAATGGAACACTGTTGCCTTCCTGATAATGCTAACACTATTGCTTCCTGATAATAATTTCCCTAAGAAAATCTCCCCCTGTAGTTTAGATCCAGGGATGAAAGCCAGATTGAAGACATGAAAAGAAAAAAAAGAATTAAACTTCAACTCAATGGAATTTAAAACGGGAGTCACTCTTATTGTTGCAAATAAATTGTCAAATGTCATCAGGAAAGAGAAGATGTAAAAATACCCCAAATTAACAAGCAGACTGTAATTTTGGTAAATCACAAACATTTCAACTTTTGAAACAACATGCCAGACTGTGAGGGGTGAGGACATGGGCTACACAGCTGGAAGACCTCGCTTTGCAGTCTTGTTGTCCATGGCTGGCTGGCTGACTGTGGGCAAGTTGCCCAGTCTCTCTGAGGGCCATTTTCCTCATCTGTAAAATAAAGATAATAATAGCACCTGGGTTCCCATGGCTGGGACTTCCCTGGTGGCTCGGTGGTAAAGAATCTGCCTGCCAATGCAGGAGATTCGGGTTCGATCCCTTGATCAGAAAGATCCCTTGGAGAAGAAAATGGCAACCCACTCCAGTATTCCTGCTTGGGAAATCCCATGGGCAAAGGAGCCTGGCATGCTACAGTCCATGGGGTCGAAAGGAGTTGGACACAATTTAGCAACTGGATAGCAAGCTCCCATGGCTATTGTGAGGGCTGCTGATATGCTCTTATAGGCCTGGTATGTATTTAGTTTTCAAAATAAGCTATTACTGGAAATGCGATAATGTTGCTGCCCACTGTAAATTACATTTTTGGGGGCTTTCTGCAAACTCTGAGCTCCCAGAGGCCCAGAAAACTCTGCCAGTTTCAGTGTGGACTCTGAAAGACTGCCAAGTGGTTCAGAGACAGCATACATTCTTGGAGCTAGCTGGTTGTTGCCTTCTACCCATTTTCCTTTCTTGGTTCCACTTGGTCCCATGACACCTAAACCAAGTTCATGCTGAATGTCAGGTTAAAAGAAACAACCGAACATATTTTAGCTAAATTGTCAGTGTTTTCTTTTCGATAGGAATCTTCTTTTTTAAAAGGAAGCCCTTTTCCATACAATTTGTGTTCTTTTCTATATGTACGTTATGTTCAATAAAATGTTTAACCATTGATATGTGGCAACCTGGGATGGGAGGGGAGTTTGGGGAGAATGGATATGTGTATATGTGTGGCTGAGTCCCTTTGCCGTCCACGTGAAATTATCAATATTGTTAATCAGCATACTCCAAATAAAATAAAAAGTTTTTAAAAAATGTTTAACATTGAAAGAAAAATCAATGCCCTTGAAACCCCAGATCAACTACCATGTGGGAAATGCCCTTTAAAGCAACATACAAGTGTTGGACAAAGCACGAAGCGGGCTTTTTATGATGTGCAGTAGAAAGGTAAGGCATATTCATACCTAAGTCTTTTCCAAACCCAGACTGCTTAAATCCGCCGAAAGGAGCAGCCACATCCGTCTTGTTGTAGGTGTTAATAAAAACAGTTCCTGCTTCTAGTTTTTCACTCACATACATGGCTTTATTTATGTCTCTTGTAAAAACTCCTGAGGCCAAGCCGTATTCTGTATTATTTGCTCGCTGTAACACTCCATCGACGTCCCTATAAGATGTTTTTAGGAAGACATAAAACCTCATTAAATGTAAAAGCAAAACACTTTCATTTTATGTTCTAATATTTTTCCCCTCTGTGTTAGAAACAGGAAAACGTTACTGCCAGTGTGCTTACATTTTTATAAATGAAATATTCCAGGCTTACACCAAAAGAAACGCCCAATGAGATATTACAACCCTAGTATTGTATTTTTTCACATATATCATGTGACACCCTTTAAAATCTGAGTTGAAGTCATCTTTTCAATCTTCTTCATTGGGTTTCCTTCATGACTACCCCATTTGTCTTTCCCCTGAGTTCCATATATAGATATTATATATTCTCAGAGCACCCTCTCAGTCCCTCCATCTATTCAGATTTTACATGCACAGTTCACGGGCTCATTCCATGCCTCACCCTGAAGCCTTCTCAGATCCCATCAGTGCTACTGCTTAGGCGGTAGAGTGGAGTGGCCCAGTGAGAAGGCTCAGCAGCCAGACTGCCTGGGTGACCTTTGGGCAAATGACCCCATCTCCCCCAGCTTTTCTGTATTCTTGTGAAAAAATGGAAATAGTAATAATAGCACCTGTCTGTTGTCATAAGGATTAAATGAGCCAGTAGTGTCTGGAACAAAGGAAATGCTCAGTGAAAGTCAGCTATAATCGGGTAGCCCACGTTCCTCCAACTCAGTCACCTTCCAACTAGACAGGAAGTTCCCAAGGAGAAAGAGAACATTTCATTTTTCTTTATACTAGGATGTGGCAACATCACATGTGAACTCAATTAATAGGCTAATCCCATAAAAGGGTAGTAAAATCATTCCTTCAGTGGGTCTGGTGACTTCCCTGCCTTCTGTCTCAGTATGTGTGCATGGCCAAGTCAGTGCAGACATGAACCCACTCGTGTCTCCGCTTGTTCCAGTTCCCATGTGCCTGCCATACTGTATCTCATCTTTATGAGTGTCATCCTAATGTTAAAAAAAAAAAAAAAAAAACATGAAATTTCTACAACATGGCCAGTAAATGCAAGCCAAGATTTCATCTGGGGATCTGGCAAGGAAATGGGATTTCTGTTCCAAAGCTGGAAGAAAAATTAGTTGTGCTGAATTCTTTGAAGAGACAACAAAGGCTTGAATGTGGTGCCTCCCCTAGGGATTTTCAAAGGTAATCTTGTCTCTATCCAATTTTCAACTTTCATGAGAAATGTGGAATCTCACTTGGAGTGGACTAGACTCTGCTAAAACTCTCACACTTGATGCACTGCACTTGATCGCACTGAAGATATTCATAGATTGGACTAAGGCTGAAAGATGGCTGGATGCCAGTGCCCACTGAGGACTGCTGAGATCACACAGCTTCATAGTACACCTTGTCCACTTTTAGAATAATAACAATGATTGCAACTGCACCAGCAGCAAACACATTTAAATCTTCAGTCGCTCAGTCGTGTCTGGCTCTTTGCGACCCCATGGACTGCAGCACGCCAGGCTTCCCTGTCCATCACCAACAATGACCCCAAAACATAGATACTATTAATAACTAGCCCAACTTCACAAATAGATAAACTTTACAAATAGAGAAACTTAATAGAGGAATTACGCTAGTAACCCAAACCCACAGGGGTGGTCAGTGCAGACTCCACCCACTGCATTTCCCACCTACACCCTCTTGGGTTAACTGCCTGTCTCTTTGTCTGTCTCCCCTATTAGATGGTGACCTCCTTGAGGATAGGATCTGTGATTTATGTAGGCTTACATTCTCTAAACCTGGCTTCTAATATCTGCATGGTTAACACGACTATCATATAGGGGAATTTATAATTAGGAAAAGAGGTTAAAAGAGCATCTTTCGATCAGTATGTCAAAATGTTACTACAATTTAGTGTCCCCAAAGTTCTCTTACAATCTATCAAAGACCAAGAAGCCCTTCTGAACTGGGTATTCTGTTTTTTACCACCTTCTCATTGGTTAAAGAAAAACTAAAGCCAGAATTCTAAAGAACTGTGTGCAGTATACCAGAGAGTCTATTATATTAAATATTATGATAGGAACTCAGTTACTATATGGACTTCTTTGATATGCTAAACACTTTGGGAAGTTTCAGGGACCCTGACAAACCAGTACGTCATTTACGGTTGTTTATAAGGTGACTGTGGGCTTTCTACAAAGAGTTGAGTTTTAGGTTTTTGGGGGCATGATCCCCTGTGGAGAAAACACTCCACTCTTTCTTTGGGAAAATCAGATTTCATAGATGATGCCTTCTCTAAAAATGTAAATGCAAAAACCACTTCTGTTAGTCTCAGTTACTGGCCTTATTCCAGAGATGTTTCAAATGCCAACTGTACAAAAATTAAAACTAGCAAATACCATATGATGTCAGCCATTAATTTAAGCTAAGGAGCAAAAATTTATTTCAACTTACATTGTAAGTTAGCATTCTCTTCTAATTATTTGTCAATTATTATTATGGTAGAAATTGTATCGGAGAAGGCAATGGCACCCCACTATGGTGTTCTTGCCTGGAGAATCCCAGGGACGGGGAGCCTGGTGGGCTGCCGTCTATGGGGTCGCACAGAGTCGGACACGACTGAAGTGACTTAGCAGCAGCAGCAGAAATTGTATGTTCTTTAACTGTATGCTCTGTATATAGCACAGTGGTAGGGAAAAAACCTGTATCTAGCCAACCCAGTTAAATTATGCCTAGGAACATACCCATTTTGGAATTTAGAAATGACCATAATAGGCCCAAAGGATTCCTCTTTGGCAAGATACATGTGGTCTTCCACATCTGTGAAGACAGTAGGTTCCATAAAAAAGCCTATTTGAAAACCAGAAGAAAATAACATCAATTATAGTGTAATTTTCAATTAGTAGTTCTCTCATTTAATTACATTACAACTTTTATTTCTTCCCTTCTGGGTCAGTAAAACCAAGAAGACTTTCATTTTCCTATTTGGTGTTAACAATCCTAGGTTCTTATACTTTTAATGTCCTTATTACAAAAATTTCAAACATATGTAAAAGTAGAGAAAATAGTATAATGAATAGTAAAATAAATCTTTATGTATATATTTTGCTAGATTTGATTCATTTTTTCCTTGCTGATATAGTTTAAAGCAAATTCCAGAGACATAGATTTGTACTAGAATACTTGGAGTATAAATTGTAATGTACATTATCATACCTAACAAAATTAATGCTAATCCCTTATTCATAGTTTGTTTCAATTTAACTTCTAATTTTTAAATTGAGATATAATTGACACATAACATTAATTTCAGATGTACAACATAATGATTTGATATTTGTATTCAATTTCTGATTTCTAGAAAATATCTCTTTGTAGTTGATTTGTTTGATTCAGGGATTCAAATAAGTTACACTTTGCATTTGGTTGTTAGATAGCTTTAATCTGGAACATTTCCTCCCTTATGCCCACCCCTTAATTTTCATGGCACTGACTTGTTAAACCGGTGAATTCACAGTGGGAAAGAATCTACTTGCTAATGCAAGAGATTCAAGAGACACAGGTTCGATCCCTGGTGTGGGAAGATTCCCCTGGAGTAGGAAATCGTAACCCACTCTGATATTCTTGCCTGAAAAATCCCATGGACAGAGGAGCCTGGTAGGCTACAGTCCATAGGGTTGCAAAGAGTCGGACATGACTGAAGTGACTTAGCACACATGCATGACTTTGTTAAACAAACTGATTCAGCTGTCCGGCAGAACATCTTAGGCATTTCAGATTTGTCATTGCTTCTTTGGGATGATATTTGATTTGTTTCCCTATCCCCTGTGCTGCTTTAAATAGAAAATATGATATAAAGGCATGGTTAGATTCATGGTTAAATGTTTTTGGCAAGAATACTTCATCGGTGATGCTGTGTTACACACTGGATCCCATAGAAGACACATCATATCCAGTCGTACGGCTGGTACTCAGTCTATCACAGTAAGACAGGAGGTTTTACACCTGTTGTTTGTTCATTTTTCTCTCCTTTTGGGTATCATGGCATGGAGTCATTCACATACTTCTGTAACAAGTACTGGGTTCAGTTCAGTTCAGTCGCTCAGTCATGCCCGACTCTTTGCAACCCCGTGGCCTGCAGCACACCAGGCTTCCCTGTCCTTCACCAACTCACAGAACTTGCTCAAACTCATGTCCATCGAGTTAGTGATGCCATCCAACCATTTCATCCTCTGTCATCCCCTTCTCCTCCTGCCTTCAACCTTTCCCAGCATCAGGGTCTTTTCTAATGAGTCAGTTCTTCATTAACAGTTACACAACAGTAATGAATCCTTCCCAGGATAAACTGGCTAAGATTAAGCCTCACATTGCCAGGAATGAAAACCGCCAGCTCCTGAAACACACTTATCCATTACGCTTGTTCACTGCATAGCTAAGGGCCTGTCACATCATTTTATTTGATTTTCACAGCCTTGTAAAGCAGGATGTGCGCATTTCATCGCATTTTACAACTAGGGCTCACCAAAACTATTGTCGAAGGTGTCACAGCTTAAAAGTGGCCAAGCAGGATCTAGAATGTATTTCTTCTGACCATAACATAAATGCCACTGTTTACTTCTGAGGCAAGATGGTGCTGTAATGAAGCCTGTTACCAATTATTCCAACTTAAGAAGCCAGGCCCCCAGCATCCCTCCCCTGGAGGTGATCATACCTGGCCTTTGGACTTGTCTTCCTCCATACACCAGGGTGGCCCCCTCTTTCACTCCAGCTTCACAGTACTGCAGAAGCTTTTCCAGATGGGCCTTATGATTTTGGGGCCCATGATCGGTAGATCTGTCAAGTGGATCACCAATTTTCATCTTTTTAATTTCTTCCACCTGTATATCACCCAGTTTGCAGAACACAATTGACTGTTAATAATAGTAATGTATACCCTTCACCGAGCTTCCGCTGGGTGATGGGTGTTGTACTGAGCTCTTCCCAGATGGTCCTCACTTAGTCTTCATGGTAGCATTGGAGGTAGATATTTATTTCCATCTTACATATGAGGAAACTGAGGATCAGAGGGGCTAAGTGACTAGCCCAAGGGCACATGACCACTAAATACTGTAGAGTTTTCTTGATGTGAAAGCCCAAGCTTTTAACCACTGAGTTTTAAACAGAACAAAAGCCACATGCATTATATTAAGATTATCTTGAACGTTAATCCATTAAAATAGCAAACCTGATGTTCTGGAATTTTTGTCAATACAGCATACTCTTCATGGCAAAGTAATTTCTAAAATGGCCACATTGTTGTCTTTTTCCTCTCCCTAAATGTGGCCGACTGCCCTTGTGAAAATCTCATGGTATAGCCACACTGGAGGACATACTAGAATATTCTGATGAAAAACCATCTTTATATGGAACATTCATCACTCACACATGCTCCTTGGTTATCTTTTTTTTTTTTTAACTTTTTATTTTGGAGTATAGCCAATTCACAATGTCGTGATAGTTCCAGCCAATTAACAATGCTGTGATAGTTTCAGGTAGACAGCAAAGAGACTCAGTCACACATATACAAGTATCTATCTATTCTTTCCCAAACTCCCCTCCCACTCAGGCTGCCACATAACATTGAGCAGAGTTCTCTGTGCTATACAGCAGGACCTTGTTATCCATTTTAAATACAGCAGCATGTACATGTCCATCCCAAACTCCCTAACTATCCTGTCCCCCCATCCTTCCTGCCCTGGAAAGCATAAGTTTGTTCTCCAAATCTGTGAGCCTGTTTGTTTTGTAAATAGGTTCATTTTGTATCATTTCCTTTTAGATTCCAATATAAGGGAAGTCACACAATATTTCTCCTTTTCTGTCTGACTTACTTCACTCAGAATGACAATCTCTAGGGCTCCTTAGTTATCTTAGTCTGTTTCTGAATTTCTTGTTGTTAAGACCAATTCTAATAAGGAGAAAGAATGGGAGTTACCATAACCTCACAGGGCCATGAATTTTGAATTTAGGTCTGGCTAAAATCCCTCAGTAAATGCTCAAAAAATAGCCATTGAATAAAGAAATTAATTTGTTCCTATGTGTGCAAAACATATTATTGATGGACTGATAGCAGCAAATCTGTGACATTTCTGGTCTTAGCATTTGAAATTTCAACAAGTTGTAGTTGTGAAAGCCCATGATGTGTCATGCTGTGCCCTGTATTTTACTAAGGCAGAAACGTGAATTTGCGGGGTGCTCATGAGCCGGACACTGCCCGCCGTCTGCCCTTCTGTATGGCTTCCTTGTTTCCTACTCTCATGAGGAAAGATGCCTTTGCTTCTTGGGGGTGGAATTGGGGAATTGGCTCTGAAGGAAAAGAAAAGCTGGGTGCTGGTTTTTCAACTAGAAACAAATTTGTGATTACTACAACCATAATGATGATACACTGTAGTATGTTCAGAGTTCATTTTTACCACAGAATTCATCTTAATAGTTCTATAAATGCTTCTAGTCTCATATTTACGGAATCGTGTCCAACATCAGGGGGTATGTAGGTATGTATCTATCTTAGTGGAGGAAATATATATGCTGTCATTTTACTGTAAATTCAGGATTTGTAAGAATCTAGTGGTATACCTCTCATAGGCAATTTAGGGATTTATAATAACCTAGGGGTATATATCCCATAAATATCAAGGACCTAATATACTATAAATACAGAGCAAGATAAAGGTAATAATAGCTCTTCAGTATACTTTATCAGGTTTTTTAATATAGACCTATAACTTTTTACTATGAAAAATTATAATTATATATAAAAGTAGGCAAATAATATAATGAAACTCCACGTACCCATCAGTCAGCTTCAACAACTGCCAAGCCATGGTCAATTTATTCCCTGACTTACTTCCTCCCCTTCTGCATTATTTTGGAGCAAAATCCAGATATCATAATCTAATCTGTAAATATGTCACAAAGTACTTCTAAAAAATAAGGATTGTGTTGTTTTTTAAAAATATACTATCATCACTAATAATCCCAGAAGTACTTTGAAAGTAAAGACAATTTCTATCCAACTCACAGAGCAAATCTGAAGATGCTTACCACTCTTGTCACAAATTCATCGTGGATGGATTCTTCCACAAACAGCCGACCAGCTGCAATACAATTTTCTCCTTTGTTGAAAAATACTGCCCCCATGCCCTTTGGCAGCAAAAGACAAAATACTTTGTTATTTGGGAAGTCAAGGTTGTCATAAAATTGCACACACTAAGAATTGTCTTATCATAAAATAGCAGGCAACACAGAGAAATTAGAGAAAAAACACAAGCCCTTGGTCTAGTTAGTGATGCTTAGAGATTCTTGGTTTTGATATTTTTAGAAATTTTATTTCTCCTTTCCCCTTTTCTATCCATGAGTACTTTACAAGAGATGTACCTATCAAGGATGACATACGGATAAAAAGATTTTGTGTTATAAGAAAATGTAGACTATACATTTAAATGTAATATTTGCATGCCAAATTTTGCTTTTAGAATCTCTACATCAGTTTATATAAATCATGAATGTTTATAAACCTCTTCATCTGTTTGTAAAAAGCTGGCCTCCAAGTTTTAAAAAAACCTCTAATTATAATGACATTATTTTTTAAATTAAGTGCCCTGAGCAATCCCAAATCGAAGCATAAAGAGAATGGTTTCTGTTTATGGTCAGATAAAACCAGACCTCATTTTAAGGCACCTGATGAACAAGAAGCTGAAATGTGTTTCAGAAGTAGCACCTATTTCACTGGACTTGATCTCCTCTTACCATTCGCACAGCCTTGTCAAGTTCACAGTCACTGAATATTATAAGTGGGGATTTTCCACCAAGTTCAAGGGAAACTTTCTTCAAGTTGCTCATAGCACAGCTGGAGAAAAATAAATGGAATATGGGCATTTACTCTCTCAGTTTCTTTCTCTTGTTTCTTGGACACAATTACTACTTAGGATGTAAAATATAATTGAGCCTCAGAAATATTAAGAAACTTATTCAAAGACAAAACATGCATGGTAGAATGGTGATGACAGCTGAAGCTGGGTGATGAGCACGTACATGGAGGTTCATTACACTATTCTGTGAGCTTTGTGACTGTTAGAAATCTTCTGTAAGAATTGCGTCTTTTAAAAATTCTGTGGTCAAATAATTAGAGATTCTCATGGGTGAATACAGATTCTTTGGGTGTAAGAATTTTGATTACATAAAGGCCTGGCAAAGAATTTAACATTTAACTAGATTACTGGCACACTGGAGGAAAATATCCATTTTTAGAAGTTATTAAAATTCTGTTTATTACTTCCTATTTGCAAAAAATTTGTTATTTAAAGCATTTAAAATACATTTAAAAATTCAGAAAGAAGGAAAAAAAATCACAAAATTCCATTCCATGGCTCAGTGATGACTATTTTCTTTTTTTAACCATTTTGATATACTTGTTTCTGGTCTGTTTCCAAACACAGCCTTTGCCTTAGTTAACATAGTTAGGATTACCCAATATGTACAATTTTATACCTTATTTTTCTTTCCATTTACCATTTAATAACAGTCTAGAGTTATTAAAAATTCTCCCTGACCGCACAGTATTCCATTATGTTAACAAACTTTAACCACTGCCTTATTTTAGACATTTAGATGGTTTGCATTTTTTTGAACTAATGTTACTGTTTTTCAGGAATGCATTTTATAAATAATCCAGATTTGTCTTTTATATGTCTTTTCAGTTTCTTACTTAAGCTTCCAAAACCAATTTGGGCCACAGTTTTAGTATAAAAAATTTTTTGTGCCAAATTGTTAAAGCTACCAGAAGCCTGCAGGCTTTCAATACATCTCTGGTTTTACTGACTTTGGGTTTTACACTTTAGAAAGTATTTTACTGTATTCAAACATTTCAGTACCCTGCTGTGATAGGATTTCTCTTCTACATTCGATGTGATTTTTCTCCTTCCAAAAGCACCTTATTTAAAAAAGTAAAAACAAAGCCAAAGACCTGGTTTAACAGGATCCTTAGCAAATCAGCACACTAAACCCAATACCTCTTCATGATCTGTTTGCCAATCAGAGTGGAACCAGTGAAACCAAGTTTGCGGATATCAGGGTGCTCTGAAAGGTGCTGTCCCACTACGCCACCTGTGCAATTAATGGAATAAAACGCAAATTAAAACTTTATCAAGGTCTTAGGGGAGAGGTGTCTTTGAATTCACTGAAGCAGTTTTCCAAGCTCTCATTTAAATCTTAGTTTTACATTTTCTATAATAATAACAGTGTGACAAAAATCTGAATAATGTCTTCCATGCAATTGTCAGTACCCCAAAGATGGGTTATGTCTCAATTTTTTTAATCTTCTAAAGTAATTTTAAAAAACGGACATGGGACACCATAGGGTAGTTTTACGATGTTGTACAACTTCCACCCTCCCACCCAATTCACCTGCCACTGTATTTCCACTTTAAGATATTAGCACGTGTTTCTATTGCACTGTTGCTAAACTGTATTTAGTTTTAATATTTTGGATTGGACAGAATGTTCATTCAGGTTTTTCCATAGGATGTCATGGAAAAGCCCGAATGAACTTTTTGACCAATCCAACAGCTATGTCAGGACAAGACTCGAGTGGGAAAATTGTTCATTAGTTACAGCAAAGTAGGTTCTTGGCTTACCTGAGCCTGGAATGATGTTGATTACCCCCTTCGGAAAGCCTGCTTTAACAGAGAGCTCAGCAAACTTCAAAGCAGTCAAGGGCGTGACCTGAGCAGAAGTAGACAGCAATTGCCTTCTTCAGACTCTGTCCTGTCCTGTGGATCAATACCTAGCTATCCTTTTATGGCCACACTAGTGTTGTTGTTGTTGTTGTTGTTTTTTACTAGAGTTTATTTTTTCTTTTACTTTTACGTAATTTCTGACTTATAGCAAAGTTGCAAAAAACAGTACAAAGAATTCCTATGTATCTGTCACCCACATTCTTCAAATGTTAATATTTTACTGTTTGCTTTATCCTCTTCCTCTCTCTGTGTGTTTTTGAACTGCTTAAGGAGTATAATATAATCTCAACATCCACAATATATTTTACTTATTTGCTTAGTCTTAAAATATACAGAAAATATTTTGAAAATTACTAAGCCACGTCCCTATGAAAAAGAAGCCTACTAACTTCAATATTATTTACAGTGTTTTTGCCTCCAGTCTGAGGCCATATAGACCAAATGTCAGTCAAAAGTTTCTTGGGTTAGTACTTCCTCATTGCCTTTAGCATGATGCTGTTATTAATATGAAATTTGGTTTAATTGATTTTTTTTTGTATTCAATGTTGGCCTCATCTATGTTGATTATATTTCTTTTCTTTATTTGTTCATTGTTGTTTTGTAGAGTATAGGAAACATGCTTCCAAAAGTGAGGATTATACAACAGTACATTCAGAGACATGTTGTTCTCCTGAATACCCCTTCCCCCATCCTTCCTAGGTCATCCTCTCAAGTAGTTACTCAATCTCATTAGTCTCTGGTTTATCCTTACAGTGTTTCTTTTTGCTCAAACGAACACATAATATTTTCCCTTTCTTTTTACCAAAAAGAGTGGTATAGTTATGGATCTCATCTTAAAGATCTATTACAGCAATGCATATCTCAGAAGCAAAATGAGAGTAATATGTTTACACTGAAAAACCAATGCTGATTAAGTCTTAAATTAGTATTCTGTTAGCTTGGTCTCAAAAAATGGAATGGACGAAAATTGAGTTGTGAATAGAAAAATAGTAGAGCTTCTATTTCTATATTTTAACAGAGAAAGACAGGAAATAAATCAAACATAGCTAACAGTTAATATGGGGCTGGATAACGGTACTCTCACTCTGTCTGAATGAAGGTCAGAGGATCACTGATCACAGGTAAGTGTGGTGTCCTAGGAAGGAACAGAAGCTCACAAGGCCAAGGGACAGACTGTGGCTTCCTCACTTGCTCACTATGCTTTCAGGGTATTGCCATGTGTTGGAGTTTACAGGCCTGCTTGCATATTCATAGACTATAGTGTTGTTTTAGCTAATAAAATGGTCAAGAGACTGAAAAGGAATCTATATAGAAACTGCATAATAAATAGTAATATTAATAGGACAAACACAAGCAACAACAACAAAAAAGCAGGGTTCACATTTTTCCTCCTTCTAGTAACAGGTCCATGGCAATAAACATTATGATGTTTAAAAAAATGTCAACCTAGTTATACTTGAGGAGAAATTTTTCAAATGCTCAAATATTTAAAATTGGCAAGAAGATATTTCAAATAGTGGCTTTATACCTACTATAGTTAAAGAAAATTCTAGTATGAAATCATTATGATTAGAAAGACTTTTAAAAACTGTCCTGAATTAGTAATTTCCATGGGACAGAAATTTCATGTCTTTGTCACTGATAATATGCCTGACAATTAGTGTGCACTCGATACATGTTTGTAATTTTTGAATATTCCGTGTAGTCACTGGAGTGTTCCAATGCTTAGCACTCTCTTTGGATACCACCATCTAGTGGTTCTCAACTCTGGCTGTACCTTAGAAACTAATGCGAAGAAGTTAAGTAATACCAAGGTCTGGCCTCTGACCCAGACCAGTTAAATCAGAATCTCTGCCAGTGGGGCCAAGGTATTAGTATTTTTAAAAGAGAATTCTAAAATTTAGAATTTTAAATTCTAGAGAGAATTTAAAAGACAATTCTAATGTGCAGCCAGGATTGAGCACTGCTGGGCTAAGTTATCTGCCTCCTCTCTTCATTTTACTAGTTTTTTGCTGTTTAATGAGTGCTGCTGCTTGGGAGAAACAGCACTCATACAGGATGCTGGTGAATTACTCAATCCTTGTGAAAGAATGAGCCAGTATCTATCACACAAAACATGGATCTATTAACTAAGTGATTCTGCTATTAGGAACATATCTTACAAAGATAGTTGCACATGTGCATGAAGCTGTATATTTTTTCAATTAAAAACATGTTTTTTTGCTGTGCTGCATATGGGATCTTAGTTCCCTGACCAGGGATCAAACCCACGTGCCTTACACTGGATGCTCTGAGTCTTAGTCACTGGACTGCCAGGGAAGACCCATGATGCTATATTTAAAAGGTTATTAACTGTAACACAGTTTATAACAGCAAAAAGGCAGAAAATCTCAATATCCATTAATTAGGTATAGGTTAAATAAAATACTGTTTATTTTTTACACTGGGCTTACCTAGTGGCTCACATGGTAAAGAATCTGCCTCCAATGAAGGAGACCAGGGTTCTATCCCTGGGTTGGGAAAATCCCTTGGAGAAGGAAATGGCAACCCACTCCAGTATTCTTGCCTGAAGAATTCCATGGATAGAGGAGCCTGGCAGACTATAGTCCATGGGGTCGAAAAGACTCGGACACAACTGAGTGACTAACACATTTTTTACACTGGAAACTTTTTTTTTTTTTAAGTTTTTTCCCTTTTTGGTAAGTATGTAGAGAGTGCTTCTATTTTACTTCATTTTATTTTTATATTGTATTGTATTGTGCTAAGAACACTTAACATGACCTCTACCCTCTTAACAATTTGTTTAGTGTACAATACAACATTATGGTTGTTCAACTGCTAAGTCATGTCTGACTCTTTGTGACCCCATGGACTTCCCAGCATGCCAGGTTTCCCTGTTCTCCACCATTTCCTGGAGTTTGTGCAAATTCATGTCCAGTAATATGATGTATAGCAGACCTCTAGAACTTACTCATCTTACATAATTGAAATTTTATGCCTCTTGATTAGCAATTTCTCATTAACCCTTCTCCTCCTGTGTGGTTTTCAGTTGGTTAAAAAATATTTTTAAAATTACCTAATTATTTAATTTAAAAAATATGCTTGTATACACAGAGAATATATCTGGAATACCTCAGAAACTAATAAATAACAAAAACACTGGTTGCCTCAGGGAGGTAAACTTGTTAGCCAGGAGAATAAGAGGGAGACTTTTCATCATCTATCTCTTTGTATTTTTTTAATTTAAAAAATTTTGAATGTATATCTTTTTTTAATGAGGAAAACAAGATGGCTGTGGTCACATGACTATATAGTTGCTCCAAATGAAAAAAAAATTTTTTAATCCTAAAAGAAGAAATAAAAAAATAATAGGTAACAAACTGTAGACTCTTCTTGAATAGAGACCAAGCTTTCCCCACCAACTTGGGTACCTCAGAATGTCCACTCCTGTGCACTGTCTGGAGGAAATGCTTAGCCAGGTGTTAAGTTTGCTACGTTTTTTTTTTTCTTGAAAAGCTACTCTAGCATTGAAAAGATGTTTTTGAGAACTCTATCATTTATTTTTAAACTAACTTCCTGTTTTACACATACATATATATTTCAAACAGCTACAATTATGTACATTATTTGCATGCTTTTCCCACATCTTATTGTAAATAACTTTACAATATTTTTGACAATTAAAATTTGAATGCCTGCATAAAACTTCTTTTGCTATTTCATAACTACTCTAAATAACTCCCTCAGTTCGGGGCATGTGGCATTTTGCAAGCACTGAACTGGTTTGTAGAAATTCAGGGGATTTCACTGACATACACTATGCTGCTTCCATTCTCGTGGATGTTCTAAAGTCTGGAATCCCCATTTTGGGTAGCTATTAAAAATGAATATTTACTAATATGAAAAGATGCCCAGGATATATGAAAAGATGGTGTAATATATGATCCCATTTTTTTCAAGAAATAATATTTGTCAACGTACGTCTGTGGGAGGGGTAGATGCCACACCTGGCCTCGCGTGTCTTACCTGCGCCGGCTTGAGCACTAAGGTGTTGCCTGCTGCCAGACACGCGGCACTCTTCCATGCCAGCATCATCAGCGGGTAATTCCAGGGGATGATAATGGCACAGACTCTGCAAGAGGAGAAAGAGACAGCCTCAGTCCCCTCAAACTAACTTAACACACGCCACTCAGAGGCACTCTCCTTGTCTTACCCAAGTGGCTCCTTCTTGGTAAAGGTCAGATTGCGGTTTGGACGGGCCTGGTTGATGGGAATTGTAGAACCCTAAAGAATAAAAAAGGTTGATACTACTTTACTAATTTCATTTTTTTTTCTTTGCCATGCAGCATGTGGGATCTCAGTTCCCCAACCAGGGATCAAACTTGCACCCACCGCACTGGAAGCATGGAGTTTTAACCACTAGACTGCCAGGGAAGTTCCTACTTTATTAATTTAAATGAGTAAATTTAATCTCAATGAATCCATTTTCTATCTGCCTCTCTTACTTTCTCTTAGCTGATATTAAAAAAAGCAGTGTTCACATGGAACTCTATTCAATGTCATGTGTCAGCCTGGATGGGAGGGGAATTTGGGGGAGAATGGATACCTGTACATGGCTGAGTCCTTTAGCTGTTCACCTGAAACTACCACAACATTGGTAATCAGCTATATCCCAATACAAAATCAACAGTTTGAGAAAAGAAGCAGTGTTCAATTTATAAGAAACATAGCCACACCTAAAAAGGAACTGCTATGCCCTTCTCAAAAGAACTAAGACACAGGAGAAAAAAAACACATAATTCTAATTTGATCATCTCCATTCCCAATTTCTGGGCATGGCAGAGAATGTTAATTGCCTGCCCAATATCTATTCTCCCCTCTGTTCTTAGTAACAGAAACCCTTGGTTAATAATGGGGATGGCAATGTGCCAGGTAAAGTACTATGTTCCCCAGTTTCCATAGCAAATGGTGATGATTAACGGAAGATGTAAGTACAATGCACTGGAAGGGGAACACTCTTTAAAGTAGGCTGACTCAGCTAAAACAAGTGCTGTTTTACCCATTCCCTCACTTCTTCATTCTTCCTTCCAGAATGTTGCTAAAAAGGCTGGTGCTGCAGTGGCTATCATGACACCAAGAGGCAGCCGTGACGGTAGCAGTCACATGGTACTAAGGATGGCCTGGCAAAGAGAGAGAAGGAATCTTCCTGTCTCAGACTAGTCTTGATTGCCTGCTCTTGGACTCCTTGAAAGTGAGATAAAAAGACTCTTTGGTTGGGTTTTCTATTATATGCAGCTAAATTTGATCCCAACTGATTTTTGGCAGTAATCTTTAACTGAAACTATCCATCTGTTTTGCCACATAAAATATTATTGCTGTTACTAATACAAGTGTATAATCTCTCATCTGAAACCCTAGGGTCAGGTGTGCTTTGGGATTCAGAATTTGACTTTAGAAACATAATATAATGCATAAACAATACCTTATATAATGTTATAATATCTATAACCCCCATTAATGTTTGGGGTTGCCTCCCATAATCAAGCATATTAGTATTTATCCAGGGCTTTCCTGGTAGCTCAGCTAGTAAAGAATCCACCTGCAATGCAGGAGACCCTGGTTTGATTCCTTGGTCAGGAAGATCCTCTGGAGAAGGAATAGGCTACCCACTCCAGTCATCTTGGGCTTCTCTGGTGATTCAGATGGTAAAGAATCTACCTGCAATGCAGGAGACCTAGGTTCGATCCTTGGATTGGGAAGATCCCCTGGAGAAGGGAAAGGCAACCCACTGAACACTTATTCAGTGAACTATGAGTATTCACTCTAAAGCTGGAGTCAAGATTGCCGGGAGAAATATCAATAACCTCAGGTATGCAGATGACACCACCCTTATGGCAGAAAGTGAAGAGGAACTAAAAAGCCTCTTGATGAAAGTGAAAGTGGAGAATGAAGAAGTTGGCTTAAAGCTCAACATTCAGAAAACGAAGATCATGGCATACGGTCCCATCACTTCATGGGAAATAGATGGGGAAACAATGGAAACAGTGTCAGACTTTATTTTTTTGGGCTCCAAAATCACTGCAGATGGTGATTGCAGCCATGAAATTAAAAGACGCTTACTCTTTGGAAGGAAAGTTATGACCAACATAGATAGCATATTCAAAAGCAGAGACATTACTTTGCCAACAAAGGTCCATCTAGTCAAGGCTATGGTTTTTCCTGTGGTCATGTATGGATGTGAGAGTTGGACTGTGAAGAAGGCTGAGCACCGAAGAATTGATGCTTTTGAACTGTGGTGTTGGAGAAGACTCTTGAGAGTCCCTTGGATTGCAAGGAGATCCAACCAGTCCATTCTGAAAGAGATCAGCCCTGGGATTTCTTTGGAAGGAATGATGCTGAAGCTGAAACTCCAGTACTTTGGCCACCTCATGCAAAGAGTTGACTCATTGGAAAAGACTCTGATGCTGGGAGGGATTAGGGGCAGGAGGAGAAGGGGACGACAGAGGATGAGATGGCTGGATGGCATCACTGACTCGATGGACGTGAGTCTGAGTGAACTCCGGGAGTTGATGATGGACAGGGAGGCCTGGCGTGCTGCGATTCATGGGGTCGCGAAGAGTCGGACACAACTGAGAGACTGAACTGAACTGAACTGAACTGAAGATGAATAAAACTTATAGACTCATGTTGGTTTGGGTAAGATTTTGGCACCAAATGAGTTTGAGTCAATCAAACAAATCAATTTTCAGGTTTCAGAACTATTTGGATTTCATAATTGAGAATAAAGGATGGACTTAAATTGCTCTTACTAAATACTTATGACTTTGTAGCTGAACAATAATAAAAACTACACTTATGTGCAAGACCTACTATAGTACAGACTTTAATTCTGTATATATAAACACTTGTAGTATATAAACACTCATTTCTAATTCTCATAACGTAGTTTGCAAGGTATGGATTATCATGACCATTTTACAGATGAGGAAAGTAAGGCTGAGAGAGGTAAATAACAACAACTGCTAGTAAGTGGCAAGGATGAGGCCTGGAACCAGGTGGTCTCTCTGATTCTATAAAAATGATGGTACAGCAATGTGACCAGAAAAAACTTTCCCAGTATCCTTAGCAGATAGAGACAGCCAATGGGAGATACAAACACAAAGTGTAGGGAGGATGGGAATGTTTTTAAAGTCCTTTTACCTTTCTCCCTCTTTCCCACTTACTCCTGGCTTCTAGGAATGTGGCTGTGATGGCTGGTGCTTCAGTGGTTACCATGAGACCAGAAGTGGCATGCATTCTGCTGTTTGCTGCAAGCCCTATTTCTCTTCTATATCTCAATACCAAAGCCAAGTGTAGTTGCCATTTATCATCACACATGTGCTATTTATTTTCTTGTAAGAAGAAGGAAATTGACATTTTTATCAAATTTATGTTTTTAAGAAATTTTTCTTATAACCAGTCTGCATAGCCCAACTATGTTAGCTCTCTGACCTCCTTAGGTATTTGAGTCTTCAATTCCTCCATTATATCAAGCTTCTGTCTATATGCCAACAAGACTATTAGATGCTCTCAAGAGACATTATAGTACAAAACAAAGAACAATATTAGATTTCAAGCTCAGAAAAATCTTGAGTTCAAATCCTAGCTCTACTTACTATGTGACCATAGGTAAGTCATTCATTGTCCTCAAGCCTCAGTTTCTTCACCTGTAATAAGAGTTGACAACTATCTACCTACCTCAGATAACTGTTATGAGGATCAGATGAGAAAACCTACGGAAGTGGTGACTCTGACAAGGGGTCTTTATAAACTAACAAACATCCGTCCATTTTCCTCTAGGAATGATCTCCACGGAAACAAACAACATTTTGCACTTACCTGAATTTTGTCACACCAGCCAGCAAAGTATCTGAATGTTTGCACAGACATTCCAATGTGAGTCTTCAGAGCCAAGGTGTAGACAGCCCCTGAATCGAGGGCTTCGATGGTTGCCAGTTCTTCTTGTTTCTCTTCCATTAGGTCTGCAAGTCTGTTGGCCAGTGAAAGAAATCCATTCAACAGATGTTGAGTCTCTACTGTGTAAAAGGCGTCCTCCTAAGGGCTGAGAATTCACACAATGGACCAGGTCTCCGTCCTCATGGAGAACGTGGTCTCATAGGGAAGACAGGCATTGAACTAATAATTGCATGAACAATTTAAGAGTTATCATGAAGAGGCAGAGGGTGTTGGAAGTCTGTATCATTCGCATTATAGACGCATAAGAAGCAAGAGTGATGGAGTCACAGTCAGCCACGGAGATCAGTGACAGAACACAGTGGGAACGTGGATAGTTCCTGAATACACTGGGAGATGTTAGAGGGCGACCCACACCCCTGGAGAACCCACGAACACCTGAGGATTTCTGGTTGGTGTAGAAATATTTCCAACACTGGCTGAAAAGGACAAGACAGAAATACATGGAATGAACTATAAACACCACAACAGGCTTCTGTTTGTCTGGTTTCTGTGGAAAGATACCCAGAAACTGACTAATGACTATGAAATGGTCAAAATTCATCTTTTGTGTCTACCTCTCCCATTTGTTTTCCTTCCTTCCTTCCTTTCATGGTTCTGACCCGTTTCTTTCAGACCATTCCAGGTCAGGCTTGAAACCTTCCTCCCTAGTATTTCTTCCAGATCCTGCTCTAGGAGATCTTTTGAGCAAGATCAGCTATTTGTCATTTAGTAAGCAGAAAACTGAATCTGGGATTGAATCTGATTACGCTTGGCATACTCAGCTACCAATTTATAACACCCTTTCCAAGCCTTCATGTTTTTCCTCCTTGTTTCTACTCCTCACACATCAAGTCGATTTAAAATTTCTCTGTGGAAACAGCAGGGTGCTGGATGTTCTCCATGTGCTGCTTGTAATCCAGTCTCCGCCCTGCTCTGTGACCCCTGGAGGATGACTTTTACAGATTACATCACAGGCTTCTGGGTTCTCTCACTGGACTTGGCTAATGACAGGCCAGTGGGAGGCAGCCCCAGGAGACTGCCAAACTGGAGGATAAAGTGGTCTGGGGATGGCTGACTGGTGGGCTGTGGATCGGCAGCGGTAGCTGCTGTGTCCTTCCACTGAAACCCACAGGTGTGGTCTCCTGCAGCCACAGATCTTGCCAGATTCTAGTAACAGCTCCTTCCTCTGTCCCATTAGGCCTTGCAGTAAGAGCAGTTTCCCTGTTTTACCCCCAGCCTGAGTGCTTCATTATCCTTTGCTGGATTCCCTTGACCTTGCTTACATCTTTACAAATCAGTAGTCCTTTACTAAACTGCTCATACAGGGATGATGACTGAAACAAGCAAAAATACAAAAATCAGGAACTCCCATATATGGGAGTTTATATGATGGAAGTAACAAAAGATATACTATCTAATAGGTGCATAATAGAAAGTCTTGAAAAATTTTTTAAATCTTGGCAATGTTAGTCAGTATCCAAAGGCCACAGACTTGTGCTCTCTCTTTTTTTTTTTTTAATTTTTATTTATTTGGCTGCACCAGGTCTTAGCTGCAGCATACAGGATCTTCAGTTGTAGCATGTGGGATCTAGTTCCCTGACCAGGGATCAAACCTGGGCCCTCTGCATTGGGAGCGTGAAATCTTAGCCACTGGACCACCAGGGAAGTCCTCAGACTCGTACTCTTAAAAAAATCATACCGATACATCAATCTTCCTCTGTCTCGTGCATTCATTCTTCCCCATTCACCGTTTTCAAAAGCATCTTTTGCTGCTGCTACTGCTTTATCAACATCCACCAAAGAGGCATAGGATACTTTGCATATCGTCTATTTCAAGGTAAGAAAACATAGGTTATAGACTATTTTTATAGAGAGATATACAACTTTTTCTTGAGATTAATATTATGCCATAAAATTCAAAGAGTTTTGATGATGGAAAATCAATACTTACAGTAAACTTCTGGTAATATAGTAAAGAAAAAGAAACCATTTTAACACGAAAATTGTGAGCCTAAAATTCAGTACTTGTCATTCACACTACACTATGAGAAGACACATGTAGGAAACTGTACCTATTTCTTCTCCCGCCTAAGGAACGCTGAATTTCTCACCATGAGCTTGCAAATTCTGAGATTTTTCTCACATATACAGCTCCATGTGGAATTGTACCTCTGTATGTATATAGGTATAGTGACCCATCTAAATTCATCATAAATATTCATTCTTAAAAGTAAGTTACAGTAGATAACAGCAGCCAGAACCAGAGCTGAATAGTTTAAAAGAATACATGAAGTACATTTATATTAAGTGCTCAGACAGAGTAACAGAATAATAGAGAGACAGAGTAATAGAATAAGTAATTCTTAAGACTGTTTTATAATGGTGTATAAATGAAAAAAAAATCCATGATCAGTGGTTACTGCACACACTAAATCACAACTCACAGATCCATCTGTTGGGTTGATAGTATCATAAGTCTGTCCATCTTCAGCATCTGTGAACTGTCCATTTATGAAACACTGATATGGCATTTTTACTGTCATGTCATTGATCTCCTTTGAAACCTAAGAGAGAGAGTTACATTAATAAAATCAACAGATTTCTATATTTATGCAAAAAGAAGCTTATTCACTAATGCAGACAGAAAAGTTGTCAGTGGGACTCCAGTGCTTACTGTTCAGAAGAGACAAGCAGATGTAATAGTTAGGCCTTATGATGCTTAGAGTGGCCATTGAGACAGGAGGTCAGCTTCTGTGACGACCAAAGTGGTCTGAGTCGGGCATTGTAAAGATCTGTCTCTTCCTCATTGAGATGAAAGATGACTCAGAAGATCTCCAGATAATGGAAACACCGCCATCTAGTGGCACCACTGGTGGAGTTCAGCCATTGCTGTCACGCAAATTTTTGAAATTGCCCATCAACACTCTTTACTTTCATACTGGTGACATTTTAAGTTTTCTTTCCAGTCTCCTTCCCCATTTTCAGTCTCCCCCTCTTACATATGTGCTGCTTAAATTGTAGTCTGTACTATTAGCTGGCAAGTGAATTTATATTCGTCCATTAACCTCTATAAATCTCGGTTTGTTTCAACAATAAAATGATAATATACCTGCCTCATACAATCATTAAGAGACATAATTAAAATAATATATGTGAAAGAGAACTATTGGCATAAAATCTCACTTCAATTAAAGGTATTAAAGAGAAAATTTAATGATTTAAGAAATTATTTTATATAGAGAAATTGAGGATGCTTAGAAAAGAAACAAAAAAATAGCAAACGCGTAGTTTGCTGCTCATCATCACTAATTATTAGAGAAATGCAAATCCAAACTACAGTGAGGTACCACCTCACACTGGTCAGAATGGCCATCATTAAAAAGTCTACAAATAACAAATGTTGGAGAGGGTGTGGAGAAAAGGGAACCCTCCTACATTGTTGGTGGGAAGTAAATTGGTATAGCCACTACAGGAAATGGTATGCTGCTGCTGCTGCTAAGTCGCTTCAGTCGTGTCTGACTGTGCGATCCCATAGACGGCAGCCCATCAGGCTCCCCTGTCCCTGGGATTCTCAAGGCAAGAACTCTGGAGTGGGTTGCCATTTCTTTCTCCAATGCATAAGAGTGAAAAGTGAAAGTGAAGTCGCTCAGTCATGTCCGACTCTCAGCGACGCCATGGACTGTAGCCCACCAGGCTCCTCCATCCATGGGATTTTCCAGACAAGAGTACTGGAGTCGGGTGCTGGAGGTTCCTTAAAAAACTAAAAGTAGTATTGTTAGGGGAAGCACACTGATTGAAACCGCCCACCCTGGCCAGGCACCATAGTAACAATTTGCATGAGTTGTTTTATAACAGGTGGTCTCAGTAAGGAACACAGAACTAATAAGCCTCCACCAACCAGAAGAGTTCAGGAAAGGTCAAAAGGAGACACCACATGTCCAACCACCTCCTAGAATCCTTCTCTCTGGCATCCATCTTGGCTGAACAAGGCGTGCACCACCAGGAAGGACTCTAAGTCAGATGATTGGTTAAAGACAACCTGGAAACTAATCCCATCACCATAAAACCTGAGACTGCAAGCCATGTGGCAGAGCAGTTCTCCTGGGTTCCCTTACCCTACTGCCCTCCATCTGGGCACCCTTTCCCAATAAAATCTCTTGCTTTGTCAGCACATGTGTCTCCTCGGACAATTCATTTCCAGTGTTAGACAAGAGCCCAGTTTCAGGCCCTGGAAGGTGTCCCCTTCCTGCAACAGTATCATATCATCCAGCAATCCTAGTCCTAGGCATATGTCCAGACAAAACTCTAATTATGAAAAGATAACATACACTACAGTGTTCATAGCAGCACAATTTACAATAGCCAAGACAAGGAAACAACCTAAATGTCCATCAATGTATGAAGATGTGAGATATATATATATATTTATATAATATTTTACTATACAAAAAAAAAAATATATATATATATATAAACCTACAAAGGAATACTACTTAACCATAAAAAAGCAATGAGCAATAACTGAAATTTTAAAAGTCATTAGAGGGGTTCAACAGGAGAGTCAAGCAGGCAGAAGAAAGAAATAGAAAACCAAACAATGGGTCAATAGAGACATCCAGTGTGAAAATAGGAAAGAAAAATAATTTAAAAAATGAATATAGCCTTAGAAGCCTGCAGGACACTATCAAATGTACTAACATGTGCATAAAGAGAGTCTCAGAATGAGGGGAGAGGGATGAAGGGGTAGAATGAATATTTGAAGAAATAATGGCAGAAAATATCCCAAATTTTATTTTAAAAAACTAATCTGCACATCCAGGAAGCTCAATAAACTTCAAGTAGACAAATCTCAAAGAGATCCATCCTAAACACATCATGATAAAATGGTCAAAAGACAAAGACAAAAAGGGAATCTTGAAAGCAGCAAGGGAGAAGAAGCAACTCATCACGTGAAAGTGATCCTCAATAAAATTAACAGATGACTTATCCTCGGAAACTACAGAGGCCAGAAAGCAATAAGATTATATATTAAAAGTGCTGAAAGAAAGAGAATGTCAACCAAAAATTCCATATACAGCAAGAATATCCTTCAAGAACAAAGGACAAATTAAGTCATTCTCAAACGAACAAAAACTAAGATACTTCATTGCTAGCACATTGCCTTTCGAAAAAGACTAAAAGGTGTCATTGACAGAATGAAAGAACACAAGACAGTGACTTAAATCTACCTGAAAAGATAAAGAACACCAACAAAGGTAAACATAAGTCAATATAAATGTAATGTTTATTTTAAACTCCTTTCTTCTCCTATCTGATTTAAAGGAAAACTGCATAAAGCTAATTATAAGACTATGTTGATGGGCTTATACTGTATAAAGAGGTATTTGTATGACAATAATAGCACAGGTAAGTGGGTAGGGAGCAGAGCTATACTACAACAGATTTTTTCTACACTATTAGTATTAAACTGGTATTAATCTGGGCAAGAATGTTTTAAGAAAAACGTCTCTAGGAATCCTCAGCCACTAAGGAAATAACTAAAAGTATGTAGCAAAAGAAACAATGAGATTAAAAGGGCATACTAGACAATATCCATTTAACAAAAAAGAGCAGTAAGGAGGAAGAGAGGAGAGAAAGAGGCATAAATCAAGACTTATAGAAGCACAAGTGGCCAAAGCACAAACAGATTAATCAAACTTAATCACATTTTGAAACTTGTGTGTGTTAAAGGATACTATCAAAAAAGTGAAAAGAAAACCCACAGAATGGGAGAAAATATTTACAAATAATGTATCTGATTAGGGGCTACTATTTAAAATATACTAAGGTCATTTACAACTAAAAAATTAAAAAGATAAATATCCCAATTAAAAAAACAGGTGAAGGGTTTGAGGGACTTCCCTGGTGGTCCAGTGGTTAGGACTAGGCATTCTCACGGCCAGGGGCTCGGGTTCCATCCCTGGTTGAGAAACTAAGACCCCACAAGCCACCTGGTACAGCCAAACAACAAAGGAGTTGAGCAGATATTTCTCCAAAGAATATATACAAATGGCCAATAAGCACATGAAAAGATGTGTATCACTAGTCATTAGGAAAATGTAAAGCAAAACCGCAGTGAGATACTACTTCACACCCACTAGGACAGCTGAAATAGAAAAAACCAGACAACAGCATATGCTGGCGAGGACACGAGAAATCAGAAGCTTCCTACATGGCTAGTGGCAGTGTAACATGGTCTAGGCACTTGGGAAAGCAGACTGGTCGTTCCTAAAAAGTTAAACACAAGAGCTCCCATATGACTCACCAATTCCACTTCTAGATATTTACCCAAGAGAATTGAGAACATATGTTCACACAAAAACTTATATTGGCCAAAAAGTCCATTCAGGTTTTTCTGTTACATCTTACCAAAAACACAAATGAACTTTTTGGCCAATCCTACGTGACTTTTCATAGCAGCGTAATTTATAATAGCCAAAAAGCAGAAACAACTCAAATGTACACCAACCAAGGAAAGGATAAATAAAACATAGTTATCCACATGAGGGACTATTGCTTGGCCAGGAAAAGGGATAAAGTGATAATCTACTCTAGAATGTCGATGAACCTTGAACACATTAGGCTGAGTGAAAGAATCCACCTGCAAAAGGGCACTTATCGCCTAATTTCACGTGTATGAAATGTCTCAAATAGGCAAATCCATAGAAACAGAAAGTAAATTGGTGGTTTCCTGGTGCCAGGGCCCAGGAGAGGAGAGCATGAATGCCAGTGGATATGGAGTTTCTTTGGGGGAGGTTAAAAAAAAAAATGTTCCATAATCAGATCGAGGTCATGGTCGCACAACTCAGTGAATATACTAAAAAACAATGAATTGTACATTTTTTAAAAGGTGAAATGTATGGTATCTGAATTATAATCTCAAAACTGTCATTTTAAGAAAGTTGTAAATGTAAAAGCATGAAAGGCACAGCATTCTTCTATAGCATGAAGGTCTTAACCATGTAGCTTTTCAACACCACGGACAGGCTTACATAATCCACCACCAGCTCTGCTTCCTGATCCTCTCCTCTCAGTTTCCTCACGACCTTTTGGATGAAGTCTTCAAATTTGGTGGCCATATAAACATCCTCATTCTGTAACTGAAGCCCTCCACACTTCTGTCTTATCTCTTCAACCAGTCTGAAAAGAAAAACCAGCTCACATTACTTACATTTTTTTAAAGAGTTTTGAGGACTGTATGATTACATTTAGGTTGCTTTGAAGTAGGACGTATGTCACATACTTATTTATAGTCCATGAGATCGTCTATATTAGTAAGAGAAATTAATGAGATTGAGAGGAAAAAAATGTTAAAGCGTTCTCAAAAGACAGTGGCAATTTTTTTTAATACAAGAAACTGAAGCAAAGATATTTTCATTACTTTCGAGAGAAGAGTTGGACACCACTCTTCGCTGAGCGACTAAGCACAGCACACAGCAGGTGATAAAGGGCACATAAAATCTGTTTCTATCCTTTCAAAAGTACTCAAGGAATAAAGAATAAAGAAAAGTTCTGAACTGTGATCATTATGAGAGACCAAAGTCACATCATAGACTGTTTTCTCTGGATCCGGTGTAAGAATAAAACAAACATTTGTTTGTATTACATGGCTAAGTGAAAGTTTTAGTTGCTCAGTTGTGTTCAACTCTTTGGGACCCCATGGACTGTAGCCTGCCAGGCTCCTCCATCCATGGAATTACCCAGGCAAGAATACTGGAAGGGGTAGCCATACCCTTCTTCAGGGGATCTTCCCAACCCAGGGATCAAACCCTCATCTCCTATACTGCAGGCGGATTCTTTACCCTCTGAGCCACCAGGAAAGCCCACATGGCTAAGGTGGGTACTAAACAGAACCTTCCCAAGCAGTGTAGTTAGCAAAGAATCTGCCTGCCAGTGCAGGAGATGCAGGAGACGTGGGTTTGTCCCTGGGTCAGGAAGATCCCCTGGAATACAAAATGGCAACCCACTCCAGTGTTCTTGCCTGGAAAATTCCATGGACAGAGGAGCCTGGTGGGCTACTGTCTATGGGGCCACAAAAAGTTGGACCACAACTGAGTGTGTACACACACACACACATGTATATAAGATAGATAACTAATAAGAAGAACCTACTGTATAGCACAAGGAACTCTACCCAATGCTCTGTAGTGACCTATATGAGTATAAAATCTAAACAAGAGTGAACATATGTGCATGTGTGAAATGAAAATATCTCCTGCCATTTCAGTAAACAAAAAATGTCATGCTGCTGCTAAGTCGCTTCAGTCATGTCCAATTCTGTGAGACCCCATAGATGGCAGCCCACCAGGCTCCCCCGTCCCTAGGGTTCTCCAGGTAAGAACACTGGAGTGGGTTGCTATTTCCTTCTCCAATGCAGAAAGTGAAAAGTGAAAGTGAAGTTGCTCAGTTGTGTCCGACTCTTAGCGACCCCATGGACTGCAGCCTACCAGGCTCTTCCGTCCATGGGATTTTTCAGGCAAGAGTACTGGAAAGGGGTGCCATTGCCTTCTCCTAAAAAATGTCATAGCTATCAGTGATTTCTGGCCTCCAAATGTGAATAAGGGCTCCCAAAACTGAGATCCAGCAGATGCTGCCACCCCCATGGGGATTGTTGAGGAGCTGGGGGGTGCAAGAAGCAAGGTGAACAGGGAAACAGGATTGTGCCCAGGTAGCTGAGCTGCATGTGAAAGGAATGAATTCAGCGAGCCCAGAGGCGTGCATCTCCCCATACACAGAATGCCAAATTCCTTAGCTCGGATACCTGATTTTTGACGTTCAGATGGCCTGCTCCCCTTGTTGCATACTTGTATATAGCCAGACTTCCCCTCCTGCCTCCTTGGAGCAGTTTTCTCAGAGCTACTGAGATGCTGTCTCCTGGGCCCAGAGTTCTAAACATTCCCACGAAATAAAATAACTCTCTACTTTCAGGTTGCGACTGTATTTTTTAGTCAACAATGTGTAACTGATTCACTTTGCTATATAGCAGAAAATAACAGCACTGAAAGTTAACTATACTCCAATAAAAATTATTTTAAAAAATACATGAATGAATACATGAACAGAATATTCATCAAGAACACTTGCTTTGTCAACATGAAGACTTTTACCTTGTTTATTTAGTAAAAAGCCATACGGTGGCCCTCAAAGGAAAAGCACCTCTACAAGACTCTCCACTATTAGGATCCTGGTCTGCTCTTCATGCCATAGAGGGTGGCTTTCTAGTCCTCTAGCCCTTTCTACCTATTGCAAACTTCTGCAGAGAAATTCTGACTAGAGAGTGACTACCATTACTCTTGCAAGAAGTCTGATAATCCTCATTCTAGATATACCATACTGGGTAACTTGGGGAGTTAGGAAAAAAGATTTGGGGTAAGCATAATCAATGTTAGATATCCTTTTAGATGCAATTATATAGGAAAATTCCAATTAACATTCTCCACTCAGAGCTTCCCAATTCCAATTGGAGGAGAATCAGAAATATGAGAAATTTGAAGAAATGTGAAATATGAAGACATATTTTTAAGTGAAATAAACAATTAGTAGGGTGGTTTTCTAGGTGTATAGTCAATATGAAAACACTCATAGTTAGCAACAAAGAAAAGAGAACAAATACATGTATTTGACCATGGAAACAAGCAAAGAAAGATGAAGGAAAGAGAAATATAATAGATGGGTATGATAGAGTGATGAGATCTAGTACAAAGGATTTAGATTCGATTTTCAAGGTCAAAGTGAAAATCCCTGGTGCAGGGGTGTGAGTCACTAAGGTGGTGGTTTTACCTGGCAACATCCATTGAGCTTGCTCCAGATTTAAAGAAGTCTGTTGAATCTTCAATAGCAGGGACATTGCTCAAAATTCCAGCCCAGATGACCTACACGACACGAGGGAAACTTTATGAGGGAGCTGCCGTGTAGAACACTGGCAGAGACCAGCTAGCTTCTCACGAAACCTACTTCTTTACATGTCTCAGCATCTCTTCAATTAGAGAGGGCCGTTTGACCAACTTCTAGCCAGTGAATATGAATGCAAGTGACCTGTGCTGTCAATCTTGCTTCTCTAGTGGCTCAGTGGTTAAAAAGATCCACCTGCCAATGCAGGAGATGTGGGTTCAATCTCTGGATTGGGAAGATCCCCTGGAGAAGGAAATGGCAACCCGCTCCAGCATTCTTGCCTGGGAAATCCCATGGACACAGGAGCCTGGTGGGCTACAGTCCACGGGGTTGCAAAAGAGTCAGGCGTGACTTAGCGACTAAACAACAATAACACTGTCAATCGTGGCCCATGCAAAACCTTTGTCACACAATTTTCTGTGCTCTTTTGCTCTTCCTGGCTGTCTGGGATGGAGATAACACCCAGCAGGTCCTTGAAGATAGCAGAGCCTGGGTTCTTGCTTGACTCCACCCCTAACCCTCATATTCCCATTTTACCCCCATGCAAACCTAGAACTGCCTTGGATTACTTATATGAATGAGAAATAAATGTGCATATAAATTTTGGCATTGATTTCCTTTTGCAGCTAATACAAAAAAAGAGGAAATAAAAGTTTCATCCCACCTCCTTTGAGGATTAATGGTACGAGTTACAAAAATGGTTACAAGAATTGTTCCAAGACAAGGAACTTTAAAAACTTCACGTGTTCACCTTGATGGTCTCCGCCACCTTCACCTCTTCGGCTGTGAGTTCCACCATTGACATCTCACCCGATGAAAAGTACTGAGAGGCAGGAATCATTTTTCCATCTTCAAACTGCAGATTTCTCACCATCAGCTGTAAAATAAAGACAAAACAAGCAGAAGAATTGAGAATTAGGACAATTCAAAAGTGAGATTGGTGTCAGAAAGAGTCTTATGTGAGTATGCTGCTAAGTCGCTTCACTTGTGTCCGACTCTGTGCGACCCCATAGACAGCAGCCCACCAGGCTCTGCCGTCCCTGGGATTCTCCAGGCAAGAACACTGGAGTGGGTTGCCATTTCCTTCTCCATTGCGTGAAAGTGAAAAGTGAAAGTGAATTCATTCAGTTGTGACCGACTCGTAGTGACCCCATGGACTGTAGCCCACCAGGCTCCTCCATCCATGGGATTTTCTAGGCAAGAGTACTGGAGTGGCTTGCCATTGCCTTCTCTGTATGTGAGTATAAGGACCAGCTTATTTGGAAAATAGGAAAATATGGATTAAAAGCACTACCTACTATGTGTAAAAGGGCTGAAATGGTATTTCAGTTATGGCTGCAGAGAGGAGAAAGTTAAGTCCAGGGGTAGATATATCTCAAAATGGATGATAAACACCCCTAAAATTGACACTTGCATACAGGAATTGGGTCTAAAGCTGACAATGACTACCACTGCTACTAATAGCACTATTACTGCCTCTACTACCATCTTCTGAACTCTTAGTCTGCAGCATGCACAGTGCTAAGTGCGTATATGCTGAGTATCTTATTCAGTCTCCTAAATCCTGACAGATGCAGAGGATGGGGATAATGTCCTTATTTTCCCCATTTTACTGATAAGCAAATGAAGGCTCAGTGAGGTTTAGTAATTTGCCCAGTGCCTCAAAGCAAGTAACAGAGCTGAGGTTACAACCCAGGACTAGCTGGACTCTGAGGCCTACCATCTTAATAACTGATGTATCCTGTGAGCCAGGACAAGGTATCTGTGAGCTGCAAATTCCCTTTTGTTTTGCTCACTGGGCACCTGCCCAAGAGCCCACCGAGGGCCAGAGTTCATGCTCCCAAGTGCAGGCAGTGCAGACGGGCATCTCCCTATTGGCAAAGGGAGGACCATCTGAGGCGGCTCACACCACCTGATCCTCCCAGACCAGACCACGCTCTCCGTTCTGTAGATGGAGAAACGGAGCCTCAGAGGGAGAGGCATCCTGCTCATACCAGTGAGTGACAGAGCAGGGATTCACACCCTGGCTCCTGACCAAACGCTAAGCTCTTTCTACTGTATCACGGAGCAGGCCGTGCAGGTCCTGTGGGTCCATCCTGAGATGCCTGGTTCTCAATCAAGGCACATAAAGCCAGCTCATCCCCAGAGAGAAATGGGCCACAGACATCTTAAACCTCCTATATCCCACTGCACAGCCAGATTGTCCTGGGAGTCTGCCCTGCCAGACTCCCTCAAGAGCTTGGGTAATTGAAGGAAACCACCAAAGTGATTTTATAGGTAACCCTATTGAACACTCACTGCTTTTCCATCGTTACCGAAAAGAACAAGTCCATTTTTGGTAACAAGACCAGGCTTCTCAGCACCTTTAATTTCCAGTGGTTCTCCAGGAGGGACGGAGCTATTCAGCAATGACGAGCCATAGAAAGTGACCACCTAGTAAAGAGACCAAACCCAAGTTGTGAAAGGAGGAAATGAAGGCTGTTTATAAGGGTGTATGAAAGCAGCATGCCCTGCAAAAAAAAAAAAAAAAAAAACAGCTGACATTCTCATTTATGCCAAAATGAGGGACCTTCCACTGCCAGTGTAAGAGACTATATCAAGCATCTATCGGAATGACACAAAGCAAGAGACAGTCTGTGAGGGTATGACTGAAGAGTTGAAAAACACCCCACATCCAGGGGATGCAAGTATACATGTATCATTTATTTGCATTGACACACAAGTGAATGACATGAAAGCTTTCACAGACTTTGCAGCCTGAAGGTAGAGTTTTTGTGGAAGTGGAGGTATTGATGTGGGCTCAGGGAGGCAGGTGCAGCGTAGTAAACAGACTATTGCATTGCAGTGGAATGTGTGACGGAGGTGCAGGAAGCTTTGTGGGTAAGCTCATGGAAACAAGACTGGATCCAGACTGGAACTAAGAGAACTGGATATTAATTGACTTGTTATTGTTATTATAATAATTACTATAATTCTATGCTTGCGTGTGTGCTCAGTCACTCAGTCGTGTCTGACTCTCTGTGACCTCATGGACTGTAGCCTGCCAGGCTCCTTTGTCCATGGGATTTCCCAGGCAAGAATACAGGAGCCAACCCAAGGATTGAACCTGTGTCTCTTACATCTTCTACATTGGTAGGCAGATTCTTATATAATTCCATATATAATTCTTATATAATTCTCTTATAATTCCATGGTCATTAGCTACCATTTATTGACAACTCTATTATTTAATATTTATTGAATATTTATTCTATGTCAGGGACTAAGTTCTTAGATGAATTAACATGTATTAACTCATTGCATCTTTACAACAACCCCAAACCAATGAGGGAGGCACTATTATTAGTCTCATTCTGCAACAAGGAAACCAAGGTACTCAATGGTTAAGTAGCCTGCCCATGGTTATACAGCAAATAGAGGCAATGCCAGAATTTTACTGGAAACATTCTGGCTTCAGATCCCACACTTTTGGTGTGTCTGTGAGTATAACTGCTTTGAAAAACAAGGCATTATCAATTGTGATAAAACATATTCATATGCTATATGATGTCACTGTAGTCCAAGATGTATATCCAGTATTCCTCATGTAATCAAGAGTACATTTGTATAAGGATGTCCATGACAAAATGTTTTATTGAAGTACAATATGTACTTGTAGCTTACTTTATACATAATAATTTGTACCTCTCAATTCCCTACTCCTGTCTTGCTCCTCCCCTCTTCCCTCTCCCCACTGGTAACCACTAGTTTGTTCTCTATATTTGGAGTCTGTTTATTTCTTATTATATTCACTACTTTGTTGTATTTTTTAGATTCCATATATAAGTGATATCATATGGCATTTGTCTTTCTCTGATTTATTTCACTTAGCGTAGTACCCTCCGATTCCTTACTCTTAACCATGGCACTGGACTTCCACCTTTGGTTCTCCACTGAGCCCATATAGTTTTATTGATATCTAATATGCACTGAGGACCCAGCTGAAGGGCTGAGACTATCAAGACAACAGCATGATGCCCTTGCCCTTGAGGGGCTCCCAGTCTATGGTGGGTAGAGGGATAGATACATAAAGAAATGCTTACAATAGACAATATGCTGAGTCAGAGCTAGGCAGGGCATTACTGGAAAGGAGAAAACGGATACCCAGTCCTGCCAGGCTGGGAGTATGAGGTCAGGAGACTTCCTAGAGGAGGCGAAGCTGGAGAAGCTGAGTTGAGTGGAGTTTCCCCAGGTATCAGAAGGCTTTTCCTGCCCCTGCCCACCACCCCTGCAGCATCTCTTCCCCATCCTCTCACTCCCAGTCCTCACATCTGAGGCCCCAGCTTCTCTGAACTCTACTGCAAGTTCCTGTCTGGGTAACATGCTCTCCTACCTCTGGTCTTTAACTCTGTGTCTCATTCTCTACTTGTTGACCTCTTCTTGAAGTGCAAGCCAAACAACTTTTCTAGGAAGCCTTTCCTAAGATACCTGAGCCTGGACCTCAGTTACAGCGTTTGTCTTACTGTCTTGTGAGTGCTTATTCATTTCCCTGCTTTCTCCATAAAACTGCAGTCTCCCTGAGAGCAGAGGCTGTGCCTAGTGTCTGCCTCACATCAAATGCTCCATATGTGTGGAGTAAAAAATGGACCACATGACCATGTGTACCTAGGCTCTTTTAGCTGGCCAGTGTACCTAAACTCCTTTAGTTGGTCACATGTACCTAGAACACAAACTCTCCTCACAAGCAAAGGAAGAACCAGGGGAAGCCTAGACTCATGAGTAATGCCTCTTACAAAGGTCACATGCCGAAAGAAAACATTGGGCCCCTAGAACATACCTGTCCATTTATCTCTGCCCAAGCTCCAGGGACTTTATCATGACCTCGGATCCAGTTATGTAAAGCTTCAGCAGACTGATTCCAAGAGATCTAGGAATGTGCAAAGCACAGGTTGAACTTCTCAAGTCTCAAAGGCAGTAGAAACATTTCTCTTCATCAGTGGCAGACATGGGTAGGGATAGGGCAGGGGGCTTGGAGATTTTCCTTTCATTGAGGAAATGGTACACTGAGAACTGCTCGAAGGTGGGGGACAGTGAATTCTGAGATGCGTAACTGAGTTGATATAAATACCTTAGCATTTTCCTTTTTCTGGATACCTTCATATGTTGCTCCTTCTTCTGACTGGGGAATGCGAGGAGCTTTACCATCAGCTATGAGTTGGACAGCTTCCACCTAAAGCCAAACATGTTACCGGTGTTAGAGTCCAGTGGTCAACAATGACATGGTCTGTTTAACTGAAGTTTCTGTTTAACAGAATTACTACATATAAATCTGTCCAGAGAGTCAGACTTTGATAAAATAACTACCATTTCTTTGAATCCATAATTGTACCAGGCAGTGTGTTAGGTGGGGCTTCCCAGGTGAGAGAGTCAATTCCTAGGCAGGTTGATAAGAAGTCCGGGGTTCCCCAAGGACAGAGGGGTCTGGGGTTCTCAAGGAGGAGCTAGGGGTCTGGAATTGTTAGCCCCCATCTGTAAGAGAGAAAGAAGCAACCAGCAGACCATCTCTCTACCGGAGGCATCCCTCCCTGATCTACATGGGGGTGTAGACAGACTTTACACCAAAGCTTCCCTTCCTTGGTCGGACTTAGTCTGTCCCTTACTGATGCAGGTGCTGTACTCGTCCCTCCCAGTTCTACCACCGAGGCAGGGCAGAGATGCACCAGGGGTAGACCTGATGACATCCTAGACTGATGTCCAGTTCCTCACCATTAAAACCTTGCTTGCCTCTGATGCCACCTGAGGTGCAATCAGTAACCTTCCGGAATGCCTCCCAAGCTAAGACTGCTGGGGGAAACATTAGGCACAACCTGAGTATATTCCTGACCACAATAAGACCAGTATGAACATAAAACTGAGATGTTTCTTCCAAGCATCACCACACCGGAATAAGCAATAGCAAAAGAGATGGTGAAGGGTTGGCCAGTGAGGAAAAATTGATTTTTGTCCTCGAGTTATTAGGGCCAGTCCTTCCATTTCATTCCCACAGATTCCACAGAAAGAATATCTAAGGAGTTGGGACAAAAGCCACTGGAAAGCCTCCTCTGGCCCACTAAGAGCTAGCATTACCAACGGAAGAAACCCATTGCACTTCCAATCTGAGTAACCTTTAACCTCAGAGATGCTCCATCTAGCTTCTGAACTTTTGACTCCTAGCAAGGCTAGGTGCTTCCTGACTACCAATCCAAGTTGGGGTCCTAAGTAACAGTACACAGTAACAGCATAGATCACAAGTCCCTTGAAAGTCTGTGATCTGACAGATAGGTTAGTAGTTCTAATTCCCAAGGACTTATGAAATGGTCAAAGAAACTGGAAAGTTTGACTGAGAAAGGAGAGTTCAGTCCACACTCTTTGCCCATTTCTGGTCGGTCCCTGAAGGATACGTTGGGTGCCTCTTGGCATTGGCAGGTCGGTATAAACCCCCGATAGGTTTCTGCCATAAGCCATATGAGGTCACTGCAGAACCTCAGAGCAGGGCTCCTCCTCACTTGTTTTGCTCAAGGAGTGTATTCATTCACACAAGCATACTGTAGAGTTAGTAAAGTACAGCAGAAAACGTGTTTGCTAGGAGAACAAAGAACTAGAGCTCCAAGCATCCTTACCTTGTCCTGAAGAATCCCGGACGAACCCCAAGATGAAAGGTTGTTACTGAACCATGAAAGACGCCGGGATTCTTGGCCTCCGGGGGAGCAGAATTCAATCCGGGGCCAGAGACGAGGCTTGATCGCTCAGAGCTTTTGTGTAATAAAGTTTTATTAAAGTATAAAAGAGATAGAGAAAGCTTCTAACATAGACATCAGAAGGCGGCAGAAAGAGTGCCCTCTCGCTAGTGTTAGCAATGGAGTTACATACTTTCTAATTAGTTATTACAGTGAATCAGAAGAATATCTGGAGGTTGTAAAGACATTACTAGGCCCACTCCCATAATTTACATTTTAAGATAACAGGATTAACCAGAAGGTTTTTTCCAGAAACTGTCCTCAAGCAGGATATATTACTGTTATATAATCCTAAGGAATGTAGAGGGGAAAAAAAGTTTGTCCTTTCCTCCTTGAGAATTCCAGACCCCTCTCTCCTTGGGGACCCCCAGACTTCTTATCAACCTGCCTAGGAATTGACTGTCTCACAGGCGGCGCTAGTAGTAAAGAATCTGCCTGCTTGCCAATGCAAGAGGCATAAGAGACTCAGGTTCAATCTCCAGGTAGGGAAGATCTCCTGGAATAGGAAATGGCAACCCACTCCAGTATATTTGCCTGGCAAATCCCATGGACAGAGGAGTCTGGTGGGCTGCAGTCCAAAGGGTCGCAAAGAATTGTACACAACTGAAGCGACTTAACACACACACACACACCTGGGTTAGCTTCTTTATGTAAAATATCCTTTGGTGGCTCAGAGAGTAAAGAATCTGCCTGCAATGCAGGAGACCTGGGTTCGATCCTAGAAGAAGGAAATGGCAGTCTACTCCAATATTCTTGTCTGGAGAATTCCATGGACAGAAAAGCCTGGTCAGCTACAATCCATGGGGTCACGAAGAGTCGGACATGACTGAGTGACTAACTAACTAACATCACACAAGTCCTACAAGGTGGATATTATCAGTCTTGTTTTACATAGGAGGTTGCAAAAAGCCTCAAGCAACTAGCTTGAGAAAAAGCAACTAGCTCAAGATCACAGAGAAGGCACTGGCGACCCACTCCAGTACTCTTGCCTGGGAAATCCCATGGATGGAGGAGCCTGGTAGGCTGCAGTCCATGTGGTCGCTAAGAATTGGACATGACTGAGCAACTTCACTTTCACTTTTCACTTTCATGAACTGGAGAAGGAAATGGTAACCCACTCCAGTGTTCTTGTCTGGAGAATCCCAGGGACAGGGGAGCCTGGGGCTGCCATCTATGGGGTCACACAGAGTCGGACATGACTGAAACGACTTAGCAGCAGCAGCAGCAAGATCACAGAGATAGCTGGTAGGTGTCAGAGAAGGGTCTGTATCCAGATCTATCTACTGTCAATATCCAGCCTGCACTTTTAAACATGACTCCTTTATTTAAACACATTTCAATCTTCTCTTGCTTTTTCAATGGAAATTTTAGGAAGATAATTGTAAAATAAGTCATTGCAGGTTATTTCTGCTCATCATGATGATTCTAGAAAATAATACATTGTTATGTTTAAGGAATTCCCCTTGCTTTATAGTTTAGGACACCTGGAATAAAAAAAAAAATTAAAGTCTGTCCATGAGTCTGATTGCCTTTGGGATGTGTCCTGTGTCCCCTTCTGTGCACCATTTATTTTTACCTTGAGTTGAGAGCCTGTGTCCTTCACTGGGAAACCTATGTGAGCTCATGTTCTCAGTTTTCTCTCTAAATACTCACAGCTAAGTACTCCAACCTCTTCAAGAGCATGTGGAGGGAGCCACCTGGGACAGGTTCAAGCTAAGCTCATTCGTTCCACCCATTTCTGGCTATAATCCAGGTTTGCACAAATGCTACTGAACACACAGAATACTACTTTGATTATAATGATCATTTTGAGCACCTACTGTGTGCCAGATGCTTTACACAAATGTCATTTAATTTTCACAACAACAACCTTGTAAGTCAGGCAGTAGTGTCCACATTTTATAGATGAGGAAACCAAGGCTAAACAGGCTAAATGACTTCCCTCTTTAAACAAATGGTAGAACAAGAACTACTCTCTTAATCATTGTGTCAGTCACTCAGTCGTGTCCAACTCTTTGTGACCCCATGGATTGTAGCCAGCCAGGCTCCTCTGTCCATGGGATCCTGCAGGCAAGAATATTGGAGTGGGTTGCCATTTCCTTCTCCAGGGGATCTTCCCAACCCAGGGATCAAACCCAGGTCTCCTGCCTTGCAGGTAGATGTCTTACCGTCTGAGCTACTAGGGAAGCACCCCCCCCTTAATCATTAAATGATAACAAACAAAATACTGCTCTCCTCTCTCCTAAATCAATGGCTGCTGTTTTATATTATCTTATTGTCCACCTCTGTGCTGTACTTCTACCATATCAAACACTAGAAGATATTAAATAATACTGAAATTATCTTTCAATGTTTTTACAGGTTAATATATCACTTCTTTATGATGTGCATGTTTTGAGTTTTTAATTCAGAGCATACCTGAACAAATAAAGCAGTGTCAAATTTTGCCCTATCACATAGACTGATTTTAAATGTTTTTGAAGGAAGTCCAAATTACATAGCAAAATTTCTTCACATTCTGCTACTTCTTAACAATTAGTCATTATAAACAGGATGGAGATCCAAATAGGTGGTAAAATAAATGAAGTTTGATGACTACCTTATCCAGTTGATCACTATCCTCAGAAGAATAAGTCAGCTTCACAGAATAAGAAATTCTGAAGTTCAGATTTCCTCCCTCAATGTACCATCCTATTAGTAAATATAATAAAATCTAATTTTGTTTTTCAGACTTATTTTTAGTAAAAAGTCATAGGAGCAAATTCTCAATAAAAGAGAAACATTGCCAAAACTTTAAAGGTTTACTAGATTCTCCTTGATGGCATAATTGTACTGACCATGGCCTTGATTCCTTCTGGAAAAAGAAATCGATTATAAAGCGCATCTACTGTATCATTGGGCTCCACATCACACGACCTCTGGAGAAGGATGGGTCCTGTGTCTAAACCGTCATCAGCCCAGAAAACAGAAAACCCAGCTTTCTTATCTCCCATGATCAGAGTCCTGTGAAAAGAGTTGCAACGTAACACATTGGTTAACTGTATCATAAGGTGAATTAGTAACATGAAAGTACAATGTGGTCACAGTGGAAAATAGACAGTGAATGAAGCTACTGTGAAAATTAGAGCAGGGCTGGGCGATATCAGCATTCAAAAAAATACAACTTAATGGCTCTGTGATTTTATACATCCCCATCTCTGTAATCTTTCTTATTAACACACAGTAATGAAAAGGCATCAGAGACTATCAGTACTACGTCTCACTGACTCCCAGGTGTTGGCTTTCTATTGCAACATCAAGTAATTTTGCCCACCAGGGCCCAATTCCCACATTGCACCTGACCCTGTATTAGGCAGAATAAGATCATGAAAGCTAAAACAGAGGATAGTCATTGCAGTGTTGAAAGGAGAATGATGTTTAATTTAGGTTGTATAATTCAGGTATAGGCATCACTTAGAGCTGGAATTAGATTGTCTATAAATAAATAATAGTAAAAGAGAGTGGATTAATTCAACTACTTGTATTACGTGTTCTATAAATTTAGCCTAAGAGGAAATACTGACCCTACAGACCTTACGGCTTCCCAGGTGGCGCTAGTGGTAAAGAACCTGCCTGCAGGTGCAGGAGACATGAGAGACTCGGGCTCAATCCCTGGGTCTGGAAGATTCCCTGGAGAGAGTCATGGCAACCCACTCTAGTATTCTTGCCTGGAGAATCTCATGGACAGAGGAGCCTGGAGGGCTACAATCCATAGCGTCACAAAGAATCAGACACGGCTGAAGCAACTTTGTATGGACACACACAGGCCTTATAATATATACAATAAACCAGATAGATGGGAATACATATATAAAAGCATATCAGAGAGCAGGCTAATATAGACAGAGTATGAAGTGATAGGTCAGCCATACTCTTCACTGAGATCATTGTTACCTCTCTGAGCTACTAGCCAAGAAGACCAACTCAATCAACTGACCAATCAATCAACTACTCATTGCAGAAATCTTGAGGAACTAATTGGCACTGTGTTATCAAGAGCCTTGAAAATATTCATATACTTTGAGTCAATGATTCTGCACATGGAAGCAATGTGAAATGAGAAAAAAATACATGTTTAAATACAAAGATATTCACTAAAGTACTATTTACAAGAGCCAAAAAGAAATCAATTCATGTAATCAGTCTTGAAGCATTGGGTTGGGCAAAAAGTTCACATGGGTTTTTCCATAGTATGTTATAGAAAAATCTGAATGACATTTTTGGCCAGCCCAATATAATTAAATGTTTTTCACCACATTTAAACCAAGGGTAGATTTTCTGCCTATATGATAACTTGACCCTGAGAGAGAGCTGGGGGTTATGCAGGTAAAGGAGAGATGGTAGAGAAGATGAGAAAGGCCCACCTTGACCCACAGGATAGTGTACCTATGATACTGGGCAGGAGCAGGCAGTGTTCTTGAACCTGGGCCTTATGGCAGTAAAAATGTTAGACCATAGTCCTTTCTCCTTCAAGAAACTTAACCTTGAATGGGGGAAGATAGACCACGAGAAAGATAACTTCAGGTAATTCAGCATTTCCTGAAATGTACCTGAGATACTCTATGCAAAAAAAGTTCTATGGCCAAATAAATTGAGGAACACTTTGTACTCACATTCCTCCTTGGAGATTAGGATGCTCACATGAAAGCACATGTTAAATTCTCTAAGTTCTGAGAAACAGAAATCCAGCATAAACCAGACTCGTCTGAACACAGGACCTTTGCTTGCTAAATACCTAGTTACATCCAGTGGAGCCAATAGGCCATAGAAGATTCTTGGGAATGCTGTTCTGGCTTATGCAGTACCTCAAGATCTCAGGGAGTTCATGCAATCAGGATCTCACAATTGTTCAAGCATACCTAGTTCCTTAATCTTCTAGGTTAAAAACAGAAAGATTACAGGCAACAGAAATGGGTCCATCTTGGTTATTTAAAGAAAAATCTCACCAGTTGATAGCAGAAGCTCCTCTGTGCCTGGGAAGGATAGACGGGTGATAAATGATGGAACCATGCTTTGGGCCATCAATTACATCCATGGGGATGAATTGTGTGCAGAAAGGAAGCACATTGAGCTCAGCACCCACGGATCTGTAGGCCTCTGCCACCTCCTTTATGGTCTTGCCCTTGACTCTCCATCTAGGGAACTTGAACACAGGGGTCCCATTTTTCTCTGCAGCCAATGCTGAGCATGAAAGAGAAGATTATTTTCATCAAAAAAGTTTGGGCCATAATTTTGTATTACTATGAGTTCACACATTGTAATTTCATGAAACATCTACAAATAAAACATGATGAAGAACAATTTAGATTCTGACCATCTCATGGCCCAAGGTAGCTGCTTTAAGCCCCACTGTATAAGTTTAAGGTGTACAGCATAATGATTTGACTGACATACATCATGAAAATGATTATCACAGTAAGCTCAGTAAACATTCTTCATCTCATATACATACAAAATAAAGGAAGTAGAAAAGATTTTTTATTATGATGATAATGCTTTGGATTTACCCTCTTAACAACTTTCATATGTAACATACAGCAGTATTCATTATATTTATCAGGTTGTACATTATATCCCTACTCCTTACTTATCTTATAATTGGGAGTTTTTACTTTCTGACTGCCTTTATCCAATTCTCCCAGTAACAGGAACTAGAATAAACACCAGAGCTGCTTCTTTCAAGAAAAAAAACTTAGAGTTATCATAGATATTATTTCCCAACCAATATATTGCATCATACCAGTGATTTATAAAGATTCAAGTCACAAGCCAAGGTTTCTAGATGCTAGTTCTTATTCTCTACCTGTAGACTGTTTCTACTGGGTTGACCAAAAAGCTCATTTGGGTTTTCTGTACCATCTTACCAAAAAAATGAACCAACTCTTTGGTTAACCTAATATCTGTTTCTTGCCCTTTTTTTCAACATAGCTAAAGTGAGCAAATCAGAATCACACTGTAGGTTTTCTTTGAGGATGGCTATTTTCTTTACCTACTGTTAAGAGTCAAGCAGCCATCGCTATAATTTGTCTGAGATAAATGTGTTCTTTATAAGCCCACATCAATTGCTATCATTGGATGTGGGCTTCCCTGCATTCATATTGGCACCTCTGCATCAGACATTATTCTACATGTCTTGTAGAACCTTTGGAAAGTCACAAGCGTAACTCAGGAAAAACATATGCTTGGAAATTCCTCTGATGGACCTGATGATTACCACATTGGTAAGTGGAGAAACTCAGTACAACGGGGGCCTGCATCTTTGTCTTGAGGCCCACAAGAGAAGGGAGAATGTTTGAGTCTGTATCCACCATACAAATGGACTTGGCCCGAGAAGGCCAAGTGCAGAGTCCCTGATCCAGTTGCTCCAAGATACACTCACCAAGTGGGTCAGCTTTTCCATCTTTGTCTGGAACTGTGAACACTCCCACGACTCGGTGGCCTTCTTTGCAGAGATGACTATAGACCTCCTGTCCAAAGAGGCTCTGACCAATAAGTGCTACTTTCAACTTGTTTTTGAAACAAACCTGTGAAACAATTCAGTAGTGACAGATATTAGTATGGATGGGTTTCCCTGGTGGCTCCATGGTAAAGAATCCGCCTGCAGTGCAGGAGACACAGGTCTGATCCCTAGGTGGAAAAGATCCTCTGGAGAAGGAAATGGCAACCTACTCCAGTATCCTTGCTTGGGAAATCCCATGGACAGAGGAGCCTGGCAGGTTACAGTCCATGGAGTCACAAAAAAGTCAGACATGCTTTAGCGACTAAACAACAACATTAGTATGGATAGAAGATACACGGATAATAAATAATCTTTTCTCAATAATACCAGATAGTAAGGACTACAAAAGGCTTAAAGGTTTACAAAGTAAAATATTTATTGACATACACTGAACTCAGACTACATGCTACATACTGCAAGTAATTTCACACCTAAGTATTCCTCATTTTCCCTTTGTTTTCACTCACATGATTATTCATTATAATCATTGAGATTGCATATATTTTTACAAGGTATTTCAACTCCTTGATAAAATGAAACCAGATGTTAACAAATAAGCCCAAGTTTCACAGTTAAAAAGAGTGTAATTCTCAGCAAGATCTACCTCAATAAAACAATGGTTTTATGCCCCACAATTTAGAAATAAGAGCTGATTCATCTCTCACCTCCAAAAAAAAGCCAAGAATCAACATCTAGTAAAATATAGAGGCCAAAGCCTAGTGCCACCCACCCCTTATTAGTTGTGTGACCTCAAGTAAGTGACTTCTATTTGCCTTTTTTTCTCATCTATAAAATGCAGACAACACCAACTCACACAATTCTGATTGAAGTAGATGACAATATCTATTAGGCTTAAAGCAGTGTCTGACACACAGCACTGTGTAAGTAAAAGCTTTAATAATGTTTTAAAGGTTTTGCCACATAGTAGACAATTCTATGTTTTTTCACATAGTCTAGAATTCCAAAATTCTTGGTAAGTAATAGTAATCTAAACTCATTTGGTTTCAAGATCTGGATTGATCTAATAAAATGTTTTTCTATAGTCTTTGAAGGTGTCTTATAAATTAACACAAAATCATTTGGCTTCAAACTTGACTGAACTGACAATACTATTTATAGTCTTTAATATAGTATGCTTTGCTACAGAGAAAATCAATCATGTGCTTAGTTACAGATACTAACCCAGACCCTGCTATAAAGTGCACGTAAGTTTCTACGTACCATACAAACTCTATTAAATGTGAATAACTCTGAACCCCAAACACATTTGGCCCCACAGGTTTCAGAGAAGAAATTGAGGTCTGCCCATTATTTCATTCATTTAATCTTCACAACTATCCTGTTTTCTTACCCCTCATTTTGTATCATTCTATGAATGAAGAAACCAAGGCTTAGAAAAATCTAGTTTATCACCAAGGTCATACTGGCAAAACAAGGCAAAGGTGGGACTTGAATCCAGGGCTGTCAGACTCCAAAGCCCACATATGTACTTAAAATGAGCCAGCACTGCCCATCTCTTCCAACTTATTTTTTTCAAATTAAAAAAAGAAATTGGAGTATAACTGCTTTACAATGTTGTGTTAGTCTGCCTTCTTTTTAGAACACTACAGTGATGCACAAAAATACACTGATGGCCAATAAATATAAACATCATATAGATAAGAATGGCACTAACAGAGTTAAAGTTTTTAAGGACTGTCTTTAAGCAATTATACCTTTTGTAAATTCTCCCAAGAGGAAGTCTTTTCACAAAGCTTAAGGTAACGTGTTGACGTGACGATTGTTAAGATGGTGAAGAGAGTCACCAGGTGAAGCAGGCTGGATGCAGGATTGTGCATGTAGGGATGGTAATCAGAGAGTCACGACCTCCTATGTGAATCCTGTTTTGGCAAGGAACCAACCCCGGCTCCCCAGAGTTCTTTTCATCTTTCATTCCACCACATTAGAATTCAGCTCCACAGGATTTGGACATAGAACATTTTTCCTTCAGTTTGAATAGGATTCATTAATGTTCCAGAAAGTCATTCTAAATTAGCAAAGCCTCACTGTTAAACTCTGACTATGAGAAACTTAAATTTCCCTTATTTCCTATTTTATTTATTTATTGGTTTAAATTTTTTAATTAAAAAAATTTTTTTAACTTTTTATTTTATATTGGAATATAGCCAATTAACAGAGTTGTGATAGTTTCAGGTGGACAGAAAAGGGACTCAGCCATACATATACATCTATCCATTCTCCCCCAAACTGCCCTCCCATCCAAGTTGCCACACTGAGCGGAGATCGCTGTGCTACACAGTAGGATTTCGTTGGTTATCCATTTAAACTATAGCAATATGTATATGTAGGTTCCAAACTCCCTAACTATCATGTCTTCCCCTCATTCTTCCCTCCTGGCAACCATAAGTCATTGTCTGTTTCTGTTTTGTAAATAATTTGTATCATTTCTTTTTAGATTCTGTAGAAATATCATATGACATCCCTTATATAGGAATTCACTTTACTAAGGGCATAAATGACATCCCTTTTTAGGCATGAACTTAAAAGCATGCAGGTTCACACCTTCCCTGTGAGCTCATAATTAATCAATTAGGGTTTGGGTTTAAAAATTCCTTTCAAGGGCCAGCCAAAGTTTCTATCCCCAAAGAGCCTAAAGCTTCAACATCTAACAGATTCTTACAAACAGACAGATTTACTCTGTAAGAACAGCTCAATTTGCCTACAGATAACACGTAACTATTCATTTCCTCTCATTCAAAAACTCAAAATGTTTGGTAATTACTCTATTTTCAGATCCTATAATTAATGCTGTTGTTTGATACAGAACCAATGCGCTTGCTAGCCTAAAAAATTTGGCTTTTACCTCACACCATTACCAATGCCAAATATTTTAAGACTTCCTAAATATTAGTCGTAAAACAATCAAGGGCCATGAGGATGAGCTGACTCAAATGTAGTGTGCCCCCAGCTGTCATCTCGTTATTGGGATTTCAATTCCTAAATCAACAGTCCCCCAGAAAGTGTTTAAAGAAACCATGTCAGTATCTCTGGAAATTCTACATTCACTGAAACACTTTCTGAGCTTAGTGGTAAAACTGAAACTATAAAGGCAAGTTTCTAACAGAAAATTTCAGAGTTAATGATTTTAAGTGTTTATCGTGAGTTAGTATAATTCTAAAGAACTGTACTGGGATGTTTTACTTTAGTCTTATTTCTCCAAGTATGATCTGAGGACTGACGGTCCGTGTTGGCAGAATCGGCTGGAAGGAAATGTTAAAAATGTGGTTTCCTGGGTCCCACCCCTGATTTACTGAGTCAGACCCTCAGGAAGTTGGCATTAACTCAAAAGCATATGAGGAAGTTTGGACCCTGTCTCTGCACCATATTAGCCCAGGAAGCTGCATTTTAACAAGCTCTCCATTGACTGACAGGCATATGCAAATCAGCAAATCTCTGGTGTTTAGAGTGTGTGTCCATCCCTCCAAAATGTGTCTGCCCTGGGGAGTCTGGGTCAGAAAGAAGTGGTGAAGTAATAGCAAACATTTTAATGAAACCCTGGGGTGTGTCAGGTATTTAATATATGTTATCTCATTTTGATTGCCCAATGACTCTCAGAGACAGCCATTAATAAGTTGTTTTACAGATGAAGTGGAGAAGGGGATGGCAACCCACTCCAGTATTCTTGCCTGGAGAATCTCACGGACAGAGGAGCCTGGCAGGCAACAGTCACCAAGAGTCAGACATGACTGAAGCAACGTAGCACAGATGAAGAAATTAAAATAGAGAGATTAAGATACAGCCTGGAGTCCAATCATTACTAAGTGGTAGCTCTGAGATTCTAACCCAGTTATCACGTCAGTGCCATCATTCTTCTATAACACCAGCTGCTGGGTATCACTTAAAATCTGAATAATAATAGTAACTTATCCTATAACTTACTATTATTATTGTCATAAGGATTTAGTGGGATAAAGCCTGTAATGTGGCAATGCGTGGTGTGTGGCAATAGTAAATGCTCAAAAAATGAAAACTATACAGAAGAACTATACAAAAAAAGATCTTCATGACTCAGATAACCATGATGGTGTGATCACTCACCTAGAGCCAGACATCCTGGAATGTGAAGTCAAGTGGGCCCTAGGAAGCATCACTACAAACAAAGCTAGTGGAGGTGATGGAATTCCAGTTGAGCTATTTCAAATCCTGAAAGATGATGCTGTGAAAGTGCTGCACTCAGTATGCCAGCAAATTTGGAAAACTCAGCAGTGGCCACAGGACTGGAAAAGGTCAGTTTTCATTCCGATCCCAAAGAAAGGCAATGCCAAAGAATGCTCAAACTACTGCACAATTGTGCTCATCTCACACACTAGCAAAGTAATGCTCAAAATTCTCCAAGCCATTTCAACAGTACGTGAACTGTGAACTTCCAGATGTTCAAGCTGGATTTAGAAAAGGCAGAGGAACCAGAGATCAAATTGCCAACATCTGTTGAATCATTGAAAAAGCAAGAGAGTTCCAGAAAAACCATCTACTTCTGCTTTATTGATTACACCAAAGCCTTTGACTGTGTGGATCATAATAAACTGTGGAAAATTCTGAAAGAGATGGGAATACCGGACCACCTGATCTGCCTCCTGAGAAATCTGTATGCAGGTCAAGAAGCAAGTTAGAACTGGACATGGAACAACACACTGGTTCCAAATAGGAAAAGGAGTACGTCAAGGCTGTATATTGTCACCCTGCTTATTTAACTTAAATGCAGAGTACATCATGTGAAATGCCAGGCTGGATGAAACACAAGCTGGAATCAAGATTGCTGGGAGAAATATCAATAACCTCAGATATGCAGATGATACCACTTTTATGGCAGAAAGTGAACAGGAACTAAAGAGCCTCTTGATGAAAGTGAAAGAGGAGAATGAAAAAGCTGGCTTCAAACTCAACATTCAAAAAATGAAGATCATGGCATCCAGTCCCATCACTTCATGAGAAATAGATGGGGAAACAATGGAAACAGTGAGAGACTTTATTTTTGGGGGCTCCAAAATCACTGCAGATGGTGACTGTAGCCATTAAATCAAAAGACGATTGCTCCTTTGAAGAAAGCTATGACCAACCTAGACAGCATATTAAAAAGCAGAGACGTTACTTTGCCGACAAAGGTCTGTCTAATCAAAGCTATGGTTTTTCCAGTAGTCATGCATGGATGTGAGAGTTGGACTATAAAAAAGCTGAGCACCAAAGAATTAATGCTTTTGAACTGTGGTGTTGGAGAAGACCCTTGAGAGTTCCTTGGCCTGCAAGGAGATCAAACCAGTCCATCCTAAAGGAAATCAATCCTGAATATTCATTGGAAGGACTGATGCTGAAGCTGAAACTCCAATACTTTGGCCACCTGATGTGAAGAACTGTCTCCTTGGAAAAGATCCTGATGCTGGGAATGACTGAAGGCAGGAGGAGAATGGGACGACAGAGGATCAGATGGTTGGATGGCATCACCAATTCGATGGACATGAGTTTGAGTAAACTCCGGAAGTTGGTGATGGACAGGGCGTGCTGCAGTCCATGGGGTCGCAAAGAGTCAGACATGACTGAGCGACTGAACTGAACTGAACTGAACTGAACTGAAATGTCAGCTAGTATTCTTATTATACTACAAGTAATACCCAGGTAAATAAAAACGATGATAATGAACCTTTCCTATGGGAGTGTACCATGAAGCAGGCACTCTATTGAACCCCTTTCACTAATTAAAAAAATGTATCAAATCCTTATCATACATCATTAAGACTCACTGTGATCCATTTTACAAATGAGAAAACAGGACTCAGGGAAGTTAAGTAACCTGGCCACAGATAATAATAATAATCATCTCAGATCAGATCAATCACTCAGTCATGTCTGACTCTTTGCGACCCCATGAATCGCAGCACACCAGGCCTCCCTGTCTATCATCAACTCCCGGAGTTCACCCAGACTCATGTCCATCGAGTCAGTGATGCCATCCAGCCATCTCATCCTCTGTCGTCCCCTTCTCCTCCTGCCCCTAATCCCTCCCAGCATCAGAGTCTTTTCCAATGAGTCAACTCTCCGCGTAAGGTGGCCAAAGTACTGGAGTTTCAGCTTTAGCATCATTCCTTCCAAAGAAATCCCAGGGCTGATCTCCTTCAGAATGGACTGGTTGGATCTCCTTGCAGTCCAAGGGACTCTCAAGAGTCTTCTCCAACACCACAGTTCAAAAGCATCAATTCTTCGGTGCTCAGCCTTCTTCACAGTCCAACTCTCACATCCATACATGACCACAGGAAAAACCATAGCCTTGACTAGACGAACCTTTGTTGGCATAGTAATGTGTCTGCTTTTGAATATGCTATCCAGGTTGGTCATAACTTTCCTTCCAATTTCATGGCTGCAGTCACCATCTGCGGTGATTTTGGAGCCCAAAAAAATAAACTCTGACACTGTTTCCACTGTTTCTCCATCTATTTCCCATGAAGTGATGGGACCGGATGCCATGATCTTCGTTTTCTGGATGTTCAGCTTTAAGCCAACTTTTTCACTCTCCACTTTCACCTTCATCAAGAGGCTTTTTAGTTCCTCTTCACTTTCTGCCATAAGGGTGGTGTCATCTGCATATCTGAGGTTATTGATATTTCTCCCAGCAATCTTGATTCCAGCTTGTGTTTCTTCCAGTCCAGTGTTTCTCATGATGTACTCTGCATATAAGTTAAATAAGCAGGGTGACAATATACAGCCTTGACGTACTCCTTTTCCTATTTGGAACCAGTCTGTTGTTCCATGTCCAATAATAATAAGGAGTAAAGGCAGGATTCAAACTCAGATCTATTTCACTTCAGCAGATGTACTTCTATTGCTTTCCTGTGTTGATGGTCTTCCTCCTCCCATCTTTTCTTTTTTTTTTTTTAAAGAAAAATTTGGCAATAGTTTGACAGGTCAGTTATGGGATACAGTTTCATCAGACTTTCTAATGGATTACCATGGTGGTCCTGACATGGGAGACAGTTATCATTTGTTAAAGGGTGAAGGCTGGTGACCAGAGGACATTCTTTGAGATACTCTCAGTGCTTGTTTTGTTTGTTTGTCATAGTCAGAATTTATTAGGATTTGCAGAAGCACGAGAGGATGTACCACAAAAGTTTGACTTTACAACGAGGAAGTATGGTATCAATGTACAGTGTTGTCAGCAAAACTGGGATACAGAGCAGAGGTTCACATTTTTTAAAGCTGATGGATGACATCTACTCTTAAAATAAAATCCTTAAAATAAAAATGGGGAGTCCAGCAGAATCTGTTACATTGGTGAGAAAGAAGAAGGGGGCATAAAATGATTCAGAGTATTTCTAAATCTGGGTGATAAGTGCTATTATCCTGGAATTCCCTTGAGATAATCTGCATTAGAAGAGCCTTTTGCAGGATATAGGGCTTTTGCTTCTTAAACTATTAATATCAAATATTGCATTCCCGCAGCTATCCACATCCTGGTGAAACTCTCTTGGGAAGCAAGTTAATATGAACTCATTATGCTCTAATGATTGGAAAAAAAAAAAAAACACAGTCTTCTACAGAAAACTTAAAGGCACAGTGCTAAGAGTCTGAGCTAATCCAAAGCCCTTCTTAATAAAACCATTTGAGCAGGGTGTAAAATAAGGTCAAAGCTGCCTATGTTAGAAATTGTGAGAACTGGCAGTTTTTCCAATGGGAAAGGACCTTTTTCACAAAAGAATAAAACAAAATGAATTTTTCTGCGACAGTGAGATACCTAACTCTTAAGGGACCCTCTGGCACGTGGTTTCCCAAATCATGCCTGACAGTGTGCAAGATCTGTTCAAGAAACATGTTTTGGGCATTTGCCAAGCTCTGGGCACAGTGTGTGGTTCCTGTTGTTGTTCAGTCGCTCAGTCATGTCCAACCCTTTGTGATCTCAAGGACTGCAGCACATCAGGCTTCCCTGTCCTTCACTATCTCATGGAGTTTGGTCAAACTCATGTCCATTGAATCGGTGATGCCATCCAACCATCTCATCCTCTGTCTTCTCCTTCTCCTCCTGCCCTCAATCTTTCCCAGCACCAGGGTCTTTTCCAAAGAGTCAGCTCTTGGCATCAAATGGCCAAAGTATTAGAGCTTCAGCAACAGTCCTTCCAATAAATATTCAGGGTTGATTTCTTTTTGGATTGACTGAATTAATCTTACTGTGCAAAGGACTCTCAAGAACCTTCTCAAGCACCATAAATCAAAATCATCAACTTTTGGGCACTCAGCCTTCTTCATTATCCAACTCTCACATCTGTACAGGACTATTGCGTGGTGAAGTGAAGTGAAAGTCGCTCAGTCATGTCTGACTCTTTGTGACCCCATGGACTGTACAGTCTGTGGAATTCTCCAGGCCAGAATACTGGAGTGGGTGGCCTTTCCCTTCTCCAGGTGGATCTTCCCAACCTAGAGATAGAACCCAGGTCTCCCACATTGCAGGCGGATTTTTTACCAGCTGACCCACCAGGGAAGCCCAAGAATACCGGAGTGGGTAGCCTATCCCTTTTCCAGGGGATCTTCCTGACCCAGGAATTGAATCAGGGTCTCCTGCATTGCAGGAGGATTCTGTAACAACTGAACTATCAGGGAAGCTCCCTGTTGCATGGTAGGGGCTGCAAATCAGTGACCTGACAAGAGGATTATATTTGGCCCACAGAGCATTAGTAAAAGAACTATGATAAGATTTTTGGGAGGTTTTGCATTAGCAGGCTGAATTTCTGACTTCTCTTTAAAAATCAGGAGGCTTGTCAACCGTGATCAACATTTCCAAGTGGCAATGGTCAGCTGGAGCTGACCAGGGGATGCTGTCCTTCAACTCTGAATGTGGTTTACTCAGTCCAGCCCAAATGCCTCATTCGTCTTACCTGTGTGGCCTCTGTGGGCATTTTTGTTTGGGATTCCTATGCTAAAGGCAACCAGAAGAGTCCCTGTCCTAGTTTGGTTGAATGCCTATTCATATTTTATTCCCCATTTGTATTTCCATTTTGTTATTATTCTTTACCTAAAGGCAAGTTTAATCATTTGTCCTAGTAATCTATGAACTCCTTGAAAGCAGGGACTATTTATCTCTTCTTTTTTTCCCTTCTTTTTTGGCTATGAGACTCTGAAAAAGTTTTTTAACTTCTCTGCATCTCAGTTTCCTGTTTTGTAAAATGAGCATATTAATATTACTTACCTCACTGAGATGTTATGAAGACTAAATGAGTATATGCAAAGCATTTGTAACAGTGCCTGTTGCATATAAAGTCCTAGACCAATGGTATTTATTATTATTTCTTCAGGATTTAGACAGTACATAATATATATAAGTGCTCAGTACATAATATATAATTTAATGTGGTTTGAAGTTGAATTTGAGGGTCCTAAATTAAACTAGACACCAAAGCAGAGGGTCATGCAATAAAGAAACAAGTCAAGGACCTAGTTGCTAGAACTAGGATGTAAAGTCAGTACTTGGTTCTAAGAAGCAGGGAAGGGTCCTCTTGAAATGGATCATAAAGTAACCCCAAGTCCTGAACCCAGAGCACCAGTCATGCTTGTCTCAGACACTGGCAGAGGAGCTAAGTAACAGGTTGCCAAATAAATATAATGCCTAAGTAGCCCCCGTCATTGGGAGAAATTAAGAAGCAGTCAGCCAGGCAAGATACTGGAGGTGGACAATAATAGCTCATTGACAAGGGTTTTATTGCTAGATACAGTGAGAGTTGGACTGTGAAGAAAGCTGAGCGCTGAAGAATTGGTGCTTTTGAACTGTGGTGTTGGAGAAGACTCTTGAGAGTCCCTTGGACTGCAAGGAGATCCAACCAGTCCCTCCTAAAGGAGATCAGTCCTGGGTGTTCTTTGGAAGAACTGATGCTAAAGCTGAAACTCCAATACTTTGGCCACCTCATGCGAATAGTTGGCTCATTGGAAAAGACTCTGATGCTGGGAGGGATTGGGGGCAGGAGAAGGGGACAACAGAGGATGAGATGGCTGGATGGCATCACCGACTCGATGGACGTGAGTTTGGGTGAACTCTGGGAGTTGGTGATGGACAGGGAAGCCTGGCGTGCTGCGATTCATGGGGTCGCAAAGAGTCGGACACGACTGAGCGACTGAACTGATAGTTGCACTATTTAAAAAGATCCAGCCATATCATTAAGCTGAGATCATTAAATAACTGTAAGTCCATTTCTTTAAGACAGAGAATTAATTATGCCAGGAAGTGTTTTAAGTAAATTTTCTCCTTGGATTTTATTAAATTCTGAGAGATTTTTTTTTTCATTCTTCCTTCATTCTGGTTTAATACAAACTCAAAAATGCTGTGTGATTTTAAAAAGTTTTTTAAGATGAAGGTACAATGTATAAAAAAGATCTTCATGACTCAGATAATCACGATGGTGTGATCACTGACCTAGAGCCAGACATCCTGGAATGTGATGTCAAGTGGGCCTTAGAAAGCATCACTACAGTGGAGGTGATGGAATTCCAGTTGAGCTATTTCAAATCCTGAAAGATGATGCTGTGAAAGTGCTGCACTCAATATGCCAGCAAATTTGGAAAACTCAGCAGTGGCCACAGGACTGGAAAAGGTCAGTTTTCATTCTCATCCCAAAGAAAGGCAATGCCAAAGAATGCTCAAACTACCGCACAACTGTGCTCATCTCACACGCTAGCAAAGTAATGCTCAAAATTCTCCAAGCCAGGCTTCAGCAATACGTGAACCGTGAACTTCCTGATGTTCAAGCTGGTTTTAGAAAAGGCAGAGGAACCAGAGATCAAATTGCCAACATCTGCTGGATCATGGAAAAAGCAAGAGAGTTCCAGAAAAACATCTGTTTCTGCTTTATTGACTATGCCGAAGCCTTTGACTGTGTGGATCACAATAAACTGTGGAAAATTCTTCAAGAGATGGGAATACCAGACCACCTGACCTGCCTCTTGAGAAATCTGTATGCAGGTCAGGAAGCAACAGTTAGAACTGGACATGGAACAACAGACTGGTTCCAAATAGGAAAAGGAGTACGTCAAGGCTGTATATTGTCACCCTGCTTATTTAACTTATATGCAGAGTACATCATGAGAAACGCTGGACTGGAAGAAACACAAGCTGGAATCAAGATTGCCGGGAGAAATATCAATAACCTCAGATATGCAGATGACACCACCCTTATGGCAGAAAGTGAAGAGGAACTAGAAAGCCTCTTGATGAAAGTGAAAGTGGAGAGTGAAAAAGTTGGCTTAAAGCTCAACATTCAGAAAACGAAGATCGTGGCATCCGGTCCCATTACTTCATGGGAAAGAGATGGGGAAACAGTGGAAACAGTGTCAGACTTTATTTTTTTGGGCTCCAAAATCACCACAGATGGTGACTGCAGCCATGAAATTAAAAGACGCTTACTCCTTGGAAGGAAAGTTATGACCAACCTAGATAGCATATTCAAAAGCAGAGACATTACTTTGCCAACAAAGGTTCATCTAGTCAAGGCCATGGTTTTTCCTGTGGTCATGTATGGATGTGAGAGTTGGACTCTGAAGAAGGCTGAGCACCGAAGAATTGATGCTTTTGAACTGTGGTGTTGGAGAAGACTCTTGAGAGTCCCTTGGACTGCAAGGAGAGCCAACCAGTCCATTCTAAAGGAGATCAGCCCTGGGATTTCTTTGGAAGGAATGATGCTAAAGCTGAAACTCCAGTACTTTGGCCACCTCATGCGAAGAGTTGACTCATTGGAAAAGACTCTGATGCTGGGAGGGATTGGGGGCAAGAAGAGAAGGGGACGACAGAGGATGAGATGGCTGGATGGCATCACTGACTCGATGGACGTGAGTCTGGGTGAACTCTGGGAGTTGGTGGTGGACAGGGAGGCCTGGCGTGCTGGGATTCATGGGGTCGCAAAGAGTCGGACATGACTGAGCGACTGAACTGAACTGAACTGACAATGTATATACAATAAAACACCATTTTCAGAGTAAAATTCTGTGAGTTTGGACAATCATACAGTCATGTAACTCCTGCTACAATCAAGATATAAAACAATTCCATCATCTCGCCAAATTCCATTCTGTCCCTCTACAGTCACTCCCTCCCCCTAACTCCAACCCCTGATAATCACTGGTCTTTTTTTCTATCACTATAGTTCACTCTCTCCAAAGTGTCAGATGAATGTGGCATGATATGTGCTCAGTTGCTCATTCGTGTCCAACTCTGTGTAACACCACGGACTCTAGCCTGCTAGGCTCCTCTGTCCATGGGATTTTCCAGGCAAGAATACTGCAGTGGGTGGCCTGAGGGGATCTTCCTGATCCAGGGATTGAACCCATGTCTCCTGTACTGGCAGAGGGATTCTTTACCACTGAACCACCTGAGGACCCATATAAATATGAAACACTTTGGGTTTGTCTTCTTACATTTAGCATACATATTTGAGCTTCATCCCTATTGTTTTTATCAATAGTTCATTACATTTTTTTTTTCTGAGTAAGAGTCTACCATATGGATAGATATACCACAGTTTGCTTATCTTGACACCAACTGAAAGACATTTAAATAGGTAATTATGAAGAAAGCCTCTGTAAACATCCAGGACAGGACCGGGAAGCCTGGAGTGCCGCAGTCCATGGGGTCGAAGGGAGTCTGACATGACCGAGTGACTGAACAACAACAACAACAAGCATCCATAAATAGATATTCCGATGAATATAAGATTTCATTTCTCTAGGGTAAATACCTCTGAGGGCAATTGCTGGGTCATGTCATAGGTGTATGTTTACCTTTATAAAAAAAAGGTCAGTTGTCCAAAGTAACTGTACCATTTTGCACTCCTATCAGCCGTGTTTGATTTCAAACAATTCTTATAGAATACAGTCTAAAGGATGGATCTCCATTTTCTACAGAGTAAAACATCCCAAATGCAACACCTAATATTCCATGTTCTCCTTTTGGCCACTGAAGAACTTGTCTTCTCCCCAGCCATATGGCACAGCTCTCCCACATGTATTCCTGGAGACAGACTCAGGCACCTGACCTCGGACCATGCCTGGTGCTTGCCCACTTGGGTGTTTTTGTTTATGCCATTTGCTACCTGGGATGTTCATCTTTTATTACTGAAAGCTTATATAATCCCACTATTGACATCTTTTCATCCTTCAAGAATCCTGTCTGCTTCCAAAAAAGACAATTAAAGATGTTGACAGAGGAGGCCAATGAAACAGGCAAACACAAGCCCCTTGCTCTCTGTACCATTCAACACAGATTCCCATGTGCCACGTAGCAAGAGAGAGCTAAGGAGGAGTCCAGAGCACTGCAAAGGAAAAACAGCAAAGTCTTTGCCACAACAGGTCTCTTTCCCCTTATTACAAAAATAGCTAGAACTGGCAGCATGGGATAAAGTGAATTCTCATTACTTGTGGCTGTCTGGGAGACCAAAGCTTTCCCATTTATGCAACTTTTGGCCAGTTCTGGATGGGACTCAAGACCTCTCTGCTCCAAGTTTTTTTTTTTTTTTTTAATATCTGGATAGGTACACATGCACACATGACTCTAGCAGAGAAGAGGAATCAAAATGCCAACTCTTTTATAACACAGCAAACATGCACTTCCTATAAAAGAGATGAGGTACATGGGATGGATCTGTTTTCTTCCCTTAACAGCTTGGACTCTGCCTAGATGCATAGATGCATCTCTTCCCCAGGCCCCCTGAAGTGCTGAAGTCAGCCCCACATGCAACGTGTCCGCCTTCATTTCATCGCTGGAGAAGCTGATGCAATTCCAAAGCGCCGGGCCGGGCCAGGCCAGGGCTCTGTTCTTGCATCATTGTTTACCAGTATTCCAGGGTGGCTGCTTCTGCAGCGCCTGGTAATCGTAGAAAGCTTGCCATCTGCAGCTCCGGAATAATGAGTTGGCAGTCACCGGCTGGGACTGCCATTGTGTGAATGGGCACTGCATGCCCATCGGGAGCGCTGACACCTGTCGGGCTGCGGAGGAGGACCCGGTCGACTTGATGCCACTCTCCTCCAAGAGGTGGACTCGGTCCTGGACCTCCGCTCCATCTCGTAACCAGGCAGGGGTCTCAGCATTGAAATGAAAGCTGAAAGGAAGCCGATTCTGTGCCCCTGGTCGATTGACTGTTTCCACCCTGTCAATCCCAGACAGACATCCTCAGCCCCTCCCGCTAGAGGACAATGGCTCGTTCGACAAGCCCATTCGGGACCCTCCTACGACCTTTACCTCCACTCTACCAGTTTAAAACAAACAAACAAACGTTGTCTTGCAAAGTAAACAGCTGCCCACCCTAGCCCCGCCGCCCGGCCCACCCCGAATCTGGAAAGCAGCCCCCGGGTGAGAGCCGGGACGCTCGCCCGGGCGAACTCACCCGGCCGGTGGAGAAGCGCCTGAGCGCCTGGCCGCCCCGCCACAACATGCTGGAAAGGAGCGCTCGCGCGGGCAGCCCGGGAGCAGCTCAGCCCAGACTCGGCCTGCAGCCTCCGGGTCCCCGGCGAGTCCCGGGACCCCCGTTACGACCCCGCCCCCTCGCCTGGCCGGCCTCCCGCGGCCAATCCCGTGCGACGGGGCGGGGCGTGCGCTGATCTCCCGGAGCTGCCCTGGTGTCCAGCCAGAGGGACGGCTTCTGGCGGCTGCCTCTGTTCCACCCTCACTAGTTGAGGGATCTTCTACCAGTTACTCACACTTCTGAGGTATATAAGGATCTGCCTTAAAGGTCAATCTGACACCCCAACTCATGTCCTTAACACAGTCCTGAAAAGACAACGTGGAGCCACGGAAGTAAGGGGTGGGGGCACCTTCGCAACGTAAGGGTCCCGATTCCTACCTCGTAGTCTAATAAGAACATTTAATGAGATTGTGTATAAAGCACCTGACAAAGGGCCTGGCACAGAGATGATCCCTGATAGACGACAGACAGATAGATGGGTCCTTTCCCCTCACCTCCCTGAAGAAATGCTCAAGGCAGGCTTTAGCTGAACACCTGTATCAAACACAACTCCTTAGCCTGGCATTCAAGGCATCTGTAGTTTGGCATTTACTCTTATTTCTTGCAATTCCTTTGCACCTGTAATTCAGTCTGAATGTAGTACTTGTCTATGATTTCTTGGACAATACCTCCCAGGAAAAGTTGCCGCCTGACCAAATTCCTTCTCTGCTTAAAGGTATACCTCAAATGTTGCCTCCTGGAGAAAACAAATGTTTTCCTGATTATTTTTCCTCCCCCACCTCCTGACATCCCCAAAGTAATCTTTCACTCCTCTGAACTGGGAAAGATTTTTCCCTATGCATGTCTTCAGTTCAGTTCAGTCGCTCAGTCGTGTCCGACTCTTTGCCACCCCATGAACTGCAACATCCCAGGCCTCCCTGTCCATCACCGCTCCCGGAGTTTACCCAAACTCATGTCCATTGAGTCAGCGATGCCATCCAACCATCTCATCCTCTGTCGTCCCCTTCCCCTCCTGCCCTCAATCTTCCCCAGCATTAGGGTCTTTTCCGGTGAGTCAGCTCTTCACATCAGGTGGCCAAAACAAAGTATTGGAGTTTCAGCTTCAGTTGATGTTGAAGGTTCAGCTTAAACATCAGTCCTTCCAATGAACACTCAGGACTGATCTCCTTTAGAATGGACTGGTTGGATCTCCTTGCAGTCCAAGGGACTCTCAAGAGTCTTCTCCAATGCCCCAGTTCAAAAGCATCAATTCTTCGGCGCTCAGCTTTCTTTGTAGTCCAACTCTCACATCCATACAACTCAAAGGTCCATTGACTAGACGGACATTTGTTAGCAAAGTAATGTCTCTGCTTTTTAATATGCTGTCTAGGTTGGTCATAACTTTCCTTCCAAGGAGTAAGCATCTTTTAATTTCATGGCTGCAATCACCATCTGCAATGATTTTGGAGCCCAAAAAATAAAGTCTGACATCGTTTTCCTATCTATTTCCCATGAAGTGATGGGACTGGAAGTCATGATCTTCGTTTTCTGAATGTTGAGCTTTAAGCCAACTTTTTCACTCTCCTCTTTCACTTTCATCAAGAGGCTCTTTAGTTCTTCTTCACTTTCTGCCTTAAGGGTGGTGTCATCTGCATATCTGAGGTTATTGATATTTCTCCTGGAAATCTTGATTCCAGCTTGTGCTTCATCCAGCCCAACGTTTCTCATGATGTACTCTGTATATGAGTTAAATAAGCAGGGTGACAATATACAGCCTTGATGTACTCCTTTTCCTGTTTGGAACCAGTCTGTTGTTCCATGTCCAGTTCTAACTGTTGCTTCCTGACCTGCATACAGATTTCTCCAGGCAGGTCAGGTGTTCTGGTATTCCAATCTCTTGAAGAATTTCCCACAGTTTATTGTGATCCACACAGTCAAAGGCTTTGGCATAGTCAATAAAGCAGATGTTTTTCTGGAGTTCTCTTGCTTTTTCGATGATCCAGCAGATGTTCTTAGTTTGATTTCTTGTTCCTCCGCCTTTTCTAAAACCAGCTTGAACAGCTGGAAGTTCACAGTTCATGTACTGCTGAAGCCTGGTTTGGAGAATTTTGAGCATTACTTTGCTAGCGTGTGAGATGAGTGCAATTGTGCGTAGTTTGAGCATTCTTTGGCATTCCCTTTCTTTGGGATTGGAATGAAAACTGACCTTTTCCAGTCCTATGGCCACTGCTGAGTTTTCCAAAGTTGCTGGCATATTGAGTGCAGCACTTTCACAGCATCATCTTTCAGGATTTGAAATAGCTCAACTGGAATTCCATCACCTCCACTAGCTTTCTTCATAGTGATGCTTCCTAAGGCCCACTTGACTTCATATTCCAGGATGTCTGGCTCTAGGTGAGTGATCACACCATTGTGATTATCGGGGTCATGAAGCTCTTTTTTGTACAGTTCTTCTGTGTGTTCTTGCCACCTTTTCTTAATATCTTCTGCTTCTGTTAGGTCCATACCATTTCTGTCCTTTAATGTGCCCATCTTTGCATGAAATGTTCCCTTGGTATCTCTAATTTTCTTGAAGATATCTCTAGTTTTTCCCATTCTATTGTTTTCCTCTATTTCTTTGCTTTGATCGCTGAGGAAGGCTTTCTTATCTCTCCTTGCTATTCTTTGGAACTCTGCATAATCTTTCCCTTTCTCTTTTGCTTTTCTCTTCTCTTCTTTTCACAGCTATTTGTAAGGTCTCCTCAGACAGGCATTTTGCTTTTTTGCATTTCTTTTTCTTGGGGATGGTCTTGATTATTGTCACGAACCTCCGTCCATAGTTCATCAGGCACTCTATCTTTCAGATCTAGTCCCTTAAATCTATTTCTCACTTCCACTGTATAACCATAAGGGATTTGATTTAGGTCATCTTAGGATGCCTCAGCATATTTGGAAAACTCAGCAGTGGCCACAGGACTGGAAAAGGTCAGTTTTCATTCTCATCCCAAAGAAAGGCAATGCCAAAGAATGCTCAAACTACCGCACAATTGCACTCATCTCACACGTTAGTAAAGTAAGGCTCAAAATTCTCCAAGCCAGGCTTCAGCAATACGTGAACCGTGAACTTCCTGATGTTCAAGCTGGTTTTAGAAAAGGCAGAGGAACCAGAGATCAAATTACCAACATCTGCTGGATCATGGAAAAAGCAAGAGAGTTCCAGAAAAACATCTATTTCTGCTTTATTGCTATGCGGAAGCCTTTGACTGTGTGGATCACAATATATTGTGGAAAATTCTTCAAGAGATGGGAATACCAGACCACCTGACCCTGCCTCTTGAGAAATCTGTATGCAGGTCAGGAAGCAACAGTTAGAACTGGACATAGAACAACAGACTGGTTCCAAATAGGAAAAGGAGTACGTCAAGGCTGCATATTTTCACCCTGCTTATTTAACTCATATACAGAGTACATCATGAGAAATGCTAGACTGGAAGAAGCACAAACTGGAATCAAGATTTCCGGGAGAAATATCAATAACCTCAGATATGCAGATGATACCACCCTTATGGCAGAAAGTGAAGAGGAACTAAAAAGCCTCTTGATGAAAGTGAAAGTGCAGAGTGAAAAAGTTGGCTTAAAGCTCAACATTCAGAAAATGAAGATCATGGCATCCGGTCCCATCACTTCATGGGAAAGAGATGGGGAAACAGTGGAAACAGTGTCAGACTTTATTTTTTTGGGGCTCCAAAATCACCACAGATGGTGACTGAGGCCATTAAATTAAAAGACGCTTACTCCTTGGAAGGAAAGTTATGACCAACCTAGATAGCATATTCAAAAGCAGAGACATTACTTTGCCAACAAAGGTTCATCTAGTCAAGGCTATGGTTTTTCCTGTGGTCATGTATGGATGTGAGAGTTGGACTGTGAAGAAGGCTGAGCGCCGAAGAATTGATGCTTTTGAACTGTGGTGTTGGAGAACTCTTGAGAGTCCCTTGGACACCAAGGAGATCCAACCAGTCCATTCTGAAGGAGATCAGCCCTGGGATTTCTTTGGAAGGAAGGATGCTAAAGCTGAAACTCCAGTACTTTGGCCACCTCATGCGAAGAGTTGACTCACTGGAAAAGACTCTGATGCTGGAAGGGGTTGGGGGCAGGAGGAGAAGGGGATGACAGAGGATGAGATGGCTGGATGGCATCACTGACTCGATGGACGTGAGTCTGGGTGAACTCTGGGAGTTGGTGATGGACAGGGAGGCCTGGTGTGCTGTGATTCATGGGGTCGCAAAGAGTTGGACATGACTGAGCGACTGAACTGAACTGAGGATGCCTCAGTCAGTTACTGGTATTTATGTACCTTTCATCTTCTCTCCTGGAAGCTCTTTGAAGGCTGAATCCATGCCTTATTTATCAGGATTTACAGTACTTAGCACTAAGCAGAGCTCAGAAAATACTTGTTGAAAGAGAGAACAAATCAATGAATGCATGTGTTTAAGAAGGTAAGAAGGAAAGAAAAATAACTTAAAAATTATTGAAGTGTAGTTTATGTACAATGTAATGTTAATTTCATATGTACGGCAAAACCACTCAGTTATACAGATATGTATACATGTATACTAGAAAAGAACCATTCTTAAAGCCTGGAGAATTGCAACAAACATCCAGGGTTTTGGTTTAGATACTCTCTGTCCCTTGACAATTTAACCCATTTCCCTGACTGCATTTTGTGACTCCTTGCTTCTCTTAAACTTCTAAATATTGATACTCATTTTGAATTATTCTGAACCAGGGAGGATAAGCAAGGAATGTGGTTTTTCCTGAGTGAAGATTCCATAGTTATATACTTCAGTTCCCAACTTTGGAAAATGAGTTTATGTTTACACAGATATAAGAAAACATACATGATGCCTAAAATTTTCTCTATAAAAGCCAGAAATGTAGTTCTTTTTATAATTGGAAGTTAACTCCAGTACTTTGGCCACCTCATGCGAAGAGTTGACTCATTGGAAATGACTCTGATGCTGGGAGGGATTGGGGGCAGGAGGAGAAGGGGACGACAGAGGATGAGATGGCTGGATGGCATCACTGACTCGATGGACGTGAGTCTGAGTGAACTCCAGGAGCTGGTGATGGACAGGGAGGCCTGGCGTGCTGTGATTCATGGGGTCGCAAAGAGTCGGACACAACTGAACGACTGAACTGAACTGAACTGAAGCCAAATGCAACTAGAGAGGTTAACAAACAAACAAAAACTAAAACACCTGCTAATCTAGACTTTCTGCATGCGTGCCCAGTTGCTCAGTCGTGTCTGACTCTTTGTGACCCCATGGACTGTAGCCAACCAAGCTCCTCTGTCCATGGGATGTTCCAGGCAAGAATACTGGAGTGAGTTACCATTTCCTTCTCCAGGGGAACCCCAACCAAAGGATCGAACCCTATTGCTGGCAAAAATGGAGATGAAATAAAGCAAACTTTAAAATAAAAAACTTGAGAGACTTTGTTATCAGTAGACATACAAAAAGGAATATTAGAGTGTCCTTCAAGTAAGAGAAAAATTACTGACTTGGAAGCCCAGACTGACAAAAAGGCAAATACGTGAGGGAATTTAAGTAAACACTGACCATATGAACAAAACCAATAATAAAGTCTTGGAGATATATGTATATATCAACAAGATATATACATGAAAATATAAAAGCAATAATAAAAAATTGTTGGATAAGTTGGGAAGGCTGGGAGGAATGGAATAGTCTTCAGGCAGAAAGAAAATTAATACTAGATGGAAGCTCAGAAATGGAGTGAAGAGCACTAGAGAGGGTAAATATGAGGACAAATTTAAATGAGTATTATATAGAATGATTCTAATAATGGTGGTCTCATATAATCTCTATTGTGTTACTTTCTTGTGTCTTTTTCTTTTCAGATTTTGTAAAACAGAAGTTTAAGATCACAGATTAGAAGATATCACACATTTCAAAGAAATGTGAAAGACTTGTGCCTCTATAGCCGAACTTGATTTCCCTTAAACTTGTTTCATTTTTAAAAGTAGAATTTTTTTCTTGGGCAATATTTCCCCATTCCTGTCTAACTTTGTGTGACACTGATGTTTACTCAAGAGAGCCCATGGTCCTAGTGTTTTTCACTTCTCTAGTATTAGAATATCTTTTTGTTTTTGTTGAAGATGCAAACGAAGTATGTACACGCATAACCTGTTGAATTCACTTTTGTGCGATTTTTGTGAATATAGTAATTGGTACAACCTTTTGCAAATGTCAGAACTGATTTTACACATCAGGTGATAGAAGATGTGCCAAATGGAAACCCAAGAGATTCCACACAAAGCTCTGTGTGTAGAGCTGTGTATAGGAAGAGTGGTTTATGGTCTTGGGCTTCTAGAATATCACACTGAAATCTTTACTCAGTTTGCCATCAGTAAGTGTCTACTTCTGTGACTGGCATCTGACTTTCAGGGGCTTTGTTCAATTATGATATGTTGCCCAGCAATCTATTTAATGTTAAATTGTAGGTAGCACATTCATTGATAATTTTATGAAACTGCAAGTCATATAATCTATAAATTTTTTAAGCATTTAAAATTTTTACTTTCACAGTCAACTTCAGGATTTTAGAATAAAATTCTGTGAGTTTTCACTCTCCTTTTATTTGACTGTTTTTTTGACTCAAACTGATGTGCAGTCATTTTTACTGTTTGGAAACATAGCCGTCTGTGTTTATTCTTAATTTGTGCTGCTGAATACTCTATGTTATTCATTTTTAGAATGGTGTTTTGACTATAAATTCTCATTTTAATTAACCCACTCTTGAAAACAGGTATTATTAGTAATGTTTGATTATTATTCAAGTGAAATTAATTTCATGATAAAAGAAATACTTGAGAGCACCAACCCAGGGATCTACAACAGGAAGAACTGGAGTAGAGGTCAAAAGGCAAAAAGTAGAGGTCAAAAGGCAGAGAAACCAGCAGATTTCAGCAATTTCATGGGGGTAGAGAGAACAACTGGAGTTTGAGCAGCCAGAATGTGAGGAGCCAAGATCTCAGCAGTAAGGGAGATACAGAAATGCACTTAGCTCTTGACACTTGTTTTCAGTTTCAGATATTTGCTGATTCTTCAGATACATGGATTAGAGGCTATACAACTAAGGAGAAAATTTCTAAAATGCAAAACAGTGTTTTCAATACCCAGAAACTGGAGTTGAACATCTGCTAAGAAGGAGGGAGTCTAGGAAACATCTCATCCCTCTCAACTGATACTCATGAAAGACACCTCCCTAGAAAGAGTGCAATCTAGAGGTGGAGCTATTAGGGGAAACACTGACTGAAACTGCCCATCCTGGCCAGGCACATAGTAACCATTTGCATGAGTTATTTTAGGATAGGAGGTCCTGGTAAGGAACACAGAACTAACAAGTCATCACCAACCAGAAGAATTCAGGAAATGTGAGAAGGAGATGCCACATATCCTGCCAACCTCCCAGAATCCACCTCGCTGGAATCCATCTTGGCTAAGCAATGCATGCATTCAGGAAGGACCCTGAGTCAGAATGATTGGCCAGAGACAACCCGAAAGCTAATCCCATCACCATAAAACTTGAGATTGCAAGCCACAAGGCACAGCAGTTCTCCTGGATTCCTTTACCCTGTTCTCTGCCCAGGTGCCCCTTCCTAATAAAGTCTCTTGATTTGTCAGCATGTTTTTCTCCTCAGACAATTCATTTCTGAGTGTTAGGAGCCCACTCTCGGACCCCGGAAGGGGTCCCCGTTCCTGCAGCAGAGCAACTCATAGCCTGATTCACATGAGCTCAGCCCTCACTGTAATGAACTAATCTGCCCTACTTTAGCTGCCTGCCAAAAAAGAAGGTCAATGTTTTCTGTAGAAAGATAACATTATCCAAAACCTTTGCAATTGTTCATTTGTTCTCCCACATTCAATCAAAAAATGCCAGGGACATCAAGAAAAATGGCCCAAAGAAGCAAACAGTATCATATGAGAACTGCTTAGGGTAGAAATGACCACTGCTGCTGCTGCTAAGTCACTTCAGTCGCGTCCAACTCTGTGCGACCCTATAGACGGCAACCCACCAGGCTCCCCCATCCCTGGGATTCTCCAGGCAAGAACACTGGAGTGGGTTGCCATTTCCTTCTCCGATGCGTGAAAGTGAAAAGTGAAAGTGAAGTCACTCAGTCGTTCCCGACCCTCAACGACCCCATGGACTGTGGCCTTCCAGGCTCCTCCATCCATGGGATTTTCCAGGCAAGAGTACTGGAGTGGGATGCCATTGACCAGTCATCTCTGTGCAATAAATAAATAATATACTGCTTTATCATGTCTGCCCCTACCAAACTGTGTCCCATTTAAGTGCAAGTGTTCAATAAATAATGTCTGAGCACCTACTATGTTCTAGGTACTGTGGTAGAAGCTGGGCATGGAGAGATGAGAAGACAGATGATTCACTTCCCTCATGCTGCTTATAGTCCAGCAGACGATGGCAAATAAGCAAAGTGTGATCAGTGCTATAAAAGATGAAAACAGGGTTTCATGGAAACATGAAGCAGGAAGATCTAACTCAGGTCTAGTGAGTATGCTGATCACCTTGCACCCCAGGATTCAGCATAATTCTTTTTTTTTAAATTTTTATTCATTTATTTTATTTTTGGCTGCACTGGGTCTTCCTTGCTGTGAGCAGAATTTCTTAAATTGCAGTGAGCACAGGCTACTCTGTAGTTGCGGTGCTGAGGCTTCCACTGCAGTGGCTTCTCTTGTTGCAGAGCATGAGCTCTAGGCATGCAGGTTTCAGTAGCTGCAGCAGACAAACTCAGTCATTGCGGCTTGCAGTCTCTAGAGCGAGGGCTCAGTTGTTGTAGTGGACAGGTTTAGTTGCTCCAAGGCATGTGGAATCTAATTCTTGACACATGGAATACATATTCATGGAACACAGAAGTAAGTGAATGTGGTGACTGGATAGAGGGTGAGGAACAGAGAGAAAGGAGTGACTGGCTCAGTTTCACATCATAAGGGAGGATTTTCACAGAAGATTTAACACTCTTCCCACTTTGACCTCCCACTCTAAAAGATAAGTTTTGAAGTGAAAGAGTTTTCCTAAAGGTGGAAAGAGAATCAGTGGTACAAGAAACAGCAAGTGACAGTTATGAAGGACAGAAAAACTCTGGGCAAGATCAGAAAACACTTTCTTAAGGCTAGGTGAGATAACGACTGTTAAACTTTTATTTAGAGGCAAAAATGTATTCTTTAAAGGAAATATTATGAAGAACCCCAATATATTCAAAAATAAATGGCAAGGGTATGGGTTCACTTCATTTCTGAGTGAAGGAGAGCCCTCAATCTCCTGCTGTGACCTCCAAGGCACTTCTAAAAGAGACTTCGTTAAGCTCATTTTGTAAGCCAGTGGGCTACAGAGTGTTCATGGGGGTCAGGGGGAGTAGGCAAAGCCAGGAAGGCCGCGTGGGGTCTTGTAGGGCTCGTATACCATGCTAAGTAGGTGATGAAAAGGGCTAAATCTTTTTCATACAGTCAGTATTGAATATTGTAAAATGTCAAAATGTATAAAGAGCAAAAACATCAAATCACCAATCCTGTAATTCAACATTTGGGTCTTTTTCCTCACTGAAGCACAGTTAAGCAGTGCAGGGGGTGGGGGGCAATTCCACTGCACTTTAAGAAAATGCTTTTGTTTGCAGCATGGAAGGTGGTAGGTGACTCCAGAGGCTGTTTAGGAAGAACTGCAATAGGTCAAAAAAGTCATCTCTGTTACAGTGGGAAGAAAAAGAAGGAACTGATTTGAAAGACATCATTACAATCAACTAAACCCTGTGACTGATGGATGGATGAGAATAAGAGATAGAAGGTATACCTACAGTGTGCTTCTGTAGGAAATGAACCCACTTACTAAAACATGGATTGCATACAGAATGAGAAGCAGATTTTGGAATGGAAGATCATGAGTTCACTAGTGAATGAGTTAAATTTGATAAGATGCCTATGGTTCCTGTGGAGCTGTCTAGTTGGATACAGAAAAATCATGAGGGATACACCTAAAACCACTGTGAATCTCAAATTTTGGTGACAGGGAAATCTTTTTTTCAGATTCCTGGGATTCTCCAAACCATATTCCTGCCAAGAGAATTTCTTGTGTAAATCATTATCCTTCAAAATGATCACCATTCAACTTCCCAGTTCAGTTCAGTTCAGTCGCTAGGTTGTGTTCGACTCTTTGCAACCTCATGAATTGCAGCACACCAGGCCTCCCTGTCCATCACCAACTCCCGGAGTTCACTCAAACTCACGTCCATCGAGTCGGTGATGCCAACCAGCCATCTCATCCTCTGTCGTCCCCTTCTCCTCCTGCCCCCAGTCCCTCCCAGCATCAGAGTTTTTTCCAATGAGTCAACTCTCCACATGAGGTGGCCAAAGTACTGGAGTTTCAGCTTTAGCATCCTTACTTCCAAAGAAATCCCAGGGCTGATCTCCTTTTAGAATGGACTGGTTGGATCTCCTTGCAGTCCAAGGGACTCTCAAGAGTCTTCTCCAACACCACAGTTCAAAAGCATCAATTCTTTGGCATTCAGCCTTCTTCACAGTCCAACTCTCACATCCATACATGACTACTGGAAAAACCATAGCCTTGACTAGACGGACCTTTGTTGACAAAGTAATGTCTCTGCTTCTGAATATGCTATCTAGGTGGGTCATAACTTTCCTCCCAAGGACTAAGCGTCTTTTAATTTCATGGCTGCAATCACCATCTGCAGTGATTTCGGAGCCCCCAAAAATAAAGTCTGACACTGTTTCCACTGTTTCCCCATCTATTTCCCATGAAGTGATGGGACCAGATGCCATGATCTTCGTTTTCTGAATGTTGAGCTTTAAGCCAACTTTTTCACTCTGCACTTTCACTTTCATCAAGAGGCTTTTTAGTTCCTCTTCACTTTCTGCCATAAGGGTGGTGTCATCTGCATATCTGAGGTTATTGATATTTCTCCTGGCAATCTTGATACCAGCTTGTGCTTCTTCCAGCCCAGAGTTTCTCACCCCCCACCAATTTAATCTCTCTTTTGACAATCATCTTTATTAGAGAAAACAATTCATTGCACAATTTCCTTTGAGCTGCTGCTGCTGCTGCTAAGTCGCTTCAGTCGTGTCCAACTCTGTGTGACTCCATAGATGGTAGCCCACCAGGCTCTGCCGTCCCTGGGATTCTCCAGGCAAGAACACTGGAGTGGGTTGCCATTTCCTTCTCCAACACATGAAAGTGAAAAGTGAAAGTGAAGTCGCTCAGTCGTGTCCGACTCTTAATGATTGGGGCTTCCCAGATGGCACAGTGGTAAAGAATCCACCTGCTCTTTATCTCTCTTAGGCTAGATTTGACATTATATTGATATGAGACCAAAGTTGCCAAGGACTAGTATATGCAACTTAAAGAAGGTAGCAAAAACTGTTCAAGAGATGGAAAAGAAATGGCGAAAAGTCAAGACCTGACATCACAAGGGCCCCAGTCCCACCACTGTGTTCAGATCAGATCAGATCAGTCACTCAGTCATGTCCGACTCTTTGTGACCCCATGAATCGCAGCATGCCAGGCATCCCTGTCCATCACCAACTCCCAGAGTTCACTCAGACTCACGTCCATCGAGTCAGTGATGCCATCCAGCCATCTCATCCTCTGTCGTCCCCTTCTCTTCTTGCTCCCAATCCCTCCCAGCATCAGAGTCTTTTCCAATGAGTCAACTCTTCACATGAGGTGGCCAAAGTACTGGAGTTTCAGCTTTAGCATCCTTACTTCCAAAGAAATCCCAGGGCTGATCTCCTTCAGAATGGACTGGTTGGCTCTCCTTGCAGTCCAAGGGATTCTCAAGAGTCTTCTCCAACACCACAGTTCAAAAGCATCAGTTCTTCGGCACTCAGCCTTCTTCACAGTCCAACTCTCACATCCATACATGACCACAGGAAAAACCATGGCCTTGACTAGATGAACCTTTGTTGGCAAATTAACGTCTCTGCTTTTGAATATGCTATCTAGGTTGGTCATAACTTTCCTTCCAAGGAGTAAGCGTCTTTTAATTTCATGGCTTCAGTCACGATCTGTAGTGATTTTGGAGCCCAGAAAAATAAAGTCTGACATAGTTTCCACTGTTTCCCCATCTCTTTCCCATAAAGTGATGGGACCGGATGCCATGATCTTCGTTTTCCGAATGTTGAGCTTGAAGCCAACTTTTTCACTCTGCACTTTCACTTTCATCAAGAGGCTTTTTAGTTCCTCTTCACTTTCTGCCATAAGAGTGGTGTCATCTGCATATCTGAGGTTATTGATATTTCTCCTGGCAATCTTGATTCCAACTTGTGTTTCTAACACCAAAATCAACTTGATTATATTCTTTGTAGCCAAAGATGGAGAAGCTCTATACAGTCAGCAAAAACAAGACCAGGAGCTGACTGTGGCTCAGACCATCAACTCCTTATTGCCAAATTCAGACTGAAATTGAAGAAAGTAGGGAAAACCACTAGACCATTCAGGTATGACCTAAATCAAATCCCTTATGATTATACAGTGGAAGTGAGAAATAGATTTAAGGGCCTAGATCTGATAGATACAGTGCCTGATGAACTATGGAATGAGGTTCGTGACATTGTACAGGAGACAGGGATCAAGACCATTCCCATAGAAAAGAAATGCAAAAAAGCAAAATGGCTGTCTGGGGAGGCCTTACAAATAGCTGTGAAAAGAAGAGAAGTGAAAAGCAAAGGAGAAAAGGAAAGATATAAACATCTGAATGCAGAGTTCCAAAGAATAGCAAGAAGAGATAAGAAAGCCTTCTTCAGTGATCAATGCAAAGAAATAGAGGAAAACAACGGAATGGGAAAGACTAGGGATCTCTTCAAGAAAATCAGAGATACCAAAGGAACATTTCATGCAAAGATGAGCTTGATAAAGGACAGAAATAGTATGAACCTAACAGAAGCAGAAGATATTAAGAAGAGATGGCAAGAATACACAGAAGAACTGTACAAAAAAGATCTTCACGACCCAGATAATCACGATGGTGTGATCACTGACCTAGAGCCAGACATCCTGGAATGTGAAGTCAAGTGGGCCTTAGAAAGCATCACTATGAACAAAGCTAGTGGAGGTGATGGAATTCCAGTTGAGCTATTCCAAATCCTGAAAGACGATGCTGTGAAAGTGTTGCACTCAATATGCCAGCAAATTTGGAAAACTCAGCAGTGGCCACAGGACTGGAAAAGGTCAGTTTTCATTCCAATCCCAAAGAAATCAATGCCAAAGAATGCTCAAACTATTGCACAATTGCACTCATCTCACACGCTAGTAAAGTCATACTCAAAATTTTCCAAGCCAGGCTTCAGCAATATGTGAACCATGAACTTCCTGATGTTCAAGCTGGTTTTAGAGAAGGCAGAGGAACCAGAGATCAAATTGCCAACATATGCTGGATCATGGAAAAAGCAAGAGAGTTCCAGAAAAACATCTCTTTCTGCTTTATTGACTATGCCAAAGCCTTTGACTGTGTGGATCACAATAAACTGTGGAAAATTCTGAAAGAGATGGGAATACCAGACCACCTGATCTGCCTCTTGAGAAATTTGTATGCAGGTCAGGAAGCAACAGTTAGAACTGGACATGGAAAAACAGACTGGTTACAAATAGGAAAAGGAGTTCGTCAAGACTGTATATTTCACCCTGTTTATTTAACCACTATGTTAACATAAAGTAAAAATTGAGTTTGTTTTTGGTGTACACTTGTGTAAGTTTTAACAATGTATAGATTTTGTATAAGGAACACCACAGCCAGAATACAGAACAGTTGCATTCCTGCCATACACAAAACACTCCCCCATACACAAAAACATCCTTCTCCTATCCCTTTGTAGTCATGTCTACCAACCACCCTGAACACTGATAACCACTGATACATTGTGTCCTTGTAGTTTTATCTTTTCAAGAATGTCAAATAAATGGACTCATGTAGTATGTATTAATAAGTTCTTAGAGAGACTTCCCTGGTGGTCCAGTGGTTAAGAGTCCACCTTCCAATACAGGGGATATGATCTTGCCTAGAGAATCCCAGCGACGGCGGAGCCTGGTGGGCTGGCGTCTATGGGGTCACACAGAGTCGGACACGACTGAAGCGACTTAGCAGCAGCAGGGCTTGATCCTTGGTCAGGGAACTAATATCCCACATGCTGTGAGGTAACTAAGCCTGCATGCCACAGTTAGAGAGCCCATGTGCTGCAACTGTACAGCTCATGCTCTGGAGCTTGGGTGCCACAACTAGAGAGAAGCCCACAATGCAGTGAAGATCCCATGCTGCAAATAAAACCTGACGTGGTCAAAAATAAATAAATATTTTAAAAAGGTATTAGACTGGTTGTCTTCATTCAGCATAATGCCCTTGAGATTCATGCTAATATTTAGAAATCTTCCAGGGATTTTGAGGTTCTTCTGTTATTGATTTTAATGTAATTCCACTGTGGTCAGAGAATGTCACTGTAACATTTTAATCCATTTAAATGTATTGAGGGTTGTTTTATGGCCTGTCTTGCTGGATATTCTTTGTATACTTGGGAAAAAAATGTCTGTTTATCTGTTTGGTGATAAAATGTTTTATAAATACCAATTAAGACAAGTTAGTTGAGAGTATCATTCAAATATATATTCTGCCTGTGCTTAGTCACTCAGTCATGTCCAACTCTTTGTGACCCCATGGACTGTTGCCTGCCAGATTCCTCTGTCCATGAGGATTCTCCAGGCAAGGATACTGGAGTAAGTTGCCATGCCTTCCTCCAGGGGATCTTCTGAACCCAGGAATAGAACCCAGGTCTCCCACATTGCAGGTGGATTCTTTACTGTCTGAGCCACCAGGGAAGCCCATATTCTGTCTGCTTTATACCAAATACCAAGAGAGGTATTAAAATTTCCAACTATAATTATAATTTTATCTATATCTTCTAATTCTGTCAGATTTTAACCAATTATAACTATCATTGTTGTGAAAAAAAGTAAATTCACTGGTATTCTGGATTCTGTTATGGTCTTCAGAAAATTATTAGGGTTTTGATTTTTAAAGTAGTAAATTTGCTTGGATTCAAACTCTGTAGCATGTAGTGGCTTATATTTCTTCTTAAGTCTTCACTTAAAGATTTGGCCAGTGTTTTTTCTCAGATGATGGGGTTCACCCTCTTTGCTGTTCCCCTGATGATCTGTTTTCCTTTCTAAATGTCAAGCTGCTCTGCCAGCCCAGTCTCTGTTCTCTGCTGTCTTAAACCCACAAGGCTTAGCTCTTGCTACCTGAGGTGCACATGTATTGGGGCATATATGCTGTCAGAGGACGGCAAACACATCTCTGACCCAGTATTGTTGTTTCTCAAGGGCTCCTGAACAGCTCTTTCAGCAGGGCCTGGGCATGTAGTTCAGAGGTCAGCCAGGGATTTTTAATTTCACCCCTTCTGTGGGACCTTTGTTTCAGGATTCCCTCCCAAGTTTCCAGGTTCTCTTCCAATAAACTTGAACTTAGTTTGCTACCACCTTGAGCCAGTAAGACTGCAGTCTGTCACTCCCAGATTTGAAGGGGTGAGAACACTGTCAGCTAAGAAGTCACAGACTCATAATTATTACCAGCTGCTCAGGAAATTCTCCTATGGTTTCTGCCTAAATTTATTATCTTTCAGGTTTTTCAAAAGTTATCTTTATTTTGTCTACTTTTTTTGTTATTAGCAGCAAGCAGCAACCCACTTGCTTTAGGCTGCCTCCAGTACCTCTTGAGGACACAGAAGTATCTTTGTGAATTACTTTAATATGTTAATTATAAGATTTTTCTAATAGTTATATTTTTGGTTTTTTAATTAGGATATGATTGTTTTATGACATTGTGTTAGTTTTTGCTGTAAATTAGGTTATTTCAACCCACTTTGTAGACTAAAACTCACATGGGTTTCCCTTGTGGCTCAGCTGGTAAAGAATCTGCCTGCAATGTGGGAGACCTGGGTTTGATCCCTGGGTTGGAAAGATCCCCTGGAGAAGGGAAAGGCTACCCACTCCTGTATTCTGGCCTAGAGAATTCCATGGGCTGTATAGTCCATGGGGTTGCAAAGAGTCAGACAGGACTGAGCAACTTTCACTTTCATATATATGTATATATACTATATATATAGAGAGAGAGAGAGTTCATTTTGATCTTTTGGAATTAAAACAAGGGTTGGCAAGCTTTTTCTTAAAGGGCCAGATAGTAGAGATATTTTGGGCTTGTGAGCCTAAAATGGTCACTGTTGCAACCACTCAACTCTGCCCATTGTATTATGAAGCAATCATGGACAAAATGTAAATAAATGGGCATGATTGTGTTCTAAAAAACTTTAGTTACAAAAACAGATGGTGGATCTGCTTACTCTGTTGATCCCTAAGTTAAAATATCTTAATAATTTATCTTACCAGACAACCGGGCTCTTTGAAAGAGTTTAGTCAATATGATGTATCGAATAGAGAAGATCCTGATTAAATATTGGTGGAAGAAATGAACAATTTTAAAAGCCACTTTAGAGGTGGTCCTAAGATGGTGGAGGAATAAGATGGGGAGACCACTTTTTCCCCAACAAATTCATCAAAAAAAACATTTAAATGCTGAGTACATTCCACAAAACAACTTCTGAATGCCGGCAGAGGACATCAGGCACCCAGAAAAGCAGCCCATTGTCTTAGAAAGGAGGTAGGAAAAAATATAAAAGACAAAAAGAGAGACAAAAGAGGTAGGGATGGAGCTCCATCCCAGGAAGCGAGTCTTAAAAAGAGAGAAGTTTACAAACACCAGGAAACACTCTCACTGTCGAGTCTGTGGAGAGCCTTGGAACCACAGAGGGCAACATAACTGGGAGGAAAAATAAATAAATAATTAAAACCCACAGATTACGTGCCCAACGGTAAGTCCCTCAGTGGAGAAGCAGCACAGACGCCTGCACCCGCCACTAGCAAGTGCGGGCTGGGCAGGGAGGCGCAGGCTGCATTGCTTAGAGTAAGGACCAGGCCTGAATGCCCCGAGAGCAATTTGAGGGAACTAGCTTGGGCTAGCAAACCAGACTGTGGGATAGCTACCACGCGAAAAGCCCTAACCTAAGACACCACCAGGCCCGCTCACAGAATAAAGTACTAAACAGATAGCCTGCTGCAGACCATCCCCCTCGGTGACAGGCAGCCAGAGCCGGAAGTGGGCAATCTCAGCCCCAGAGAGGCATTATCTACCAAACTGCAAGCAGGCTTCTTTGCTAACTAAGACTTCTTGGGGTTCTGGACATCAACATCTGCCTGAGAAGGCGCGTCGGTGGTACACCCAGAAAACCGAGCGGCAGGGATGGGGGAGGTGGTAAGTTGCTACCGCGCTCACCAAACACCTCATCACCTGAGCTGCTCGGACTTGGGAAGGGCACAAAACATGGGCCCAACCAAGTCTGTGCCTCTGAGGACTACCCGAGTGCCTGAACCTGAGCGGCCTAGACCTGGGAGGTGCATGCAGCCCAGGGTCGGCCTCAGAAGGTTCCCCGCGGAGCAACCTAGAGCCTGAGCAGTGTGGGCAGGGAGGGCACATGCGCCAGAAGTGGGGGCAGGCCCAGTGTGGCTGAGACACTGCGAGCACATGCCAGTGTTATTTGTTTGCAGGGTCCCTCCCTCCCCACAGCGCGACTGAACAAGTGAGCCTAAAAAAAGTGTCCACCAGCGGCCGCCTTGTGTTAGGGCGGAAATCACACTGAAGAGACCGGCAAACAGAAGAAGCTAAAACAGAGGGAACTGCCTTGGAAGTGACAGGTGCAATAGATTAAAACCCTGTCGTTAGTACCGACTACATAGGAAGGGGCCTATAGATCTTGAGAAATATAAGCCAGACCAAGGAACTATCTGAAAATGAACTGACCCCACACTGCCCACAAAAACACCAGAGAAAGTCCTAGATATATTTTTACTATCATTTTTTTAATTAAAAAAATTTAAATCCTCTAGTACTCCTTTAATTTTCATTTTTATAACCTACTATTACTTTGCAAAAAAAAAAAAAAAAAAAAAAAGAGAGACCCTATTTTTTAAAGCAAACTTCATATATATATATATTTTTAAATAATTTTTGTGACTTTTTTTTCTTTTCTTTAATATTGTGGTTTTGAAAATCCAACCTCTACTCTAGATTTTTTTTGAATTTATTTTATTCAATTTTTTAACTTTACAATATTGTGTTGGTTTTGCCATATATCAACATGAATCCACTACAGGTATACACGTGTTCCACATCCTGAACCTCCTCCCGCTTCCCTCCCCATACCATCCCTCTAGATTTTTAATCTTTGCTTTTTGGTATTTGTTATCAATTTTATACCTTTAAGAACCCAATCTTCAGTACCCATTTTTACCTGGGAGCGAGATTACTGGCTTGACTGCTCTCTCCCCCTTTGGACTCTCCTTTTTCTCCACCAGATCACCTCTATCTCCTCCCTCCCCCTTCTCTTCTGTACCCAACTCTGTGAATCTCTTTGTGTGTTCCAGACAGTGGAGAACACTTAGAGAACTGATTACTGGCTGGATCTGTCTCTCTCCTTTTGATTCCCCCCTTTATCCTCCTGGCCACCTCTGTCTCCTTCCTTCCTCTTCTCTGTATAACTCTGTGAACATCTCTGAGCGACCCAGACTGTGGAGCCCACATAAGGAAGTGATTACTGGCTAGCTTGCTCTCTCCTCTTTTGATTCCCCCTCATCTCATCCACCTATCTCCCTCCTCCTTCTCTTCTCCATGTAACTCTGTGAATCTCTCTGGGTGTCCCTCACTGTGGAGAAACTTTTCATCTTTAACCTAGATGTTTTATCAATGGTGCTGTATAGATGGAGAAGTTTTGAGGCTACTGTAAAAGTAAGACTGAAAACCAGAAGCAGGAGGCTTAAGTCCAAATCCTGAGAACCCAGAGAACTCCTGACTCCAGGGAACATTAATTGACAGGAGCTCATCAAACGCCTCCATGCCTACGCTGACACCAAGCACCACCCAAGGGCCAACAAGTTCCAGAGCAAGACATACCATGCAAATTTTTCAGCAACACAGGAACACAGACCTGAGCTTCAATATACAGGCTGCCCAAAGTCACTCCAAACCCATTGACATCTCATAACTCATTACTGGACACTTCATTGCACTGCAGAGAGAGGAAATCCAGGTCCACCCACCAGAACACTGACACAAGCTTCCCTAAACAGGAAACCTTGTCAAACCACCCGTACAACCCCACCCACAGCGAGGAAACTCCACAATAAAAAGAACTCCTCAAACTGCCAGAATACAGAAAGGCCACCTCAAACACAGCAATATAAACAGGATGAAGAGACAGAGGAATACCCAGCAGGTAAAGGAACAGGATAAATGCCAACCAAACCAAACAAAAGAGGAAGAGATACGGAATCTACCTGATAAAGAATTCTGAACAATGATAGTGAAAATGATCCAAAATCTTGAAATCAAAATGGAATCACATATAAATAGCCTGGAGACAAGGATTGAGAAGATGCAAGAAAGGTTTAACAAGGACTTAGAGGAAATAAAAAGAGTCAATATATAATGAATAATGCAATAAATGAGATCAAAAACAAACTGGAGGGAACAAATAGTAGAATATAGTAGAGGCAGAAGATAGAATTAGTGAAGTAGAAGATAGAATGGTAGAAATAAATGAATCAGAGAGGAAAAAAGAAAAATGAATTAAAAGAAATGAGGACAATCTCAGAGACCTCCAGGACAATATTAAACACCCTAACATTCGAACCATAGGCATCCAGAAGAAGAAGACAAAAAGAAAGACCACGAGAAAATACTTGAGGAGATAATAGTTGAAAACAGTTGAAATCAGCAAAGCCAAAAGCTGGTTCTTTGAAAGGATAAATAAAATTGACAAACCATTAGCCACACTCATCAAGAAACAAAGCGAGAAAAATCAAATCAATAAAATTAGAAATGAAAATGGAGGGATCACAACAGACAACACAGAAATACAAAGGATCATAAGAGACTACTATCAGCAATTATATGCCAATAAAATGAACAACTTGGAAGAAATGGACAAATTTTTAGAAAAGTACAGCTTTCCATAACTGAACCAGGAAGAAATAGAAAATCTTAACAGACCCATCACAAGCACAGAAATTGAAACTGTAATCAGAAACTTCCAGCCAACAAAAGCCAAGGTCCAGATGGCTTCACAGCTGAATTCTACCACAAATTTAGAGAAAAGCTAACACCTATCCTACTCAAATTCTTCCAGAAAATTGCAGAGGAAGGTAAACTTCCAAACTCATACTATAAGGCCACCATCCCCCTAATACCAAAACCTGACAAAGATGCCACAAAAAAAGAAAACTACAGGCCAATATCACTGATGAACATAGATGCAAAAATCCTTAACAAAATTCTAGCAATCAGAATCCAACAACACATTAAAAAGATCATACACCATGACCAAGTGGGCTTTATCCCAGGGATGCAAGGATTCTTCAGTATCTGCAAATCAATCAATGTAATACACCACATTAACAAATTGAAAAATAAAAGCCATATGAGTATCTCAATAGATGCAGAGAAAGCCTTTGACAAAATTCAACATCCATTTATGATAAAAACTCTCCAGAAAGCAGGAATAGAAGGAACATACCTCAACATAATAAAAGCTATATATGACAAAGCCATAGCAAACATTATCCTCAATGGTGAAAAATTGAAAGCATTTCCCCTAAAGTCAGGAACAAGACAAGGGTGCCCACTTTCACCACTACTATTCAACATAGTTTTGGAGGTTTTCGCCACAGCAATCAGAGCAGAAAAAGAAATAAAAGGTATCCAAATTGGAAAAAAAGAAGTAAAACTCTCACTGTTTGCAGATGACATGATCCTCTACACAGAAAACCCTAAAGACTCCACCAGAAAATTACTAATCAATGAATATAGTAAAGTTGCAGGGTATAAAATCAACACACAGAAATCCCTTGCATTCCTGTACACTAATAATGAGAAAAGAGAAAGAGAAATTAAGGAAACAAGTCCATTCACCATTGCAACGAAAAGAATAAAATACTTAGGAATATATCTACCTAAAGAAACAAAAGACCTATATATAGAAAACTATAAAACACTGGTGAAAGAAATCAAAGAGGACACTAGTAGATGGAGAAATATACCATGTTCATGGATTGGAAGAATCAATATAGTGAAAATGAGTATACTACCCAAAGCAATCTATAGATTCAATGCAATCCCTATCAAGCTACCAACGGTATTCTTCACAGAGCTAGAACAAATAATTTCACAATTTGTATGGAAATACAAAAAACCTCGAATAGCCAAAGCAATCTTTAGAAAGAAGACTGGAACTGGAGGAATCAACCTGCCTGACTTCAGGCTCTACTACAAAGCCACAGTCATCAAGACAGTATGGTACTGGCACAAAGACAGAAATATAGATCAATGGAACAAAATAGAAAGCCCAGAGATAAATCCACACACCTATGGACACCTTATTTTTGACAAAGGAGGCAAGAATATACAATGGAGAAAAGACAATCTCTTTAACAAGTGGTGCTGGGAAAACTGGTCAACCACTGGTAAAAGAATGAAACTAGAACACTTTCTAACACCATACACAAAAATAAACTCAAAATGGATTAAAGATCTAAATGTAAGACCAGAAAATTTATAAAACTCCTAGAGGAGAACATAGGCAAAACACTCTCTGACATAAATCACAGCAGGATCCTCTATGACCCACCTCCCAGAATATTGGAAATAAAAGCAAAAATAAACAAATGGTACCTAATTAAACTTAAAAGCTTCTGCACAAAAAAGGAAACTATAAGCATCGTGAAAAGACAGCCTTCAGAATGGGAGAAAATAATAGCAAATGAAGCAACAGACAAACAACTAATCTCAAAAATATACAAGCAACTCCTGTAGCTAAATTCCAGAAAAATAAATGACCCAATCAAAAAATGGGCCAAAGGACTAAATAGACATTTCTCCAAAGAAGACATACAGATGGCTAACAAACACATGAAAAGATGCTCAACATCACTCATTATCAGAGAAAAGCAAATCAAACAACAGCAAAGTACCATTTCACGCCAGTCAGAATGGCTGCGATCCAAAAGTCTACAAGCAATAAATGCTGGAGAGGGTGTGGAGAAAAGAAAACCCTCTTACACTGTTGGTGGGAATGCAAACTAGTATAGCGCTATGGAGAACAGTGTGGAGATTCCTTAAAAAACTGGAAATAGAACTGCCATACGACCCAGCAATCCCACTGCTGGGCATACACACCTAGGAAACCAGAATTGAAAGAGACACGTGTACCCCAATCTTCATCGCAGCACTGTTTATAATAGCCAGGACATGGAAGCAACCTAGATGTCCATCAGCAGATGAATGGATAAGAAAGCTATGGTACATATATACAATGGAGTATTATTTAGCCATTAAAAAGAATACATTTGAATCTGTTCTAATGAGGTGGATGAATCTGGAGCCTATTATACAGAGTGAAGTAAGCCAGAAAGAAAAACACCAATACAGTATACTAATGCATATATATGGAATTTAGAAAGATGGTAACAATAACCCTGTATGGGAGACAGCAAAAAAGACAGAGATGTATAGAATGGTTTTTTGGACTCTGGGAGAGGGAGAGGGTGGAATGATTTGGGAGAATGGCATTGAAACATATATCATATACGAAACGAATCGCCAGTCCAGGTTCGATGCATGATACAGGATGCTTGGGGCTGGTGCACTGGGATGACCCAGAAGGATGGTACGGGGAGGGAGGTGGGAGGGGGGTTCAGGATGGGGAACAAGTGTATACCTGTGGTGGATTCATGTTGACGTATGGCAAAACCAATACAATATTGTAAAGTAATTAGCCTCCAATTAAAATAAATAAATTTATATTAAAAAAGCAAAAAATAAAAACAGCAAATAAATAAGTAAATAAAGGCTCTTTATTATTTTTGATACTTACAAATTCTTTAACCAACAGTGCCACCTACTGACAAACTAAGAGTAAATAATTTTCTTGTAAAATGAATATTATGGGTATGTGCTCAGTTGCTAAATCAAGTTCAATTATTTGCAACCCATGGGCTGTAGCCTGCCAGGCTCCTTTGTCCTTGGGATTTCTCAGGTAAGAATACTGGAGTGGTTTGCCATTTCCTTCTTCAGGGGATCTTCCCAACCCAGGGATCGAACTTGTGTCTCCTGCATCATTAGCAGGTAGGTTCTTTATCACTGAGGCACCAGGGAAGTCCTCAAAAAATGAATATTATAGAGAAATTGAAAAATATATATATTATTTATTCTTTCAACAAATATATCCTTGGAAGGAAAGTTATGACCAACCTAGATAGCATATTCAAAAGCAGAGACATTAATTTGCCAACAAAGCTTCGTCTAGTCAAGGCTATGGTTTTTCCTGTGGTCATGTATGGATGTGAGAGTTGGACTGTGAAGAAGGCTGAGCACCGAAGAATTGATGCTTTTGAACTGTGGTGTTGAAGAAGACTCTTGAGAGTCCCTTGGACTGCAAGGAGATCCAACCAGTCCATTCTGAAGGAGATCAGCCCTGGGATTTCTTTGGAAGGAATGATGCTAAAGCTGAAACTCCAGTACTTTGGCCACCTCATGCGGAGAGTTGACTCACTGGAAAAGACTCTGATGCTGGGAGGGATTGGGGGCAAGAGGAGAAGGGGACGACAGAGGATGAGATGGCTGGATGGCATCACTGACTCGATGGACATGAGTCTCAGTGAACTCCGCGAGTTGATGATAGACAGGGAGGCCTGGTGTGCTGCTATTCATGGGGTCGCAAAGATCCGGACACGACTGAGCGACTGAACTGATCTGATCTGATGTATATGTGTGTGTATATATATATATATATATATATATATATACACACACACAATCTGTGTACCAAGCACTGTACTTGGCATTAAACTGTATCAAAGATACATGGCATGGATGTTTAGAATCTAGTGGGAGGGATAGAGATTTAGCAAGTAACCCTCTAGATATATGATTAAAAATTTTGGTAAGAGTTACAAAGGAAAGAAACATAGTGAATTTCATACAATAGGAGTATATATCTGGGCTTGTGTCATCGAGGATGTCCTTACTAAAAAAGATATTTAATCAGAGATCTGAAAGATAACTGGAATTGAGCCAGTTGATGAGGGAGTAGAACTTTTCAGGCAAAAAGAGGACACAGTACACGTGCAAGCCTTCATGTGGAAAAAGAGCTTGGTTTTCTGGAGGAAGTGAACCACCAATGCGGCTGGATCGTAAGGAGTGGAAAGAAAAGAGGCTGAAGATGATGCTAGTGAGGCAGACAGGATTTTGCTATAGATGCTGTGTTTTATTGTAAGCACAACTGGAAGCCACTGACAGTTTTTTTAAAAAACAAAGGAATAGAATACTGATTATATTTTAAAAATCAAACTCTGACTAAGTCAAGAATTAGAGTGGGGGAAAGAATGGAAACAGGGAAGTAAGCAACTATATTATTAAAAGCAAAAATAGAAACACCTTCAGGGCTTCTGGCTATGATTGCCTAGCTTCTGTCAGAACAACTCTCCTGCTGACAACAACTAGAAGAGCTGGTAAAATACATTTTAAAATCTTTTTAGGAGGAGAATGTTTAATTGTAGTAAAAAGCACATAATATGAAATTTACCTTCTTACATGTACATTTTAGCAGTGTTAACCATATTCACATTGTTGTGTAATTTAGACGTGACTAAATTACATTTAGTCATGACTCTAGCATTTTTTTCACCTTGCAAAGCTGAACCTCTATAATCCACAGCACAATTCCCCATTTCCCCTCCCCTCAATCCCTGGCAACCACCATTCTACTTTTCCACAATTCTGGCTACTTTAGATACCTTATGTAAGTGGAACAGAATATTTGTCCTTTGTTATTGGCTAATTTTACTCAGTACAATGTCTTCAAGGCTCATCCAGTATTACAGCAGGTGGCAAAATTTCCTTCTTTTTAAAAATTGAATAGTATTCCATTGTATGTGTATACTACAGTTTCTTTATCCATTTATCTGTAGACAGGCATTTGAGCCACGTCTTCTCTTGACTATTGTGAATAATGTACACAGAACACAGGTGTGCTAATGTCTCTTCAAAACCTTGCTTTCAAGATGGATAAAGAAGTTCTGAAAACTATGATCTTTCTAGTAGTCATGTATGGATGTGAGAGTTGGATCATAAAAAAGCTGAGTGCTGAAGAATTGTTGTGTTTGAACTGCAGTGTTGGAGAGGACTCTTGGGAGTCCTTTGGACTGCAAGGAGGTCAAAGCAGTCAATCCTGAAGGAAATCAACCCTGGATATTTACTGGGAGGACTGTTGCTGAAGCTGAAGCTCCAATACTTTGGCCACCTGATTTGAAGAGCTGACTCATCAGAAAAGACCCTGATGCTGGGAAAGATTGAGATCAGAAAGAGATGGTTGGATGGCATCACCGACTCAATGGACATGAGTTTAAGCAGGCTCTGGGAAATGGTGAAGGACAGGGAAGCCTGGCATGCTTCAGTCCATGGGGTCGCAAAGAGTTGGATATGACTGAGTGACTGAACAACAACAACAACAAAAGAAAGAAGTTGTGGTATAGATACACAATGGAATATTACTCAGCCATAAAAAGGAACACGGCTGAATCAGTTCTAATGAGGCGGATGAAACTCGAGTCTATTATACAGAGTGAAGTAAGTCAGAAAGACAAAAATAAATATTATATATTAACACACATGTATGAAATCTAGAAAGATGGTACCAGTGAACCTATTTGCAAAGCAGCAATGGAGATGCAGACCTAGAGAACAGACTTGTGACCACAGTGGGAGAACGAGGGGGAGGGACAAATTAAAAGAGTAACATTGAAACATATACATTACCTTATGTAAAATAGATAGTGGGAATTTGCTGTATGACAGGGAGCTCAAACCCCGTACTCTGTGACAACCTATATGGGTGGGATGGGGTGGGAAGTGGGAGGGAGGCTCCAGAGGGAGGGGACAAATATATATGTACCTATGGTTGATTCATGTGGATGTATGGCAGAAACTAACACAATATTTTAAAGCAATCATCCTCCAACTAAAAAACATTTTGATATATACCTAGAAGTGGATTATATTCTAATTTTAGTTTTTTAAGGAACCTCCATAGTGTTTTCCATAGAGGCATATTTTCAAATGCTTGTTGACCATTTGTATATCTTTTGGTGAAATGTCTATGCAGATTTTTTGCTTATTTTTAATTGAGTTACTTTTTTAATGCTTCAATTGTAGCAGCTCTTTGAATATACTGGATATTCACCCCTTATCAGATACATGATTTGCATTTTCTTTCATCCCATAGGTTGAGGTTTCACTCTTGATTGTTTCCTTTAATGTGCAGAGGTTTTGAAGTTTGGTATAGTCTCATTTATCCATTTTTGCTTTTGTTGCTAAAAATCTTTCTGAAGGCATTGGTGTCCTAGTACAGTAAGAATCTGAGGAACTGAGATTCAGCAGAGAAAGTCCAGAGAAGTGAACCTCAAAGCATTTACTGATTGGTATGTGGTAGCTGAGGTTCTCAGAGAAGGCAATGGCACTCCACTCCAGTACTCTTGCCTGGAAAATCCCGTGGACAGAAGAGCCTGGTAGGCTGCAGTCTATGGAGTCGCTCAGAGTTGGACACGACTGAGTGACTTCACTTTCACTTTTCACTTTCATGCATTGGAGAAGGAAATGGCAACCCACTCCAGTGTTCTTGCCTGGAGAATCCCAGGGACCGGGGAGCCTGGCGGGCTGCCGTCTCAGGGGTCTCGCAGAGTCAGACACAACTTAAGTGACTTAGCAGCAGCAGCAGCAGCTGAGGTTCTAAGAGGCTGAGAGGCAGAAAGCAGAAGCTCTGAGGTTGAAAAGCTGAGCAGAGGTTTGACAGGACTTGTCAAGCACACCTGCAGGGCTGTATCTGAGAATTAAGATGATGCAGAAATAGGCCAGCCTCACAAAGACAGAAACCCATCTTGGAATTGCACCAGTCCTAGACGGAGTTAACGTAATCTGCCCCTACTCTCATAACTTCCCAGAAGATGTATTAATAGTAATCCTCTCTGGAGGAAGATAACATCATTCAGGCCCTCAACTTATCTCTATAATTTTTCACACTTAAAGACCAAGAAGCACTAAAAAATGATCAGGCTCATCAGAAAATAAGACCAAATGGTAGAAAACCAAGAGGGAAAAGAAACCACCCACACACCAAACAACAGAATAGAGACATATAGATAAATCCAGATATTGGAATTATCAGAAAAGATGTCCTATATATACCGAGCTGAATAATAGATGCCCAAATATGTCTATGTCTTAATCCTCAAACCTGTGATTATTCTGTCTTATCTGTTTAAAGGGACTCTGTGGATGTGATTAAGTTAAGGCTCTTGAGAAAGGGAGATTAACCAGGATTACCTGCCTGAATGTGAAGTCGCTCAGTCATGTCCGACTCTTTGCTACCCTGTGGACTATAGCCCACCAGGGTCCTCTGTCCATGGGATTTTCCAAGCAAGAACACCGGAGTGGGTTGCCATTTCCTTCTCCAGGGGATCCTCCCAACCCAGAGATCGAACCCAGGTCTCCCGCATTGCAGGCAGACACTTTAACCTCTGAGCCACCAGGGAAGCCCTTATCTGCATGGGCCCGGTGTAATTACAAGGTCCTTAGAAGAGGACCTTCTTCCCTGGTGGAAGACCTCTTCCCTGGTGGCTCAGATGGTAAAGCATCTGCCTATAATGCAGATAGACCTGGGTTCGATCCATGGGCCGGAAGGATCCCCTGGAGAAGGAAATGGCAACCTACTCCAGTACTCTTGCCTGGAAAATCCTATGGATGGAGGAGCCAAGCAGGCTACAGTCCATGGGCTCACAAAGAGTCAGGCATGACTGAGCAACTTCACTTAGAAGAGGAAGTCAGGAGAATCGATGTCTGTGGTCAATGTGATGGCAGAAGCTAGAGATTGGCATAATGCATGGAAGCCAAAAAAGGCAGGAAAGTGGAGTCTCCCCCAGTGTTTCTAGAAGGACTCAGCCCTGCCAACATCTTGATTTTAGCCCAGTGAGGTTCGTCTTGGACTGCTAATCTCCCTAACTGTAAGATAATAAATCTGTTCTAAGCCACTGAGTCTGTGGCAATCTATCATAGCAATGGGAAACCAACAGATAGCCTAATAGGGGACACAATTATATCAACATACAATTTCCAAGAAGTAAATACTATGGAAGCACAGGGCTGGACTGCTCAGTCCAATCTGGGATTCACAGAATGAGGAATACTCACACATATGATAATAACCCACATAATCCCATAATCATTGGTCACTCGTGAGTATAGGAATACAAGGATGCTGAATGGCAGATTTTTGGAATAACTAGGAAGCTGAATTGGAGAAGAAAATGGCAACCCACTCCAGTATTCTTGCCTGGAGAATCCCAGGGACGGCGGAGCCTGGTGGGCTGCTGTCTATGGGGTCACACAGAGTTGGACATGACTGAAGCGACTTAGCAGCAGCAGCAGGAGACTGAAACAAAACTTCATTTTATCTTTAATTAACAAGTTGGATTTAATGAACATAGGACTCTGCATTCAGTACTTGAACATATTTTTTTTCTAGGCTCATACTCATTTTCTCATTTCATCACTTATTAGGCTACAAATTAGGATACAAATGAAGTCTCAAAATATTTGAAAGAATTGATATCCTGCAGACCATCATGCAGGACCACATGCATAATTCAACTGACCACATGCAGTTGAATTAGATTTCAATTTTGAATGATAAATCAAAAAATCCCCCTACATTTAGAAACTTAAAAACACATTCAAGGGAATTCCCTGGTGGTCCAGTGGTTAAAACTTCATGCTTCCAATGCAGCGGGATTGAGTTTGATCCCTGCTCTGGGAACTAAGATATAAGATCCCACATGTCAAGCAGTACCAAAAAACCACAAGGTAGTTACATCCTCATCTCCCATAGTGAGGGAAGACAATATATAATTCCCAACATCAAAAATTGAAGAAGTAATACTGCAATTATGCTATTTAGAGAAATGGAAGTAAATACTAAAATAATCAGCTAAAAAGATAAAACAATTGCCTTTGGGGAGAGGAAAATGGGAGAGCAGTCAGTAAGACTTTGCTATTTTTCACAACAAACTTTGTATAACTGCATTATTCTAGACCAGGGGTTGGCAAATCTTTTCTCTAAAAGGCTAGGCAGTAAACATTCTAAGCTTTGCAGGCCATATGGTAGACTTGTTGCAACTACTTGCTGCTGCTGCTGCTAAGTCGCTTCAGTCGTGTCCGACTCTGTGCGACCCCATAGACGGCAGCCCACCAGCCTCTCCCATCCTTGGGATTCTCAAGGCAAGAACACTGGAGTAGGTTGCCATTTCCTTCTCCAATGCATGAAAGTGAAAAGTGAAAGTGAAGTCGCTCAGTCATGTCCAACTCTTAGCGACCCCATGGACTGTAGCCCACCAGGCTCCTCCATCCATGGGATTTTCCAGGCAAGAGTACTGGCTTAACAAAAGCAGCTAGAGACCATTCTTAAATATAGCTGTATTCCAATAAAGCATTATTATAGACACAGAAATTTGAATTTCATGTCATTTCAGGTGTCATAAAATATTTTTTCTTTTGAGTTTTTCAACCATTTAAAAATCGTAGTTTTGAAGCTGTATAAAAATAGACTGGATTTGGACTGAGCTGTTGTTTGCTGATAACTGCTCTAAATGATCGGAGAAGGGAATGGCACCCAACTCTGGTACTCTTGCCTGGAAAATCCCATGGATGGAGGAGGCTGGTAGGCTGCAGTCCATGGGATTGCTAAGAGTCAGACACGACTGAGTGACTTCTCTTTCACTTTCATTTTCATGCATTGGAGAAGGAAATGGCAACCCACTCCAGTGTTCTTGCCCGGAGAATCCCAGGGACGGGGAACCCTGGTGGGCTGCCATCTATGAGGTTGCACAGAGTCGGACATGACTGAAGTGACTTAGCAGCAGCAGCAGCTCTAAATGATGTGTCTTTATAACTATTAAAATAAATAAAACCCAATACACCTCTTGCAAAGAAAGCTAAGACTAGCAGGAGACTTTATTTTTATCTTGATGAAGTGTACATTTTAAAACACTATAGCAAACAGCTTTATTTTCGTAATCAAAACTTGTATATATATACTTCCTTCAGAAAATCGGGAGCAAGACAAAGATGTCTGTTATCACCACTTCTATTCAGCAGTGTACAAGGCTCTAGAGAATGCAGTAAGACAATGAGAAAAAAATATAAGGATTAAAAAGGAAAACCAAAAATATCCTTATGCACAGACAAAATGTTTAGGAAAAGATGCAAAAGAATCTGCAATTTGTTACAGTTAAATGGAGAATTTGACTGAATATAAGTTCCATATATAATAATCTATTACTTTGATACACCTGCAAGAAACTGTTAGAAAACATTAGAAGTAATATGGTTTATAATTGCAATCATTGAAAGCAAATTTACTTTAAGAAAAAGTCTATATGACTTCTCTGGTGGATCAGTGAATAAGAGTCCGCCTGCCAATGGAGGGGACACGGGTTCAATACCTGGCCTGGGAAGATTCCGTATGCTGCAGAGCAACTCAGCCTGTGTGCCACAACTACTGAAGCCCTCAGGCCCTGGAGCCTGTGTTCCTTAACAAGAGAAGCCACGGCAATGAGAAGCCCGAGCATCCCAACAAAGAGTAGCTCCTATTCACCGCAACTAGAGAAGGCCTGTGTGCAGCAACAAAGACGCACAGCACAGCCAAAAATAAATTCATTAATAAAAGAATAAGTCTATGTGCCTCAACCAAGACCCGGCACAGCCAAATAAATAAAAATATTTTTAAAAAAGAATAAGCCTGACAAAAGATATGCAAGAAATTTACGAAAAGGAACCTCTGAAGTTTAGAAAGAAAAGAAAATTATACACTTGCTGAAAGACTTTAGGGAAAACCCCAATAAACGTTAGTGTTAGGAAGATTCAATACCAATGGAAGAGAAATCTATTCCTGCCAAACTGATGTAGTGCCATCTCAATTAGAATTCCAACAGGGTTTCCCATGGAGCTCTACAAACTGACTAAAATGTATTTGGAAAATCAAAGGGTCAAAAATAAAAATACCCTTGAGGAGAAAACAGGAATAGGGGTTGTCTAACTAGACAGCAACACTTAAAAATTTATTGTAATTAAGAGTGGAGTTTTCGGCATTGGGATGCATGTCTGACTCTTTGTGACCCCATGGACCATAGCCCTTCAGGCTTCTCTGTCCAAGGAACTCTCCAGGCAAGAATACTGGAGTGGGGTGCTATTTCCTTCTGCAGGGGTATCATCCCACCCCAACCCAGGGATGGAACCTGGATCTCTTGCATTGCAGGCAGATTCTTTACCATCTGAGCCATGAGGGAAATACATGAATTAACATTGTTGTTCAGTCACTGAGTTATGTCCAGCTCTTTATTACCCAATGGACTGCAGCACTCCAGGCTTCCCTGTCCTGCACTGTCTCCTGGAGTTTGCTCAAACTCACGTCCATTGAGTCGATGATGCCACCAACCATTTGTCCTCTGCTGCCCTCTTCTCCTTTTACCTTCAGTTCTTCCCAGCATCAGGGTCTTTTCTAGTGAGTTGGCTCTTCCAATCAGGTGGCCAAAGTATTGGAGCTTCAGCTTCGGCATCAGTTCTTCCAATTAATATTCATGATTGATTTCCTTTAGAATTGACTGGTTTGATTTCCTTGCAATCCAAGTGATTCTCAAAAATCTTCTCCAGCTCCACAATTTGAAGGCATCAATTCTTCAGCATTCAGCCTTTTTTATGGTCCAATTCTCACATCCATACATGACTACCGGAAAAATCATAGCTTTTACTATATGGACCTTTGTTGGCAAAGTGATGTCTCTGCTTTTTAATACACTTTCTGGGTTTGTCATAGCTTCCCTTGCAAGAAGCAAGAGTATTAACATATTAGGAATCTTTTTGACAGATACACATAGGACTCTGACAAATTACTAACAGAAATGTCTTTAGTGAGTTATTACCATAGATTTTCTATTGTAAGAAACATATTTTAAACATATATTAAGAAACTAGTTCATCAATACCTTAGCACTAGTATCTATCTATACTATATTTAGGTATGAAATAAACTTGTAGTTAAGTTTAAGTTGTGGGTAGAAGAGTTAAGTGAAAGGATTGCTAGGTGCCCGTGGGCAGGCACATTCTAAGGGCAATTGTTTTAAAGTTCTTTGAAGCTGTCAAAATAGCATGATACTGTCCATATAAAATATTGCCCCTTCTAGTTTCAAGCTTATCTTTCAGAAAGCACTGTTAAGAGTGATGAAAAGTAGAAAGAAGGGTATTTAATTTTCAGAATGATTATTTGCCTTCGATAGCCTAAGCCTAAGAAATACAGAAAATCTATTGTAATAAATAACTTTCAGATAGCACATTTCAGTTAATAGTTAATGTGCTTTAGATTTAGTCTCTGACTTGTAATTCTGTAATAAAATTTGAAATTCTAGGTATGGAATTTGATTTAAAGATATGCAAGCTTAAGACTGGCAATCCCTGTGGTTTATTTTAAAATTAGGTGATAATGATTCCAAACAGCAAGCATTTCTATAGCATGTGGTTGTCATTGCTCTATACTTCTTACATGTATGAACTAAATTAGTCCTCATAACAATTTTACGAGGATTTTCCTATTATTTGTCCCACTTTACAAATGAGGAAATTGAGGCAGAGGTTAAATTCAGTTCAGTTCAGTCACTCAGTTGTGTCCCACTCTTTGCGACCCCATGAATCCCAGCATGCCAGGCCTCCCTGTCCATCACCAACTCCCAGAGTTCACTCAGACTCACGTCCATCGAGTCAGTGATGCCATCCAGCCATCTCATCCTCTGTCATCCCCTTCTCCTCCTGCCCCAATCCCTCCCAGCATCAGAGTCTTTTCCAATGAGTCAACTCTTCGCATGAGGTGCCCAAAGTACTGGAGTTTCAGCTTCAGCATCATTCCTTCGAAAGAAATCCCAGGGCTGATCTCCTTCAGAATGGACTGGTTGGATCTCCTTGCAGTCCAAGGGACTCTCAAGAGTCTTCTCCAACACCACAGTTCAAAAGCATCAATTCTTCAGTGCTCAGCCTTCTTCACAGTCCAACTCTCACATTCATACATGACCACAGGAAAAACTACCTGGCCCCAAACTCCATGGCTAGTAGGCGGCAGAGCTATGATTCAGACCTACACAGTTTGACTGTAGAAACTGTGCTTTTAATTATTAAATGAAACTGCCTCTCGCTCTGATTTAATAGATTAGTGAATATGCAGATTCAAATTGCTCTGACCTTTAATTTCAATGTATCATAATGAGCTACTAGGGGATTAATTACAGTGATTAGCACAAACATGAAGAATATAGCACAGTCAAATTCATGATCACACAGAAGTAAAAGGAAAAAGTTTGCTAACCATTCAGCACTGATGTTTCCTGTTATTTTCAAAATTTTTATTTTTTTCCTTTCTAAAATGCCCACTAAGACTGCAAGTACCACAGGGGTGGGATCCACCTTTCTGGTCTGTTTTTTCCATAACAATCTCTACATATAGCATGGTGCCTGGTACCTAGTGGGTCCTCAAATATTTGACCAACTGCAGATTCAGGGGCCTCAAGGAATGTTCCTCAAGAGGCTGTTTACTTGCTTTGTTATTTTTGGTCCTATTTAAGACTACAGAAGACCTTCACAAATTCTCTTTGCTAAAGATTAAAAAAATGTAAGTAGACACAATAAAACTTGAAAATTCACTTTCTAAGCACCAATACATACTCTTTTCCAGTTGACCACTGTCCTGTTCAGTAATTTCTCTTTCTTTTATTTACATGCGCATATGCTGGTGAAAAAGTTGGCTTAAAGCTCAACATTCAGAAAACGAAGATCATGGCATCCGGTCCCACCACTTCATGGCAAATAGATGGGGAAACAGTGGAAACAGTGTCAGACTTTATTTTTCTGGGCTCCAAAATCACTACAGATGGTGATTGCAGCCATGAAATTAAAAGACGCTTACTCCTTGGAAGGAAAGTTATGACCAACCTAGATAGCATATTCAAAAGCAGAGACATTACTTTGCCAACAAAGGTCCGTCTAGTCAAGGCTATGGTTTTTCCTGTGGTCATGTACGGATGTGAGAGTTGGACTGTGAAGAAGGCTGAGCACTGAAGAATTGATGCTTTTGAACTGTGGTGTTGGAGAAGACTCTTGAGAGTCCCTTGCACTGCAAGGAGATCCAACCAGTCCATTCTGAAGGAGATCAGCCCTGGGATTTCTTTGGAAGTAAGGATGCTAAAGCTGAAACTCCAGTACTTTGGCCACCTCATGCGAAGAGTTGACTCACTGGAAAAGACTCTGATGCTGGGAGGGATTGGGGGCAGGAGGAGAAGGGGATGACAGAGGATGAGATGGCTGGATGGCATCACTGACTCGATGGACGTGAGTCTGAGTGAACTCCGGGAGTTGGTGATGGACAGGGAGGCCTGGCGTGCTGGGATTCATGGGGTTGCAGAGTCGGACGCGACTGAGCGACTGATCTGATCTGATCTGATGCTGGTACAGGTTTATATGAAAACACAAATGTAACCACAAATACACACTTTCCTGCAACTACCTCCTGTTAGTTTCTCATGTCTCTATAAATCTACTCCATTTCTTTGAACAGTTATCTAGTATTTCACTGTACAGACATATTAAACTTTATGTAATTACTCCCCATGGATGGACATGCACAGGGTTTCTTATTAGTATCTACTGAAAACCATGCAGCAATGAACACTGCTGTTCAAATACATGTAGACATGTAGCATTATTGAGTAACACAGATCCCTGCTCACTGAAAAGCCTGTTAGCAGGTAGGCACAGGTAGCTCCTTGGACAGCAAGGAGATCAAACCAGTCAATCTTACAGGAAATCAACCCTGAATACTGGTTGGAAGGACTGATGTTGAAGCTGAAACTCTAGTATTTTGGTCATCTGATGCCAACAGCTGACTCATTGGATAAGTCCCTGAAGCTGGGAAAGACTGAGTGCAGAAGAAGAATGAGATGGATGGATGGCCTCACTGATGCAATGGACATGAACATGGGCAAACTTCAGCAGATGGTGAGGGCCAGAGAGGCCTGGCGGGCTGTAGTCCACGGGGTCTCAAAGAGTTGGACATGACTACGCAGCTGAACAACAACAACAGGTAGCTACTTCAACTGCACTTCTTCCCTCTGGCTTTTTAAGAAGAGGTATGAATAGAGCCGGGGCTTCCCAGGTGGCTCAGTGATAAAGGATCCACCTGCCAATGCAGGAGATGCCGGTTCAGTCCCTGGGTTGGGAAGATCACCTGGTGGGCTATGGTCCATAGGGTCGAAGAGAGTCGGACATGACTGAGCACGAAGCACGAAAGATGAGAGCTGAGTGCAAAATAAACAGAGTAGTAAAATTCCTCGTTTAAATGTGTTCATAAAGTAACTCCTCTTGCACATCGTTTTTGTTTTTTGTTTTCCCCTCAAGAGCAACCCGCATTGGGAGTGCAGGACAAGAGCGGCAAGAGCTCGGACGTTGGAGACCAGGAAGTCGTTGGCTAAACGAGCTTCTGGTAAGAAGTGCCTGGACGGCTATGTTCTAGTTGACCACGCCTTCCTATTAAGCCCTCACCCCATCAATTTTGCCCTCTTTAGGCTAGAATGAGGGAGCAGTTCTTTTAGTATTAAAAGTTCCTGGAGACTGCAGGGCTAAACTGAAGGTATAGAGATATGCCGTGAGAAATGAACTGGATGGTTGCGACGCCCACGTAGTAACTAGGGGACACCTAAAGGACCACCGCCAAGGCTGTGGCAGCCTCCGCCGGCCACCCCCGGAGGACTCGGTTTCCCAGCGGCCCCCGCGGCCCGCAGGGGCGTCTAGCCCCGCTGGCCCTCGCGAGCGGGGGCGGGGCCGAAGCCGGAAGTCACGTGCTGCTACAGCCGCTGGGGTGAGGCCGCGGTCTTAGCCAAGGCTGGTTTGGGCTGTGACTGGGGGAGGCGCCGGGGTGATGGCGGTGGAGACTCTGTCCCCGGACTGGGAGTTCGACCGCGTAGACGACGGCTCACAGAGTAAGGGAGCGGCAGGGCGAGGGCTGCGGGTGTACGCTCATCGGCCCACCGACGTCCGGGCAGCGCTCCTGCGGGAGGGCTTTGCGTTGCGGTGGGCGCGCAGCTTTCTGCGCCTTGGGGTGTGAGAGGCACGGGCTCGCGAACCTAACTTTCGGTGTCGGGAGCCCCAGTGATGGTGAGTCAGGCAGGCCCGGCCTGGCTTGGCGTATGGGGTTGTGATTGTCCGGCGGAGCGCGCCGTGGCCCGGGGGCGCGGCGTGTCCACTTGGTGCAGCCGGGGCCCCGGGCGGGGCTCCCCCGGGGAGGTCCGCATCCTGGGGAGCGGAGGCGGCCTGGTCCCTGGTCTCCTGGGACTTTCGCTGGATCTTCCGAGCTTGCAGTTTTAGGTGAGGTTGAGGTCGAGGTTCCTGTTTCGGTTTCCTGTTTTTCTTCGTTTTCCTCCCAAACCAACTTTGGGAAGTTTCGAGTGTCTTTGCCTTCATATTCTTAGAACTGTAGAAGGTAGCGAAAAAGAACTCAAGCGTGAAAAACAAACACGTGAACATCAATTTATTACCTTCCATGTCTTTTATTTACGTTTAATGGTATTTTTGAAAAGTGATGCCCTGTGGTTTCCAGCGCACCTAGACAGGTTTCGGAAATTAACAGCATATCTCCTGCAGATTTTACTTCATAAAATTGGATTGTCTCATTTTAATTTAGAAATCCAATCTCCAAAACCTAACAAATTCAGTTCCACGTAGCAAAATTTAGAGGTCAAGCTATTTCATTGAAACTACTTAAGATGAATACAAATTCGCAATCCGTTTCTTATATTTGGTAATATGAATCTGTATAGGTGATTTAAATAAGAGATATTAGGCTTAACTGCTTTTTGAATTTGTTTTTTTATGTAGTTTTCTCAAAAGGTGTAGTTTTTAAAAATTACGTGTAAATTTTGCTTAATTTTTACAAAGACAGACACATTAGATGTATGTAGATTTTATTAGCCTGTCAAAAGGGTGAGTTTAATTCAGGATGGTTAGCCGTTTCTCACAAAACTTTCCATGAGTTACTAGCTCTTACACAGCATGAGAAAACAATCCTGGTGATAGTGACACGATCTTTCAACTTGTTTGTGGAGAGGATTCTGTCTTTGTTAAAGTGAACTGCACCTTGTCATGTATGAAGTTTTATGGATAGAGGTTCCTTACTCTGTATCTGTGAAATATTGGATTGAAGATATGTTTGGGTTTGAAAATGGTTCTGGTAGATTGAATCAGTTCAGTCTGATTCACTCAAAGATATTTTCCACACAAAGATAAAAAAAGGAATTCAGTCTCTTGGAAGTGATAAGCATGTTAATAGGTTTTTGGAATTTAACTCTTGAAGAATCACTATAGAGTTCTTATTTCAGATCTTATTTTAACTTTTACCAGCTTAAAAACTTATCAGCAAGGAACTTTAATGTTATTACAGATTTTCTCTTGCCTGCTACTTTAATTTCCAAACAGACTAAATGAATAATTCATTGGCATGTTTGTCTAGCGTTGTCATTAAGAAGTCATTTTCTGGTTAAATGCAGCTTTGGTCATTTCCCTTGTAACTGAAAATTAGACAGGTACTTGGGATTTTGAGAATCATACACAGTTTTTAAAATTTAAGCTGTAAGGAAGGGAAGAGCTCTCTTCTCTGGGCCTGGTTTTCATTAATTTTTGGAATATGAATCATTTATATTGCTTTCCAGAATTGCCTGGATTAATGCTATAATAAAGCAGGAACCGTAATTAAATGGATCCACCTGATTCCAGGCATTAAGTTAACTAAATGAATCCACCTGATTCTGAACATTAGTTGCAGAATAGGTGAGAATGTGAAGCTAGATCTTCAGTGAGTTGGAACATACTTAAAGTTGCTTTGCATTGCTAATTTGAGGAGAGAAAAGCTTTACTTTTTTAAGAAGTCAGCAATTGAATAAAGTAATTCACATCAGTAAGAGAATCTGAGTTGGAGTTGAATTTGCTCCCTTTGGAGTAAGTAATTATAATGTATGGTGCTGAGTCACTTCAGTCTTGTCCCACTCTTTGCGATCCTGTGAACTGTAGCCCACCAGGCTCCTCTGTCCATGGGATTCTCCAGGCAAGAAAACTGGAGTGATTTGCCATGCCCTCCTCCAGGGGATTTTTTGAACCTAACGTCTCTTTCGTCTCCTGCATTGACAAGCAGGTATTTTTGATGAGTAAGGGAACTTTTTGTCCAGTTTATTCCAGTGACTTCTAGAGTCCTCTATTAATATGTAAAGTCTGTAAATATCAACACAATATTCTGTACTCAGTGTCCTTTACTGGCTTTTCCAATTCTATTATGATAATTAAAACAATATATCTTGGGGCATTATAAATATAAAATTAGCAATATAAATTTGGGGCATTACAGAAATAATACTGTGATGAAGCAGATCTAAAATCATTTCAAAAACAATATTTAGGTGTATTTTTAGGCATAGTTTACTGTGTAATTAAGCATTACAGTTAAAAATTTTGCTTCTATGACAGCTCAGATTTTTGCACCTAAATCAGGTTTTTTGCACAAAGTAGTTGTTTATGATTAAAATAGAGAATTAGGACATTGAGTTGTCTAAGGCATTTTCAGATTGTTTAGATTATGGGGTAAATAGTATAGTGACTTTTTCATAGTACTTTAAAGTTATAGTTTTAAGATGATTTCTTAAAGTACCATCTACTGTATGTACAATTATTATTATACTTGGAAAAGATAGAAAGTTCAATTACTGTTTAACTTTAGAACTTTATTTTCAAGAATTCCAGACATTCCAGGGTGATACATTAACAATGCTTACTATCTACTTTTCTGTGACTTTTGAGATTATTTGAAGTAAATGTCTTGTAATTCATTACTTTTCACAAACTTTTCAAATTTATATTTAGAAATTCATGCTGAAGTCCAGCTTAAGAATTATGGGAAATTTCTTGAGGAGTATACCTCTCAATTGAGAAGAATTGAGGATGCACTGGATGACTCAATTGGAGACGTTTGGGATTTCAATCTTGATCCTATAGCATTAAAGGTTGGAATTTGTTTTATTTTTAATTTACGTATACATTTTCAGAACATATATGCCTTGAAAACAGTGTTCAAATATGGGATATATATTTTTATTTGGAGTCTAGAGAGCTAAAAGAAACTTGGAGAAACATGGTTAATTTCCTTTTCTCTAAGCCATGCATGTGTGTGTTTTGTTTTTTTTTTTTTTTAAAGAATGATGCAAACTCCAGTCTTTGAGCTGACTTTTGTTTTTCATTATCAAGAAAATGAAGAGGGTTGGAATTGCATATTAAGGCTGTGTTTTCTTATTAAGACTATTTTACATACAGAAAAGTGTGTAGATTTAAAATATATTGTATGGTGAATTTTACCAAACATCTATCCCCTTGTAACTCATATCCCAGTCAAGATAAAGAATATTTCCATGATTTTTCAAAAGCTCCTTTATGCTATTTAGTGGCTCTTAATATGGGAGTGTTTTTATTTTTATTTTTTTAATATATAAAATAAGCTGCTGTGTTCCATTTTGAGGTTGTTGTATTTTGTTTCATCTTTGAAACTGTAGCCTCTTACTACTCAAATAATAACATTTTTTAAGCATTTATTATGTGCTAGACAACTGTCCTAAGGTAGCAGTGTTGACTTTTTAATAGCAACTTTCCTGAGATGTAATTTGTGTATCATACAATTTCTTTGGTTTGTAGTGTTTCCATAGACTTGTGCCACAGTCAATTTTAGAACATTGTCACCACTCCAGAAAGAAATCCTGTACCTGTTAGCAGTGCCCATCTGCTGTGGGACGGGTGCTGAGTACAGGGTCTAACACAACTTTCAGTGAAATAGAGCTAGTCTCAATTTGTGTATTGAGAATTTTAATGATTTTTTTTAAATTAAAAAGGAATTTATTTTCCTTTGTTTCTATAGCTTTTGCCTTATGAACAGTCTTCCCTTTTGGAACTCATCAAGACCGAAAACAAGGTACAGATTCCTAAACCTAAAAATCTATTTTTTAAAATGCTTTCATTATCTTCTATAATTTACTTCTTTCCTTTTGTATTTTTCCTCATGAAACTAGGTCCTAAACAAAGTCATCACTGTTTATGCTGCACTTTGTTGTGAAATCAAGAAATTAAAATATGAGGTAATTATTTATATTCTTCAAGACATTAAAAACATGATTTAAAAGCAAATATGAAAAAGCAAATATGCGCTTTTATATGTGTAAGTGTGCACAAATATTTCATGAAGATTGGGTGAGCTATATATTTATTTTAGCAATAATAATGAGACCATTCACTAAGTACTATTTACCAAACACCATGCTAACCCTCTTAACAGTAATAACCACTTGGAGGTACGTGAGAAATAGATGAGAAAATTGAAGCTTAAAGAGGGTGTCACTCATCCAACATTTTATTGGTAGTAATGGTTTGAGTCTGGGCCTGCATTCCTTCTGTATTACTTGTCATATATACTGGATCTTCTGGATATAACTGATTTTTTTTAAAAAGGTTCGAATTTTTCATGGTTTGCGTTTCTTCACCCGTGAGCCATTAAAACTGGTAGATGGTAATAAAAAAGGTTTGAATTTATAATGTTTTGCATTTCCTCACCCATGAGCCTTTGAAAGTGGTAGATGGTAAACTTCATCTTTTCTTCTTTAGATTTTTTTTTTTTTTAATTTATTTTTCTTTTTTACGTTTTTGGTACTACATGGTTGCTTTCTCTCATGAACTTGTGAGAGGATGTCGGACAGTTAGAGTGGTCAGATAAAGTAAAGGCTAAAGAAATCAAGAAATAACTTTGAGTATCAGTAATATCTTTGGTATTCTAAAGATAGATTGAATTTACCTATATTATAAGCAGTTTTTGAAGTTAAGTAAATTTGTATGTATGATGTAGTCATCTGTGTATTATTAAATAAGGATAATGAAGACAGCCTAGGAATTTAAAAACAAAATAGCAACCTTTAAAATTATTTTAATTTTTTTAAACAGGCTGAAACTAAGTTTTATAATGGTCTCTTGTTTTATGGAGAAGGAGGTAAGTTTTAAAATTTCACATTGTAATGTTGTGGTACTTGAAATAAACAAAGTTAACTGACAATTCTAGGACTGTTATGATCATGTAAAGTGTTAGTTTGAGCAGTGAACAGTCACATTTCTTTGTTGCTTTGTGTTTTTATTTAGTAAACAGGTGAAAACCTCAGTGAACAAGCGGCAGCAAATTCTGTATAAAATTGATCTGTGAATATTTTTATAAATTACAAAGCACAATAGCTAGATGAAGATTTTCCTTGAATTCATTAAATAGTGGGACAGATGGTTGCTTTTAATTGTGTGATTAATGATTGTTTCATTTTTCTCTTTAGTGTAAAATTCTATTTTTCATACTATCCAGATTAGAAGATGTCCTAATGAATAAAAATCATTTTCCTTTTTTGATGTTGATTGACTTTAAGATAAAAACTTGAAATATTCTTCATGTTGCTTTTTAAAGCTACAGATTCCAGCATGGTGGAAGGTGATTGTCAAATTCAAATGGGGAGATTTATTTCATTCTTACAGGTAAGTGGTTTTTACTTTTTATTGAGTTTCCCACCCCCCCCCCCCCCAAAAAAAAGTTTGAGTAAATCACGTAATCAGAAAAGAGTTCTGAAATGTCAGATGCTCAGAGATTGTACTCTGAGGGTAAGGCACTTTGTTGGCATTGGATTATATTTAAGGAGATTGTAATTCCTGAAAGATTTTCAAAGCGTTTTTAGTGACATAAGCTATCAAAATAAGTTTGTATAATTTCATTTATGGACAGTTTATCACCATGCCTCTTAAAACAATTTAAACTTTGTACCTGGTAGGAAAAGATAATTTATGATAGAAAAAGTGGCTAAGAAAGATCATTAAGCTGATATATGGACAAGAGTGAAGTTTTAAAAGCAGCAGCATATGATGCTTTTAACCAGATGTTTCAATTTAGATATACTTTTCATTACTGTAAAGTTTTATTTTACAGTGTAAAGTTATTCTAGGTCTTTTGATTTATCAAAAGAATGAAATAAGTTCTGTTTCTCCCCTCCCTGTTGTAAAAGCAGTGCTCATATGATAAAAGCAAAAACTGGAAATCAGGAAACAGTAGCCATAATCCCACTTACCTTCTGACTGTTGGATATAAGATTTGATGTATTTCATTGAATCAGGCATGCTAATATGTTCAAATCTTTTATATCTTTACTACTTTGTTTTGGTCTTCTCACCTAATTGAGAGCATTTTGTTGCAGTTGTCCTCTATGATGGTACATGTCAGTCAGGGTTCAATCCAAAAGCAAGTATCACACAGGATACTTCAAAAGGGGAGATTGAAAAGAGCTACCATTTGGTCCAGCAGTACCATTCTTGGGCATATATTCTGAAAAGATGAAAACTCTTAATTTGAAAAGTTAACATGCACCCCAGTAATACAACACTGTTTACAGTCGATGAGACATGGAAGCAACCTAAGTGCCTGTCAACAGATGAATGGATAAAGATGTGGTATATACATACACAATGGAATATTACTCAGCCACAGAAAAGAATAAAGTAATGTCATTTGTAGCAACATGGCTGGACCTAGAGGTTATCATAAGTGAAGGTAGAGAAAGACAAATATATCATTTATGTGTGGGGTCTAAAAAATAATGCAAATAACTTCTTTACAAAACTGAAACAGACTCACAGACATAGAAAACAAGCGTACGGTCACCATAGGGGAAAGGTGGGAAGAGGGATAAGGTAGAAGTACGGGATTAACAGGTGCACACTGCTATACGCAAAATAGGTAAACAGCAGTGATCTACTGCATAGCACAGGGAACTGTACTCAGTTTTTTTATTAACCTTAATGGAAACGAATCTGAAAAAATATATTGTTAAATCACTTTGCTGTACACCTGGAACTAATACAATATTGTGAGTCAACTGTACTTCAATTAAAGAAAAAAAGAATATATATTAAATCTAGAGAATTGGTTACATAAGGATTGGAGGGCTGAAAGGAAAAACAGTGAGGTAAGCCAGAGGACGCAAGTATCACCCCTATATCTAGGTAAAAAAGGAAAAAGGTTCAGGTTGTTAGAATCTGAGAGCTAGGAGGAGGAGCCCCAGGGAATTAGTATTAATATCATAGCTCTGAGGAATCAGTGCTGCCTGGCTGCTGCTGGTAGACTTTAAAATTGAATATTGCTTCTGGAGTCATTAAGAGTTCGACACGACTGAGCGACTTCACTTTCACTTTTCACTTTCATGCATTGGAGAAGGAAATGGCAACCCACTCCAGTATTCTTGCCTGGAGAATCCCAGGGACGGGGGAGCCTGGTGGGCTGCTGTCTATGGGGTCACACAGAGTCCGACACGACTGAAGTGACTTAGCAGCAGCAGTGCTGAAAGAAGCTGGAGCCTGGGGCAAGTTGTGATTGCTGGGTTGAACTGATCCTGCCTGGATTATGTTGATAAAAACAGCAAGAAATAGAAGGGATGTCCCTTTCCTGCCTTTAGGTCTCCTTTTAGTGCCACCTGTTGACAAAACCTAACAGGAAGCCTGCTGGGCTGGGGTCTGAGAAATGTTGATTTGCAAGGTTGAAGTGAAGGTGTCAGTTTCTCCTTCTGGTTTTGTCAAATTTTGCATTTCTTATTTTGAGGACGTTTTATTTGGTGCTTATGAGTTTAGAATTGTTAATAATTTCCAGTAAATCGAATTGTTTATTGTGTGATGACCTTCTTAAACTGTGATAATTATGTATATAATATATAATTACATACATATTAATTAGCTATACTAATGTTAATCAAAATCTATTTGATACTACTATCACTGCCCCAGCTCTAGTTAGCATTTTCTTTTTTTAAAATTCTTTTTTATTCTTTCAGCCTTTCAGTGTCGTTATGTTTCAGTTGTGTTTCTCTAAAACTGGATCTATTTGGATTTTGCTTTTTTATATAATCTGAAAATTTCTGTGTTTTAACTGGTTCTTTTTCTGTATTTTATAGATAGTCTGTTATGTACCAGGACTCGTTTCTACCTTTTGCTTTGTGTTTTCTATTTGTCCTGCATTTTCTAGTCTTTGCTTTGCTTTTATTAGATTTATAGAAGTTTAATAAGAGATAACTGGAGCTGTTTAAATAAAATTGAAATGCATTATTTTCACTTTTAAAACATTTAAATTGTGGATCTCACAGCTGCATATAATTTCATTTTATATATTCAACAAATGTTTTGGGAGCCTAGCATATGTTAGAAACTGTGATTGGTGCTTGGGATACAGCAGTGCACAAAACCAACACATTTCTGCCCACAGAGAGCTTATTGTTTAGAACAGCCATACATTTAATTAGATTCTAAATAAGATAGGTGTGAATTCAGTTCAGTTGCTCAGTCGTCTGACTCTTTACGACCCCATGAACTGCAGCACGCCAGGCCTCTCTGTCCATCACCAAGTTCTGGAGTCCATCCAAACCCATATCCATGAAGTCAATGATGCCATCCAGCCATCTCATTCTCAGTTGTCCCCTTCTCCTCCTGCCCTCAATCTTTCCCAGCATCAGGGTCTTTTCCAATGAGTCAGCTCTTCGTATCAGGTGGCCAAAGTATTGGAGTTTCAGCTTCAACGTCAGTCCTTCCAATGAACACCCAGGACTGATCTCCTTTAGGATGGACTGGTTGGATCTCCTTGCAGTCCAGGGGACTCTCAAGAGTCTTCTCCAACACCACAGCTCAAAAGCATCAATTCTTTGGCGCTCAGCCTTCTTCACAGTCCAACTCTCACATCCATACGCGACCACTGGAAAAACCATAGCCTTGACTAGACGAACCTTTGTTGGCAAAGTAATGTCTCTGCTTTTTAATATGCTGTCTAGGTTGGACATAACTTTCTTTCCAGGGAGTAAGCATCTTTTGATTTCATGGCTGCAATCACCATCTGCAATGATTTTGGAGCCCAGAAAAGTAAAGTCAGCCACTGTTTCCACTGTTTCCCTATCTATTTGCTATGAAGTGATGGGACTGTATGCAGTGATTTTAGTTTTCTGAATGTTGAGCTTTAAGACAACTTTTTCACTCTCCTCTTTTACGTTTCATCAAGTGGCTCTTTAGTTCTTCACTTTCTGCCGTAAGGGTGGTGTCATCTGCATATCTGAGATTATTGGTATTTCTCCCGGCAATCTTGATTCCAGCTTGTGCTTGCTCCAGCCCAGCGTTTCTCATGATGTACTCTTTAGTTTAGTTCAGTCGCTTGGTCGTGTCCGACTCTTTGTGACCCCATGAATCGCAGCACACCAGGCCTCCCTGTCCATCACCAACTCTGGAGTTCACTCAGACTCATGTCCATCGAGTCAGTGATGCCATCCAGCCATCTCATCCTCTGTCGTCCCCTTCTCCTCCTGCCCCCAATCCCTCCCAGCATCAGAGTCTTTTCCAGTGAGTCAACTCTTCACATGAGGTGGCCAAAGTACTGGAATTTCAGCTTTAGCATCATTCCTTCCAAAGAAATCCCAGGGCTGATCTCCTTCAGAATGGACTGGTTGGATCTCCTTGCAGTCCAGGGGACTCTCAAGAGTCTTCTCCAACACCACAGCTCAAAAGCATCAATTCTTTGGCGCTCAGCCTTCTTCACAGTCCAACTCTCACATCCATACATGACCACAGGAAAAACCATAGCCTTGACTAGACGGACCTTTGTTGGCAAAGTAATGTCTCTGCTTTTGAATATGCTATCTAGGTTGGTCATAACTTTCCTTCCAAGGAGTAAGCGTCTTTTAATTTCATGGCTCTGCATATAAATTAAATAAGCAGGGTGACAATATACAGCCTTGACGTACTCCTTTTCCCATTTGGAACCAGTCTTTTGTTCCATGTCTGGTTCTAACTGTTGCTTCCTGACCTGCATACAGATTTCTCAAGAGGCAGGTCAGGTGGTCTGGTATTCCCATCTCTTTAAGAATGACAAACATATTCCTGGGAAAATCTATATTTCACTTAATGTGTGCCAAGCCTGTTAATAGGTAGGGTTAAAGGTTATAAACATTTGAAGTTATTTCAGAGTGATTTCTGAAGACCCTTTCCATTCCTTGTCACACTTTGTAAACTGGCAGCTTTTGAGCTTCATTCATTCAGATGTTCATTTAATAGGCAGAAATTGAGAAGCAGTTGAAGATTAACCACAGTACTGGACAGTGGCTATTCAAAGAAGGAGTAAGACAGTCTCTGTCACTTAGGAATTATATGAGCAGTGAAAGCAAGACTTAAAATACAAGGATGAATGAAATGCTATGGAGGCAAAGAGGTAGAAATGACCGTGGGAGGTGAGTGAATAACTGATTGCTTGAAGGATGCTTTAAATCTTATTGCAGGTTAACTGGAGATTTTTACTAGAAAACAGTTTTATTCTTAGCGTTGTTAACATAAAAGTCAGAAATGATGACGTTTACTCAACTTGTAACATATACTCAACTTGTCATTTCAGGAACTGTCTTGTTTTGTTACGAGGTGCTATGAAGTGGTGATGAATGTAGTCCATCAGTTGGCTGCCCTCTATATCAGTAACAAGTAATGGATTTTAAAAATCATTTTGCATTTTTAATAGAGATGCAGGGAACGTCTTTTCTTAAACTAGCTAAATATTTAAAAGGTTTTCGTGTGTTTACTCATTTATTCCCTCATTCCTTCATTCACGTACTCATCTTTCTTTGAACGCTCGTGATGTTTTAAACACTCGTGATGTGTATAATGCAGAGGTTAGGAAGACAGTTTATACCGTGGTGCAGGAACCCATTATCTGTCTGAATGAAAATGTTGACAGAATAATCTTTAATTGTAGAGAAAAGGGCTAACATAGAATGTACTGAGTTCTCTTACTGCTTTTCTTTACATTGAAGTATTCTTGGCTCATTAGAATCATATGACACTTAAACTACTGAATCTTAGGGAGAGGGGACTAGATAATCTTTAATTCTAATGATCTTCCAAGTTTGGATATCATTGCCCTAAATCAAGAAAAATGATCAAATTGTCATGGTTAGTATTCCTAACCACCACAGAGTAATACCTTGCATTTGATTAAAACTTTATACTTAATTTTTTCCCACTCACTTACAATCTTAAAATACCTTTGTTTAGGTATATGATGAGGAGTTCTCAGTTGTGAGAAGAGAGATAACTGAGGCCCAAAGGAAGTATTTGCCAAGATTCCATAGCAGTTTCAGTCTGATTCTTTCGGTCACCAGTCCATTCATTGTTGTTGTTCTTAGCCCATGCTGCATCTTAACTCTCTTTGTAAAGTGGAAGAGTGTGTTGTTTCCCATTCTCGTGTGCTTCTGCTCTGTCAGATACTTAGCTCTGTTTTTCACTAAAGTTCTCATGGCAGAAGGGACTGACAGCATAGCTACGCCGGCCCGCCATAGAACCTGGTGTGTGATTCAGAGACCCCTCTCTACCACAGCCCTGTCCTAGAAAGACAAAGTTTATTTGAATTTTGTATTTAATTTTTAAAGTATTCTATCTTGCAGAATATTTTCTATGTGGTTTAATATATAAGTATTAATTCATTTACTGTTGAGTAGGTTGAGTCTCTGGGAAGTAAAATTGAATTATCCTGGGGCTTTGACTTTGGTGTAATCCCATTTGTATGCATTGTTTTCTCAGTAGGAATGAAAACTCTAGAAATAAACCCAACTGAAGAGAGGACTAGTTTCCAAATGCCAGTTTGGGTAGGATAGCAAAGATTCTAGTTGAAAATTGAGAAATTCTAATAGTTTAGAAATAAATGAATATCAGTTTTGGTATTTCTCTGCTTCATCCCAAGCTAGATGGGCCATGTATTGACATGTACCTACCCACTGAGTTGGGTATAGGCAAGGAGAGTACGTTAGTCCTCTTCTTGGGTGTGGACTATGATAGTAAACTTGTGTTGCATAAATTTTAGTGACGAAAGCCTAAATAAAAGTAAATACATTTTTAAATTCCAAGAGGCTTTTTCCTTAAAATAAACATGAACTGTGACCAAAAAATGAGGTTTTCTTTTAAACTTGGATGTTATTTTATTACAGGATTGCACCCAAAATTATAGAAACAACTGGAGTTCATTTTCAGGTAAAAGTAATTTAACTTGTAAAATAATAATTTTTCGCGTATTTTACTTTGGCATTTATATGATTGGGGAGTACTACACTTACTGCAAGGCTCTTAAAGGGTTTCTTTCTTTTGCATTTGTTCTCTCATTTGTGAACTTGATGAGGCGTTATTGACCCACTGTGACTTCCTAGTATTGGCCCAATGCAGACTCTCGAAGTTGGTGGTCCTCAGCCTCTTTGGCACTAGGGACCGCTTTTTTGGAAGACAGTGTTCACAGACCACAGGGGTGGGGAAGGGGGTGAAGGGATGGTTTGGGGATGATCTAAACACATTGCATTTACTGTGCACTTTATTATTATTACATCAGCTCCGTCTCCGATCATCAGGCATTAGATCCTGAAGGCTGGGGACCCCTGCTGTAAGTGGTCTGAGGGAATCTACAGTAATGTGATTAAGGATGAAATTTGGGTGAAGGGTTTTCCAATTTTAGGCTGTTCCTTTTTGAGGATTAGTAGTTTCATCTGTAGCTTAACTTTCCCACTGCTTTAAGTTAGTAATTATCCCAAGTGTGTTTAACTTTAAAATCCACATGAAGCTTAACTTCTAACTAGTGATTAAATGATAATCATTAAAGGTTTTTTTTGCAGACTATGTATGAGCACTTGGGAGAGCTGCTAACAGTTTTGCTTACCCTGGATGAAATTATTGATAATCACATCACATTAAAAGACCACTGGACCATGTACAAAAGGTGAGCCAACTAAAATGTTTAAAATATTCTCTTTGTACAGTTAATGTATTACTAAAAAATAAATATAAATAGTACAGATCCTTTAAGAGACCTGAAGATACATATTTAGAAGGATCTCATTTCAGATTTTCTTTGAAGACAGTAACCATTCTTTTAATTGCAGATGGGCTTTTTGAGAGTATGATATACTTGTATAAAGCATCCTAATTCTTAAAGTGTAGTGAATGTTAATTTGACTATTTTAGGACCCAGGTTTATTTTCCTTGTTCTATACAAGTAACATTTATTCTCAGCTTGGTTTTATTTTGTTTTATATTCCAGACTTTTTAAAGTGAAGGCATTTTATTTTATTCAATCTATTAGGTTTTCACTAAATTTTATCTAGAGAGTACCAGGTATCTGAATTGAAGATGATATAAAAAGGTATGTGATTAGAAATTTAAATATATTAGGATTGTTTTTGTTCAAATTTTCAAATGTGTAGTGTCAAATAAATGATTATAAATACAGAACTTTGATTTTGGGGAATAGTTTTAATATAAGAATTTATTGGCAAATTGAAGGTCTTTCTCCTCCTTTTCTACAAGGTTACTGAAATCTGTCCATCACAATCCTTCAAAGTTTGGAATTCAGGAAGAAAAGCTAAAGCCATTTGAAAAGTTCTTGCTGAAGCTAGAGGGGCAGTTACTTGATGGAATGATATTTCAGGTATGAGAGCTGTATCAGACTGTAATAAACGGGCTTCTGTTAGTAGACCCAGCTCAGAGTTGTAGTGGGGCACTTTTATAACATACTGTTGTGACTGTATTTTTCTTTAAAAGTGCTTAAGCTTGAAACATTGATTATGTTGTAAAATATAATTATGTCAGTATCTAGTAGCTAATGAAATTAACAGTATACTGGTTATATTTGGGATAAAGTTTTTTTTTAATTATGTAAAAGGATAGAACTGTTCGAGGATTAGTATATAAACAGTTGTTTGTCAGGCATTTTTTTGTTGTTAATCTCTAGATTTTAGATTTGTGAAACAGCCTCTTAAAAGTCTGTTTTAATTCTTCCTACACAGGGAATATAATTTGGATCTATACAATTCAGGTAGCTTCTAACCATGTAGCTATTTAAATTAAAATAAATCACCCTCTGCCATACTAGCAACATTTCAAATGCTAATAGCCACATGTAATATAATTATCACACTTGTGTGTGTGCTCAGTCCTGTCTGACTCTTTGCAACCCCATGGACTGTAGCCCTCCAGGCTCCTGTGTCCATGGGATTCTCCAGGCAAGAGTACTGGAGTAGGTTGCCGTCCTTCTCCAGGGGATCTTCCTGGCTCAGGGATCAAACTCACATCTCCTGCATTGGCAGGCAGATTCTTTGCTGCTGAGCCACAGGGAAGCCCTCACACCTTAAACTTACATATGTTACATGCCAGTGGTATCTCAGTAAAACGGCGGGGAAAGTCAGCTGTGGCTAACAGTCATACCAGTCAGCACATACATAAAACATTTCCATTATCAGAGGAAGTTCTGTTAGATGGCACTGCTTTGGTAGTGTTCACCAGAAGTTGTATTACAGTACACCCTTGAACAGCATGGGTTTGAACTGCACGGGTCCACTTATATATGGATAGTTTTCAATAGTAAACACTATAGTATTACACAGTCCATAGTTGGTTGAATCCAAGTATGGAGAGGAACTGTGGATACAGAGGGCTAGCAATAAATTATATGTGATTTGACCCTGACTTGTTCAAGGTTCAACTGTATATTCCATTTAAAGATCTATTTCAAAGTTACCTTTAATTTATATTTTAGATGGTCACAGTTTTTACAGAATGATCACAGCTCTTGTTTATACCAATGTAACTACAAATCCATTAATTTTAGAAGAATTTTTTTCATTGATTCTTTTTCCAGGAGCCATTTCTACACATGATGTAATAAAGTGCTAGGAGAGTAATTGTAACCAGAAAAAATAAAGTCTCTTCATAAAAGTAAATTAAAATAATAAAGCATGCTTTCCCATGCTTCATCAGATACACCTTCTGTGTATCACCAAGCACCACTGTGTCCCTTCTTGTAGGATATAGATTTTCAGTTCTGTTTTATTCCTTTCACATAACTGGTGCTCAAATATATAAGTATATATACATTTCCCATTCAGAAAGATTTAGATATTGGATTAGATTGAAAACTTGAGCCTCAATGTTAGTAAAATTAAAATGATGAATGTAGGATTTTATCACTCTATATTTAATTCTGTTTCATAGCATATTAAGTCATGTAACTTATGAGAGTCTAAATTTCTCTAAACGTTTTCTGTGTAGGCCTGTATAGAACAGCAGTTTGACTCTCTCAATGGAGGAGTATCTGTGTCGAAAAATAGCACTTTTGCTGAAGAATTTGCACATAGTATTCGCTCAATTTTTGCAAATGTAGAAGCCAGACTTGGTAATGTAAAATGCATTCTTTTTTTTGTTTGTAAAGTTTTCATTTCCTTTAAAGCAGAACTATAAGTATACTCTTTTTCTCTCATGTTTTATAAGGAGAACCTTCTGAAATTGATCAGAGAGACAAGTATGTGGGAGTTTGTGGACTCTTTGTATTGCACTTTCAAATTTTTCGAACTGTTGATAAGAAGTTTTACAAGTCTTTATTGGACATTTGTAAGAAGGTGAGAATTTGTAACTTCTGTTTTTTTTCAATTTGAATAGATGGAAAAGATTTTGGATAAAACTAGATATTTTAAAATGTGTTTTATTCCTGCTTACAAAAATGATAATTTTTGTAATAATACTTATAAAACTAATAGTATAATATTCATTTAAAAAACTAAGCTGTCCAAAAATAAGTAACATTGTACATGAAAATACCCCATAATTCCGCATCATATAAATACAGATTAGTAGGTGCTTTTCTGGATCTTTTCCTGTACATTAACTTCCTATTACTACTTTTATCTCTTTTCTTTCTTTTCCTTCTTTTTGTCATTCATTCCCATTATTGAAGTAGGAAAAATATGAGATAATTTTTTTTTCTGTCTTTGCTGTTTCCATGGTGTGGCGCCTGATTTCAAAGTTGAAAATTTAAACATTATGTAGAATCAGGTACATTGACCATGAGAACCCAGCCATCTTGGATATGTATTCTGCATTTTTTCACTAATATAAAGTGAGAGTAAAGGTCGTAACGATTCAAGTTTCTGTTTAATTTTTACATATTTTTGTTCATCTGAAAATCCATGAGTGTGTTTGTGTATGTTGTGTATGTTGTTTAATATTTAGGCAGAATAAAATTAATGTCATGCTCCACACCAGGTACAGGAATGCCTTGCCCTGAATTCTGTGCCATGTTAACATAAATTTTTTCACATTAATGAGGATCTTTTTATCATTATTTTTCTTGAAATAAATTGTCTTCCTTTGCCTGTTGTTGGACTATTAAACAGTTCATTATTTAGCCTGCATTTAATGATTTCCCCCTTTATTATATTTCCTGTTTCAGGTACCAGCCATCACTCTAACTGCTAATATTATTTGGTTTCCTGATAATTTTTTGATCCAGAAAATACCAGCAGCTGCCAAACTTCTGGACAAAAAAAGTCTTCAGGCCATTAAAATACACAGAGATACTTTCCTACAGCAGAAAGCACAGTCACTTACCAAGTAGGTTTTATAAGTATCCATAATGAAACTACTTAGATATTTTATATTTTAACTCTTACACTGATTCTGAATATATGGAAAGCATTTGAATTATAAGATCAAACATAGTTACTCATTACCAGAGAAGAGGCTGGGCAGTCTCTCCGAGATTTATTTTCTAGGAGTGTGTTCTTGTTTTAAATGTTGTAGGCGTAAACCTCAGCTTACGATGTGGACAAATTATGCGTTATGGAAATACATGTACATGTGCGTACCCTCACGTATACACACACATGCCTTTTTAGCAGGTGCATTACGTAGTTTTTGTGTGTGACGTGAAGTTGCTGCAGTAGATGCCATTTGATGAATTAAGAACATCGTGTGTACGTGCTTCAGTGTTGATTTTTGCAAGATTGATGCCATCCTTTTTTTATTTTTATGAAAGTAATGTATGCCTGTATTTAAGAAGTTAAAAAGTACTAAAGGTTCAAAGGGAAAAATAATTGTCCTCTGCTGAATTGCCCCCTATACCTTAGTCCTGTTCCCTAAAAGAATACTTTAACTCCTAGTTTCTTCTAATATTTACATCTTTTAGCTTCTTTTCCTATGTAAAATTTGAAATATGCACAAAATAGAGAAAACGGTATAATGAACTCACATGTTCTCATCATCTGGCTCAACAGTTAAGTTTACTCACTGGAGTATATTGCATTCTCCCTGGAGTATAGTGCTAAAATTTTATGTTGACCTAGATGAAGATTTTAAGTGAGGTGTCATGGGGCTTTGCCACTGGCCTGGTACCGATCACGGTTTTTAATCTGTAACGTAGTTATATGATACTATGGAAAACTACCCACTTTGTGTTGATCTTCACTGTTGAGGGGGAAGTTGCATCACTCCCGTACAGTGGGAAAGGAGGAGTATGTTTGGAATGTATGAGATCCCCTAAAGCATCTTTTAGTACTCCCAAGTCAGGTCCTGTGATTAAAGTCATGGAGAGTGATAGCAACTCAATTCAGGCAGGACTACTCAGGGCAGAGATTTCAGGGCTCTCCAATACATGCTAAGACAGAGTTGAGAGATGAAGACATAAGTTTGGGGTTATATTACGGAGATGAATTCAGTAGGATGGAGAGACAGGAATCAGATTTATTAGCAGTAATCTTAAAAAAGATTCGGATATTTTTGTTATCGGAGGCTTAACGTTCTTTAACAATGCAATACAATTGATAAAAATGTCAGTTTATATTTAGATTACATTAATAATTATACCCAAATTTTGGAAATGAGTTGCCATGTCTAGGCTAGGGGAATTGATAGTTGCATTGAATTTTTACGGGTCACATAATTAGTGTTTGGTGGTGCCACATTTTAAGAGGGCCACAGAGTGCAGCATCCGTGGATGAAGCCGATCAGGATGTTAGATCTGAGAACCATGACCTTTGAAGACTCGGTGGAAAAGTCTCTATATGGTTTGACCTTTAAAAGAGAAATCTGAAGAATGATGTATTTTCTTTAAATATTTGGAGGGCGTTCAGATTGAATAGGGAACAGATTTAATTCCTGTGTCTTCAGAAGTTCAGTCAGAACCAAAAGATGAACATGGCAGATATTAATAGTAATTGCCAACATTTTTAAGCTTGTTCTAGGCAACCCACTCCAGTATTCTTGCCTGGAGAATCCCAGGGACAGGGGAGCCTGGTGAGCTGCCGTCTATGGGGTCGCACAGAGTCAGATACGACTGAAGCGACTTAGCAGCAGCAGCAGCAGTAGGCCTTCTGCTAAAGGATTTAAACACAGTCTTACATAAACCCTGTAACAATCTTCCCATATGGGAAATTGTAAAATCACAACTAATATTTACCCTGTGCTTTCAATAAGCCAGTATATTCCAGGAACTTCATATGTGTCATCTTTTTTAATCATCAGAAAATCCTGTGAGGTAGATTCTGTTGTTATGGCCATTTTATAAGTGAGAAAATTGAGATACAGAGAGAGTGACGTTACTCAAATTTAAACAACTAATGTGGCGGAGCTGGGAGTTTACCTGTAGAGCGCAAGCCCTTAACACTACTATAAAGTACTATTTTCATCCCATTTTCAGGTAAGGAAAATGAGACTTAGAGAAATGAATGTTGCCAGGGCACACAGCTAGGTACATGTCAGAGAGGCCAGGCAGACCCGTGCCCAGCCTGCTCTGAGCCTTTGCAGCAGAGTTGTGTAAGCTGCCCTGAGGAGTAATGACCTTACACCAGAGCTGACAGGCAGAACACAGAGGACTGTCAGTCCAAGGTGCTGTAGGAACTGAGTCTTCTTAAGTGAAAAATAAGTTGATTTTCAAGGATTCCCTCCCCCCATAAGATAACATTTTAATGTTTCTAAATTCTTTTGTTTCAAAAATATACCTACACAGTCATTGCAGAGCTCCTTTGAGCTGAAGGGGGCAGTGTCTTTTTCATTGTCATAACTGCCAAAGAAACCTCAAATTCACAACACTGAAGTAAAGCCCGGGAGAGAGGAGTCCTGCTTGAGTCCTGATCACATTCTCCTCCTCAAAGTGGAGGCGTTGCCCTGGGATTTGGCCCTTTATCTGTGTTCCAGACTTTTAAATCAAATTATCCACAAGTCAAATAATAAATTTTAGCACCATTTGAGGCAGAGTGCAACTGTTGGTGGTGTTTGTTTAATGGAATCCTGGCTCAGCAGAAATAATTTTTCTCAGATTTGATGGTGAGGTTTCACCTCCTTAAAACACATAGAATCAATTGAAATTAATTTATTGTTTTTAAAATAAAAGAGTATACCTTAAATAGTTGTGCCCCTGAAAGTTCTCATCTTGAGTGATTTGATATGCTTTGATAGAGTGATGTAGTGTTAATAAGCAACCTGCTTAGAATTTTATTACTGATTCAGCTTTTCGAGGTTGGGACAGTTTCCTAGATTTGGGCTTAAGTCCTGGCTCAGCTGAGTACTAGTATGATGTTGGGCCCATTACTTAATTTCCCTGTTTGTCAATTTCCTGTTCTGTAAAATGGAGATCATAATATGTTGGTTACCTCACAAGGTTAATGTGAGGATGGAATGAGTTAATTTGTGTAAAGTGCTTTTAACAGTGATTGGATATTTAGTAAGCATTCAGTAAATGTTAGCTTTAATTTTCAGATTCTAAATACTTCATTCTGGTTCTGGCTGTCATCTCCTTTCCTCTGCATTATCACAGGAACTTCCTAAGTGGTTTTCCTGCTTTTGCCATTGTCCCCTATATAGTTTATTTTCAGTATGCCAACCAAAGTGATTCTGATCCTCCTCAGAGTTAGAGTAGGTCAGTCTGCTCAAATCCGCTCGCAGGTATCCCCAACCTTCAGGATCTAATGCCTTGATGACCTGAGGTGGAGCTGATATAGTAATAGAAATAAAGTGCACAATAAATGCACTGTGCTTGCATCATCCCATAACCATTCACCCCAGCTCCCCCAGGTTGTGGGAAGATCATCTTCCGTAACACCGATCCCTGGTACCAACAAGGTTGAGTCTAAAGGGGGGCTTCCCTGGTGGCTCAGAAGGTAAAGCATCTGCCTGCAATGTGGGAGACTCAGGTTCGATCCCTGGGTCAGGAAGATCCCCTGGAGAAGGAAATGGCAACCCACTCCAGTACTCTTGCCTGGAAAATTCCATGGATGGAGGAGTCTGGTAAGTTACAGTCCATGGGATTGCAAAGAGTTGCACACGACTGAGCAACTTCAGAGGCTTTCCACTGAAGTCCTTACCAGGCCTTATACAAATCCCTTTCTACTCTCCACTTTACCTGTTCCTCCAACCCACTCACCCCTGTGTATCTCTGATCTCCTTTTCTGTTCTCACCCATCCTCTCTGCTCTTCAGTCATCCTGACTTCTTTTAGTACTTGAGCATGGCGCACACTCTTCTGTTTTGAGATGATTGCATTTGTTGTTTACTTTCCTAAAATTCTCATCTGTTGAATATTTGCATGGATTACTTATTTGTCTCCTTCAAATCTTGGCTCACAATCACTTTTTCAATAAGGCTACTTTGATCACTGTGTTTAAAATTGTACTTGCTGCCCCAGTCACTTTTCCCTGCTGTATTTTTTCCGTAGCACATATCTGACATCTCAGAGTTCAGTTACTGATTGCTTTATTGCACAGCTCTTCTTTCTAGAATGTAAGCTTCATGGGAGCAGAGATTTTTGTCTGTTTTGTTTACTGCTGTTTTTTGTTTTTAGTACTGAAAAACAGTGCCTGGCCTGTATAGACATTCAGTGAATATTTGTTGCTTAAGTAAATTATGTGTGTATGTATAACATGTATATTTCGAAAATCTGGAAAAAAAAATCTGAAAGATGAATTGACTGCTGCCAGGAAATATTTTATTGTAGCCAGAAGAAGAAATGGAAGTAAATTTTCTTTCCTGTGCTGAATAACCTCAATATTTTCCTTTGTTAGAGATGTACAGTCTTACTACGTCTTTGTGAGTTCATGGATGATGAAAATGGAATCTATTTTATCTAAAGAGCAGAGAATGGATAAATTTGCCGAAGACCTCACCAGTAGATGTAATGTTTTTATACAGGTAGTTGCATCTTCTTTCTTAGAATGTTTGGATCATTTATTTGTTAATCCAGTATGCAGAAGGTACACTGTGAAAGAACTGTGAAGGGTAGGATATGTTTTTGTGTTTAAAACTGAAATTGATTTGGTTATGTAAGTTTGAGTCTGTGTGACTTGTTTAGATTTTCTAATACATGCTTTTAATATATGCATCTAATATATTCAAATCTACATTCCTTCCAAGTCCTGACTTCTTAGCTGCATCCCGTAAGTTTTGATGTGTTGTATCTGTATTATTCTTTACTTCAAAATACTTAAAAAAAAATCATTGTGATTTCTCCTTTGCTCTTTTGACTGTTTTGAAATAGAATTCTTCATTTCCAAAAGTATGAGGATTTCCTAGTTACCATTTTATTATTGATTTCTCCCAGTATGAAAATATTTTCAGTATTGAAGTTTGTTCAGATTTGCATTGTGGATCGGGCTATGGACAACTTTGGCAAACATTTCATGTACACTTAAAAAGAACATAGTTTGCTTTTTTTTGGTCATTGTATTTTATATATATCAAGTAGGATCATATTTAATTATTTTGTCTGAATATTCTGTCAGTTACTGAGATAATTGGGTTGGAATCTCCCACTGTGTTATAGATTTGTCTTATTTATCCTTTGTAGCTTCGTCAACTTTCATTTTATGTGTTTTGAGACTAAATAGGCACATAACATTTAGAATTGTTATAGCTTAGTGGTGAGTCAAACCTTTTATCATATCTGGTAATGCTTTTTGTCATAGGTCTCTTTTGTGTGATAGTAACAAAGCTGTACCAGTTTTCTTTTAATTAGGTCTGTCTGCAAGGTCCATCTGTTACTATCCTTTTATTTTCAACCTGTTTGGCTCCTTTATTTAATGTGTGTCTCCTTTCAGTTCAGTTCAGTTCAGTCTCTCAGTTGTGTCCAACTCTTTGCGACCGCATGAATTGCAGTACACCTGGCCTCCCTGTCCATCACCAATTCCCGGAGTTCACCCAAACTCCTGTCCATCAAGTCGGTGATGCCATCCAGCCATCTCATCCTCTGTCGTCCCCTTCTCCTCCTGTCCCCAATCCCTCCCAGCATCAGAGTTTTCCAGTGAGTCAGCTCTTCACAAGAGGTGGCCAAAGTACTGGAGTTTCAGCTTTAGCATCAGTCCTTCCAAAGAACACCCAGGACTGATCTCCTTTAGAATGGACTGGTTGGATGTCCTTGCAGTCCAAGGGACTCTGAGGAGTCTTCTCCAACACCACAGTTCAAAAGCATCAACTCTTCGGCGCTCAGCTTTCTTCACAGTCCAACTTTCACATCCATACACGACCACTGGAAAAGCCATAGCCTTGACTAGATGGACCTTTGTTGGCAAAGTAATGTCTCTGTTTTTGAATATGCTATCTAGGTTGGTCATAACTTTCCTGCCAAGGAGTAAGTGTCTTTTAGTTTCATGGCTGCAGTCACCATCTGCAGTGATTTTGGAGCCCCCAAAAATAAAGTCTGACACTGTTTCCACTGTTTCTCCATCTTTTTTCCCATGAAGTGATGGGACCAGATGCCATGGTCTTAGTTTTCTGAATGTTGAGCTTTAAGCCAACTTTTTCACTCTCCTCTTTCACTTTCATCAAGAGGCTTTCTAGTTCCTCTTCACTTTCTGCCATAAGGGTGGTGTCATCTGCATATCTGAGGTTATTGATATTTCTCCTGGCAATCTTGATTTCAGCTTGAGCTTTTTCCAGCCCAGCGTTTCTCATGATATCCTCTGCATATAAGTTAAATAAGCAGGGTGACAATATATAGCCTTGACGTACTCCTTTTCCTATTTGGAACCAGTCTGTTGTTTCATGTCCATTTCTAACTGTTGGCTTCCTGACCTGCATATAGGTTTCTCAAGAGGCAGGTCAAGTGCTCTGGTATTCCCATCTCTTTCAGAATTTTCCACAGTTTCTTGTGATCCACACAGTCAAAGGCTTTGGCATAGTCAATAAAGCAGAAAGAGATGTTTTTCTGGAACTCTGTTGCTTTTTCGATGATCAGCGGATGTTGGCAATTTGATCTCTGGTTCCTCTGCCTTTTCTAAAACCAGCTTGAACATCTGGAAGTCTACGGTTCACGTATTGCTGAAGCCTGGCTTGGAGAATTTTGAGCATTACTTTACTAGCGTGTGAGATGAGTGCAATTGTGCGGTAGTTTGAGCATTCTTTGGCATTGCCTTTCTTTGGGATCAGAATGAAAACTGACCTTTTCCAGTCCTGTGGCCACTGCTGAGTTTTCCAAATTTGCTGGCATATTGAGTGCAGCACTTTCACAGCATCATCTTTCAGAATTTGAAATAGCTCAACTGGAATTCCATCACCTCCACTAGCTTTTTTCATAGTGATGCTTTCTAAGGCCCACTTGACTTCACATTCCAGGATGTCTGGCTCTAGATGAGTGATAACACCATCGTGATCATCTTGGTCATGTTTAAGCAACATGTATTTCTCCCCAGTGAAACTCTTATGTATGTCAATACTGATACTCATATTTAATTAGCACCTGATTAATGCTTTCTATTTGTTTATATTCTTTTCTTGCTCTCTTTTGAATTATTTTTATTTATTTTATTTTTCCTTCTGTTACTTTCATTCAGTATTTTACTGTTCTTTTAGTGGTTACTGTAGAGATTTTAAGATGCATTATTGAACATTCAACTCCAATATAAACGAGTAATTCACTTTCAGACAGTATAAGGCTCTTAAGCCCTTTTAATTCTATTTACCCCTTCTCACCTTTGCTGCTGTAGTGTATTTTGATTCTATGTATATTTTAAACCATGTAAGGCATTGTTGCTGTTGTTTTTAGTAGTATTCATTTAGATTTACCCATATATTTACCTGTTCAGTTGCTTTTTATCCTTCTTGAATCCCCTCATCTTTCTACTTGTGGAATACCTGTTAAAATTTAATTTTTTGTTTTCTGGCTTCCTTTGTTTTTGTTGAGAAGGCAGCTGTCAGTTTTGCTGTTTTTTTCAATATATGTCTTTGTTGGATTGCTTATAAAATATACTTTTTGGTTTTTAAGCAATATTTTTTGATGTACCTACATGAGGTTTTCTATGTGTTTTTGGTACTTGGGATTTGTAAAGCTTTTGGAATTTGTGGAAAATTCTCAGTCATCAACTCCTTAAGTATTGTTCCTGTTCAATTATCTGTTTTAATTATTTCTTCATCTAACCTACTACTAAACCCATCTACTGACTTTAAAAATTTTTTTCTTAGTTCTTAATTTTAATTACTTTTCAGTTTGTTTCTTTTTTATAGTTTCCAATTTTCTGAAATAATTTTGTGTTCTATTTCCGTCTGCATACTTACTGTAATTACTTTGAAGCCCATGTCCAATAATTGCTAGTTATTTCTATTATCTATTTTTTGTTGTTTGTTTTTTGAATATATGTTATCTCTTTGTATGCCTGGTGATTTGTAATAACACAAATTGTATATAAAACTATAGACATAATTTGAAGATCTGGGTATTGTTTTTCTTCCTCCAGAGAGGATTTAATATTTGCTTCCAATACGCATTAGTCTAGGACAACTAGTAACTGAGATTACCTCAGCCCCGTCATGGGTTTAGATCATCGTAAATCGGGACCTAAACTGTATGATGGCTGTTTTTTTCTAGTTCACCCTTACTTTTTAGCAGGTAGTTTTTAAGAATCCCAACTCAGAGCCTGGTTGATTTAGCAGGACTCCATCCTCTCCTTGATAGGCCATGAGCTCTTATTTTTATCCTCAGGGATCCTGAAAGATTATGTCTGGCTTCTGTCTTTGTTATCCTCTTTTGGAATGGGCAGATGCCTCTATGGGAAAGCAGCCTCAGATGCTGAGCTCATTTCTCTGGGTTTCTGTCTTCTCCCTATCATGGCCTTGTGGTTTCTTATTTTCTTGATAGCTCTTTGATACCTTCCAAGAGTTAAAAAAAAATGTTTTGTCCAGATTTTCTGGTTTTCTACAGGAAGGTTGGTCCAACTTATCTATTCTGCCATTTACAGAAACAGACCCCAGACCTTCCCCCACCCCATTTAGATGTTTAAAATTCATTCATCCTTCATGTGTATCCTTCACAAACTAATGACCATTAATTAGTTTGGGAATGAGGTGATGGTAGCTTGTGACCTCTGTGTCCCCTCCCACCTCTCCCCCCAAAAAACCTCTTTCTGCCTGCCTTAGAGTTACACTTTCCTTTTCCTTGTCTCTGCTTTTTAACTTTTCCCAGTGCTGCAGTAGGTTCAGGGTCTGGTGTAATAGCCCTGTAGCTGACAAGGTAAGACTTGCGACTCTTTCCTGCGTGTATACCCCAAGCGCTGATCTTATTGTCACCTCTTAGGAAGCTGCCTACTCTCATTTCTTGGTCCTTTTAATTGTGGCGCATCTCCTTACCATAGAGCTGCTATTGGTTCACAGAAAATTCCCCCTCCCTGCATTGTGTCATTCCTTTAGTCAGCCACTGTTACTCAGGGTGGAGCTGGTGAGAAAGGTTGAGAATCACTGGCATATAGCTGCTGCCCTGGCACCTTGGATATATTCACAATAATATAGTTTAGGTTCATCTCTAAACTGTACATGTGTCTCTTTTTGGTCCTTCTTTATGAACCCAAAGAATCTGCATTATTCTGTTTCTGTGTGTTCTTTTTGGATCTAAATGAAAATATGTTTGAGAAGTAATAGCCTTTTTCTTATTTTGTATTCTATACTGTTTCCTTGGGTTTATTAGCACTAAATTTTTTTTAATCCTCACAGGACTTGTGGCTTCCTTTATAAGTAGAAGGGTAAGAGAGACCCTATTCTTGGGGCTGGAAGGAGAGAAAGTCGATTAGCGGCAACACAAGCAGAGGACATGGTAGTAGATGGATGGTAGGGGTTGGTCTGGGTGAGAAAGAAAGGGGAGATCGGTTTGGAACTGAGGAGTGCTGTTGAACGTCTGTACTGGTCAGAGAGCAGCTCTCTTTCTCCTCATTTTTCACTTCCTACTTCCTTAGAGCCCTCAGCCTTTGTCTTAAGCTGCAGCAAATAGGAGTCTTTAATCCTCTTGTCTGGCAGGTAACATAAGGATGAATAGATACCGTCCTGACATCCCAGTCGTTTCTCTGAAAGTTTTGTTTTTTTTAATGGAAATATTCTTTAATTGCAGTTATATACTGTAATGTCAAGAGGACTAACCTTCTAGTGTGTGATAGGTTGCATAACTTTAAAGGGGTGCTTTGAAACTTCACCACCATGTATAATACTGCATGTAAAGAGTATTTCAGAATCTTAAATGCACTTTAGAAACACTAGATATTGGTGAGTTGAAGAATTATTATCACATAGAGAATGAAATCTTGAAGAATGAAACCTTTTATTGTGATTTTAATTGATGTTTTATGTTGGTTTTTTATAGGGCTTTTTATATGCATATAGTATTAGTACCATTATTAAAACCACAATGAATCTCTACATGTCCATGCAAAAGCCAATGACCAAAACATCAGTTAAAGCATTATGCAGGCTTGTTGAACTTCTCAAGGTAAGTTTTGGATTGTTTTACCTTGCCATTATAATTGAGAAATGATCCAAGCATAAAGTAGGATTTTTGGGGGTAAGGTTTGACTTCTTGATTATGAGTATAAAAAATTATGGGAATGTGTTTTTGTCTCTTAGATAAAGGAACTAACCAGTGACAGAAATTTCTTGCATAATTTTCTGTGAATGGCCAATATACTTAAACTTTATTAAAAGTTAACATGTAGTCCAAAAGAAAAGAAGGAAAATGAAAAGATTAGTCAAAATATTAGTAGTTTTACTCATGGAAGTTCTAAGTGTGTTACATGAGTTTTAAAAACTACACATAAAATGTTATAGTATTAAAATGCATATGAGGCCAGTCAGCATGAGGCTGTTTGTTTTATAATATAGAGGAAGTGTTGTAATCTTGGGATTTGAATGCTTTTGAAAATGTGGTAAAATGTTTCTTAGCATACTGTTAAGTAAAGAAATAAAACTCATAGGTGGGAGAGCCTACTTGTAGCTTTTTGTAAAACCTGAGCTAAAGATTTGCTAGGGAATTTCTGTTAATAGTGGCTTTAGATATGCTTAGGAAATATAGTTTGGAGATCTTGTCTTTAGATTTTTAGCCGTTTTTTCCTTTAAGGTATTATTAGTTATATTTATTTTTAATGAAATGCAAATACAGAAGTATATATATGTATAAATGCATGTATATCTTATATTTAATATGTAAGCATAATTTAAAAATAATAAACACTTAAAAACCTATTACCCCATTTAGGAAAGCGAATGTTACCAGTGTTTTTAAAGCCCCCTCTCTTGTCCTTCCTGGACTGCATCTTAATCTACCCTCTTGGAGGACCCGCTGTCCTGAGCTTCATGATTCCCTTGTTTCTTTTTAGTTGGTGGCATATGACTGAACTTATCAACCACTCATTGTTTAGTTATAAATGTTTTTGAAGTTTGTATTAATGGAGTGATGTCTCATGTATTCTTTGGCTTGGTTTCTTTTTACTCAGAATTTTTTATTTGGTCTTAACATGTTGGAGTGAGTAGCTGTAGTTCATTAATTTTCATTACTGTGTAGTCTTCCTAGGGTTGGACTTTTGGATAGTTTCCAGTTTTTGCTATTTTAAATCATGTTGCCATTCTTGTATTAATTTATGTTTCTTGGTGTAATTGTGCAAAAGTTTTTATGAGGTGTTATAAACCTATGAGTGGATTGCTGGGTTTTATGCTATGTATATACTCAGCTTTTAAGATGATGCCAGATTATTTTTCAAAGTAGTTAACATCAGTTTACATACCTCCGTCAGTATATTAGATTTCTGTTGTTCCCTGCCTGGCCAACATTGGTATTATCAATCTTTTGTGTGTATGTGTGTGTGTGTGCATGTGTACTTGTGAATTAGTGTTTATAGACGACTTTATATTTAACATTTCCCTGATGATTAATGATAGTATCTTTTCAAATATTATTAACTGTTTCTTTTGTGAAAAATATTTTTATGTCTTTTGTTCAGGTATTTGTTGAATTGTTTGCCTTTTTAAAAAAGTGCTTGATTCATTTGGTGTCTACATATTCTGAGTACTTATCCCTTGTGTGTGGCAGGTATTTTCTCATACGTTGGTTTATCTTTTAATTTTCTTTATAGTGGCTTTTGATAAACAAATTTGTAATTTTAATACAGTTGAATTGACCAGTCTTACCCATTATAGTAGTGCTTTTTTCATCTCATTTATAACTTTCTTACCAGGCCCAAAGTCATAAAGATATTCTAGAATTGTGCCTAAATATTTTAAGTTTTAAGTTGATTCTCACAGAATCACTTCTGATTCTTTTTAGGCTATAGAGCATATGTTCTACAGGAGAAGCATGGTTGTGGCTGATTCAGTCTCACATATAACACAGCATCTTCAGCATCAGGCTCTTAATTCTATTTCTGTGGCCAAGGTATAAAAGCATAATTATATTATCTTTCTAGTTTGCCCTTCTGTTGTTTTGTGTTTTCTAGTTAAGCCTGTTTATCCACAATATTCTTGGTTATAATCTCCAAGGTATTCCATGATTTTACTGAGAGTGATGAGGATTATCTTTAGCCTGAATTTCCAGCATTAACACAGTTCTCCTAAAAAAGACATACTGTGCATTATTAAAATAATGTTGTATCTTTCTTAAATTAGTTCCTTGTTAAATTGATTTGGTAATTTTGAGGTACACCTAGTAATTTGCTGTTCCTGATGGTGCTCAGCAAGAATGTTATAGAAATAAAGCATCTGACATTATCAAAAGAAGTGAATAGGGAAAGTATGTCTTAAGTGCTGTTAAGTTGAATCATGGAAAAGATAACTGAAAAATTTTTCCTCATGAGTCTTTTGTTACTGCCTCAAATTTAAAGCTGGTATGTCCTGTTTCCTTTTATCTTTAAGAAAAGAGTAATTTCTGACAAAAAATATAGTGAACAGCGTCTTGATGTGCTCTCTGCTCTAGTTTTGGCTGAAAACACTCTAAATGGACCAAGCACAAAGCAGCGACGACTTATTGTTTCTTTGGCACTGAGTGTGGGCACACAGATGGTAAGTGTATTGCTGTTGCTTACAGAGTGAAAATGAGACCTGAGCTTTCACACTTCCCTTTTTACTGACTTAAGAAACCTGTCCTTCAAGTGCGACTTCTCTGCGCTTTTCCCCTCCCTAATAGAAAACATTTAAAGATGAAGAGCTCTTTCCACTTCAAGTAGTCATGAAGAAACTGGATCTTATCAGTGAACTCCGAGAAAGGTAAGTAGGGATATGTAATGGTAATGAAAGATACGGGTGATGGAAACATCAGGGCTTTTTTTTTTTTTTTTTTTTTACATAGGCTAGCAGTAGAAGGAATATAATCTAGGTAGACCTTTGGTTCCTGCTTATAATTTCTGTGGCATGACTAGAATGAAACTGACAAGGGTTTGTATTTCTTTTACTTGTCTTCTGTAGTAAGGATGTAGCTTTTGGAAGAACTCACTTGAAAATGTGATCTAGCCCTTAGAGCATCTGGCAGACTCTGGAACTATTGTGCTTATTGTGATGGGTATCTCTAATGGACTCAGAGTTGCTGCTTTGTAACAAAGCTTCATCTACTTGTGAGAGACTTAGAGCCATCTCACATAGTCTTCCATAATTTTATTTGGGACAGAATTTGAGTTACATCGTTGGTTAGACAGTCACTAAGATGGATTCATTTTTGGAAGGCTTATTTGTATAACTCCTGTGGCTTTATTGTTTTCTTTTTATCAAATAAGCATTGAGTTTCTTAGAAGAGAAAATGGATTTTCTGAATTTTGATTTCCAGTGGAACTAAGATTACAGCACAATTTTTATTTAGTGCTCGTATTTATAGCATAATGTTTTTGTTATTCTGAGAAGCTCAGATTTTTGTAGTTAGTGGCATTTCACTTTCTATCCATGGAAGAAATACGGAACTTTTCTTCACTCTATTTATGATCAAGTTGTTGCCCTTTTATAAAGCGTGAAATAGTCACTTGGCAAAGATAATGAATAGGTTGAGTGCCACCGGTTTCTGTTGTTGCTCTTTTGGTCACAGTTTCTTGAAAGGTCTCCTTTTCAACTTTGAGACAGGTAAAATGGTGCATGTGGTACAGGGCTTGTAGGACTAGTCGTATCAAATAGTACTGAAAATTTAAACTATCTTAAAGTTATATTTTTTAAGTATGCTTTAAAACTAAAATGCGTTTATAAAATTCTAGCAGTGTCACATATTGGACTGTTTTGTTACCATTATTTGAAAAATACATATTTTGTGACTTTTCTATGCTAATTTTGGGTTAAGTGATATAGGGAATACAGATAGGAATAGACAGCTCTTACCTTTACAGTATATAATGTCATTCTTTTCATTATTTTGGAGGGTGACTTCACTTTTGGTACCATTAATTACTACTTTACATTGTAGAGTCCAGACACAGTGTGACTGTTGTTTTCTGTACTGGCATCGAGCTGTCTTCCCAATTTATTTAGATGACGTATATGAAAATGCTGTTGATGCAGCCAGACTGCATGTAAGTAAAAGAATAATGTAAAGAACATTATTTATTCATTTTTTTAATATACGGTGCAAACCATTTTAATTAATTTTAAAATAGATCATTTAATAAACCATTTAAAAACTGGTGCTGTTTTTTAACAGTGCTCTGCATATAAATTTTATATTAATACAAATGAATTAATTTGAATATATACTAAACTCTTAACATATTCCTAATCATTCTCATTTCACTGGGTTTAGTTTGTGTCAAAATAATTGACTTATTTGTCAGCAGGGTATTCAGATCTTTCCACTTCCTTATGGAAATGAAGTATTTGAATGCTTAAGATAAAAAGGATTAGTTAATGTGATTTTTTTTTTTTTTTGTATTAGCATATGCTTTAGAGAATAAAATTCAACTCTTAGGAAAGTAAGGTCAGATCAGATCAGATCAGTCGCTCAGTCGTGTCCAACTCTTTGCGACCCCATGAATTGCAGCACGCCAGGCCTCCCTATCCATCACCAACTCCCGGAGTTCACCCACACTCACGTCCATCGAGTCAGTGATGCCATCCAGCCATCTCATCCTCTGTCGTCGCCTTCTCCTCCTGCCCCCAATCCCTCCCAGCAGTGAGTCTTTTCCAGTGAGTCAACTCTTCGCATGAGGTGGCCAAAGTACTGGAGTTTCAGCTTTAGCATGATTCCTTCCAAAGAAATCCCAGGGCTGATCTCCTTCAGAATGGACTGGTTGGATCTCCTTGCAGTCCAAGGGACTCTCAAGAGTCTTCTCCAACACCACAGTTCAAAAGCATCAATTCTTCGGCGCTCAGCCTTCTTCACAGTCCAACTCTCACATCCATACATGACCACAGGAAAAACCATAGCTTTGACTAGACGAACCTTTGTTGGCAAAGTAATGTCTCTGCTTTTGAATATGCTATCTAGGTTGGTAATAACTTTCCTTCCAAGGAGTAAGCGTCTTTTAATTTCATGGCTGCAGTCACCATCTGTGGTGATTTTGGAGCCCAGAAAAATAAAGTCTGACACTGTTTCCACTGTTTCCCCATCTATTTCCCATGAAGTGGTGGGACTGGATGCCATGATCTTCGTTTTCTGAATGTTCAGCTTTAAGCCAACTTTTTCACTCTCCACTTTCACTTTCATCAAGAGGCTTTTTAGTTCCTCTTCACTTTCTGCCATGAGGGTGGTGTCATCTGCATATCTGAGGTGATTGATATTTCTCCCCGCAATCTTGATTCCAGCTTGTGCTTCTTCCAGTCCAGCGTTTCTCATGATGTACTCTGTATATAAGTTAAATAAGCAGGGTGACAATATACAGCCTTGACGAACTCCTTTTCCTATTTGGAACCAGTCTGTTGTTCCATATCCAGTTCTAACTGTTGCTTCCTGACCTGCATACAAATTTCTCAAGAGGCAGGTCAGGTGGTCTGGTATTCCCATCTCTTTCAGAATTTTCCACAGTAAGGTAGTCATGTGTAGAAAAACAGCCTTCAGATTGAAGCTTTGTCTTTTAAGATAGGTAACTTCCGTAATATAATTCAGAGATGTAATTTCTCTAGATTCATGTACGTTCTGGTTTTCTTCTTTAGTACATGTTCAGTGCTTTACGTGACTGTGTGCCTGCCATGATGCATGCAAGGCATTTGGAGTCCTATGAAGTACTTCTGGATTGCTATGACAAGGAAATTATGGAAATTTTAAATGAGGTAACATTTGAGATTGAAAAGCTTAAGATGTGTTTGGAATGCAGTGTTTGGAAAAACTTTTTGGGTTGAAGCAGACTTGCACAAATTTATGATTCTTACTTACAAATCACTGTCTAGAACAAAGGAACTGTCACTATTGTGCTAAATTGGTCTTTAATTCCTAATTTTTTGTATAGAAATCCAGATTAGGAATTTGGATTTTTTTTCCTTTTCCTTTTCCTTTTTTTTACTTTTACTTTTTTCCTTTTCCTTTTATATAAGTAGTATATTTGAATTTAAAGTCTTATTCATTAGAAGACTGCAAATGCAAAATTGCTTTGAATATTGTCTGCTGCTCATGGTAATATAGTTAAGACGACCATCAATGTTGAATTTCATTTTGAGAGCTAATGACTGAAATCTTTTATATTTAAACGTAAACCCTGTTTCTTGTGTAACAATTTAAATGCATCTCTCCTTGTTCTAATGAAGTGTGTGTTGTAAACACTGCTATCTTTAAAACTGTATTTTCAGCCAGCAGTGTTTTTATATGGAGGGAGGAATTAAAAATGAGTGAATTTTACAATATACACCTTCTCAGGTTTGATAAAAATGTGAGATTTTTAATATAATTTATCATGCTGAATATTCATATTTAGAAAATAAGGTACATGTCTTGGTCAGTATTTAGAACCCCATGTTACACCAGAGAAGATGATTAATTTCATTGCTGTTAAGTCAGTGAGTTTTGTGTTTTTTTAATAATTTTATATGGAAGCATTTAAAAATTTTTCTCTTGCATGTTCTCAGGATCTTTCTTCCTTTGTTCTAGTTTATATAAATTTTATGCTCCATGTTGTATATTCATGTTCCTTGTGGTGAAACTACCAGACATTAGCTTTTGATTTTCTTTGCAAGGGTATTATACTTAAAATACTAATGAACTCATTAGAACTCATCTGACTGCTTCCTGGTTAAAAAAATAGTCATTGATGTAAAATGGATAGCAAAATAATTTCACTTTCCCAGTGAAACAATATTTTACCAGGGAATATTTAGGTTGACAGTTTGACAGATTTTTTCATCATTGTATTGAGTATAAAGCTCTTCACATTGAGAACATGGACATCTAGAAGTATCATACAGTTGGAATATCATTTTGAAAATTTAAGATATCAATTCTTTTCTGAATAGCATTTGCTGGACAAGTTGTGCAAAGAAATAGAGAAGGACCTGCGGCTTTCTGTGCATACTCATTTAAAGCTGGATGACAGAAACCCTTTCAAAGTTGGCATGAAAGACCTGGCCCTTTTTTTCTCTCTGAATCCAATTCGGTTTTTCAATCGTTTCATTGACATTCGAGGTGAGTGTTCTGGTTTTCTTCTTAGGGTCATATTCTATATGTGTTTGCTCTGTTAAAGAACAGATAACAAAAACGAAACCTTGAGAAAAATCTTTCCTTGTATTAGTCCATTTATTCTTGAATTCCTTTTTGTTTCTTCATTTTTGTTTTCCTGGCAGCTTATTGTATTATTTAAAGAACACTTTTTAGCTCTCAGTCTTTTCTTTCTAATTAATTCATTTTTCAGTATTGTTTTTGGTTGCACTGGGTCCTCGTTGCCGTGTGCGGGCCTTCTCTAACTGCAGCAGGTGGGGACTTCTCATTGTTGTGCGCGGGCTGCTCGTTTGGGGGCTTCTCTTGTGAAGCGCGGGCTCGCGTGCACACGGCAGGTGCGGCCTGTGGGCTCTAGAGCACAGCCGCATTAGTTGTGGTGCTCGGGTGTAGTTGCTCCGTGGTGTGTGAAACCTTCCGACCACAGATTGAACCCATGTCCTCTGTGTTGGCCGGCAAATTCTTATCCATTGCACCACCGGGGAAGTCCCATTCCTAGCACCTTATTTTAAGGGAAGAAATTTAATGTTCAAAAACAAGTTGTTTTTAGTGTCATTTTTCTTCCTTTCCTACTGTTATCATGAAGCAAAAAAAGTTTTGATTTTTTTGTTTGTTTTGAAGCTTATGTAACTCACTACCTAGACAAGACTTTCTACAATCTAACGACAGTAGCTCTTCATGATTGGGCTACTTACAGTGAAATGAGAAATTTAGCTACTCAGCGTTACGGATTGGTTATGACAGAGGCCCATCTTCCTAGTCAGACTTTGGAACAGGTATAGTATAAAGTGTTCTTAGTATAGTCTAATGGTAGCTTAATAGTATTTCTCTAAGACAATTTTTAAAAAAATTTTATTTAGTATGTGTTTATATTTCAAAGTTGAAAGTGAAAATATTTGCTGTATATAAAAACCTCACAGTTGAGAAGAATAAAAAATTAGTGCTGATTTGCTTTATGAAAGAATTTATCACATGCTTCCAAATGTTTATACTTCACCTTTTGTTGAAATTTTGGTACATACATAAATTTATGTACAGCTTTTCAGAAACAAATGTAGGATAGTGAGGTGACTTTTGCTGAAATTTTACAAGTTTAGTCAAGGTCACGGTTAAGAATTTTAAACTAGATATAATATATGTGCTTCAATATCTTAAAAAAATGGTTTTAAATTTATAAAGTTGTATTTGTTTTTAAATTTGAGTGCAAAATATTTAGCTTTATTAATTCAGTAAGCTAATTTACAATATGGTTGTATCTCAGGAGTGCAAAGATTTGTTTTCAGTTAATTTGTATGTAATTCTTTCTAAGATAATCCAGATGTAATATTTACTAAAATCCATTAATTCAGTTCAAAAATTTGAAGATCATAATTTTTCATTTGTCTCACTGCATATATACGGGCCAGTTCCAGAATCAGTTTGTATATCCTTTCATTCACTTATTTAAAAAATTAATATTTATCAAAAATTCGCTAGACACTACATGGTGTTGCTGGAGAGGGATGCCATTTCATTCTCCAGGGTCTTCCTGACCCAGGGATTGAACCCATTGACTGCTTTGCAGTCAGATTCTTTACCACTGAGTCTCCTGTGAAGCCCTCAGTGTGTTTAGGGATACAAAAATAAATAGAAACGGTCTTAGCTCATGTACCTGTAGCCTAGTGGAAGAAAAATAATGAGTAAATAAAATTTTAGATTAAAATGTGAGAAAATCTATAATAAAAACTTAATCAAAGTGGTGTTTTGGTATTACTTTGAGCCCCAATTAGAAAAGCTATGGAATAGTTTACATGATACCATTCATTAGATATTAGAGTAATCACTGAAGAATGAAGGATTCTTATTAGGTAACTTGTATATTAAAGGTACATATGGGTGAGCTCAGCCGCCCAGTCGTGTCCTACACTTTACGAACCCATGGGCTATAGCCCACCAGGCTCCCCTGTCCATGGAATTTTCCAGGCAAGAATACTGGAGTGGGTTGCAATTTCATTCTCCAGGGGATCTTCCTGACCCTGGAATCAAACCTGCATCTCCTGCATTGACGGGAGGATTCTTTACCACTGAGTCATCTGAGAAGTCCTTATATTCAAGGTGGTCTAGTATAATTAAAAGAAGCATAAAGATTTGGAATTAGACTTTCTAAAATCCCTAGGTTCTGCCTCTTCCTAGCTCTTTGATTTTGCAGAACTCTCTTAGTTTCATTTTCTTCAGCTGTGGAATTTATTTTTTTCCTCCTTTTTAAAATTTTTTAAATTATGAAAGTATAGTAACACATTTATAGGTGACTTAGAAAATATAGTACAAAGTTACATATAGTCCACTATACAATTATTTTTTTAAGTAGATAAATGAAGATTTTTAGTTGGAGTTTCCTTATCAGACTCTCAAAAATTAATAAAATGAATAGAAAAGTAGAAGGATATAGTAGACCTGAAAAACACTATGAATCAATTCAACATAATTAAGATTTATACAATTTTCACACAATAGTAGGATAGAAATTCTATTTAAGTTCCCATAGACTATAAACCAGGAGACACTGGAACATATCCAGGGACATAAAACAAGATGTAAAAATTTCACGGTCTAAAGGTAACTGAAGTCATACAATGTCTGTTCTCTTATCACTGTGGAATTATGTTAGAAATCAATATCAAAAGGTACTTGAAAGTAGTCCACATATTTTCAAGTGCAGTGTGTCATTTACCAAGAGAGATCTTTAACTTAGCCATTGAAAGCCTCAGTAAAGATAAAAGACTGAAAAAAACAAAGGATGATCAGCTGTGGAATTTAGAAGAATAATATCTTTTTGAGAATTCCATGTAAAGAACCTTGCACAGTGCCTGAAAAATAGTATATACTTTAGAGATTACCACATATTCTGGCTTCCTTTTAGAATCTGGCTGTTAATTTACTTTCTAAAGAATATAGAAAAAAATCCTTGGGAAGACAAATATTCTCAGAAGTGGTAGGGAAATGATGTGAGTCATGAATCTTTGAAGTTTTAACTTTTCCTATCTACACAAAAGGTGTAACAGTCAGATTTCCCCAAGCAGTTAGTCCTGTTTGTGTGTGTCAGAAGCCTAGTCTGATCTTTGGTTGTATGTTTTCTGTAGTTCTTTAAAATAATTTTAAAATATTGGGTGACTTAATGTAAGCAGTAAGTTACTATATTGATAAGTTTGATTATTTTAAACTAATGATAATAGAACTTATATGTGAATTGTTTTGTAGGGCCTGGATGTCTTGGAAATCATGAGAAACATTCATATATTTGTATCTCGATACCTCTATAATCTCAACAATCAAGTGAGTAAATAAAAATTTTTTTATTGTGGGTAGGTGTATAGTAGGAAAGGCTGAGGGGCAAAGAATTGATTCTTAGCAGTGAAAGTTAGTAAAATAAAGGAAACAATGATTGTTTAGAGATCTTGTTTATTTCTTTGCTTTGACTATATTATCTTCTTGAATGACTTTCCAATTATCTCTAATAAAATAGAGTTCTAAAATTCTTAGATTAACTGACCAGTGTTTGCTATGGATTGTGTTTGTTTTATTACAGATTTTTATTGAACGAACAAGTAATAACAAACATTTGAACACTATTAATATTCGGCATATTGCTAATTCAATTCGAACACATGGCACAGGAATCATGAATACAACAGTAAGAACCTTCTGGGAGGGGGTGTTGTACAGATGTTTGATGCTGTTTAATTTGGAAGTTTAAGATAGTTTTTTCATTGAATATTCTGATAAATACACATTATTACCTGTTCATATAGTACCTGAATTTCCATTTTTCTGTTGTAATTGAAGTATTTGGCACTGAAGTTGTGTAAGATGGAAATGGAAGCTTTGTGATTCAAAAGGCACTTTAGAATGTCTTAGCATCACAAGGTCATTATAAATAACATTGGAGATTTGAAGACATCAGCATAAATATATATATCTATGTAGATTGTCTGATAGTCTCTGAAAAGTTGCTTTTGAAAGCAAATCATCGATAGTTTATTTAATATCAGTCCCTGGTGGCTCTGCCACCAGGCAAAGAATCTACCTGTAATGCAGAAGACCCAGGTTTGATCCCTGGATTGGGAAGATCCCCTGAGAAGGAAATGGCAACCCACTCCAGTATTCTTACCTGGAGAATTCCATGGACAGAGAAGCCTGGAGGGCTACGGTCCATAGGGTCGCAAAGAGTCAGACACAACTGAGCCACTAACACTTAACACTTGCATGCTCTTTTTTGGGGGAGGGTACTTACTAGTTATTTGATACCCTTAAAAATAGCAATTTGCTAAAAATATCTCAAATCTTCCTAAATATGGGCAGTCATGTGAGAGACTGAATCATTTGAGCTTATATGTTGTTTTTCCTCTGTTGGAAAAAGAGAAATCTTTAAATTTACCTGCTTTTCAGGTCACGGTTTCTCCTTAAGGAAAGAATAATGTGAATGTTTAAATAGTACAATATTATTAGGCATATTTGGGAGTAAGAGAATGAGGAAAAGTTACATGACTGGAAGGTTGCAAAGGACCATTTTTAGTGTAGTGGAGAAGATGTATTTGAGCTGATAAGTAACATGGTTGGAGCTCTTTGTTAGTGGTTACCAGTAGAAAAATGAGACATGGATGGAGTTTGAGATTTCAAGTCAGGAGTCATCTGCATAGAGATTTCTGAACCTTTCAGGATCAAACTCTTCTTTGACCTCATCTATCAACCATTCATGTAACAGATGTAATTATGCCTGTATTTTATGTGTCTCAGGCACTGTGCCGGGTGCTGAGATGAGAAAACCAGACATTTCTTGCTCTCGTAGTCATTGTACTCTGGCGGGAGAAACAGCTGTTAATCAGTTAACCACACTAATAAATGTAAATTCCTGATGTCTGGTGATGATGAGCTGAGCACAGAAAAAATAAGATCAGAGACTGGCAGATTTACCTACTATTAAGATGTGTAATAATCTTCTAAGAGCTACTACAACTGAGAAGATCAAGAAAAAGCAGTGTTTAAAGCTGCAAGAAAAGTTCTGAGAAAGCACCCACTTCTATAACTGGGTGATGAAGACTGTTAGTTAACATGGACATATATATGCCAAAATAATTGGTAATATTTGAAGGTGGTGGCGATGGAAGTTAATGCAAGGCTTTCATCTGTGGGTCAGAATTAATCTTGTTTTGACTTTAATCGTAGCTTAAACCCTACTTTTTCAGTGTTTTCTAAGTCTAGATCAGGGCCTTTTAATCCATCCTCAAAACACCTCCACTTGTCATTTTACAGGTTATTGCAGTCGAGATTTCCTAGTTTATTTAACGTATACTTGTCTTAAAGTCCCTGTCACTCCCACTAGAATACACTTGATGATGACAAGGGCAGTGTCTAGCATGAGAGCAGGTACATTGTTTTGCACATAAGAGGTGCTCAAAATATTTATGGGTAAATAATTGAATGTTTACTATCTTCCTTTAGGAAAGGTCAGAGAGCTCCATGTTTTTTACTTTAGTATCAGTTCATTCATGTAGCTTGGTAATCTCCTGAGTGTGGTTTATGACATAAAACCCAGCGTGTTGGCAAATCTGGTTTATGATTCTCACTATAGCTCTTAGTCATATTATTATGTGAATATTTTTTCCATTTTTTAATTTTTTTTGTGTGTCATAAAAATATTTAAGAGGAGCTTTTAGAAAAGTTCTGTAAACTTTGGCAATAAAAACTTCATTTAAGTATTTCATGTCCAAAATGAATTAGACTTTATAAATGGATTATTTTATTTAGTAGTACTGATTTGAAATTAATTTTTATATTTAATTTTTCCAATTTTAATTTTATAGGTCAATTTCACCTACCAGTTTTTGAAAAAGAAGTTCTATATATTTAGCCAATTTATGTATGATGAACATATCAAATCCAGATTGATTAAAGACATTCGGTTTTTCAGGGAAATCAAGGACCAAAATGATCATAAGGTATTTTACATGTTCTTTTGAAAAGGTGGTTTGATTCACCTATTGAATATATTGACATACCTTACATTGCTGTGCTTTACTTCATTGAGCTTCGCAGGTGCTGTATTTTTTAACAAATTGAAGGTTTGTGGCAAACCTGCGTTTTCAGATGATGGTTACCTTTTTTTAGCAGCAAAGTATTTTTAAATTAAGGCATGTGCATTATTTTTTTTATATGTAATGCTATTGAATACTTAATAGACTAAGTACAGTGAAAACGTAACTCTTGTATTACACTGGGAAACCATAAATTAACGTGACTCACTTTATTGCAGTATTTGCCTTGTTGCAGGGTCTTGAACCAAACCTTCAATATCTTCAGCGTTTGCCTATATAGCAAGTGTTTATGCTGAAATTCATTATGAGTTACTCTGTTAGCGATTTTGTTTTCTTTTTTATTTTTCACATAACTCCCTGGTTTGGCTTCCAGTTTTCTGTATTTTCTCTTATAATTTCTTACCCTTTGCATTCTCTGTAAGTGAAAGTGTAAGGAAAAAGTAAATGATGAATGTAACCAGGTATTACTTTTCTTCGTTTTAAAATAATGCAAAAGCAGAACGTGCTCATTTTGAAACATTTGAACAATGTATTGTTTAACATTTAAACTAAATGTTCTCCTTCATTTCTGTTTTCTCCCAATTCCATTTTCTGGGGGCAGTTGCTATTAACAGTGTCATGTGACGTCTTCCAGATGTCTGTGTGATAAACATGTATTTGTGCATTACAAATACTGCTTTTTCCCTTAACAAAAATGGACTAATACTAAACATACTGTTTTGCAATGTGCTTATCACATCAGCACCTATAGATCTACCTCATTCTTCTGCAGAGTTGATAGTAAAGATGCATACTGTAACTCCTCTAACGTCCTACTGAGAAATAGTTTTTCAGTAGCCTCTGATTTCTCTGTGCTACCAGTAGTGCTACAGATAACATCCTTGCATATTTATCTCAGTGTTAGGGACTGTTTTTTTTTTTTTTTATTTTATTTTATTTTTAAACTTTACATAATTGTATTAGTTTTGCCAAATATCAAAATGAATCCATCACAGGTATACATGTGCTGTTTTTGAAAGACAAATTCCTTGAAGCGGAAAAGGGCAAAGAATATGATTATTTAGATTTTTGGTACATGTTGCCAAGTACTCTAAAAGTACTGCACCAGTTGACAATCCCACCAATAATTTATAAGAATGCTATTTTACTTTTGCCCTCTGGACTGAATTTTCCCATAGTGAAGTGAACTGTAAGTGTTAACTGTACAGAGGCTGCGTATAGCCATGTGGATAGAGAAACCAGCAGGCTTGGATGGATTTTATGTTTGATCTGCCACATCCAAACCTGTTTTTATTACTCTTCTTAAGCATCACCTAGTTCTAGCCCTCTTATATATTAGTTCATTCTTTTCAGTATCAGAGCAGCAAAATAATTAATAAAATTACAGATAAGTTATCAGGAAATTATATTAACTCATTTTTATTGAATCAGAAATTAATGTTCAGAGAAATAAATGGTGCTGTTGTATAAGAATTGTTTCCATTTGTTACTTATATAAAATGAATGATTGAAAAAAAGTTGACTAAGACTTGAAAAACCTTTTTTTAATTGGTGATGGCAGCTAGAAATTTTAGTTCAGCTGATGTGTGTTACTTGGGAAGGAGTGTGTTTTTATGTAAGCCCCTAATACTTTTCAGCCCATGGAAACTTACCACAAATCTCTGAACAGATGTTTCTAGGAAGCATTGATTTCTTTTATCTGTCTGATAGAGCAGTTGGAAGACTAATATTGGTAATGGGAAATCTAAGTTTGGTGGCATTCATAATTATTCCCTTTAATATAAAAATATTTAATTTATATTAACCTTGAATATTGGTAGTTTTTGTGCTATATATAATTTTTTTGTCATTAAATTCAGTAATTATTTTTTTGAACACAATGGAAATGCAAAATTAGAACAGTGATATTGGTATGATTGATTTGGTAGATATTTTATGTTTTAGGAGTCTTTATTAATAATGGCAGTCTTCAAATTTTCTCTCTAGTATCCTTTTGAAAGAGCAGAAAAATTCAATCGAGGCATCAGAAAACTTGGAATAACCCCAGAGGGACAAAGCTACCTTGATCAGTTCAGGCAGCTCATCAGCCAAATTGGTAAGTTATTGTAAACATGTTGGAAAGTAAAGTACAAATGCCAGGAATCTGTCTTATATATTATAAATATCTCATAGGAATGAACTTTAATATGTGTGTGCCTAAGTTTAGCTTTATTCCACTAGTAAATTCCTTTCCTTAACAAAAGTTTTTCAAGTATGATTGGATGCACAAATAATTGATAGATAAATAAAATATTTATAAATAAATACTTAGTGGATAAATAAAACCTCTTCAGTTAAATTAAAAATATAACTCATCTCAAAGGCCATACTCATAATAGTCAACTGGTAATTATTTATTGGGTGCCTATTCTTTTCAAGGTCCTATTTCAGACTTTTAAAAGAGATTCCCTCAGGTTAAGCCTGAATGCAAAAATGTGCGGTGTTAAGGTGAAAAGTTATTTAATAATTTTTCTATGCTCCATCATTTTATGTTTATATGTAACTTCTTGAGTTGTCCTTCTGCCTTACAAGTAGAACTTGTTTTCTGAAATGTGTAACACTATTTAAAAGGAAGAATTTCACTTAAAAATAATCCAAGATTTAAAAATCTGTATACTTATTTGAGCTTTTCATATGCATTACCTCTATTAATGTCCTCACGGTAACACTTGAGATAGGCATGTAATCATCTTTTTAAAGATGAAGAAAGAGAAACTCAGAAATAAGTGGTGTTGCTGGGATTTTAACCAGGGTTTTTCGGCTCCAAGTCCAAAGATGTTTTGTATTCTTCACAGTTGCAGACCGCAAGCAGTTCAGTAAATTCTTATTGACTCTGAAACTGAAACTTAGTCGTTCAGTCATGTCTGACTCTCTGTGACCCCATGGATGGTAGCCACCAGTATCCTCTGTCCCTGGGATTCTCCAGACAAGAATACTGGAGTGGGTTGCCATTTTCTTCTCCAGGGGCTCTTCCGACCCAGGACTCAAACCTGGGTTTTATGCATTGCAGGCAATTTCTTTACCACCTGACCCACTGGGGAAGCCATTATTGACTCTAATTTGGCAAAATTTGGCCTCCTGAGATTCATTGATTCATTTATCAAACATTTATAAAGCCTTTGTTATACCAGATATTTTTCTTGATGCTGAGAATACAAATAGCCTTTGTTCTCAAGAGGCTTTAAGTTTACTAGTGGGAAAGGTATAATAAACATTTAGTTAGGGAATAAAGTCAGTGAGCACTAGCTAAAATTATATAAATTAATTGGTTTACACATTAAAACTTTCTGTTTTGTATTAGTACAAGAACTTAGAGACTTTTACCTTTGTAAATTTTTAATTTTAAACAATTTAATAGTGAGATACTGTCTAGTAATCTTTTATTCATAGTGATGTTTAATGTCATATTAGATTGTAAATTTATGGAGCAATAGTTGTTAACCCTTTTTGAGAATTTGATGAAAATACTGAATTGATTTTCCTCAGAATAATGCCCCTATGCATGTTCACATACAGTTTTGCATGTAATATACCAGAGGTCAGATACCCAAAGCTAGAGTCCATGGTACTCAAGAGCTGTTTCTTCAGAGCAGTGTTGCTTAAAACTTTAAAATTCACACACCAATAAGTTTTTTCCCCTTGTGAATACTGCTTGTGGTAGTACTTATTTTATGTTTTTACATTTTCTAAAAGTAGTTTTGTACTATGAAGTAATCATTAATTCATGAGCTTAGGATGCTAGTCATTTTGCCCCCCAATATACATGAAAATACACATTTTTCCCCAGTACACAAAAAATCATGTCACCTCTGCCCCTGGCATGTATTGCACAGTTGGTGAATATTATCCTTTTCACTTTGTTCCAGTATTTTATTCTTTATTCTTTTCTTAGGAAATATAAGTTCTTTACCTCTGCCCGTAAAAATTGTAATATGCTTTTGAGTCTGTTAACTCTGTTGAGAAAAGGAGTAAGGAATCTAGAGCTGGGAGCAAAATGAGAAGTCTTCTTGTCTAATAACCTGCCTGCTGAATGAATAACCGCCACCATTAACATTTATTGAGCATTCGTTATGTGCCAAAGTTATTCTGAGTGCTTTATATGTTCTAACACATGTAAAACTCAATGCTGTGAAGTAAGTATTATATTCATTGATTCCACATATTTATTGAGGACAGTACAGTATTTCTAGGTGCTGGTAATATCTATGACAGTAAACCCAGTGTTTAACCCATTATAGCTTAATTTAATAAATGAAGAGACTAAGATACAAAGTTTGTAACTTGACCTAGGTTTTGTAGCTAAAAAGCACAGAGTTCAGATTTGAACCCAGTAGTCTAGCTCACAGTAGTACTCTTTACTGCTGCTCCCTATTTGCTTCTCACTAGTGTATTTTGCGGAGAAGGCAATGGCACCCCACTCCAGTACTCTTGCCTGGAAAATCCTATGGACGGAGGAGCCTGGTAGGCTGCAGTCCATGGGGTCGCTAAGAGTCGGACACAACTAAGCAACTTGACTTTCACTTTTCACTTTCATGCATTGGAGAAGGAAATGGCAACCCACTTTAGTGTTCTTGCCTGGAGAATCCCAGGGACGGCGGAGCCTGGTGGGCTGCCATCTATGGGGTCGCACAGAGTTGGACATGACTGAAGCGACTTAGCAGCAGCAGCATATTTTGATCAGCCAATTTGGAGGAAAACAATTTGACCAATTTGATGGAAAACAATCAAACTAGATACTTCATTTTTCTAAGATGCATATTAAAGAAGCATTTTAACATCATTTCTTATATTGAGATAAGCCTTGGATTCAGTGATACCTAATTGAAGGTTTTTAATGATATCAGATGAGATAATGTCTGTTAAGTGCATAATTTTATTATTGTAATCTATGAAGTATTGACTACTTCTTATCTTTTTGTTTGTTCTTACTCACAAGTATTTTCATTTCATTTGAATAGGAAATGTTGGCTTTAGGGTTGGAGCAGTGAAGAAAACAAAAGCTATATCATAGATCTTGCATTCTAGTTGGGGGAGATACAGACAAAAAGATATGTATCAGTAATAGGTGCTGAGTAAGGTGACATATCATTAAACACTTAATGATTTTAAATGATTTAAGTGATATTCAGGGAATGATATAGTTTAATGACATTTAGGGAAAGCTCTAAGTAGGTGACACGTGAGCAGGAACCTAAATAACATGAAGGAATAAGCCATGTGCATGCATAGCTAAGGAAAGAGTTTACCAGGAAGAGGTGGTGGTAAATGCAAAAGTCCCGAGTCTGCTTAGCATTTTTGGAAACCAGTTGGGCTGGAATGGAGTTAGTGAAGACCCAGATGGTAGGGTGTGGTATCAGAACAGTTGCAAGGGGCAGAATCAAAGAACCACTAACCTCTAAATAAAGGAAACATTGTTGAGGTGTGGCATACTGAAGGTGGAAATAGATCAGGAAACCATTGCATAGTGTAGTATTCTAGGCAAGAACTGCTGGTGGTTTGGAATAGGGTGAGAGCTGTGAAGGTCGGGAAAACTGGTTGAATTCTGGTGACATTTTGAAGGTAGAGCCAGTGTAATTTGCCATTGATTGAAGTATGAGGGAAAGGAGGGCTTCCCTGGTGGTCAGTGGTAAAGAATCCTCCTGCCAATGCAGGAGATGCAGGTTTGATCCACAGGGAGGATCCCCTGGAGAAGGAAATGGCAGCCCACTCCAGTATCCTTGCCTGGGGAATCCCATGGACAGAGGAGCCAGGTGGACTACAGTCCATGGGGTCACAGAGAGTTGGACACTACTAACTAAACTAAACAACGACATTGAGGGTAAGGAAGGAGGCAGAGATGACTTCACTGGGTTTGGCCTGAGCTACTGGAAGGATAGACTTGTCAGTTTCTGAGGAAGAAAATATAACTGGGGGTGAAGATCTTCAGTTGGAGTTAAACTTCTTAAATTAAAAATTCTTCTTAGACATGGAGATGTAGGCATGGGATTAAAAAAAGCCTAGAGGAACAGTCTTGGTTGGAGGTACTAGTTTGGGAGGAATCAGATAAGGATTTCTTGATACCACTTGCAGCTGTGTGTGTGTGTGTGTGTGTGTGTGTGTGAGAGAGAGAGAGAGAGAGAGAGACATGTTATTTAATGTGAGTGAAGAAGCTGTTGATAACAGTAATTGTTAAATGTTTGAGTTTTTAAAATGTGCTCAATTTAATGCATTTATCAATTAAAACACACTTATTTTTAAAATATTTAATATAGATGGTGTAAGTTTATGTACATTTATATTCAAAGAGTTGGACACTACTGACTGAGCAACAATATTTTAAGTGCACGAATATGTAACTTTTATTTTTGTGGAGCAAAACTGAAGTAAAATACAGCAAAGTCTCTTGGTTCTTACGAGTTGAAACCTTGTAATTGACTGCTATATATAACTGTATTCCTGATTATTAGAACTTAGAGTTATTTGTATAAACATCTGATTTTTGTGTGTATGTGGTTTTTAAGGTAATGCTATGGGCTATGTACGAATGATAAGATCTGGTGGCCTTCACTGTAGCAGCAATGCCATTAGGTATGGATACAAGCATATTTTTGCCTTATTTATGCCATTTAGAAATTTTATGTCATTTAAATCTGTCTTCATTGTAAGTAATATTGTAGAAGGGGCTTTTTTCTTGTTGATATATTTTGAGATCAAATATGGAAGAAAACCATTAATCCTACTACTTAAATATTTTTCTCCAATTTTAAATCTGTATTTTTTGAAATTAATTTATCGGTGCAGTTTGAAATGTTCTATAGATTACATAATTTGTAAAGATTATAATTTGATGATTATATGTAAATAATTAAAAATGCTGAAATTGAGTTTTGGAACTCAGTTGTTCCAAATATAAACTGGTGATAGTAATAATACAAGTGAAATAAATGCAGAGTTCTTTCCAAAGATATTGTTGAAAAATTTAGTCTTACAGTACTGCTTTTCGTCTGTCAATTGCATATATTTAATTTGCTTTAATAAATGCCTTCTAAAATTCTTAATGTAGATTTGTACCTGATCTTGAAGATATTGTAAATTTTGAAGAACTAGTCAAAGAAGAAGGTCTTGCAGAAGAAACGTTAAAAGCAGCAAGGTAATCTAATCTTGGAAAAATAAGTTAAATTTGGAGATTTAAAAACATGTATGTTCATTTAAAGACTAAAGGATAACATATAAACTGATATGTCAGTGTTTTTATTATGCAAATAATGGTATTTTTATGGGATACAATTTGTTTTAAGACTGCAGTATTCTGAGATCTTTCCAACATCACTAAAAGGGATCTTCTAGACGGTGCCCTCAGATACATGTGACTGTTCAACACTTGACATGTGGTTGGTTAGTCCATATTGAAACGTGCTGAAGTATAAAGTTCATAACTAATTTTGAGGATTTAGTGTTTAAAAAAAAAAGCCAAATATCTCATTAACAAAATTGGGACTTCCCTGGTGGTCCAGTGGCTAGGACTCCTCACTCCCAATGCAGAGGACCTGGGTTATCCCTGGTCAGGAAACTAGATCCCACAAGCCCACAACTAAGAGTTCCTGTGCTCTAGCTTAAGACTGGGTGCAGCCAAATAATTTTTAAAAAGAAGAAATTAAAAAAAATCTCATTAACGAAATACATTTCACCTATTTTTAAAAATAATTTTATTTACTTATTTATTTTTGGCTGTGCTGCGTCTTTGTTGTAGCTACTCAACAAAGTAGAGTGAGGGCTACTCTCGAGTTGTGGTGCATGGACTTCTCACTGCGGTGGTTTCCTTGTTGCGGCTCCCAGGCTGTAGAACACAGGCCCAGTAGTTGTAGCTCGTGAGCTTAGTTGCTCCACGGCGTGTGGAATCTTCCTGAATCACACATCAGACCCTTGGCTCCTGCATTGACAGGCGGATTCTTTACCACTGAGCCACCAGAGAAGCCACTTACCTATTTCTTTTTACTCTTTTTTTAATATTCCTCTTTGCCAGCATGGTTCTAGAATACTGGTCCATCCTTATGTAATCTGGAGCAGTAGTGTCCAGTACAGTGGTCACTGCCAAATGTAGCTGTTGAACACTGGAAATAGGGCTAATGGACTAGGGAATTGAAATAAAATCTTTATTTCATTTAAATTTAAATAGCTAATGACAATCTTATTGAACAGTGCACATGTATAGACTTTTAAGTAGTGATTTTGGAACACAATTTAAAAGTTGAAAAGGCATGCAGAATTGTTAAGTATTTAGAAAACTGGGTTTTCTTATTAATAACTAAAACAGTTATTGAGTCAGGCATGAAGGGGCACCCTTGGACGAAGTGGAAACAATTTGAATATCAAAAAGAATAATGGTAGAAATTGGTCATAATACTGAAGAAGAATCTGTGATACAGTGATAATAAAAGTTGGAGAGACAGAGGGAAAGTTCCTTTTTACAGTGATTGCCAGCTAGTAAATATGAAAGGGATGAGAAAATTTAGGGGAAAAACCAGTTTTGCAACTACCACTGTAGGACTTGACATCAGACAAAAATCATCAATGAATTCTCAAACATTTTTGGAGAACAGAGTATTCACTGTGAAAACATTGTCTCACAAATTGATTATTAATCATAAAGGGGAAAAAACACCTTCCCAGTGGAGAGACTGATGTATCCACCTTACATGCTGACATAGGGCCCCCTGATGCAGTGTAATGGCGAGTACCTGTGTTGTGTTCTTGCCTTGATGTTTACTCATCAAGTAAAATAAAGTTTATGGCAGGTGATGTCAGGGAATTAAGAGGTTATGATAATAAATTGATTCTCTAAATGTACATTAATGTCTTCTGGAGCAGGTATCATAGTTCAAGATAAGTGAAGTGGTTAAAATGGTTAATAGATGTCTGCTTTCAGGAAGGAGTGGTTAGATAGTTGGACATAGTTGGGTCACATGCATCTCAAAGGAGAGAGATTTCTACCATTTATTGGTGGAGGAATAGTAATTTGAAAGTGATAATAGCCATACATAAGGATGTAGAAGCAGCAGCTAATGTTTCTGAAGGTTGACTCAGTGAATGAATGAAGGTCGCTCAGGCGTGTCTGACTCTTCAACTTCACGGACTATAGAGTCCATGGAATTCTCCAGGCCGGAATACTGGAGTGGGTAGCCTTTCGCTTCTCCAGGGAATCTTCTCAACGCAGGGATCAAACCCAGGTCTTCCATCTTGCAGGTAGATTCTTTACCAGCTGAGCCACAAGGGAAGGCCAGGAGTACTGGAGTGGATAGCCTGTCCTTCTTCAGGGGATCTTCCCGACCCAGGAATCGAAACAGGGTCTCCTGCATTGCAGGCTGATTCTTTACCAACTGAACTATGAGGGAAGCCTGAAGGTTGAGTGGGAAACTAGATTCTTGAAAAGGAGATAGATTACAGTTGAAGTCAGGAAGTGTAGGAATGTTAGTGAAGAGAGTTAAGATGAAGAGGAATTTATTTACAATGAAATGGACTTCTGCACAGTTCATTTTGAGAAGAAGAAATACAAAACTCTAAAATTTCAAGAGGCACTACATGTTCTCTTTTAGGGACTAAGTTAATTAAACAATGATAAGCTTCTGTCCATTAAAAAAAAAAGTTCATCCTGTACTCCAAGGAAGTTTAGAGATGTCTTCCAGTAATTCATATTTTTGAGTGCTCTCATCTAAACTAATGAGAGGTGGATTTTAAAAGCTTCCCCTTCTTTTGAGAAAGGAGCCAAATAAATACTTTTTTTCTTTTTTTTGCATTTTAGGCATTTGGATTCAGTCCTCAGTGATCACACACGAAATTCTGCTGAAGGCACAGAATATTTCAAAATGCTTGTGGATGTTTTTGCTCCAGAATTTCGAAGGCCCAAGAATATACATCTCCGAAATTTCTATATCATTGTTCCCCCTCTGGTGAGTATTTTTAATACACAAAATGAATTTTTTAAAGTATTAATAAATAGATCCAATTATTTTTTTACAGCAAGAAATGCACACAGACTGTATTGTTGACTTTTTGGTTGTAGATAAAACTAAATGTGGTCTCAGTGAATGTGGCCTAGAATTTTTACTTACTAGCTGTGCAGAATGAGACTTCTTTATAATTAAGATAGATTCTTATGAGTTAATAACTGCCAGAGGAATCCTAGTGTGATTTAAATTACTTGGGTATATTCCATTTTATATATATACCATGTAATCTTTGGACTGAATTATATAGTCATTTTAAGTGATTAATTGTAGACTGTTAAAATATGAAGTGTTTTTAAAAGCATACTATTTAAAGGGACTTCCCAGGTGGTACTAGTGGTAAAGAACCACAGATGGAGCCTGGCAGGCTACAGACCATTGGTTGTAAAGAGTTGGACATGACTGAAGCGACTTAGCATAGCATGGCATATCTCTACTCAGTAGTAAATATTAACATCTAAACTAATTTTTTTTAATCGTATATAGTGTGTGCTGCTCTAGTTCTGTAGTTGACATCTTAAAAATAACCACAATTGCAGTATGAAAACAGTTATTACACCGAGGAAAATGGAGTTAAGAGATTAGAGAGGTATATATTAGGAAAGAGTTATTCTTCTGTAAAGGTTTCTTTAAAAAGCTCTTTCTTAAAAAATTGTAAAAGAATAGCTCTAAAGTCTAAATATCACTGAGCAGATGTAACTTCTGATTACATCTAACTTTGATCAAGAGCAATAACTTGTTTAATGTTGCTGTCTGAATTAACACATATATTCTAACATACTATTGTTAGTTGCTCAGTCGTATTCAACTCTTTGCAGTCCCATGGACTGTAGCCCACCAGGCTCGTCCATGGAATCATCCAGGCAAGAATACTGGAGGAGGGAATCTTCCTGACCCAGGTATTGAACCAGGGTCTCACACATTGCAGGCAGATTCTTTACTGTCTAAGCCATCAGGGAAACCCGAAAGTGAAAGTGTTAGTTGCTGAGTCAAGTCCAGCTCTTTGCGACCCCATGGACTGTAGTCTGCCAACTTAGAACCATTATTATGAATTCAAAGTATCTGATGGCTATGGATAGCTTTTTTCTTCATGCATTTTCCTTTCTATTGTTTCTTTTTAAAATACATTTATTGTTAATACTCTGTTATAATGTTATACCATGTAGCAAAAATGTCCATATTTATCTGATAAGCATTGTCTTTTCATACTCAGATAGTTGTGAGACTGGAAGCAAGTCTATCTTAGTTATATTTCAGTAATAATGTAGTTAACTCACGGTGAATTCTCACCATGGTTCTTTAATTTGAAGCCATAGTAAACAGCAGTGAGGAACCATTTGTGGATGTGAGGAAGAGGAGTTTTGCAGGGCAGCTGTCAAAATTCAGTTAGTGATGGAGAAAACAGGTGGGTTAAGAACACCACAAAGAAGAAAAGTATGGGACACTATTGTTTTTTTGAGTTTTAATCTAATTTCAGAAAAAACCATGAAATATCTAAGGAAGAAATCTTTAACAAAGATTTTACAAAATGCAGTTCATTGCCAAGTAAGTTTTACAGGCAAAAAAAAAGTGAAATATGATAATCTTGTTTCCAGTGTAAGCTATTGTAGTACTTATCATATTGTACCACAATTATTTTTAAACAGGCCTCTCTTTATTCCTGTGCTGTGCTATCATAGCCCCAAGTAGGCACTTAGTTAAAATTTTATAAAAAGTTCAGGCACTCAGTTTCACTAGCCACATCTCAAGTGCACAGTGGCCAGATGCGGCTGGTGGTTTACTGGGCTGGACACTGTAGATGCACTGCGTTTCTGTCATTGTCAGGAGTGTTGCCCTGTAGAGTGTTAGATGGTATTCATTTTTTTTTACTGTAATTATTTCATTGGGCCTCCCTGGTGGCTCAGTGGATAAAGAATTTACCTTCAGTGTATTAGACACAGGAGGCATGGGTTCCATCCCTGGGTTGGGAAGATCCCCTGGAGAAGGGCATGACAGTCCTCTCCAGTATTCTTGCCTGGAGAATCCCATGGACTGAGGAGAATCCCATGGACTGAGGAGCCTACAGTCCAGAGGGTCATAGTCAGACACGACTAAAGCAACTGAGCACACATAGTAAGTTTCAGTAAATCTTTGTTGAATAAATGCTGTGATTAGTTAAGGTATTTTACAGGAGCTAAATTTTTAGGGAAGTGCTTTTCGGGGGGAATTTGTTTATCCAAATGACCACTAAGCTTTTTAAGCCAAGAATATGGTAAGAAATACTATTATAGGAGGCGCCAAGATGGCGGAGGAGTAGGATGGGGAAAACACTTTCTCCCCCACAAATTCATCAAAAGAGCATTTAAACGTCGAGTAAATTCCACAAAACAACTTCTGAATGCCGGCAGAGGACATTAGGCACCCAGAAAAGCAACCCAACTCTTCGAAAGGAGGTAGGAAAAAATATTAAAGACAATAAAAGAGACAAAAGAGGGAGGGACGGAGTTCCGTCCCGGGAAGGGAGTCTTAAAAAAAGAAGTTTCCAAACACCAGGAAACCTCCTCACTGCCGAATCCGTGCCCGAGCTTTGGAAGCACAGAGGGTAAAATAACAGGGAGAAAAAATAAACAAACAATTAAAACTCGCAGATTTCGAGCCCTACGGTAACTCCTCCAGCGGAGAAGCAGTGCAGACGCCTGCATCCGCCATTAGCAAGCGGGGGCTGGGCAGGGAGGCACGGCGCTGGCTGCATCGCTGAGAGTAAGAATCTGGCCTGAATACCCTGAGCACTATCTGAGCGAAATAATTAGGGCTAGCAAATCAGACTGTGGGATATCTACCATGCAAAAAGCCAGCCCTAACCTAAGACACCGCCAGCCCGCGCACAGAACAAAGGACTAAACAGAGATAGCCGGCTGCAGACCTTCCCCCTCCGATGACAGGCAGCCAGAGCCGGAAGGGGGCAATCGCAGCCCCAGAGAGACATTATCTATAAAACTGGCTTCTTTGCTAACTAAAACTTATTGGGGGTCTGGACGGTCAGCATCTGCCTGAGAAGGTGCGCCGGTTTTACACCCAGATAACCGAGTGGCGGGGAGGCGATAAGTCGCAGCATTGGCGCTCGCCAAACACCTCATCACCTGAGCTGCTCGGACCTGGGAAGAGCACAAAATGCAGGCCCAACTGAGTCTGCGCCTCTGAGGACTACCTGAGTGCCTGAACCTGAGCGGCTTGGACCTGGGAGGTGCATGCAACCCAGGGCCAGCCTCGGATTGTTCCTGGCGGAACAACCTAGAGCCCGAGCAGTGTGGGCAGGGAGGCTACACGCGCCGTGAGCGGGGGCAGACCCAGTGTGGCTGAGGCACTGCGAGCGCACGCCAGTGTCATTTGTTTGCAGCATCCCTCCCTCCCTCCCCACAGCGCGACTGAACAAAGAGAAGAAATACAGCTCCACCCACCAGAACACTGACACAAGCTTCCCTAACCAGGAAACCTTGACAAGCCACCTGTACAAACCCACACACAGCGAGGAAACACCACAATAAAGAGAACTCCACAAACTGCCAGAATACAGAAAGGACACCCCAAACTCAGCAATTTAAACAAGATGAAGAGACAGAGGAATACCCAGCAGATAAAGGAACAGGATAAATGCCCACCAAACCAAACAAAAGAGGAAGAGATAGGGAATCTACCTGATAAAGAATTCCAAATAATGATAGTGAAATTGATCCAAAATCTTGAAATTAAAATGGAATCACAGATAAATAGCCTGGAGACAAGGATTGAGAAGATGCAAGAAAGGTTTAACAAGGACCTAGAAGAAATAAAAAGAGTCAATATATAATGAATAATGCAATAAATGAAATTAAAAACACTCTGGAGGCAACAAATAGTAGAATAACAGAGGCAGAAGATAGGATTAGTGAATTAGAAGATAGAATGGTAGAAATAAATGAATCAGCGAGGATAAAAGAAAAACGAATTAAAAGAAATGAGGATAATCTCAGAGACCTCCAGGACAATATTAAACGCTACAACATTCGAATCATAGGGGTTCCAGAAGAAGAAGACAAAAAGAAAGACCATGAGAAAATACTTGAGGAGATAATAGTTGAAAACTTCCCTAAAATGGGGAAGGAAATAATCACCCAAGTCCAAGAAACCCAGAGAGTCCCAAACAGGATAAACCCAAGGAGAAACACCCCAAGACACATATTAATCAAATTAACAAAGATCAAACACAAAGAACAAATATTAAAAGCAGCAAGGGAAAAACAACAAATAACACACAAGGGAATTCCCATAAGGATAACAGCTGATCTTTCAATAGAAACTCTTCAAGCCAGGAGGGAATGGCAAGACATACTTAAAATGATGAAAGAAAATAACCTACAGCCCAGATTATTGTACCCAGCAAGGATCTCATTTAAGTATGAAGGAGAAATCAAAAGCTTTTCAGACAAGCAAAAGCTGAGAGAATTCTGCACCACCAAACCAGCTCTCCAACAAATACTAAAGGATATTCTCTAGACAGGAAACACAAAAATGGTGTATAAACTCAAACCCAAAACAATAAAGTAAATGGCAACGGGATCATACTTATCAGTAATTACCTTAAACATAAATGGGTTGAATGCCCCAACCAAAAGACAAAGACTGGCTGAATGGATACAAAAACAAGACCCCTACATATGTTGTCTACAAGAGACCCACCTCAAAACAGGGGACACGTACAGACTGAAAGTGAAGGGCTGGAAAAAGATTATCCATGCAAATAGGGACCAAAAGAAAGCAGGAGTAGCAATACTCATATCAGATAAAATAGACTTTAAAACAAAGTCTGTGAAAAGAGACAAAGAAGGTCACTACATAATGATCAAAGGATCAATCCAAGAAGAAGATATAACAATTATAAATATATATGCACCCAACATGGGAGCACCGCAGTATGTAAGACAAATGCTAACAAGTATGAAAGGAGAAATTAACAATAACACAATAATAGTGGGAGACTTTAATACCCCACTCACACCTATGGATAGATCAACTAAACAGAAAATTAACAAGGAAACACAAACTTTAAACGATACAATAGACCAGTTAGACCTAATTGATAGCTATACGACATTTCATCCCAAAACAATGAATTTCACCTTTTTCTCAAGCACACATGGAGCCTTCTCCAGGATAGATCACATCCTGGGCCATAAAGCTAGCCTTGGTAAATTCAAAAAAATAGAAATCATTCCAAGCATCTTTTCTGACCACAATGCAGTAAGATTAGATCTCAATTACAGGAGAAAAACTATTAAAAATTCCAACATATGGAGGCTGAACAACACACTGCTGAATAACCAACAAATCACAGAAAAAATCAAAAAAGAAATCAAAATTTGCATAGAAACGAATGAAAATGAAAATACAACAACCCAAAACCTGTGGGACACGGTAAAAGCAGTCCTAAGGGGAAAGTTCATAGCAATACAGGCACACCTCAAGAAACAAGAAAAAAGTCAAATAAATAACCTAACTCTACACCTAAAGCAACTAGAAAAGGAAGAAATGAAGAATCCCAGGGTTAGTAGAAGGAAAGAAATCTTAAAAATTAGAGCAGAAATAAATGCAAAAGAAACAAAAGAGACCATAGCAAAAATCAACAAAACCAAAAAAAAAAAAAGAATGTGCTGGGGAGGGGAGGAAGGTCCAAGTAGCTCTGTCAAAAATCCTTCCTTCATTGTCTCAACATCTCCAAGTACCAGGGCTTAGACTTAGGCCTCTTTTTTGCACAGGCTGTGGCCTCTCTTGTCGTGCTTTGCTCATTTGCATTGATACCACAGCCCTGATGCCTTTGTGGATTCACGGGGTCGAGAGGGGTTCCCTTAATGCCTTCCAGGTTTCCCCGCCATACTTCAGAAACATTTTATGAATGGAATGCACACATGTATTAGATAAATGGTCTTTCATCTGGGAAGGAAGAGAAGCCAACATTCGCTGAGCTCCAACTGTGCCAAGCACAGCGCACGCTTTGCTTCTGGTTTGCTTCAACCTTCCCTGCAAGGGGCGTCCAATACTATGGATTTTAGAGGTGAAGAAATCAAGACCCTGCAAGGTAAATAATGTGCCCCAGCCCACCCAGTTGTCACTGGCCAAGTTAAGTCTAAACTGAGCTCTGAATGACTCCAAATTCAGGCTATTTATCTGTTCCCTAAGCTGTCTTTCAAGTCTCAAGAATGGAGTCTTCTGGAACGACTCCAATTAATAGTCTGGCTGCTAGGACTGTGGGTCTTTGAGGTTTCTCTGGCCTCCTAATAAAGTGATTTCTGATGAAAAAATAAACAAACAAAAAAAAAATACTATTATAGCATGAATTGGGTGGGCAGAAGTAAGCATTGCTGTGTTTCAGAGTACTTAAGCTTTTAAGTAAAGCAGACCTACTTTTCTGACTCAGCTTTGCTTTAGATTATGGCTTTCAGGAAGTTACTAAACTTCTCAAGCCTTAGTCCCTTCATCTGTAAAATGTGCATGATATTTTAGAATGAATCTTATAACAAGGCACTGTGCTTGGGTTAAGTGGTGATTGAGGGAGTGCTGACATTTAAAGGATTTGGAAAAGAGCCATTATGAGATACTTACACATATTGTGATCTCACCAAGAAGCTTTTTATATGAGGCAAGTGTTTCAAATCAAAAAGGCAGGAACTTAGAAGAGATTCTATTTATAATTTTTGAAATGTCTGTTTTAGGAACTAAATTCTGACTCTTTTTAGCACAGTCGTTTCTCTGATACGTTGTTATATCTTTTTAGACCCTCAACTTTGTAGAGCATTCCATTAGTTGCAAGGAGAAGTTGAATAAAAAAAATAAAATTGGAGCTGCCTTTACTGATGATGGCTTTGCCATGGGTAAGCTTAGTGAAATTCTTTTCCCATGAATTTTGTGTTTACCTTACAATGAATTTTTTGAAATGTTTGCTTGAGAATAGGTCTGTGTGCTCTGCGTAGATTTGTTTTTCACAAGCTGTGTTTATTTACTGTTTACTTTTTAGCTGGGTCATCTGATTGGTAATACTTGTTTCCCATCATTTGTGCTGTTCCTGCTCCTTTGGTATTGCTGATCACTTGGATTAATTATTTAGGCTTTGTTTTTGTTGTAGTTTTACAGTCTGACCATCTTTTATTTAGTTTCTCTGGTTTCCTTGTAGTTCCCTCACTTGTCTGTTTAGCAGTAGAACCACTCTTATAGCCCTATGTTATCTCCAGGTGATCTGCAGATCTTCATAGCCATATTATTTCTTTTTATCTTCTTGATTGGCTTTTTTAAAAAAATTTCTTTATAGGATCACATCTTTTTAAGGAGGAATTAAGCCATGTTGCTAAACTTCTCATTTGTGCTGTAAAGTGTAATTGGAAAGAGGATTAATTTTAAAATGGTTAATTTTAAGAATTATTGGTGGAGTAGAATACAGTCTGTGTACACATTGTAATTTGATTTTGGTTTTGCTGATGACTAGGTGTGGCTTACATTCTGAAGCTTTTGGATCAGTACCAGGAATTTGACTCACTTCACTGGTTCCAGTCTGTTAGAGAGAAATACCTGAAGGAGATGAGAGCAGTTGCTAAGCAACAGAATGTACAGTCGACTAGTCAGGATGAAAAACTACTACAAACCATGAATCTCACTCAGAAACGACTGGATGTTTATCTACAGGTAGAGGAGAATAATAGTCAAATCTGGTTTGACTTTTTAATACCCATTACTTCTTGATCACTGAAAAAATGTCAATCGTATTGAAACTCCCATTTTAATAGGTGAGATGAACAGTGGTCATAAAGAGTATATTTTTAAATGAATGGTACTTGGAAGCCATTTGACCCGTATCTTTAAAAATGGATGGATTGCTTCTTTCAGTTTCTGTATTTATGATTTGCACTCACTAGAGCATTTTAGAAAAATGAAGAGATATTAAATATGGTAATTTTGATATTTTGCTAAAATACATATTTTCAACTTTTATTTCTGATATTTTTATTTACTTAGGAATTTGAATTGCTGTATTTCTCACTGAGCAGTGCAAGAATTTTCTTCAGAGCTGACAAGACTGCGGCTGAAGAAAACCAAGAAAAGAAAGAGAAAGAAGGTTAGTGAGTGGCTTTTATTTGGAAAGACTAGTAAATCTTTCATCAATAATAGATTTGAATACCCCATTTTATTTAGTCAGACTTTTCTTTTTGAAAAAATATATAAACCTAGAAATGTCCTTTTTTTTTAAGGAAAGCCTAAGTGGATCATTTATGAAACTGAAAAGAAATTTAACATGCATTTCATTCTGGAATAACACTTTATTCAGTTCATCTTAATTTAAAATTGTACAAAGTTTGGGTTTTTTCTTTCTCCCTTCAACTGTTAGCAGATGAGAAAGAACAGATTAGAGGAGACTAAATGCTGCTGAGTGCAGAACTGCTGATGACTAGATGTTGACTGAATGCCTGGGCCAGGTGTCTCAGGAGGCATAACAGTCAAGACTGTTTCAGTATCAGAGTGAATAGCCTCCTGTGCTCCTCTATAGCCAGACCTTGGAGAATCAGAGCAGTACAGCCATAACTGATGGTCACTGGGGAGAGGATTCTGTCAGATACAATCTATGTGGATGTAAATTCTTCAGTATTTCATATTTAAGGGACCCTCATGATCATTTCTCAGATTTGAAATTTAGCACCAGTTGTTTTCTCTGAAAAATGGTTATTTCCTTTTTCTGTTATGGAAGTTATGCCACTTAGGCTTCCTCTTTGGACGCTCAGAACTACGTACAGCAGCTTCACGGGCTTCGTGTTTGCCCTGCTTGCTTTCTTCTTCTATCACACAGCGATCAAGAATAAAAGAACTTCATGAACTACGATATTTTTATTAATCTTATCAGTTAAGTGTTTTAAATATTTCACACTGAAGAGATCATTCATTTCTGTAGACCACTTACACCCATTGCCCTATTCCCCATTGATAATGTCACATCAGTATTACTAGCATATGCAAGCATTTTTGGAATCTATACTAAGTAAGTATTGATAATTGTGTGCTTGAAAAATGATTTCAGGCTGTTGCTGGGAAGATACTCAGTATTTATTAAATGAAAAAATACGTATTTACTACTTTTGGGTTCATTTAAAAATAGTATTTAGCAGAGTCATCTGGAAGGATCTGAGTCAGTATAATCTAAACTGTGAAGAGTTTAGATTAGTAACTGAACTGTGAGTTCAGTTTAGATTAGAATCTAAGAGTTTAGATTCAGTAATTCAGTTACTGCATAGGCTGTGCTCAGGCCTGTCGTGATGCCAGAACCTTGTCTGCAGGTGGACTGGATGTTTACTTTGAAGGCCTAGAGCATTAAGACAAAATGAACATTGCAGTCTCAGGAGAGCTCCTTGCTTTGGACTGCTGTTCTTTAGGAACTCTCTGGGGTTTGGGGTTAATATATGTCACCCAGATAGCTGCCTGATGCCTGGGTGGTGGCTCTGCTATAGGGCTGTTAGCTAAAAGTTGCTCAGACTTGTCAGAGTTGCTAAATGTATTAGCTAAATAGTTTTGCTCTGTTAATGAAGTATATGCATATGACATTTTGCACAAAAAGCCAGAAATTCACTTTATTATGTTCATAATAAAAAAATCACATTTAAAAATAAATTATAAACATAATTGGGAAGGGATTCATTCTGGACAATTTTATATGTGAATTTGCAGTCATGTTTTTACCAGTAACAGCACTACAATTTCCTCACCCACATGGGGGAACGTGCAGTGTGAAAACAACCCCACTCCAGACATAGTTCTGATGTCTCAACAGTTCCACACCCCGATTACAAACTAGTCAGAACATCACATTTGCAGTATTTAGCCTGGAGTTCTAAAACATGAAGGCAGATAAACTGCATATAATTTGTGATATTAGAGAAGTATTTGGTAGATGCAACATTCTGTTCATTTGAAATTTAGCAATATTGTCCTTCTCAATTTTAGTTTGTTTTTTTAAATGAACATAAATATGTCCATTATTTTTACTCATGCTTTCAGAAGAGACTAAAACAAGCAATGGAGACCTGTCCGACAGCACGGTGTCTGCAGATCCTGTTGTCAAATGATACTGATGGTTTGCGTTTCCCCTGTGAGATCATCAGAATTGTACGTGGAATGGATGTTATAAGCTAATAACAGAGTGTTTCCTGGGCCACATCTCTGGGAAACATTTAGATGCTGCATCTCTCTAAGGCAGTGCTCTAAAGTGAAGTCCATTCTCCGTCTAAAAGCTGTACTTTTCGAAGGTTGAGAATGAGATTTAAAGATGAGATTTTTTTCTTGGACTTTAGGCTTGGTGTGCCTGCTTGGGAACCGGTATTTGAAATGAAGTGTTAAAGGGTTAACCCACATTCCTAAACTGCCACCTCAGATCTCTTATAATCTACATGAATGTTTATAATTTGTATTTGCGTAGGTCTTTGATCCATATTTGTCTCAGTCATTGGAAATTCAGTGCATATACTATGTACAGCCAGTAAATATGTTTAAACAAAAGGAGTTGAGGCTGAAATTCATGAAGCATACATATCAATATTCTTATAAAAGGGATATATGAAGATGGTCTTGACACTAGAGGTGAGGCCCTGGTGTATCCTTTATGTACAGTGTGAACTGGCTCGTTGTTAATGTCACGTGACTCACAAGAGCTGCTGCTGTCTGGTGAGGTATTTTATAACTCGTTTACATTGCTTTGAGAACTGATTTAACCTCCAACAACTGCTTTAAATTTAAGATTTACTTAATACTCAAGATGGAGGAAAATACAGATAAAGCCATAGAGTCCTGCTTGACGCTTTACTTTTGGCTGAAGGCATATATGATACCAGAGAAAACTGAATGAATTCTTATTTCTACATCCAAACTCAGGTTTCTTCTACATTAGGTTCAGTTGAAGTCTTGGTGATGGTTTGGGCAGATTTTTTTTCTTTAAACCAAGTATAATCTAAGAAATCAGATTTAGCACTGTGCAGGCTTTAAAAAAATTACCACTGTGAGAATGAAGTTCTAAATAACTAAATCATTTTACTGATTTAAAAAGTACAGAAAGATTTAGAGTAAATTTAGTTCTGGACAAGCTATTATTAGCTTTATTTTTGTAAAGATTATATCAGTTAATAGTAAAATGGTTAATCATGGCCTATAATATTTTAATATAATACAATGATACCTTTACAGTGAAAACAAAGTTTGAAACTTTACATGTAATACTAATGTTATTTTAGGAAATACTTGATTTTTCCGTTGCACTTGCCTATAAAGCATTTCTTTGGGTAAATTTTGTGAGTAATTCTAACGTTGTTTGATTTCCAGCTTTTGGAATGGGTGTATAATGCCCTGTCTGTTCTCATTGGTCACAGTCAGGGTAACTTTCCCAGCTCAAGATAAACACTTTCACTGTTAAAATTCAGAAGAAACAGAATAGGTAGGAAATGTTTTTTATTGTGTCAACATGACTTATAGAATTATGTACAATGGATGGATTAAAGGCATTTAATATTTGTAATTCATACTAATTGTAGAAATGGCCCTGAAGCATGCTGCATAATTAATAATTTATATTTTGTCTTAAATGTTTATAGTAATGATCTTGCATTTGACTCTATCAAATTGGTCACCATTTCATAGCAACAGTATTACTTTTTTTTTCTTCTCTAACTTCCCTAAAATCGTTTCCTTTAATAGAAATTCTAATTAGAAGAGAATCAAAGGTTTCTGTCATTTTCCCCACATGTCAGTTATTTTATCCATACTAGATAGAGGTCACATGCTGACTCCATGGATACCTATGATTATGAAAAATGTGAGAGATCAAGTTTTACCTTTAGTTCAAAATAATGTGTCACTGCAGACTGGATAAGGTATAATAAATTTACTTATTTGACATCTCTGAAAAAGATTACGCATATTTAAATGCTGTTGCAGTGCAGAGCAGCAGGGCTGAGTGTCTCACACCTAAGTTAATGCACAGTTTAGATGATGGTTTTCCTTGCCAGTGTATTAATGTTAACATTTTCATTTTTTTCAGACATACTGCAATTTAAAATTTGTGTGCGCATTTGTTGTGAATTCACAGAAAACTTAATGTTCAAATTCTCAGGAATTAAAGACTAACCATAACATTGTCAATTCTAATTAGATTTTATAAAAGATGGTAAGTTTGTTATCTCCCTTAAGTGGGGGCTTTCCTCTCCCCCAGTTCTAAGAGAATACAATATGTATAATAGAACATGAATAAATGCAATTTCCAAAATTTACTTCCTTTGGATGTTTGTTCAGAATTGAATGTCTTAAACCAGTAGTTCTTACTCTTTCTGGAGTTCCCTTTAATAGTATGTGGAAATGTCTTTAAACAAATGCTTGCAAGCATATAGGCAAGACATTTCAAGTATAAAATTGGTATTGGCTCCTCTGTGTAGTCCAGGTGGACTTTTTGTTCTCTTTCCTTTTTATATTTTTAATCTTTCTGTTGCTTGCTGTTTTCAAATAAAAGAACCCAAATGAGTGTATAATTTTAAATCTTACTCCTGGGAGGGGATGATTAATCTGTGGTGCTGTAGTGCCATTTGCAGTCATGACTTGGACTGGAACAGCGTAATAAAGGAGAGCGTTCTAAATACTATGCTGGAGAAGATGTTCTGCTTTTCTCTTCTGAGGTGGTAAATTTGGAAGGTTGTGGGAAAGGTGAGACAATACCATCACATACATTGTCCTCTTACTTTTTTATGCTGGACTGGCCAAATATAAATGGTGGACTTTAGCCAGTTTTAATAATTTTAGTTCTTTATCCAGCTTAAGTTGCAGAAGTTTTGGACTGATGGTATTCCTTTTCTTACAAGATTTAATGCCACATTTTTTTGTTTGTTTGTTTTTAGATGTTAGGACAATTAAAAGTTTAGATTGTCACAGATTTCAGTTTTAAAAAAGGAGTCCAGAATAAGTGGGTCTATTAAGTGAAGTCATAGAACTGTGCAGTGAACTCAGATGGTGATGACAAATGAGAGTTGTTTATATAGGAATTTCTTATAGGAAAGGTTGATTTGGGCAAGTATATAGATATTTTCCTCTATTGTAATAGTTTGGTTCTTCTTTATCACCTAGTTTACCTAATAGCACTGGTTCCCATGAGTGGAGAACATACTTGGGGAAAACAGGTGAAATTTCTCTTTCAGTCCGTGTAGATCTGATGTAATTCTGGAGTCACCTTGTAATGTAAGATCTTTGTGTATTGAAACATTCTCTGGTAATGCAGTCATTATCATTAATGTGGGGGGCCAAAAAGTTAACACTTCTGTACCCAGACTCTCCTGTTTATATAAAGGTGGTAGTGTTACAGTAAACATTGCAGAATGTGTACAAAAGGTAATCAGGCATTAAAGGTGCACTTTTAAGTTGATGTAATTACTGAATATCAGAATCATCAGAGATGAATGCATTGAAACATTTGGAGGTTGCTTTGTCTCTGGTTTTCTGTGTGCTAATATGCAGCAGAAGCATAGATACTGGAACCAGGAGGGATTTGAATCCTGAGTTGCTGCTTACAAGTTTACTAACCTTTTTGTGCATCATTTCCTGAGGCCTAAAATGGTGTAATAATAGCATTCATAGATTGAGGATTTAGTTAATATGTATG